>NC_090449.1:309125114-309802614 GCF_031143425.1 Pleurodeles waltl | reverse complement strand
AAGAATTGCTAACGAAAGGTGGATGGGCAGCTTCACTGTCCAGCCAGACCTAAACTTTTGCTCCCTAAATTTAATTAGAGAAAGATCATAAGTCATGCAGTCTTAAGGAATGGGAGGAAGCTATGCTACAGGGATGGGACAAGAAGAAGGAGGAAAACTACTGAATAAGAACTAAGCAAATCAAATTGACAAGAAAGCCATGCGATGATATGCAAAAAGCCAAGCAAAAAAACGATTGTAAGCACTGGTATTGTCTACAACAGATCTTTTTACAACAGACAACAAAAATAAAATCCGTCTGCAGACGAGGCCGTTGGGGAAAAGCCTATACTTTAACAGTTAATTCACTATAAATTCACCAGCACACCTTCAGTCTCAAGCACACGAACAACCACCTACAGCATCAGTTCTCAACTTTTTGGCTTCTGTGAATTCCCACTTAATAATTACTGGAATATGGAGAACTACCCCACCCCCCCCCACCTCCCCCCTTAATCATTACTGAATTTCCGAGACCCCTAATGTGTCACTATTGGAATCTGATGAATATGGACCACAAATACAGAAACAGGCATTCAAATACAGATATAATGAAACATTTTAAAAAAACACAAATAAAAAATTACATTGAGGCCACACATCCTACATGCTATATTCTGTCTGGTGCACTAAACTGCTCCCACGAATCAATTTAAAGATAAAAGCTTAATTTTTTGTCTCCAATTAAAAAACCCTTCACTTTTACAGAACGCTTTAAAATGGTTAATATTAAAGTTCACTTCGTTATTTGTAGGCACTTTACTAATCTGTTTTCATTTAATTTTCTAAGCAGGTGCAGACGCCCTGGGTCCCAGAAAACAGGTTAAGAACTGCTGATTTGCAACACACTCCATCTTGAAACATGTAACAGCATTTTTGCTTTGTGGGTCACCAAAACTGTGCCACTAGATCACATTAGAATTCACCTAATCAATATGAATGCACATCATGCACTAAAACCAGACCCGAGGCACTGACTAAAAATATACTTCACCTTCTTTACTACATAATTGAACAAACTTTCTCTATTTAAAAGGCTGCCACTGAATGATCCCAAATCCAGGTAACATCAAAAAAAGTTTATCAACAAACCTTCACCAACTGCTTAATCCAGCCACCGGCAAGTAATTTGAATTTGTAGGCCCTTAATCTGCAGTTCACCTGATCATGTGCCCATGGTTTACCCAAAGGGAACAGAGACATTCCATAAGAATGTTGGCCAGAAAATTTCACACTCATACGTCAAAGATATGCCATGTAGTTGGTTCGCACTGTGCTCCCAGACGCCCGGCTCATTAAAACACCCATACACTATCCTCGAGTAGCATACTTTTAGATAGAAGGCTGAATATACACCAAATACATTAAAAATGCAAATAACTGGCTATTAAGGCATTCCACAGAATGTGTAACAACTTAAGTCGCATACATATTCAACAAGCAATGGGCATTCAGCCCAACCTAAAAGAATATGCAAATGACTTGGTACACCCCTCTAGCTTTACGAACCGTAATTCAAAAGATTAAGCTTGACACACCCTATTGAGCATACACCCCTAGGACAGAACCAGACTCCGGTCTGCGAGAGAAATCTTTGTAAAGTCACACCATGCACTACTGAAAGGCACTGCAACGTTATATCAATAGCAAAATGTGTGTTATACAAATGACAATTAACAATACAAATACAGGGAGTGCAGAATTATTAGGCAAGTTGTATTTTTGAGGATTAATTTTATTATTGAACAACAACCATGTTCTCAATGAACCCAAAAAACTCATTAATATCAAAGCTGAATATTTTTGGAAGTAGTTTTTAGTTTGTTTTTAGTTTTAGCTATGTTAGGGGGATATCTGTGTGTGCAGGTGACTATTACTGTGCATAATTATTAGGCAACTTAACAAAAAAAAATATATACCCATTTCAATTATTTATTATTACCAGTGAAACCAATATAACATCTCAACATTCACAAATATACATTTCTGACATTCAAAAACAAAAACAAATCCGTGACCAATATAGCCACCTTTCTTTGCAAGGACACTCAAAAGCCTGCCATCCATGGATTCTGTCAGTGTTTTGATCTATTCACCATCAACATTGCGTGCAGCAGCAACCACAGCCTCCCAGACACTGTTCAGAGAGGTGTACTATTTTCCCTCCTTGTAAATCTCACATTTGATGATGGACCACAGGTTCTCAATGGGGTTCAGATCAGGTGAACAAGGAGGCCATGTCATTAGATTTCCTTCTTTTATACCCTTTCTTGCCAGCCACGCTGTGGAGTACTTGGACGCGTGTGATGGAGCATTGTCCTGCATGAAAATCATGTTTTTCTTGAAGGATGCAGACTTCTTCCTGTACCACTGCTTGAAGAAGGTGTCTTCCAGGAACTGGAAGTTGAGCTTGACTCCATCCTCAACCCGAAAAGGCCCCACAAGCTCATCTTTGATGATACCAGCCCAAACCAGTACTCCACATCCACCTTGCTGGCGTCTGAGTCGGACTGGAGCTCTCTGCCCTTTACCAATCCAGCCACGGGCCCATCCATCTGGCCCATCAAGACTCACTCTCATTTCATCAGTCCATAAAACCTTAGAAAAATCAGTCTTGAGATATTTCTTGGCCCAGTCTTGACGTTTCAGCTTGTGTGTCTTGTTCAGTGGTGGCCGTCTTTCAGCCTTTCTTACCTTGGCCATGTCTCTGAGTATTGCACACCTTGTGCTTTTGGGCACTCCAGTGATGTTGCAGCTCTGAAATATGGCCAAACTGGTGGCAAGTGGCATCGTGGCAGCTGCACGCTTGACTTTTCTCAGTTCATGGGCAGTTATTTTGCGCCTTGGTTTTTCCACACGCTTCTTGCGACCCTGTTGACTATTTTGAATGAAACGCTTGATTGTTCGATGATCACGCTTCAGAAGCTTTGCAATTTTAAGAGTGCTGCATCCCTCTGCAAGATATCTCACTATTTTTGACTTTTCTGAGCCTGTCAAGTCCTTCTTTTGACCCATTTTGCCAAAGGAAAGGAAGTTGCCTAATAATTATGCACACCTGATATAGGGTGTTGATGTCATTAGACCACACCCCTTCTCATTACAGAGATGCACATCACCTAATATGCTTAATTGGTAGTAGGCTTTCGAGCCTATACAGGTTGGAGTCAGACAACATGCATAAAGAGGATGATGTGGTCAAAATACTCATTTGCCTAATAATTCTGCACTCCCTGTATAGGTTGGACAAGCATAATCAATCAGATGCATTTTGCCCAGAAAGGGTCGTCTAGTTGGCCTCGAGCCAATGAAGAAATGTCACACCAATAACTTTCATTGATAGTACCCTGCACTGAAAATAACTGCCTCGACAGCTATCAACATAAGAGCTCATTAAGGCCAAGCAATGCACCTGCACAATGCCTTCATGTAGGAGGCTGGACTGGCTTGTAGTGAGTACCAAGGGGTACTTGCACCTTGCACCAGGCCCAGTTATCCCTTATTAGTGTATAGGGTGTCTAGCAGCTTAGGCTGATAGATAATGGTAGCTTAGCAGAGCAGCTTAGGCTGAACTAGGAGACGTGTGAAGCTACTACAGTACCACTTAGTGTCATATGCACAATATCATAAGAAAACACAATACACAGTTATACTAAAAATAAAGGTACTTTATTTTTATGACAATATGCCAAAGTATCTTAGAGTGTACCCTCAGTGAGAGGATAGGAAATATACACAAGATATATATACACAATAGCAAAAATATGCAGTATAGTCTTAGAAAACAGTGCAAACAATGTATAGTTACAATAGGATGCAATGGGGAAACATAGGGATAGGGGCAACACAAACCATATACTCCAAAAGTGGAATGCGAACCACGAATGGACCCCAAACCTATGTGACCTTGTAGAGGGTCGCTGGGACTATTAGAAAATAGTGAGAGTTAGAAAAATAACCCTCCCCAAGACCCTGAAAAGTGAGTGCAAAGTGCACTAAAGTTCCCCTAAGGACAAAGAAGTTGTGTTAGAGGAATAATGCAGGAAAGACACAAACCAACAATGCAACAACTGTGGATTTCCAATCTAGGGTACCTGTGGAACAAGGGGACCAAGTCCAAAAGTCACAAGCAAGTTGGAGATGGGCAGATGCCCAGGAAATGCCAGCTGTGGGTGCAAAGAAGCTTCTACTGAACAGAAGAAGCTGCAGTTTCTGCAGGAACGAAAAGGGCTAGAGACTTCCCCTTTGGTGGACGGATCCCTCTCGCCGTGGAGAGTCGTGCAGAAGTGTTTTCCCGCCGAAAGAACGCCAACAAGCCTTGCTAGCTGCAAATCGTGCGGTTAGCGTTTTTGGACGCTGCTGTGGCCCTGGAGGGACCAGGAGGTCGCAAATTGGACCAGCAGAGAGAGGGGACGTCGAGCAAGACAAGGAGCCCTCTCTGAAGCCGGTAGCACCCGGAGAAGTGCCAGAAACAGGCACTACGAGGATGCGTGAGACGGTGCTCGCCGAAGTTGCACAAAGGAGTCCCACGTCGCCGGAGACCAACTTAGAAAGTCGTGCAATGCAGGTTAGAGTGCCGTGGACCCAGGCTTGGCTGTGCACAAAGGATTTCTGCCGGAAGTGCACAGGGGCCGGAGTAGCTGCAAAAGTCGCGGTTCCCAGCAATGCAGCCCAGCGAGGTGAGGCAAGGACTTACCTCCACCAAACTTGGACTGAAGAGTCACTGGACTGTGGGGGTCACTTGGACAGAGTCGCTGGATTCGAGGGACCTCGCTCGTCGTGCTGAGAGGAGACCCAAGGGACCGGTAATGCAGCTTTTTGGTGCCTGCGGTTGCAGGGGGAAGATTCCGTCGACCCACGGGAGATTTCTTCGGAGCTTCTGGTGCAGAGAGGAGGCAGGCTACCCCCACAGCATGCACAAGCAGGAAAACAGTCGAGAAGGCGGCAGGATCAGCGTTACAGAGTTGCAGTAGTCGTCTTTGCTACTATGTTGCAGGTTTGCAGGCTTCCAGCACGGTCAGCAGTCGATTCCT
The DNA here is from genome assembly GCF_031143425.1 of Pleurodeles waltl. NCBI lineage: Eukaryota > Metazoa > Chordata > Amphibia > Caudata > Salamandridae > Pleurodeles > Pleurodeles waltl. The sequence goes on along the minus strand of NC_090449.1, from coordinate 309,797,545 downwards.
TGGCAGAAGGTGAAGAGAGAGATGCAGAGGAACTCGGATGAGCTCTTGCATTCGTTATCTAAAGTTTCCCCAGAGACAGAGACCCTAAATAGCCAGAAAAGAGGGTTTGGCTACCTAGGAGAGAGGATAGGCTACTAACACCTGAAGGAGCCTATCAGAAGGAGTCTCTGACGTCACCTGGTGGCACTGGCCACTCAGAGCAGTCCAGTGTGCCAGCAGCACTTCTGTTTCCAAGATGGCAGAGGTCTGGAGCACACTGGAGGAGCTCTGGACACCTCCCAGGGGAGGTGCAGGTCAGGGGAGTGGTCACTCCCCTTTCCTTTGTCCAGTTTCGCGCCAGAGCAGGGCTAAGGGGTCCCCTGAACCGGTGTAGACTGGCTTATGCAGAATTGGGCACCTCTGTGCCCAACAAAGCATTTCCAGAGGCTGGGGGAGGCTACCCCTCCCCTGCCTTCACACCATTTTCCAAAGGGAGAGGGTGTCACACCCTCTCTCAGAGGAAGTTCTTTGTTCTGCCATCCTGGGCCAGGCCTGGCTGGACCCCAGGAGGGCAGATGCCTGTCTGAGGGGTTGGCAGCAGCAGCAGCTGCAGTGAAACCCCAGGAAGAGCAGTTTGGCAGTACCAGGGTCTGTGCTACAGACCACTGGGATCATGGGATTGTGCCAACTATGCCAGGATGGCATAGAGGGGGCAATTCCATGATCATAGACATGTTACATGGCCATATTCGGAGTTACCATTGTGAAGCTACATATAGGTAGTGACCTATATGTAGTGCACGCTTGTAATGGTGTCCTGCACTCACAAAGTTCAGGGAATTGGCTCTGAACAATGTGGGGGCACCTTGGCTAGTGCCAGGGTGCCCTCACACTAAGTAACTTTGCACCTAACCTTTACCAGGTAAAGGTTAGACATATAGGTGACTTATAAGTTACTTAAGTGCAGTGTAAAATGGCTGTGAAATAACGTGGACGTTATTTCACTCAGGCTGCAGTGGCAGGCCTGTGTAAGAATTGTCAGAGCTCCCTATGGGTGGCAAAAGAAATGCTGCAGCCCATAGGGATCTCCTGGAACCCCAATACCCTGGGTACCTCAGTACCATATACTAGGGAATTATAAGGGTGTTCCAGTAAGCCAATGTAAATTGGTAAAAATGGTCACTAGCCTGTTAGTGACAATTTGGAAAGAAATGAGAGAGCATAACCACTGAGGTTCTGATTAGCAGAGCCTCAGTGAGACAGTTAGTCACTACACAGGTAACACATTCAGGCACACTTATGAGCACTGGGGCCCTGGGTTACCAGGGTCCCAGTGATACATACAACTAAAACAACATATATACAGTGAAAAATGGGGGTAACATGCCAGGCAAGATGGTACTTTCCTACACTACATAATGATGCTACATTCATTTAACAAAGTACAAACATTACTCTTTTATGGCAGTCATAGCAGTGAAAAAGCCAACCTCTGATGAACCACTGGAGTCTCACATCAGAGCCCAAAAAATAAGTTATGTATGTTAACTGAAAATTGATTTGATTCTAGAGCGGGGCATTTTTGTTGTTAGTATACAACAGTGAAAATGGAGGAAAATGCATCTTATTTGGGTCCTGGTACAAAAGCATGGCACTTGTACTTATAATGGCCAACCATCCTGTATTCTTCCAGCAATTGTGGGTCTTGTCCCATTGCCTGCACAGAGGCACCACAGGTTACCTAATGTCCTGTATTTTGGTTCCCAGACACATTGAACCCACTCTAGGGACAAGCAACTGTCACTCATTCGCCATTTAAGAGCTGTAAAGGTGGCATCTTTGAGTAGTTGAAAGGCTGTGAACTCCAGCACAGCAGGGGTCCTATACAAGCACATTCAGCTACTGAGGTGCAAATCCAGACACCTGCTCTTAAACAACCTTGAATAGGTCAATGAAATGTACGCTGAGGACCTGTCCTATGACTATATCCATAGGGCTTTTTCTTCCATTAAGCCTTTTCAAAGTGCTGACATTTTGTCAGATTAGTGGATAAAGGGAGCATTAATTTCTCTGGAACAGTTTATTAAAGTAGTAGACTCGAGTGTGCACTTCACTACTTGATGCAAAGACTATACATTTATCATCAGATCGCATTTTGGCGAATACACCACAAGACTTGGCATGTCTCCACTCCCACAGGTAATATCCAGTCCACTTGCTTTAATCACACGCTTACTAGCAGCCTTTACGTCGACTCTACATGTGCACAATCTTGCCACAAAAGAAGCAGAGAAATGCATTGAACACCTGACTGTGCAAGAGAACACACTTTGGCCAAACTGGAAGCTGAGATTAAAACCATGTATTTTGGTCCCACATTTCCCAGACCACTAGGCCACAAATGGAATGTCAGTGATTCCCTTCCCATGGAAATGGCACTGTGTTGTAACCTGTGGCTGCAGGGCTTTCTTGGAAAAACAGCATTTTGATAGATACTGCTATTTACCACTGGTGTTTCAAAGCTTAAAACGATTTCATGCCATCTTGGTTCCAGAGCTTTTCATTTTCTAAAGTGGTCTCTCAAAGTTGCAACAGCAAGCAGTAAGGGTATTTCCCTAGGAGGTGGCAGAGATGTTAAAACATAAATGCAATATAAATTGTAATCACACACACACACACACACAATAGCCTAATCTTGTGTGAGCTGTATCTTTAATTTGGCCCGATCAGAGTTGCGGGATATAAAATAAAACCTAGAAAATACGCTAGGTGACTACTAGTCACCCACTCCCCAACAAACGTCTTCAGATGTCTATGCAATAAATATTTCTACACACACATCCACTCTCCTGCAAATTGATAACCGACAGCTGCCCACCCTACTCGTATTCAAGCAGTCTATGCCCTTCACACCTTTGGTTGATACGCTGTACTACCACCCCATTTCAAGTTTGACTTAGCTGCAGTAACACATCCGTCATCAACTTTCCCCTAAAGTTGAACAAAGGGGACTGAGACTACATATTGAGCCCGAGTCACTGCATCCTATTATTCACATTCAACCCTCTTCTAGGTCTAGGGGGACAATAGGTCCCACCCCAAACACACATAACAGTGACTGGATACCATCCCTCTCCGCCACACATACAAGCGCCCTGGTCTCATCTGTCAGACTCTAGCCCCAAGCTCCACCTGACTGCAACAAAACCAAGGAAAAGATCCAGCTGCCAAAGCACTTCTACAATACGTCCACGACACTGCCAGGACGCCCATCATTACGTTAGCCACAATATGAATGTAAACAGCTGACTGTGCTTTCAGGTAACTTGACCCCCTGACAGCTACTTAGTACTTACATGAACCGTCCATATATTCAACCCAATTTCCGTCGTCCGTTGTTGATCTTTTAGCGGATGTCATTTGTCCATAATTCTAAAACTTCCGGGTCGCTTTAAACCAATCTCATGGTTGAACTTATTCTGAGAGCCGTTTTAGCAGTGGCTTACTACTGCTAATGTGTAAGGTGATCGAGGATTGGAGCATCGGAGGAATCTCAGTCGCTCCGAGTTCGGAATACAGAAATCCGAAGTACTAATTGGCTGTACAGTCCCCACGTGACTTTGTCCGAGCCATCCGCCAAACTCGAAGTGGTGGCCACTCGTAGTTGGCAGGGAGTGCGTGGAGGTGTACTCGGTTTGAGTTAATCATTGACTGGGTGGCGAGGGCCTGACTCGGGTTCGTAGGATTGCTTGGGCCACTGCTGCTTCCCGTTCTGGATGTGAGGGACGAATGTAGACAGGGGAGCGATAGGTGCAGCGCAAAGTAAGACCGCGGGAGTGAGAGTGACTGAAGACTGGACCCAGTTAATGTGACCATCTATAACAGATGCGAATGCTGGGCGGGGACTGTAAAACATCAGGGCAAAGGGTCAAAATACAGGACAAAAAGTCAATTTTACGTGCACAAACAATTATATATGACCAAGTAAGTACATTTCTGAGCCAGTTACACGTTTTAAGTACATAGTAGTATTATCATAACAACGTGCCTTATTTAAAAATTGAAAACTAACAAATATTAGCCAATATTGACATGCAACACAAGAGACAGTTACCACACGATTGTCCTCTGTCATGTTGAATAGCGGGACCAGAAGAAGTGCTCTTTGAATAAACGTAAATTTCCAGCTCATTGATAGCAATAGTCGAGCGATGAAGATAAATGTTGAGTAAGTGGTTACAGACCATTTGAAAGAGCAGTATTTGTGTGTGGGTGCCAGAGCACCTTGAAGTAAGCCTAGAATACAACGTTTGTCAAGAATGATGCAAGAACAATTACACTGTCAAACCTACAACTATGAAAGAGAGAGAGAAAAGGAGCACAGACAACATTTTAAAAACCCGCACATATAATCATATACAAAAGATGTGCTAAACTGTGCATCACTACATTCGCTGGACAGTTCACAATTAGCCACTGCATTATGTACTTCCACCAAAGGCATAGTTCCCCACCACAAAACAAGGCATTACCACTCAGAACAATGCCCCACCACCTGTTCAAAGTGCACCATCACCCATTGAATAATGTGCTCCCGCAAATGGGATAGTGTACCAACTTACAAAGCACAGCAGTACCACAAAATAGTGGTTATTTAGCTCAAGTTACCGGCAGTCCATGTAATAAGTGGACAGATGGCCATCTACCTCAGGAAAACATTTAAGGAAGCTAGACTGGTTGCTAGAATATAATTATGACCACCAGTGTAATAAGTATTTTTAAAACAATGCAATCTGATAGTCTTTCACTTGCTCTTTGATGATTTAAGATTTTTTAAGGCGTTTTCTGACTTTAATATGCTAACAGGGACTCAACTAAAGTCTACCTTCTTATCCAATGCAGCTGATAAGTTTGCTGCTCTGAGTACAGGAGACATTTGCAAGAAAGGGAAGTGGCCTATATGGCTTGTGTAGCACTAGGCAAACTCTAAAATGATGTGGTAGCGTATTATAACCTAGACCACTGAAATTATGCATTTTTGTGGCAGCAGCGTTTTCTTAAGAAATATGGATTTGCAGCATTTGCCACATTATGCATCATATGGCGCTTAAGCTGCAAAGTCTAGAAAAAATTGTTTCGCTCAGACGGATCAAACGTTACTAAAAAAAGCACTGACACTTTGTGATGATTTGGGTGTACTATATGATATGGCTGGGTAGCCTTATCGTGCAGTACACTTGCAAATTTTTATTTTGGGTCCAGTCAGGTATGTTTACTCAACTTTAAGCTCAAGCCTGGTTAGTTGTGGCTACGAGCAGTAAGGCTTAGCAAAGGAACAAAGTGGAAAGCATTTAACAGCACCAAACAACAAAATAAGAAAGTCACACAGCATTAAAGAAACAAGACACCATTTAAAAAGAAATAGAGCTTATTTTTATGAATTTTTAGAGTCCTGAACCATCAATATCCACCAGAGGGTTCAGAAGATACAGATTTTAGAACCAATATATCATTTTTAAATCAATCACAAACAAGGATTAGTTAACAATAAGTTTGGACACTTTTCAAAAGTTTGAAAGAGTTAGTTTGACAGCTCCAGCCCCAAGTTGGGCGACCACGTCCGTCAGGACAGAGGTCTATGGGGCAAGAAAAGATACATTGGACAAGTACCTGGACACCAGAGTGTTTTTTAAGTAAGATCCAAACTATTCAGGAGGACCGCCATAGTTGACAATAGAGTGGTCCTGATGCTGAAGGATGAAGGCTTAAAGATGCTCCAGTTGCTGTGTGGTCCACGGGGTGAAGTATGGTCAAGTCCTCGGTCCACAGTGAGTGGGGTGACTCTGTCCACGGATCTCGGAGTCCCACAAAGTCATCTTTGCAGGGTTCCAAAGACTTGATGCAGACCTTGTGCTTTTGCCTCACAACGGTGAAGATGGAGGCTGGTATCCACTTTGGTGATGAATGAAGTCACTACCAACACTCACTGGTCCAGCAGACACACGTGCACATTTGGGATATCTTCGAATTGTTATATTGGGTGCCAGGTGTCTGGTAGTGGCAAGACTTCTGGGGTGGCTACCAGGTTTGCAGCTTGGGCTCCTTCAGCTTTAATGGCCCCAGTGCTATTCTGAGAGGTCAGTTAGCTGACCCTTGGAGTTTCTGGTTCAGACTGGGGCAGGGAATCAACTTTTCTCCAAGGCAGGCATGCAGAACAGAGTCCAGATTTCGCTCACTTAAAGTGCAGCAGTTGCAGTCGCTCTGGCGTCGGAACATCTCTCTGGGTGCTTCCAAGAGGTGCAGAGTGGTCTTCTCCTCACCCTCCTTCCAGGTCCAGCGAGTGCTCAGTGTCAGCATGCCAGGGGTGCCACATTTTTCCCAGGAAAGCACCTGAGGGGAAGACACCGTCACTAGCCAGTGGGCTACTGGTTCCCCCCCTACCTAGTGATGAAGATGTGTGGCATCTGGATATCCCAGATTGCCAAAGTCTTGCCCCTTTCAAGATGGCACAAACTTTCCTCAGTCGTGAGGAGCAAGGTAGCTCACCCTAGAGGTGTGGCTACCTGAGTGCAACACACTGGTAAAACTGGTTTGGAGGTGAGTTCCCCTCTTTGTCCCTGTCTCTACACTGTCTACAGGAACTAAAGGAACCCTGCTTTGGGGGTGTTGGGCTAAGCAGCCCCTCGAAAGTGGCTTCACATTTGAAGCTCACCTCTGAGCTATCCTCTGAGTGGCCTTCTGGGGAGAGGAAATTACATCTCCCTGCTGCTGCGGCACTGACCTTTGTTGCTGAGCCTGAGAGCCGTTCACATGTCTCCCCAGGTGGTCACAAACCTGTCCGAGTGTGTATGCCTTTGAGAGGCTGCAGGACAAGCAGAGCACAGAGGGGCAACTTTCTAAAAGCAGCACACCATTAATAGTGACATTAATTTCGACCTGGGCATCAGGTCACATTTAATGCCACAATTAATTTGATACGTCATATGACCCAGTTTGGTAGTCCCAGCCAAAAGTTAGCCAGGTTTGGATGCCACCTGGTAACTCTACATTAGCAGAACAACAACAATTTGGAAGTTTTTCTGCTAAGACATTTCGTAAAAAAATATGTCTTACTTAGCAAAATATTGCTCCCTGTTATAGGACTTGATAGGTCTTCCTTAGGGGAGACTTACATGTAATGGCAAGGGATAGGGTGGCTTTGCAATAGGTTGAAATGTCAAAATCGAACTAGCAGTGAAAACACTGCCCTTCCAGTCTGCAGTGGCAGGCTGGAAGCCATTTTGTACTTTGTCACACAAATGTTGGCACAAACAGTGCTGCAGCTCTGAGTGAACACTCCGTCTTACATGTCCTGGGTAACATATACTAGGGACTTATAAGTAATTCAGGTCTTGCCAATTAGGTGTATCCAATTCAACATGCAAGCTGTATAGGGATAAAACACTGGCACCGAGGTCTGGTTAGCAGGCCTCAGTGCACTTGCAGAGTCGAAAAACCAGGAGCATCAGTCCAAAAATGTGGAAGTGGACATGCATAAAGAGGCATTTCCTTACACACTTGTTGCCGTGAAGTAGAAAACCCTTCGCAGAGGTTGACTGGCCACTCCTGTGGCTTTTTACTGTATTTGGGTGAAGGATTTGCCAAGACAGTGTTTGTATGTGTAAAAATGATTAAATAATCAAGTGATACTTTAAAGTATGTACTGCGTTATGCCACACGATTTGCCTTTCCTTGCTGAATAATTTCAGCGGCCCTGAGTATAACATAATCACTGACAGTATCCAAAGCTTGTCAGATGCTCACCTCGTTTTAAGAGATGCCTAGAGGGCACAGTGAGTGAAGGCCTCCCAAGATTTTCAAATTACCTCTAGTGCTTCTCACAGACCTTCCTCGTATCTATTTGGGTAGCTGCAGCTTCTTTATATAAAAGTCAAAGCCAAACCCATTTTAGCTCTGGAAAATTTAGCAAGCTGCAGCTCGTGTAATATTTACACTTAACAGAGAAGTTGACACTTCATTGTTCAGAATGTGGACAGTACACATCAAGAGAATGTCCATATCTCTGTATCTTAACACCTATCAATCCATCAGTTCATGCACCCACCAAGAGCCAATCATTCATCCAAGCACCCATTAGTCCATGTATCCATGTGTCTACCAAGAGCCATGTATCAATCCGTCCATCAATGCAACCACCCAGATGCGGTCACTCACCCAATTACATCCACCCAGTGCCTTTTCATCCATCCACCAGCGCATTTAACTATCTACACATTCTTTGATCATCCACGCACTCTCCAGCCATCTACACCCTGTTTATTTATCCCTGCCCTGTGCAACCTTCCACATCTACACTTTCATTCACACCCCATACTCTCCGCCCATTTATTTACACCCTCTTAATTCATCCCAAACACTCCCCCATCCACCGTCTATTCCCTCTTCATTCTTCCTCACCTTTTTCAATCCATCCCTCTTCACTCATCCTGACAATTTCCACCAGGAATCTATCCACCTTCTCAAATAATGCAACCATCCATTGACCCATTCACTCATCAATGTTGGTTTTGTCCACACTAAAATGTTTAGGCAACCGTCATTTGTTCATAGGCCATTTGATGTTTGGAGAGCATCCATCATTGTTAAATATTTTGGAGCTACGCAACAAATAATGGCGTATTTCAGTGCAGAAGCACAGAGCAAAACATGATTACAAAAATGTATCATGTTATGCAAAGCCAGACATCAGAAGCCTAAACTAAATCAGCATAAAACGGGCCCCCTTACATAAAATGAAAAAGTAACTTGTTAGTGTTAACACACTGAAATAAAACAGGCTGTGGAGAAAACGATTTGCTTCTCTGGGAATGTACACATTATTTTAGGCGTTGAAACCTTGCCCAGGAATTTTAATGAACTTCTATTATTGGTCAACTGAGGGTTCACGTGTCAAATCAGCTTGCTTTGTTTTCATTCTTTAATAGGATGTCTACATGCATCTCTTCAGAGGGAGAACTGTGTCTTCACCCTTTTGAAGACCACCTGATATCCTTTGCTCCAGTTCCTTATGTGGGAGTGTGGTTGGAAGTAGGAACACGCATGCTCACCTCCCCTTATTACCATTTTCTCTCACTTATCTGCACATGCAGAAGCCCAGACAGCAGTTATCATTTTTTAAAGAGCTTTTGCAATGTTTACAAATAGTGGCAGTCTTCAATATTTTGAACAGGTGCAGCACAGATGCTGGGACTGAAGAGTGCCTGGTGAGAGCAAGTATTCAAAATCTTTTCAAAGAGGTTGGCACATGTGTTTCTGTTAGGAGCATAGTTACTTAGACTGTGGCTGGGTTGCTCCAAGAAGAATGCTGATGTAGAATATCACCTAGGTGAGAATGGTGTCAGATCTCGCAATTCACTCATTCCTCCACCTATAAATTCCTCTGTGATTTAACCCCTTCTGTGCCGCGGACGTAATGGTTACACAGTGCTGACAGTTACTGTCACAGAGCCTCGCTTCCAGCGCGATCGGAAGAGAAATGCAATCACGTGGGGGGGGCCGAGAGAGGCTTCAAAGGGAAGGAAATGTATTTCCTTCCCTTTGAAGTCTCTCTCTGCGTTTTGGCAGCCGGATTGAAAGCAATCCGGCTGTCAAAATGCCCACTAGACACCAGGGAGGTGTTTTTTAAAAAGGAAATTGGCATAAGGGAGCGACCCCTTGGGCAAGGGTCACTCCCAGGGGAGGAATTTTTTTTGAAGGCGTTTTCTGCCCCCCCCTGGGGGCAGATCGGCCTATTATTAGGCCGAACTGCCTCCGGGGGGGGGGGGCAGAAACCTCTAGGCACCAGGGCAATTTTTTTTTTGTTTGTTTTGTTTTTGTTTAGTTTTTTGTTTTAGGTGTGGGGAGCGACCCCTTAGGCAAGGGTCGCTCCCATAGGGGGCAAATTATATTTAGGCCATTTCTGCCCCCCTTGGGGGCAGATAGGTCTATTTTTATGAGGGCAATCTGCCCCCAAGGGGGGCAGAAACCCCTAGGCACCGGGGATTTTTGTTGTTGTTGTTGTTGTTTTACAGATGGGGAGCGACCCCTTAGGCAAGGGTCGCTCCCCTGGAGGGGCGAATTGTATTTAGGCCATTTCTGCCCGCCTGCCGTTTCTGCCCGCCCGCCGTTTCTGCCCGTCAGGCAAGAGGAGCGACTCTGTAGGCAAGGGTCACTCCCTGGGGGGTTTGGGGGGGGGGCACATATATTTTAGGGCATTTCTGCCCCCCCGGGGGCAGATCGGCCTATTGTTATTAGGCCGATCTGCCCCCGGGGGGGCAGAAACCTCTAGGCGCCAGGGAGTTTTTTTTTTGTTCGTGAATTTCACATATAGGGAGCAACCCCTTAGGCAAGGGTCGTTCCCCTGGGGGGCAAATTTATTTTAGGCCATTTCTGCCTCCCAGGGGGGCAGATCAGCCTATTTTAATTAGGCCGATCTGCCCCCAAGGGGGGCAGAAACCACTAGGCACCGGGGATTTTTGTTGTTGTTTTACAGATGGGGAGCGACCCCTTAGGCAAGGCTCGCTCCCCTGGAGGGGCGAATTGTATTTAGGCCATTTCTGCCCGCCCGCTGTTTCTGCCCGACTGCCGTTTCTGCCCGTCAGGCAAGAGGAGCAACCCCGTAGGCAAGGGTCACTCCCTGGGGGGGTTGGGGGTGGGCACATATATTTTAGGGCATTTCTGCCCCCCCCGGGGGCAGATCGGCCTATTGTTATTAGGCCGATCTGCCCCCGGGGGGTGCAGAAACCTCTAGGCGCCAGGGAGTTTTTTTTTTGTTCGTGAATTTCACGTATAGGGAGCAACTCCTTAGGCAAGAGTCATTCCCCTGGGGGGCAAATTTATTTTAGGCCATTTCTGCCTCCCAGGGGGGCAGATCAGCCTATTTTAATTAGGCCGATCTGCCCCCAAGGGGGGCAGAAACCACTAGGCACCGGGGATTTTTGTTGTTGTTTTACAGATGGGAAGCGACCCCTTAGGCAAGGCTCGCTCTCCTGGAGGGGCAAACTGTATTTAGGCCATTTCTGCCCGCCTGCTGTTTCTGCCCGCCTGCCGTTTCTGCCCGTCAGGCAAGAGGAGCGACCCCGTAGGCAAGGGTCACTCCCTGGGGGGGTTGGGGGGGGCCACATATATTTTAGGGCATTTCTGCCCCCCCTGGGGGCAGATCGGCCTATTGTTATTAGGCTGATCTGCCCCCGGGGAGGCAGAAACCTCTAGGCGCCAGGGCTAATTTGTTTTTGTGGTTTTTTTTTTGTTTGTTTGTTTTTTTAGAGATGGGGAGCGACCCCTTAGGCAAAATTATTTTAGGCCATTTCTGCCCCCCTGTGGCCGGCTGAGCTAGAGGCCACAATCCACAGGTAGGCACTTTGCAAAAACCACCTCTGTTTTCTGTGAAAAAATGTGATGTGTCCACGTTGTGTTTTGGGCCATTTCCTTTCGCGGGCGCTAGGCCTACCCATACAAGTGAGGTACCATTCTGGGTAACAGAACCTGGTCAGAGCCCCACAAGTCACCCCATGTTGGATTCCCCTAGGTGTCTAGTTTTCAGAAATGTGCTGGTTTGCTAGGTTTCCCCAGGTGCCGGCTGAGCAAGAGGCCAAAATCCACAGGTAGGCACTGTTTTCTGTGAAAAAATGTGATGTGTCCATGTTGTGTTCTGGGCCATTTCCTTTCGTGGGCGCTAGGCCTACCCATACAAGTGAGGTACCATTTTTATCGGGAGACTTGGGGGAACGCTGGGTGGAAGGAAATTTGTGGCTCCTCTCAGATTCCAGAACTTTTTGTCACCGAAATGTGAGGAAAATGTGTTTTTTTAGCCAAATTTTGAGGTTTGCAAAGGATTCTGGGTAACAGAACCTGGTCAGAGCCCCACAATTCACCCCATCTTGGATTCCCCTAGGTATCTAATTTTCAAAAATGCACAGGTTTGGTAGGTTTCCCTAGGTGCCGGCTGAGCTAGAGGCCAAAATCTACAGGTAGGCACTTTGCAGAAAACATCTCTGTTTTCTGTAAAAAAATTGTGATGTGTCCACGTTGTGTTTTGGGCCATTTCCTTTCGTGGGCGCTAGGCCTACCCACACAAGTGACGTACCATTTTTATCGTGAAACTTGGGGGAACGCTGGTTGGAAGGAAATGTGTGGCTCCTCTCAGATTCCAGGACTTTCTGTCACCGAAATGTGAGGAAAATGTGTTGTTTTAGCCAAATTTTAAGGTTTGCAAAGGATTCTGGGTAACAGAACCTGGTCAGAGCCCCACAAGTCACCCCATCTTGGATTCCCCTAGGTCTCTAGTTTTCAAAAATGCACAGGTTTGGTAGGTTTCCCTAGGTGCCGGCTGAGCTAGAGGCCAAAATCTACAGGTAGGCACTTTGCAAAAAACACCTCTGTTTTCTGTCAAAAAATGGGATGTGTCCACGTTGTGTTTTGGGGCATTTCCTGTTCGGGGCGCTAGGACTACCCACACAAGTGAGGTATCATTTTTATCGGGAGACTTGCGGGAACATAGACTAGCAAAACAAGTGTTATTGCCCCTTGTCTTTCTCTACATTTTGTTCCTTTCAAATATAAGAGAGTGTGTAAAAAAGGCGTCTATTTGAGAAATGCCCTGTAATTCACATGCTAGTATGGGCACCCCAGAATTCAGAGATGTGCAAATAACCACTGCTTCGCAACACCTTATCTTGTGCCCATTTTGGAAATACAAAGGTTTTCTTGATAACTATTTTTTACTCTTTATATTTCAGCAAATGAATTGCTGTATACCCGTTATAGAATGAAATCCCAAGGCAGGGTGCAGGTCATTTATTGGCTCTGGGTACCTAGAATTCTTGATGAACCTACAAGCCCTATATATCCCCGCAACCAGAAGAGTCCAGCAGACGTAACGGTATATCGCTTTAAAAAATCTGACATTGCAGGAAAAAGTTACAGAGTAAAACGTAGAGAAAAATTGCTGATTTTTTCACCTCAATTTAAATATTTATTTTTTTCAGTTGTTATTTTCTGTAGGAAACCCTTGTAGGATCTACACAAATGACCCCTTGCTAAATTCAGAATCTTGTCTACTTTTCAGAAATGTTTCGATTTCTGGGATCCAGCATTGGTTTCATGCCCATTTCTGTCACTGACTGGAAGGAGGCTGAAAGCACAAAATATTTTACAAATTGGGTATGTCCCAGTAAAATGGCAAAATTGGGTTGAAAATTGGGTTTTCTGATTCAAGTCTGCCTGTTCCTGAAAGCTGGGAAGCTGCTGATTGTAGTACTGCAAACCCTTTGTTGATGCCATTTTCAGGTAAAAAAACACAAGCCTTCTTCTGCAGCCCCTTTTTCCCATTTTCTTGAAAAAAACGAAATTTTCACTGTATTTTTGCTAATTTCTTGGCCTCCTTCTGGGGAACCCACAAAGTCTAGGTACTTCTAGAATCCCTAGGATGTTGGAAAAAAAGAATGCAAATTTGGCGTGGGTAGCTTATGTGAACAAAAAGTTATGAGGGCCTAAGCGCGAACTGCCCCAAATAGCCCAAAAAAGGCTCGGCACAGAGGGGGAAAAGGCCTGGCAGGGAAGGGGTTAAGCACACGTTCCTGGGACCTGTCTGTAACCCACATGCCAACCATCCCTTAAGTCCACATGTTCTGTGAGCTTTGAAAGCTTGTACTAGTACCCCAAGCTGTATTTGTTCTACAGGTATTGGAAGATTGCACTTGCTCCGTTCTGCAAGAGAGGGAAGATTGATTTCCTACTGCCGCACTACACATGTTCTGTGAGGAAGTAAAGCTTGCACTGTTATTGCCCAATGTGTCCATGTCCTGTGACTAGTTGTGTCGCTGCTGTGAAAGAGGGAAGTTTGCACTGTTATTGCCCAAGTTAAACCAGTTGTATGAAGAAGCGGTGACTCCATTCCTTTTGACACATCTTATGTAAAAACAAAGGATATCTTGAAGTGCTTCATCCTTGAGCTTCAAATTTTCTGGTACGATATGGCAGGACAAATCATTTTTAGCCCAATCACACAATTTTAATATAGGTCTTAAAGTTTAAAAAGGGGAAAATCAAAATGTTGACAGGGGACTCAACCATACCCATGGTAGGGAACCCACAAGTAGAATACTGTACCAACAGTGAAAGTAGTGCTCTCGATACTTCCCAGTGCTAGATGTGGAACTCACTTATGAAGCGTGCCATGCTAAACAGGTGAGGGTTCAACATCCCACAAGTACATGAATGTTTGGTAATTCCATAAGATGTTTTGGATGTTTATTCAACAGGTTTAGTTCCTCTTGTATTTTTATGTTTATTTATGGGGTGCATACCACAGTCCTCTAACTCCCCTTATTCATTCTTTAGTGTGGTAACTACCTATGTTGTACCTATCCTGTATGTGTGAGAGAAATGTGTAGTCTTTGTTTTAGGGAAAGGTTCACTGCAGCTGTTCATGTTGTACTTTTGTTGTGTTGTGAAGCTCATTATAAAACTCTTTATGGCTCAAAAGACAAAATGATTTACATTGCCAATGCTTCTTTTAATGCATGATGTGAATGGAAGAGTGAACACAAAAAAAAAACACGTGAGCATAGTTTTCAAATAAAACTTTTGGTTTTACTTGTGTAACTATAAGCTTTAATTGGACTAAAATACTTTAAAAAAAAGTTTAAAGTATAGCTGACAAGTTGCTTCATCACATATATAAAACCTTCAGCTAGTTCTGACATTTTAACCATCGCTTTGCACTCTGTGGATTTGCATCCACAATGAAAGTATTATAAGCAAAACTATAGGCCTTACAATGAAAAATGCTGTTGGCTCAAAAGCCAGGGCTAGCTGATCGTCCAGCATTTCATAGTGCTAATTGGCAGACTTGTGAATTGCAAACTAAAATTTAGTTTCTGACCTGCCAATTTAGGTCTCGACTAAGACATTGCAAGTGCTGTCTGTTGCGAGAAATATTGTTAGCTTACAGTGGGGGCTTAGAGCCCATCCATTGCTTACCATTTGTTGGCTTCATTGTCACTCTGATTTACTTGCTTATTATTTGTCAGCTTCTGAAAGTTTTCCTTCCTCTTCTAGTGTTTTTCACTCCCCGCAGCATGGACACATTACTTGTCTCCTTACACAGTACTTTTTTCTTTATAAGCTCTCTATGAGTCTGTATGTGGTTTCCAGATGTCTCCTTTGTGCACTTCTCTCCTTCAATGTTCCTCTTTCTTGCCTTCCATCATATGACATTCTTGCTTCCTCCCTGCCCACCTTCCACTACTGTTCATGCTTCATCACCTCCTCTTGTCCGTTTGCCCCACCAGTTCACACTTCCACATTCCGTTGTCCATTTGCTTCCCTAGCCCCTCCTGCCTGCTGTTGTCTGGCGCTTTCCCATCAAACCCCGCTCTTCCTTCGTTCTCCATGTGCTTCTCCATCCCCTCCCTCCGAGCCTCTGTTCTTCATGTGCTTCCCCAGCGCCTTCTGCCCACACTCAGTTGTCAGCTTACTTCCCCAGCTCACCCTCTATTGTCAGCTTGCTGACCCAACCGCTCCCGCCCACTTTCCATTTGTCAGCTTGCAGCTCCAGCCCTTCCTGCCTACCCTCTATTGTCAGCTTAGTGCCCCATCCCATCCTACCCAACGTCTGTTATTAATTTGCTTCCCATCTCCTCCCCATCACCCTCCATTGTTAGCTTGCTGCACGATCACCTCCTGCCTAACCTCACTGTCTGTTTCCTTCCCCAGCCTCTTCTGCCCACCGTTCATTGTCCATTTACCTCCCCAGCCCCTTTTGCCCACCCTCTACTATCTCTGTGCTTCCGCACTGTCTATTGTGTGTCCCCTCCTCTGACTGAATGAATCCCTCCCACCCTCCCTTTGTGATGCATCATTCTCCAACCCACTCCCTCATTTGTGTTTTTCAGTAAAAGAAAGCTTATTAGCGCTTGGCACACCATAGAAATTTGTAAAATTATTTTTGCCACTCTGTACAGCAACAGTGCTACTGTGCAGCATAGCTAAAAATCATTGCCAAAGCCATTAGCTCTCATAGGTGAGACATTGGCTTCACCAAAGCTTCTTTTCTTTTATGCTGTCAAGGGTTAAGTAGCTGAATGGTTGAAGGGCAGCGATAGCTTTCAATTGCAAGTGCAATCATCTCACTGCTAATGGCGTAATGGAAAAACAAATGATGTTCTTTACCAGGACAATGCAGTTAGCAGCAACTGACCTTGTCGTAAAATATAATGAAAGGAAAAACAATGAGCTAAAACTATGGACAAAATGAATCCATAATGGATCACTCATGCATTCACAAAAAATACTGACAAAGTCAGAACAGCCCATGAAAATACGTACAGGTTGTCACCCTAGTTAAGGTCTGTTTACAACTGACAGCTGAACAGACACTTTTGGCTGCAGTTGAATTTCACTAGAAGTGAATTCTAGGGTTGGGGGACACATTGGGCCTCAGGTAAAACTGATAGGGCCATCCAAAAAGGTCACATTTAGGGAGTGTATGGGTGTGTGTGTATATATATATGTATATATATATATATATTATATATATCTCCTACTGGCAGTCACTTTTGCTGGTAATTTTGGTGCAGTTTGACAAATCTTCATGAAATTTTCAAAACTAGTTTGCCACTCACTCAGCTGCTGTCTGGAAAGTTTCAAGGTGATTCATCAAGCAGGGGGTGAAAAAAGTGGGGAATCCCAAAACACATTTTCTCTATTTAGTTTCCTATAGGTATTTTAGATACAACCACAGATGAAACCACTGGACGGAATTACACCAGATTTGGCAGAAAGATAGGTCTTGGTCCAGAGATAGTGCGTTTTGTAATTTGGTGTAAACCTGTTCAATTGTTTTGGAGTTATTAAAGAAAAAAGATTTATGTATATCCAGAGGCGCAGATGCTTCGTGGATCTGTGGCTCTACCTTCCACCAGCAATGCTGTGATTGGCTGCCATCTTTTCAGCCAGGAAGTGTTGGCAGCCTTCTTAAGACTCAGGAATTGCCCACAGTCCCAAGAAAAATGCAAAAACGGAAACACAAGTGTGCAGGGTAGAAATATCGTGACTTGGCAGTGGAGTCAAAACTTTTTTTCCCCAATTTTGACACAAATTAGCAGAGGATCCGTTGCCACATCCCAGGGGAAACAATCTTTACATTTGGGGGGCCTAGCCACCCTCCCCAGGCCATTTTCGGCCTGAGGACCCCATCCCCCAGGGTTCGGCCTTTAAAATAAATGGGGAGGGGGGAATGCGGACCCTGTCCTGAACCAATTTTGGACTCATGCCCCTGGGTCTAGCTGGTCTTAAACGGGGAGGGGGCCTGGAGCCCCCCTCTCCAGACTGATTTTGGTCCCAGAGGCCCCATTCCACAAGGCCCGACTGCAATTTCAAAAGAGAGGGGAGCCGCTTGCAGAGTGCCCAAACCTGGGACTTAGCGGTTTCGGGCAGGGAAAATGGAGTTTGCTCTTGCTTGGAAGGAGCAGTTTCAAAACTCCTGCTAAGCGAGAGCTAACACTACGGGGATGATTTAGATATCGACGGAGAGGTTACTCGTCACAACAGTGGCGGATATCTCGTCCGCCAAAATTAAAAAAACATTATGTCCTATGGAATTTATATGTTGGCAGATGGAGTAACCGGTCCGGCAATATTAAAATCAGGCCCTAAGTCCACTCCCCGGGGGCTGGAGCATGAAAAAGGCTCCTGCCTGTGAGGAGCAGAGTTTCCCTGCCTGCACTGAGGCGGGCAGGAAAACAGATAAAAAAAATGCTCCCACCCGCAGGAAGCAGCATTTTTAGCTGCTCTCTGCAGGCGAGAGCAACGCTGGCTCCCAATGGAGGTGGGGAGGTGACTGGGCAGTGGGGGCCTTGGGGCTCCTCCTGCAGCCCCCAACCATACTGTGGTGGGTGCCCTGGGTGGGCATCCGGGTATCCACCTTTTGATGGCCAGGACCCTGGCCCTCCCCTATAGACACTAGCTGGGCCCTGGGGAATGTGGTCCCCGGGGACGATATCACCCCGGAGAGGGGGGCTGGGTGCTTCTTCCAGCTTTTAAAAAGGTGCTGGGTCCTGGGGCCGAAATTGGCCCAGGGAGGGTGGCTGTGGGCCCTCCTCTCCTTTTAGAATACAGCTGGGCCCCGCAAGATGGGGCCCCCTTGGCTGAAATCAGCCTGGAGAGAAGGGCTGTAGACCTCCCTGACCCCATAAACGGTGGGCCCCGGGGGATGGGATCTCCGGGGACAAAATGGCCTGGGAAAGGGGGGGAGAGGGGAGGATACACACCATTCCTCCCCTAAAAAAAACACACCAGGCCGTCGGTGGATGGTGTCCCTGGGGACAAAATCAGCTCAAGGAGGGGGACACGTGCTCTGCTTCTCCACAAAATATGCCATGCCCTAGGGGATGGGGTCGGGGCTGTAATGGGTCCGGGAAGGGGGGCTGCGTGCCCCTCCACATTAAATATAGTGCTGGTCCCCCTAGGTATGTTGTCCCAGCGGCCAAAAGAGGCCTAGGGATGGGGGCCCTGTTCCTAACTAAAAAATCTGCCAGGCAACGGGGGATCGGGTCCCTACGGCAAAATGGGCCCAGGAAGGGGGCCTGCGGGTTGGGTGCCTATAGGGGGTTGAAACAGGGCCTGGGTGTGTCCAGCCTCCCACTGCGCATGGTGTGGGGTTGACTGCATGCATGGGATTGGCCATGCCCGATGGCAGTCAGATTAACGTATGGTAATTAAATACAACTTTACGTTAAAAAAAAAACTAGAAATTCACTATGGAAACCAAAGGTTACAGCAGACGTCTTCAAACTTTGAGATGTCGGGACCCCCTCTCAAAAAGTTTTAGGTGTAAGGACCCCCTCTTGACAAAAATATCTAGAACGTGATACTCCTCATCATCGAGGATCAGAACCCCCCCAATTCCAACGGCAAATAATTTTTACGGTGAGGAAATAATATTACACATTATTTAACAAACCAAAAGTCAGTGACATGTTGCAAAGGAGTCTTTAGCTGTCTGTGCGGCTTTGTTTCACAGCACAGGAGACTCCCTGAAAGAAAGTTCAGCTGAAGCAGGATGAAGTGAGGGGGAAATGCACGAACCCGTGCCCAGGACAACATGCCATCCATGGGGGTTGCGCCCTTACAGATTGAAGACCTCTGGGTTACAGGGACATTACAATTAAGGAATAGCAGTAAAAAACCCTAGAAACTCACTGAGAAAATCAAAAGTTACAGAGACGTTGTAGCTAGGAAATGGAATGAATAAAAAAACACATAAATTCACAAAAAGTTATAGTTAGGTTCAGAGTTTACACAAAAAACATAGAAATTCAGCAGTTATTGTTAACATTATCTGAAGTAATTATAACTTGTGCCCTAAGTTTACTATAACCCATGCTTCCAACATGCACCACTAATTAGCCCAAATGTTCCATCACACATGACATCTTCTATGACATCATTGATAATATCACTGCAATATGCTGTAAAATTATTGAAGAAACTGTGCATGGCAGGGGCGCAAGTTATAGTTACCATGGGTCACAAGTTATAGTTACTTGAGATAACTTTAACTATATCTGCTGAATTTCTAGGGTTAAGTGTGTAAAATCTGACCACAACCTGGCCGCAACCTGAAAGGAAAGATGCAGCCGCCATTTTGTTTCTTTGCTGGGCCCCCGGGGAGAAAACACAGTGTAAATTTGTGATGGATCCACAGATCCGAAGCCCAATCCAAAAAAGAAAAAAAAACCGCCCTCTCCACACCGTCAAAGGGGTGCAAATAAAAAAAGGGGGGATTCTTGTACCTATAGACTTTGAGAAAGCCTTTGATTCTGTACACTGCCAATTCACGTTTCTCCTTCTGGAACTCATGAATTTCGGCACTGCTTCCAACAATGTACAGTAGTACCATACTCTAAACCCTAGGCAAGGTTCAATGTGAACGGGGCACTCTCCCTGGAATCACCCATCGAACGAGGCACAAGGCAGGGGGTCCTAAAACAGGCTTGAAATCCAGTGCATTTTCCATAGACTTTTATATTTTGTGTACTGCCAATACCAGATTTTTCTGAAATTTGTCAGTATTGCATAGTAGAGGGTGCAGATGATTCTATAGGGGTCGAGCACGCATGTACAATAAATAAATGTTAAGTTATAAGATATTTTTTTTATCTATGTCTGTGGTTGCAGTAGTTTAAAGGTAGTGCTGCGGTACATAGCGATGACAATTATTTATATGATTGGATAATGACTGTCTTTACAAAAATTGCAGGCAGCCATGTTATTTTAAGTCATCTTTGCCAGTGTTCTACCATAGTACCTTAAATATAGGTAAATATTAGATGTGATATGTTTTCCCTACCTATTACAACCTCATAAAAGTGGTAGTGGGTAGGGAAATATAATTACATGTTTTGCTATATTTTTAAAAAAAACGACAAAGTACTGATGTACTACCAAAGTACTACCTGTAAAAATGTATAAAAATTTTAAAAAAACATTGTAATACATAATATTTCACAAATATAGGCCCTCATTACGAAGCCTAATGCAAAACTACAATGGTCCATCCGGAGATAATTTATCATTAATTAATATTGTACACTTAATGATCCATACACAGTAGGAATTAAATTCTAAACACGCAGCAAAACACACTATAAGAAAATACACTTTTAATTATTCCTTAAATTATTCTAAAATTACTACCACATCAATTAAAGAAAAGAGGACAGGAAAGATGTGCAAAACTAAATTGCTCGTCAATAAAGAATATACAATGACACAACCAATCCACAATATATCTACAAAAACTTTGGTTTGAGAAGCCTGTTGATTGACCATTCACACAATTAATTCAGAATTAGGTCACCCTGTGTGTATTGTAATATATTCTCATTACGAAGCTGGCAGTCGTCAGACTGCCGGCCTCGCTGTGGCGGTTTTACCGCTGCGGATCCAGCGGTAAAGACCACCACATCACAAGTTGTGGAGTTTGGCAGAAGGTAAACCTCCACAACGCAGCCTGGCCCGCCGGTGCGGTCGCACCGACGCAGCCGGCGGTGAGCACCTCCAACACGGCAGAAGGTCACAGCCTGCAGGCCGGATTACAAGACTGCAGTCCGCCAGACCTTGCGTGGCAGTCACCCCGCCACGAAAACCCTGGCTGTAACGCACCCGGTGACAGGAATCCCTATTCCTATTGCCGGCACACACACGTCCACACACATGCAGACACCCCCACATCTGTCCACACACTTATAAACACCCCCCATCCCTTCACGCACACATGTATTCACATACACACCCCTCGGCATACGTAAACATTCACAAAGACACCCCCTCACTTGCATACATGCAGACACACACCCCTAATCGCTTGGAAACACGCACTCAGACACCCCCATTCACACGCACATACACGCACACGTACATTCACATTCAGTTGCATACACGCACGCATTCACCACCCCCCTCCGCATACTCGCACTCACACACACAGACATGTCGGACGATCAACTTACCTATTCCGGCACGCTGGTCATCTGAGAGGGGATGGGTCCTGGCTGTTTTGCATCGCCAGCACCACCATGCCAGCAAGACTCCGCCAAGCCTTATTACGATTCATAATGTGGCGGGTGGAGCCTTTCTGGCGTTCCGGTGCTGGCGATGCAACCACCTCTTCGGACGGAACTCCTCCAGTGACTCCAAATGTGGCAGTCAGCAGACCACCAGCACTGGCAGTCTGCTGGCTGCAGCGGCTTCGGCGGTCTTAAGAAAAGACCACCAAATTCATAATGTGGCCCATAGTGTACTACAGTGTCTTTAGAATTGTTAATGTAATTATGTCAAAAAAAGTCTACACATTACCACGGTAATACCAAAAATGTACCATGTTACTTTAAAAAGCTACTCTAAATGAGCATTTGATATAAAAAAAAAGCACGGTACGTGCTAAGTAGTACTGCTATACTGCCTAAACTAGTTAAATAGAAATGTACAAACATTTCCAAACCTATTTACACTTTTAAGAAAATGGTAATAAGTCGGGAACAACAATAAAAACTACTACTTATTTATGTTTAAGCCCTAAGCCTCAACGACCCAAAAGTCAATTAAAAGGGTTATGGCTGCATTTTAAATATGTAAAGGCAGACATTAGCCAATTTTACACTGCCTTGTACCACTATGTACCATGGTATACCAATAACTTACCGCAGTATACTGTGTCTCAATATATCCCTAGGGTACAAATTTGGGATTCTAGTACGTTACCCATAGTGTTGCAGGGGCAAAGCAATTCTTATGTAACATTTACAAAAATACGCAAAGCCACCATACGTCACCCTGCTTGGTTTGGTACATGTGCAGAAACGCAATGCATCACAAGTCACTGCCTTGCGTTACTCTGCACATCATAAACTACAGTCCTCCAAAATTCAACTACATCCATACTCCAGTACACTGTACTGCATTACACTATACCCCACTCTACTCTATGCTATTCCACTGTACGCCACTGCACCTTACACCACTCCACTGTATGCAACTCCACTGAGCGTGACTCCACTATACTCTATTCTACTTTGTGCCACTCCACTGTATACCTTTCCACTATATGCCACTCCACTCTGCAATACTCCAGACAATGACAATATTTCACTATAGGGCTCTTCACTGCACGCTACTCCAGTGTATGCCACTCCACTCTACACCACTCCACTCCACGCCATTCAATTCTACACTATTCCCTTGGACGGCACTCCACTCTGTGACACTCCACTACATGCTATTCCACTCTACTCACTCCACTGAACACCGCTGCAGAACTTGCAACTCCCCTGAACGCAACTCCAACCTACACACTACACTGGATACATTCCAGTCTACGCCACTCCACTGTACGCTACTCGACTATACGCTATTCAACTGTAAGCAACTCCACTGTATGCCACGCTCTTTGCACTGTTCCAAGGTATGGCACTCCTCTGTACGGCACTCTCATGTACGCCAATCCACTCTACAACTCTCCATTCTATGCTATTACATTCAACGTCACCTTGAAATTACTATGTCGCACAGCTTCATATACAGTGTCCTCACCTCAACTGTCATTCTACATAAACTATAGCTCACAACTCTACCACGCAATATTTTCTCAAAATCATCTCAATTGAAATGTCATAGGTGTTGTTATGAAAGCTTTGTATTCACATGATATACAGTAATTAATGTCATATGCAAGAGTATAACCAGTGCACTGAGAAGGCTTGAGTTATAGTTTTTGTACTATGATGAGTGAGGTAAGAACACTGTGTACGAAGCTGTACAACTTATAGTATTTTCAAGGTGGTGTGTTAAGTTACAATACAAGTTAGAAGTAACACTGTGTACATAAGTGGGCAATTTATAGAAATGTGAAGGTGGGGTTTACATTGTAAATTAAAATTATAACTATAATTGTGTAGTTTAAGTATGGTTTGTATGGAAAGAACAAATAAAGTTTTCCTAACTATAACTTATCTGTAACCTTTGTTTTTTTCATTATATTATTATATATATATATATATTTATATATATATTTTTTTAAAATATATTTTTACTGCAAATACAAAAGGTTAAAATATAGTTAGGTGAAAATGTGAGTTTTAGCTAAGAAACAAACAAACTAAAATTCAACAGTTATAGTTATTCAAAGTAACTATAACTGATGCCTTCACAATGCACTGCTTGTGACCTCACATATTACAACTCTCATGACATGTTCTGTGACATCATTGATAACATTAATAATGACAACAAAATTACGTTATTTACAACAACACTAACCACAGCAACATTGTCACCTAAACTATAACGTCATGTTGGGCATAGCCCGCGTAATTCAGTGCAGCATAATTGTGCATAAGTACTGAAAAATTATATGAGATTTTGCTGAATTGCGTCTTGTGAACACTGCATCAGAAAAATGACACCAATGACACTTTCACTCTGAAAAACAGCATGAACAACACTTCAAGGTGTGCAAGCACTTGGCCATTGTTGTCACTGTTGCCATTTTGTTGTCTCCAATCTGCCTCTGCCTAGTGGTCCCCTTGTGTTGTCTGCACCCTAGCCTCCATCCAACCCAGTCCACCCTATTCTGTTTCACTTTAGCCTTTTTTCAAAAAAACTTTTTTTCACTTTTTATTACTTTCCCACTCTCCATGTGTGTTTATTTCACATTTCTTATCCCCAGTTGTGTCTTTTTTTTTCTTTTGTATCCATCCCAGTCAGTCCAGCTCTGGCAGAGGCAGGCAGCACTGCTGGGATGTTTAGCACATCCTGTGGGCGATGGCAGCACAAGGAGGTGAAGCCCTGTCACATTTTTCTTGAGGCTGAGGTGTTGGTGCTAACTTGCCTTGCGCAATAGCAACTACTCCTCATGCTGGCAGCAGACGGCAGGCCCAGCAAGGACTATGCCCTTGTGGAGTAGCTGCAGTAGTGGAGAGGCAGTGCTGCATGTGCTACACACCCATATCTCCCAGCAAAGTGCCTATGTGATGCAGGGTAGTGGGGCATGGTGTGAGACTGATAGAGGATCTATAATACTGTCCCACATTGAGCCAAATGCTTGCTCAGACTGATTTTAAAGATTTCACTAGGTTAGTCTGATATCAGAGGTGTAGTGCTCCTCTCTGACTGTGTTTTATCATATACTGCCTATAAAGGCTCCATGTCCGTGAAGTGCAGAGTACTACTAAACTAACATTGTTATTTTTATCTTTCCTCAATTCCAAAGAACCAAGCAGCAGTCCAAGAGGGAAAAGAGCACCAACAGCAGCAATATGGCTGAGGCCCAAGACAATAGTGCTGAAGGCGATGCCCTGCCCTTAGATGACATTCCTGTGGGTGCTGATAAGTCATCATATTTATCAACTATGTCTTACTTAACTATTTCCACCTGGTATATATTATGTCCTTTGGTATTTCCATTTTCCCAACTTCCCTTGATCTAATGTTCAATATTCCTACATAGTTCTTTGTGTTTTCTGTATTCCTGTTTTCCGTTGTAGTTGACTTCCTCCTGTCTGTAGCTGTCTTTACCCGCCCCTTTTTTGTTACTGTGGCAGAAACCTTCCCCCCACCTTATACATATCTCCACATAGTTGTGCGAAGCAGTACATGAAGAGAGATTGAGTTTGTGCACAGCTATCACAGTGAGGAAATAGCAAAACTGTGCATAGCAAATGGAGGAGCAATATCATTGTAGGCAACTATGTACTACAGAACTGTTTTTTAGTGTTTATTTTTAGGGTTGAAATGAAGGTAGGGAAAGGATTGCTTAATCAGGCAGTGGATTTGTTTGCCTGTAAAATGACCTTTCTTAAAGAGTTCCAACTAGTAACTCTTTGGTCTCCTATTTATCTTTCCTCATTTTAGGACAGCACACCACCACCCCCTTGACCCATCTTCCGAGGACATCATTCAATCCAACACCAGCCATTCCTGTGGGTAGTCAAGTTTAATATTTCCTACTTTTAACAACTGGTATGCAGTATGTTCATCTATATTTTCCACGTTCTCCAACTTTACTCTGTCTGCTTTAATGTCTGCTTTAGACACCCATATTTGCCTTCTAGTGTTCTTAACTATTCCCACCTGGTACATATTATGTCCTTTGGTATTTTCCATGTTCCCAAATTCCCTTGATTTAATGTCTATTATTCCTGCATAGTTCTTTGTGTTTTCTGTATTCCCAGTTTCCGCTGCAGCTGACTTTCTCTTGTCTGTAGCTTTCTAAACCAGCCCCTTTTTTTAATGGTGGCAGAAGCCTTCCTCCCTTATACATATCTCCATATACCTGTGTGATGCAGTACACGAAGAGACTCCGTTTTTACAGAAGACTGCCTCCTGTCTGTAGCCTTCTTCCCTTTCCTTCTTTTTTTTTTACTTAGCTTTACCTCACCCCTCTTGTATATCGCTTGTGTTGTTAACCCAAGATTGTTGGTAACATAAAATGGAATGTTGGTCTAATTATTCACCACATATAGGTTAACAGAAGGCAGTTTTGAGCAAACAGTCAATAGTACAGAAACAGGCACGGTCATCATGGACACCAACAGGGCGGAACAGGATGTCATGATATCATGACACCCCTCCATTGTTTTTCAGATCTGCTTGTAGGCATGTCCTTCCATTACTAGAAAAAAATATTATAAAGTTGAATGGTGGCCCTAGGAGACCAGCAATGCTGTTCTACTGTATGACTATTTATAAACAAATGTTTGCATACTAATATTCATGTTCTTTCCTGTTTTCTTTTCATTATCTAGCTGTTCCTACTGGAGAACTTTCGCCGTAGGTCCACACTTTGCGAGAAACTGCGGCTGAGCTGCGCCTCCTCAAAATGGAGATAATTGAAGCAATGATGTCATTACCACCGCCACAGGCTGTCAAGGTTCCCCAACACGAAAGGCATCGCCACGCAAAACCACCAACATCTACTGCTGCCCTCCCCCAACACGTCACATAGGACACGGAGTACGTGAAGAAAGGCCAGCAGGAATTTTCAAACAATTAGAAGCTGTGGAGGTCTATTATTTATACAGAGGAAGGACTGTGACATTTAGAGTTTTAGGGTGTTTTTTAGGGTCAGGTATTTGACTGTTCTGGAAGGAAAGAGTGGGAAATGGAATGGGGACAGGGTTCTTTTGATGTTTTTCAGGTTCCCTGGGTGATAAGGTGGGTTCGTTGTGGGAGGAAATGGTTGGTGCTCATTTTTGTTTCCTAGTAAATTAGATTTATTTTTACTTGTATGCCAGTTTTTGCATTACTACTTAATGTAACATCACCGTTAATTAAACAGTGAGCACTAACATCATAGTGATGAGAGGCTGTCCCATCACAAAGCAATTGTCACCCAGTGTACATCCCAAGTCCAATCCTTTCACACCCTTTATGGCTTGATCAGACTGTGCTTCACCATTCTTCTCATCGGTAATAGTTGTATAGTACTTATTTACTGCCTTTTCTAAGCCAATAACTAAGAAGTGAGGAAAAACAATCTTGTATCACCAATCCCAGACATCTATCTGCATGTACCCAGTTCATTAGTCTAACAATAACAACATTTAGCTGTGTTCATCATGTGTCCAGTCAAACAGACCACAACCACTTAATTAGAGTTTGCCGTTTGAGCCATTACTCTGCACTAATGAATGCACCTCTCTCAAGTCCCCATGGGTTGTTCTCTTTGAGTTCTCTTGTTTCCTGTTGAAGATAGGCAGTGGTCCTTCTTCTGGGTATTGTTGTCAATAGTACTCTAGGATTTCACTTGAAACAGAAAGACATGTAGTGTTATAAATGAAAATAGTTTGAGGATTTTTTTAGTCTTGGTAAACCAAATGGTCTCAGAAGAACCTAGAAATGATGGACTTAATTTAACAAAAGGACAATGAAACTATGTCCTAGTGAAATGTGAAAGATAAAAATTGACACAGAATGATTCCCCATACATTACATAACAAGTTTAATTTACCAATCTCTCCCAGCCCCCACCATAAGAATTAGCATCATTTGCTCCTACTGCCTAGTGCAAGTAAGTTGTTACCTCTTCCAAGTGAGGTGTCCATTTACCTATGGAAGCATTACACAATATAGGGACGCCTTTTAAATCTTCACTGGCTACCGAGCAAAGGAATGAAACACAGGATGGGAATGTGAGGCATCTGAATGTTCTTTTTCTCATTTCAATTCTTTGGTTGACCCAAAGTTGAATTAGTCTTTTTCAGCTTGCACTACTCAGTCAGCCCTGGCTAAATGATTACTGTGTCCTCCTTGGTATTCTATCTGCACCATGCACACTCTTCCGCTGCATTTCACTTTATGTACAATAGGCAGCGTAAGCAGCACAATAAATATATATATTTTATTTACTGGCGGGTGGGAGTAGGTAGTTATAATTAGGACCTAGTTTCCATACGGAAGGTGATTATTGTTTTGCCAATAACTTTGGCACCGTTTGACGAATCTTCATGAAAATATCAGAACAGCAGTCAGTTCAGCTACTGTGTTGAAAGTTTTGGGGTGTTTTCCTCAAGCAGGGGCTGAGAAAAAGGTGGAGTCCCAAAATTATTTTTCCCATACAATTTCCCATAGGAATTTTCAATACGACTACAGCCCGAACCACTGGGCAGAATTACACCAAACTTGGCAGAAAGAATGCCCTTGGTCCAGAAAGAGCCCTTTTTGTTGTTTCATGTTAATCAATTCAGGATTTTTGAGATATTAAAGGAAAAAGAAATGTAGAAATCTAGGGACACGGATCCAACAGTCCCTGTGGCTGATATCTCATTGCCTGTCAGCACGTCAACCAGGAAGTGTTGACATCCATTTTGGGACTCGGATTCAGCTGAGTCCCAAACATAAAGGGAAAAATAAAGGAAAGGGGGCAGGGAAGAAATACCCTGATCCTCTAGGTCTGGTGCTGGGGTCCCCCAGGGACCCCGTAAGGGTGAAAAATTATTTTTAATAACATTTTCCAGCGAAACCGCAGTGGATCTGGGGAATTTTTTATTTTAAAAAGAGCATGGTTCCCGTGCTTGTTTTCTTTCAGCCTCCAGGTGGGACAGTTCCCGGAGGCATAGTTAAATATAGGAAAAGTGGAGGGGGCACTTGCGGCCCTCCTCCCAAAGGGCAGTGTGAGCCCCAGGGACCACCACCTCCCCGGGGCTTTATAAATTAAAATATTAGGAGGGGGCTGCGTGGTCCCCCTCCATAGGCCTTTAAAGGACCCAGGGACCACCACCTCCCCCTTATACAAAAAGTGGGGGGGGGGCAAGCGGACCCTCTTTGGTGTCTAAAATTGTCCTGGGAACCACCACCTCCCCAGGGCACAGAACTACTAAAAAGGGAGAGGGGGCTGCGTGGCCCCTCTCCCAGGCTGTTTTCGGCACCAGGGGCCAGCACCTCCCCGGGGATCTCCCTTTCTTAATGAAGGAGGGGGGCTCTTGAGGAAGACCCCTTGTGGAGCCATTAATGGCCCTGTGGGGTTTCTCCCTATCTCTGGAGGTGCCCACTCTCGGGAGATAGCAGTTTACTTTCGCTTAGCGGGAGCTTTGACAACTTCTATCAAACGAGTATGCTGTAAGTCTGCTCCCTGCGGGCGGGAGCAGGAAAACTGCTCTTGCTTGTTGGAAGTGGACTTTTCATCTTTTTTCTTGTCCACTATCAAGTTGGCAGGAAAACAGATGAAAAGATTGCTCCTGCACGCAGGGAGCAGCATTTGTATCTGCTCTACCTGCGTGCAAGAGGAATGCGGGGTCCTTCTGGATGCGGGGAGCCAATAGGGACCGTAGGGTTATTCAGGCTCCCCCCGCAGTTCCCAGGAAGAATGAAGATTTATATAATTACGGATTTCTTTATGAAGATGCTTGAGGAACAATTACATAGCCAAAATTAAGGAAAATAAAAAGGTTGTGCACGGGGCAGTATTTGATGCCTATGGCGATTGGCTGCCCTGCAGCCAACCCATGCCATGCACGGTACGGGGTTGGATGCCTATGGGGCTTGGCTGCAAGCCCTGCGCTTTTCCCCTTCCACGCACTGCCAAAGGTCATGTGCGGCGTGGGGCTAGATGCGTGCGGGGGAGTGGCAGCACATGGGGTGTTGCCCCAAGGGGTAGGCTATGTAGCCAACTTGCTGCTGCGTTAAAAAAACACTGAAAAAAAACTAAAGGTTACAGGGGCATTATAGTTAGGAATTAACCTTTAAAAAAACCTTAGAAATTCACACAAAAAGGTCATTATGACAAGTATGTCCCTATTACGGTGAGCAACATGGCGTCGGCGTCAGCGTAACTGCGTTCTTGCAGTCCCGCCCACCAGGGGAGCCGAAGGTGCGGCGGCCGCGGCGGAGCAGCCGGACAGGTGGCGAATTTACCCCGGGATCGGCCCGTTTTTCCTCTCCCGTGGTGGTGCCCGTCGGGGGAGCTAAAGGCATAACGGCCATGGCGGAGCGGCCAAGCAGACGGCCAAAACGGACGGCGGATTGGGGCCGAACTCGGCCCGCTTTCTTCTCTCTCTCCCCCGCGGTTCAGCTGCCGGGGGAGAGCGGAGGGTGCAGCGGCCGAGGCGGTCGCGGCAGAGCGGGCGAAACGAGCAGTGGAACCGGGCTGATTTTGGCTTGTCGTTTTTTCTTTTCCCCTCACGGAGGAAGTGAGGAGCTACATAGAGCCAGTGGTGCTCGGGCAAGGCTGCACGGGGGGGGCTGCATAAGCGTTGGACAGTTCTCTGCAAGAAGCACGCGACTCCCCAGGCATATGGGGTTGAAAAGTCTTTTCTCTGGAGAAACCATACTTGCAGCTGCAAGGATTAAGGAGTAAAGACTATCAGGATTAGAACTCTGCTTTCACCCGGAGGAGCAGAGGGGCGAATCACTAGGAGAAAACCAAGAAGAAAAGCAGACAGGACAAGAGCTCGGGTGGAAACCAGGGGAAAACAGACAGGTGGAGAGCCCAGGTGTATCCCATCTCTGCAGTAAGGGTGGAAAGGATAAAAAATGGGGGGGGGGGGGGGAAATAACAGTGGATAGAGGGGAGAGGTTAAAAAAAAAAGAAAAAAGGGAGAACGAATATCTGAGACCTCTGATGTTGGTATTAGGCACGCAAAATAATCCAGGTCTGCATTTATATACCCCCTTATGGCTCTGGAAAAACCTGACAAAACAAATAATCGCGGATACAGCCTTAGTGTCGTCTGGGGTAAAAGGATTATTTAGGCTGTTGGCACATGCATTAAAGATCAAGATGCCTCCCAAACCCTTCCGGAATCTTGGAGAAAAGATTGAAGGGGTGAAAGTGACACGGGCTGGTCGAGGCAAAGGAGAGCTAACGGGAGCAAACAAACGCCTGACGACAATTGTAGCTAAACCAGCAGTGGAAAATATGTTGAGAGGCCTTAAGACAAGTGAGAATACTACTACTACTCCCCCGACTGAAATCAAGGTCAAGGGCAAAAGTCAATCTACTATCATAACTTTTCTTGCAGGGGGGGCACAGGATATGCGGCCTGCACATTTAACCCCCCCCCTGAAAATAATAGGGATAGAATCTCTTCCGAGCAGCAGCAGTATAAGCGGGTGTACTATGAACAACGATCCTCCTGTGAACTTTAAACAAGGCATGGAGAGTATGCCAGAGTCGGAAGACAATCAGAGGGAGGCAAGAGAAAAGAAGGCCGGCCTTTCTACCGAAATGAAGCAGCCTCAAGCACAACAATATGACTGGGCTGAGCGATTGGAACATCAGGAGGGGGAAGGAGGTGCGTCTTTATTTAGACCTGCAACAGAAGGAGAAAACTTACATAAGATTCTCTCAAATACTAAAAACTTGGGCAAAATAGCAGGAAAAGACCCTCAATCGGTGGAATGGGGGAAGGACAATAGTGATAAATTTTATTCTTTGACAGAAGAGTCTGATCTCAGCAGTGGCGATCACAGTCTTGGCGTGTCTGAGGATAGTGAAACATCGGAGACTGAAGACAAAACTTCAAGCAATGAACCTACAGTGCGACAGCTGCGCCAACAGCGTAAATCGGTCAAAACACGGCCTTGCGCCCAGGGGTCTCCAGAAAATCCGGCATCCACGGGCAGTAGGACTTTAAAATGGGACTATTCAGGTATTGGACTCACGGATTCTTCATCTATAACTAACCAGGGCTCAGCTAATGGCAATAAGGAATCAGATATAGGCCCCCCCACTTATAGCCCATCCGCAATGGGGGCTGAGGCAGGAATGCTGCAGTCAATTTATAGCTCAATCAAAGAGTTGCAAACAGAATCTAGGATCGAAAGTCGACGTGCAAGGGTTGCTACGAAGAGACTACAGGGAACAGTTCGCAAAGTAGCAAAATCATGCACAGAAATTGAGACTAAGCTGTCCTTAATGGAAGAAAGGATCGTAGCGGTTGAGGAGGATGTTGTTAATCTTAAAGAACAGAACACTATGAGGGACGAACAATTGACGGATGTGATGTGGAAATTAGAAGATTTTGAGAATAGACAAAGAAGGAATAATCTCCGAATTTTGGGCATACCGGAGGGGCTAGAAGGAAACAATATACGGACATATATGATAAATTTTTTGCGTGGTGCTTTCCCCGAATTGGGGAACTGGAGTTGGGAGAATGAACTGCAGCGTGTACATAGGTTTCCGCTAAATCGGCGGGAGGGGGGCCAACGCGCAGACTCTAAATATCCTAGAGCAGTTTTAGCTTATTTTGGGAATTATTTACTGCGACAGGAGATCTTGGATAAAACCCGTCCAAGTACCCCTCGCACTGTGGATGGGGTGACCTTTTTCACCCGCCCTGATTTCTGTCATGCCACTGTGGAACGGAGATGGCGGCTCCGACAACTTATTAAACCAGTCTTAGAGAAAGGCGGGGAAGCGTATTTGCTGGCCCCGGCTCGCCTTAAAATAATATTGAATGGGAAAACAGAAGTATTCACGTCGGAAATTAAAGCAAAAGAATATGTGATGGGGGTCAGATAGTGAAATAGAGTTACTTGGAAAGCAAAAGTGCTCCGGTAACTGGTGGGTGGGCTCGCACATACACGACGCCAACATTCAGGCCATGATTGGTCTGATTGCTCTACAGGATGGTGGGCCAGTCTCGGGGAGGGAGGTAACACGGGAGGGGGGTGAAAGGGACTGGTCTGGGGAGGGGAGGGAGGAGGGGCGGAGGTCGGGGAGGGGGAAAGGAGGGAGGGGTTGTGGGTGAGGAGAAGGAGGATAGGAAAGGGGGGGAAGGATAGAAAACGAGGGAGTAAAATGGAAAGGAATGGGAGTAGGAATGCAACAAGGGAAGCAACAGAAAGCAGGGACAGGAGAGACAGAAGGAGGGGAACAAATCGAGTGGAAAATTCAAGAGAAAGCGCAGTTAGATATAAAAACTTGGGAGAACGAAAAGAGAGAAAGGGAACCTAAAATAGCAAATGGCTAGACTTCGAATCGCTTCAATTAATATATGTGGGTTAAATGACCCTCGTAAAAGAAGTAGAGTAGCGGAGGAACTTAAAACTTTTAAAGCAGACATTTACTGTCTACAGGAGACACATGTGGAATATAAGAATGCTGGAATTCTGGGTACACTCGGCATGAAAGTAATTGCTCGATCAGAACAAGAGGTTAGAACTAAAGGAGTGGCGATATTAGATCGGACTAATAAATTAAATTTTACTAGGCAGAAGGCGGATAGGGGAGGGAGATGGGTAATTGTAGAATGTAGTTATGGACGTGGTAGCTTTACACTTTGTTCTGTATATGGCACGGTCACGGATGACCCAATAGTTTTAGATACCCTGGCTATAGAATTAATAGGATGGGCCCCCCGTATATTCTATGTGGTGATTGTAATCTTAATGGATCCTGGGAGGGATTACAGGATGTTTTAGCGCCTACAAAGAAGTACCAAGGGCGGAAACCTCGAGTATATAATGCAATTGTTGCTATTCAGAAAGAACTAGGATTAGTGGACGCATGGGTGAGATTATGCAAGCCAGATCCTGGATATACCTATTACTCGGCCCGCATGTAAAAGTAGCACGACTTGACTATTTTCTGATCTCTCCTGTATTATTAAACCAGGGTAAGATGGAGCTATATCCGCGGGTTGTATCAGATCATAATCCCTTAGTACTAGAATTGGAATTGGATGGGTTAGAACTAAAGGAGAGGAGATGGACATTTGAAAGAGGGCTTCTTAAGGACCCGGAATATTGTACGCATATGAGCAAGTGGATAGCCGAATTCTTGGGGTTTAACCAAGGGACAGCTTCAGTAGAGATAGTTTGGGATACTCTAAAAGCCGGAATACGTGGTGAAACATTGAGTTTTAGCATGAAAAAGCAAAAAAGCACCCAAAACAGAGTTAAAGATCTTCAAATGAAACTAAGGTTGTTGGAAAGACAACTGGTTATGGCGATAGAAACGGGGGGTGATGTTAAAAAGGCCCAGGAGGAAGTTGTAATAGCTAAAGCTGCAATTAACGAAACTATGACACAAAGAATAGCGGAGAAATATCTAGCGCAGCGTTCATTAGGATACGAGTACGGAGAAAAATCCGGGCGTTTATTAGCAATACGGGCAAGCCAGAAAACAGCATCCGGGATTATTAGAGAGATTAAAGATTGGCAAGGACAAATGGTTGTAGAAGTGGATCAAATTAGGAAGGTTTTCCACAGATATTATACGGAATTATATGATGACACATCTATATACACAGAGGAAGAAATGTTAAAAATTTTAAGCCCCATTAAAGTCAATAAATTATCGGAGAGTGATATTTTATATCTAGGGGAACAGATAGATATCTCGGAAATTGATAAAGCATTGGGTGATTTAGCCACTGGTAAAGCCACAGGCCCAGATTCAATTCCTTTAGAGTTTTATAAAATATTTAAAGCCATACTGCTTCCGGTAATGATAGAGCTGTTTATTCAGGTGCAGAATGGAGGGGCAATCCCGCCATCGTGGGATATGGCTAATATAGTAATGTTTTTGAAGAAAGGGAAACCCGCATCAAACCCGGCGTCATACCGGCCAATTACACTAATCAATAGCGATACTAAAATATATTCAAAGATATTAGCCGCTCGACTATCTCTTGTTATCAGGAAGATAGTTTTCCCTAGACAGCATGGGTTTGTGCCAGGAAGGGATACCACCGATCATATTCGAAAAGTTATTGCACTCTTGGACGCTACAGAAGTGGCTGAGGAGCCGATGGCAGTCGCATTATTAGATGCGGAAAAGGCATTTGATCGGGTGAGCTGGAAGTATTTATGGCATGTAATGGAGCATTATGGGCTAGGGAAGAAATTTATTGCAGCAATAAGGGCCCTATATAGATCACCGGCAGTAAAAATACAACTAATGGGGGGACAATCGGAGAGTGTCCAGGTTAAGAGAGGTACTAGACAGGGATGTCCATGTTCTCCGCTCCTGTTTGCTGTATATATAGATCCCTTGCTTAGACAGATCGAAGATAACAACAAGATTCCACCGATTCATAGACAGGGATGGGATATAAAAGTTTTAGCTTATGCAGATGATATTGCTATATTAACTCCCACCCCTGACCCGGCATTGAGAGAGGTTGAAAAGGTGTCAATGAAGTTCGGAAGATTTTCTGGATATCTTCTAAACAGAGATAAAACGCAGATACTGATTAATCAATTCACTAGCACTCAGGATACTCGAAGGGTGGATCACGCAGTATATCTGGGCATAGATATTACGCCACAAGTAGGAGAAATTGTTAAGTTAAATCTGGATCCCATAATTGCTAAAGCAAGACAAGATATGTGCCGATGGAACAATCTACATTTAACTATTATGGGGAGGTGTAATATGGTAAAAATGATTTTCCTCTCTAAGCTGCTGTATTTGTTTCGGGCTGTACCGTTGAGCTTCACTAATCCCAGACTTAAAGAGATAGATAGAGTGGTTATGAGATTCATCTGGGCATATGGTAAATGTAGAAGAGCAAGTAAATTCATGTCTCTTTCCCGAGAAAGGGGGGGTTGGTCTCTACTGAATATAAAATTATACCAAATGGCAGCAGCCTTTCAGTACATGCGCCCTTTATGGGGGTCTAAGAAAGAAGGGATTCCGGAAGAGGATTGTCCTAACATATACAAGCTGCAGATAGGAGCAGCAGCTAATGGGTGTCTGGTAACATTTCATGAGCCCGGGTATTACAAGAAAACTCGATATAAGGTATTGGAAGCGGCCTATAAGTGCTGGCGGTCATGGTATAAAAAGAAAGGATTTGGCAGATATAATTGTTATACCATGATTGAAAAGAATCCATTGCTCCCCGACATATTTAAGGATAAATGTATGGCAAGCTGGGTCTCTGTAGGTATAGAGAGGCTGGGGAATCTCTTTGATAATTTTGGGGTTAAGGCATTTGTTGATCTACAGAAGTGCTATGGTTTAGAGCGTAGGGATTTTTTTAAATACCTACAGATACGAGATTTCCTTTTAAGGAAAACAGGAGGGGTGCAGGGATTTAGGAGTGTTCAATTGCTGGAAGATATCTTGGCCAATCCTAATATATCAATTAGGTCAATCTATTGATTACTAATGTCAGAACAGCCCGATGATCTAGAGAAGAATTGTGAAAAGTGGAGTAAGAAACTGGAAGACGGGAGTAAAATCTTTTTAAGGTCATTAGAATTGGGACACACTATTCTACTTTCCTCCTCCCTCCAAGCGCAACATTATAAAACCGTGTTTGATCTGTATCATACCCCAGCTCATCTTGTCAAATGGGGCAGCTTATTGGGAACAAGCTGTCCAAGATGTGGGATGTTTGGAATAGATATTGTACACATGATGGCTACATGCGTTTTGGGATATGATTTAATTCTCACCCGAGGTAATGGTCCTAGGGGTTATTGGCGAAACGGACAATCTATATGAAGCATTTATTTTTGTGGCCATGGCAGTATTTCGATTGTGTATATCATCCGCCTGGCTTAATGTCCGACCTCCGTCCTGGCAGCAATGGCTGGCCAGATTATTGTCTGTATATTATCTGGAGATAGCATTGTATGAACGTAAAGGGAAACATGCGAGGAGGAAAGGGAAGGCAATATGGGGGGCATTTCAGGATTGGATTTTGGCTCATAACGATTAAATGTTTAAACCAAAATGGTATGTCACCATCTAAGAGATGGATATTTGTCTCCCAAAGGTTTATCCCCTGCTGGGCAAAATTTGTTTCGTTTTCTCATTTGTATTTGTTGTATGATACCTTTCCAAGTTAAAAAATAATAATAAAAAAAAAAAGAAATTCACACAAAAAAACAGAAAAAGGTTGGAGGAACATTATAGTTAGGTTCTGAATTTACAGGCACAAAACAATAGAAATTCAGCTGTTATAGTTATAGTTATTTCAAGTAACAATAACTCATGGCCTAAGGTAACTATAACTTATTCCCTCGCCATGCACAACTAATTACCCTCACATATTACATCATTCATGACACCTTCTACGGCATCATTGATATTATCACTGCAGCATTTGTAATAAAATTATTGATGAGAAAACTATGCATGGAGGGGCGCGAGCTATAGTTACGTTAGGGCACGAGTTATAGTTTCTTGAGATAAGTATAATTCTAACTGCTGGTTTTCTATGATATATATTTATATATTCATATTCACTGGAAAAAAACAAATTTTAAAGTAACGTAATAGTTAGGCGGGGCGCCCCTCCCCCTTTATTGTGTACTACGTTCCCGGGACCTAAAAAGGCTCGGGGAGGGTGGTTGCGTGCCCCCTCC
The DNA here is from genome assembly GCF_031143425.1 of Pleurodeles waltl. Classification (NCBI taxonomy): domain Eukaryota; kingdom Metazoa; phylum Chordata; class Amphibia; order Caudata; family Salamandridae; genus Pleurodeles; species Pleurodeles waltl. The sequence goes on along the minus strand of NC_090449.1, from coordinate 309,760,201 downwards.
CCACAGTTAACACATCAGACCCGGGGATGAGGACCCCCGGCCTCACAGATGCTACAGTGTGGGGCTACGCACCCCCTCCAAGAAAGAAATAATTTTTGCAGCACCCAGGCACCCTGGTCCATCCCAGGGTTTTTTGTTTTTTTAAAGAGTAGTGCGTGTTTTTTCTTTTTTTTTCTTTTTTTATTGTGCCACCGATTTTTGGATTCTCCCCAAATTTATGGCCACATTTAAAAAAATGTTTTAGCCCCCACCCCCAGAGTGAGGGAATCAGGTTATCCCTACCCTGTTCTCTTATTATCTGTTTTTTACCTCTTTTTTCGGACCTGGGAGTGAATCCTGAATTCCAAGATGGCTGCTGCCACACCCTGGTTAATGTGGTGACAACCAGTGAGATCTCTAAATGAGATCTGTTGGTTCAGTAGATGCTCCATGGCACAATATACATTACATTTCTTAGCATTATTGTGGCCTACCACTTGCCTTGCACAGGCAAAGGCTGTGCCTGGCGGTGAGTTAGCTTTATGTATGGTAATAACATATTACTTTACATAAAAAAGAAACAAAGAAATTCACTGAAAAAAACGAAGGTTATCATGACGTTATAGTTAGGTGAAAATTCCACTGGCAATGTAACATCTTAATTTAAAAAAAAAATGAAATTCAATAGTCATAGCTACCTCTAGTAACTAGAACTCATGCAGCGAGGTAACTGACTCACGCCCTTGCCATACACATCTAATTACGCCACATATTACATTACTCATCACATAACATCACTGCAATAATTGAAATGACATAGTTGATGAGAAGACTGCATGGCGGGGTTGCCAGATGTTATTTGAATGCTATTTTGACATTGGTAAAACATTGTGTCCTGTCTTATAATTTTCACTAGCAGTGAACAATACATTTTAATATACCAGAATATTGTAAAGAGCACATATTATAAAATAGACTGAGGAATTTTGTCCAGAACTTATGATGGAGGGAAGTGCAGAGCATTAGAAGGTGTTAGCGAAAGATAGATGGGGAAGGGACAAAAAAGAGAGACAGTAACTACATTATTTGCAACAATTTGTGAAAATAGCACAACACACAGAATTATAGTACTTTATGGAAATCCAAAGGTATTACATCTTCTACTAGGTAGATCCCACATCTGGACCAATGACCATAACCCTGCCATTCCGACTAGTCCAGGTCTACCATTTAGTTCCTCTGTAATTGTGTGTTAGGTAGTACAGCAGATACAAACTTTTCTGGTTCAGTGTTCATAGAGCAGATTTATTACAACCATTGTTGATTTATCCTTCATAATATGTGGACACAGTCATGATCTCAGACTGGTAGTGTCCTTTTGTGTTCAGTAGATGATGTTTCTGCTTTCACAATATTTTGTTTTTATGATGTAGTATCTGTCCGACAAAGAATGGATTCTCTGTTTTACTGATTCATTATCCTCAGGATCAATGCACCTTGTGATGGGCATTATGATGTCTCTTTTGTCCAATAGACAATTGCACATTAGATTATTGTAATCACAAACAGAGCTCTGACACTCTGGTGCTCACAACCTGAACTCAAAAAGAAATACTATCACTATAGGAAAATTGTGAAGTTCTGCCTATAGCGAAAGGTCCATAACTGGACTCTAGTCTTTGGTTGCTGGAACCTATGCCCACCATCAGGTAAAATATTTCACCATATTTGGGAAGATAGCTCAGGAGTGAGCCCTGTTTCGGGATGTAGAGCAAGTAGTCACCATTATATTTTCTCTATGACACAATGGAGGAGAGTATACAGCTCCTTAAGACCACCTCATCACTGGCTGGTAAGAATCTTGACTGTGCAGAAATAAGGGGCCTTTCCTGGGAGCTAAAACTCAGGGCCTGGCCTAAGCTCTTTGCTCTGCTGCGGGCCTCAAACTTAGTGAAGGCAGTCATTTCTAAATCATTCTCAGGAACCGCTGTCATGGTGGTTACCATCAATGCTGTTTAGGTTAGTGCTGGGCTCCGTCAAAAATAAATTTAGATGTTTTTTTGCCGTAAAGTAATGTATAATAATTACTGTATGTTAATACAATCACCGCCAAGCCTGTGGCCAGGCCCTGCAGCCAACACCTCCCCCTAATATGCACCCAACCCCACGCTGCGCACTGCCTTCGGCCATATGTGGCAGGGTTATGGTGTGTGAGTTCTTTTTCCCATCGGTCTTTGGATCCACAATGGTACACTTGGGGTCATACTGAGCGCTGCGGGGGATCTGAAGATTTTTGTATAAGGCAAAAAATATTTGTGGGCAATTTCTTGCCAATTGATACCGCCATGTGTTCTGTGGGGTGAGGACACCTGTGTCCTCACCCCCTACGTGTTCATTACAAGTTTGACACTCGGAACGCCAGACCACCAGGGCGGCGGAACGAAAAAGACTACTGAGTCGACAGTCCCCAGTCTGCCATATTACAATATTATCACTGGTCAGCGGCGGTGTACCCAACGGCGGTAAAGTAGCAGGAGACACGGTCAGCAATACAATATATATTTTTACATTTGTGTTGGTGGAGGTGTGTACATTTTGACCAAAAGGTACACATATGTATGACACGTGTAAAAATACTTTGTGCATGTACCATTTCAGTGCATGAGACTGGGACATATATATCCAGCCCAGTCAATAGCAGAAAAATGCAAATTGTACTAACCTGTATTTTTTGTTAGGAGTGACGCTGCTGCTGTGAAGGTGGGGCCCCGGACGGAGAGGTTCACGTCGGAGACTGAAGAGAAAAGAAGGAAATGGGGGAGCTAGCATCCCATTTTTTTCAATTTCGCCATCGCGAAGCAGGCTGTCTACCCACCAAAGTCGGCTCAACAGAAAGGCACATGGTAATGTGGACCACGGTACCCTTGTCTGTACCACTCTGTGACAGCTGCTTTTCCCCAGCTGTCATCATGGCGGTTGACTGGCGGTGTCGGCGGTACTCCAGCGGTCTCTCATTCAGCAAACCGCTAACATCGTAATCAGCTGTCACATCACCTAGTCGGTGGTCGGGTTTTCCTCCGCCGCCGCCATGACGGCAGTGACAAGACAGCCACTTATAACTAGGCCCTTAAACATGATTCTGTGGTACATGTAACCAGTGAAGTTGATATGAGTTGGGGAAATATTTTCCCACTTTTTCTGTCCTTTAATCGGCCTGGTTGAGTGGGGTAAAGGTGAGTTAGGACTCTTTCCTTTTCACTTAGATAGATACAATTTCTGAAATCCACTCTCAATTGAGTAATTACACTGACTACGGGAGGTATGATATTTTGAATCGAGAAGTGGTGAGATGCTGTTCAGGGTCTTCAGTTGGACAGAACAGGAGTTTGTAGCTACTACAGGCTCTAAGAAAAGATCTCTGTCTATAAAAATACCTACATTTGTTTTACTATTTTAGAAGGTACTAGAAAAATCCACCCAACCGAGACCATTCAATGTTGTTCTAGATTAAGCAAGTGTTGTTTGTCCACAATACTTCTCTCTTCGTAGATTTTAAATACAGGAAGCTTTTGTCGATCAGCACAACGTACAGGAAAGGAAAAGGTGATCTCATTGTCTTAATCAATTGATTTTTCAATCCTAAGCACTTGAAAAGAGACGAGAGGCTGGTGAAGTGACTGTATGATTATTCTGGACTACTGCCCTGATCCTAGGCTGTCCAAAACAATTTAAAAGCATTTTAGCCCTTTTATCCAATGTATTCACCTTGTCCCTGTTAATTCTACTGTCAACTGCAATTGGGAATATAAGTAGGAATGGGTTTCAGATAAAAAAACAGCTTACCAACATTGTAGCCTCAGTTTGGAGTCTCTACTGTATTTTGACAGACGGCCTCACCTAGCTGTTTTGCTCTCATCTCTCGCTCATCTTCTGCCTCCTTTTAGTTTTTCTCCTGGACCCTCACTCCACAGGCTCACATGCCCTACAACACAAGCCCAGGATCTCAATGGTTACCTACCTAATGGGAAAACAGAGTATGCTTGGACTGACACTACCACTGTTTATCAGCAGGTCAGGCATATCCTCTGTTTCCTTTCCTAACCTACAGGTTTGTGAGAGGTGCTGTGGGATTTGGTAATTTGTAGTTGCATTCCATATTTCACTGCTCAGTCTTTATATTCTCATGTGCTGTTCAAACACTTGTGGGGCTAGTGGGATTTGTACAATTCAACTGCATTCTAATCCTCTTTGGCAGCGGTGTTTCGCCAACGCCCAGGGAATAAATAAAGATGCTTTTAAATTCTCTATTTATCATGTCACAGATGTTGCTGCAACTTCAAAGACAAAGATCATATGTCAGGCTATGTCTTCTGCTGCTTATTTTTTTAACACACATGACCTCTCAATATGCAGTCCGTGAAAGAAAAATAAAGTGAATTATTTGACAATCCTGCTGAGGTACATGAAGTGTGAAAGGAAATCGGGAAGATATTATTTTTTCCTAACACACAACAAAATGTAAATAACTGCACATAAACTGTACACAGTCAGCAGTCAGGAAAGCAAAATGAAACACACTTTTGCAATTTGAAAGTGTGATGGAAACAACGATCCTAGCAGGATCAGAGCAAATGAAGACACTACTGATTGATGCACAAATACTAAATACGTACTGAAACCTCATTTCCAAACATTATTATTTGTGTGCAGTACAGTTTTATCTACAGTATAAAACTATGTCAGTGCACATCTGGTGACCATTTCAATTGAAAATGTACTGTCTGTAAATGACAGTGTTCTACCACAGAATGCTATAGTTACATTAAGAAATTGCCTGCCTCATGTCCATGAGAGCTGGGTGGATCATAGAAGTTTGTCATACTAAAAAGTGGGTCAAGATTAGGTTTGAGAAGCACTGCTCTATGGTTTTCTTTGCAATCCTTTGTAAGTATTTACAGAATATAGCAACACTTTGGTTCTTACTGAGTGCCTTGTTCCAGCTATATAATGTAATATTCCTTTATGGCACACAAAACATATTTATTATACTGCCATTGTTTTTCAATAGATAAGTCGATTGTGGTTTTTGGCATCAAGCAGGTGTTATAATGCTGGCTTGCCCTGTTACGTTTTACTCGTTCAACAGCTGGGTTCACAGTGGTGAACGAAGTTCTTACATTTCACTGGTGCTTCTGTTGGAGATAAGATCCTGGCCGCAGGAGAACTATTCGGGATGATGGGATTCTATTTTTTGTAATTACAGCTTTGTATTTTCTGTTGTCATTGTAATAGTCTATGCACGTTCTTTTCAGTCAAAATAGGCAACATAAACAAAATAAGTCAAATCTCAAATAATAACTTTTTTTCAAGAGAAGCTAGAAACCACACATTCCACCCCACAGTGATCTATACTCTGAGCTGCCAGCAATTAGTCTAGACTTGCTGAATAGGATCATATCCTCTCTCAGATCAAGTTTATTAAAGGACTCTTTTGAGTAGTTGGCACTTTCCTCCAGACGGCCATTAATACGTCCCTTAGGTTGGGACAAATGCCACAAACTTGTACAATAATGAATAGTAGTCCCCCTTCAAAAAACAGGGACTGAGGTGAACATTTGAGCCCATTTACCCAACTTCCAGTGATAGCCAAAATAATGCAAAACATTTGCCATCAGTATCCTGAGGTGGGAGAGTTTTTGGATAAAGGACAGGATAGATGTTGATCTAAACACAACCCTGAAACCCTGCTAGTAGCACTCTTGGATCAACTAAAGACCTGACTGGATAAGGAGCTCTGGAGAGGGAGTCTGCTATTAGACCGGTCAGCTGTGTTCACTCCAGTCAACCATAGCTATCTTCTGAGCAGTTGGAGGCCTTTGGGTCTAGAGGGGATGGCAATCACCTGGTTGGCTTCCTTCTTGACCAACAGATCGCAATCTTTATCATGGCTGATCGAGACCTCTCTATCACGTGTTGTACCCCATGGCTTTGTCCTAGCCCCTATTTTCTTCCATTTGTTCATCCATTACACACCTAAACAAATGACTGGTTGGCATTCAGCACTTGATCTCCTGCAACTTTCTTAAATTAACAGTGAGATCGAAGTACTGATCATTGCAAGGGACTGACCTTTTGTGTCCCGAATTCTGGTCAAGTCTACTGCGTAATCTCCAACTCCAAGTTACTAAAGTGAGAATTCTGAGAGTGATTTTGACTACAAGCTGTCCTTTCTACCTCAAAACCCGAAAATGTGGTTAAAGGGGCTCCCTGTTCTAAAAACCTTGAAGATAATTTAAGCCTTCCTGCTGCTGAAAAATGTCGGCCAGGTGGTTAACATCAGTGTCCTTTCCCATCCCTACTACTGTAATGTTTTACACCTTTGTCTACCCAACAGTACTATTACCACACTCTAACCTATCCAGAATATGGCATCGAGGGTAGTGTGGTGATTGACACAATTACAGTTGTGTCTCTCTTGCAAGACACTCCTCAAACTGAATGTAAAAAACTGAATTTTACTGAAATCATTGTTTCAGTCACACAACCTATTATAAGAATTGGTCCTCTTGTCCACGGTGGTGTCCCCCTATTGTCCCGCACTATGGTCTAGCACAGCTTTCTTGCAGAAGGTCCCACAGGTTAAATAAACAAGAACAGATGAAAGATGCTTTCAGGTCTTCACACTTAGGATCTGTAAGAACCTCTCTCTGGACCTGTGTGCCACAACCATGCAGCCAACAGTTTTGTTTATGCTCCCCCCTAACCAGGTTCTGATCCTTAATATGTTGGTGGGTCACTTCTGGACACCAACCTTCTTCTCTTGGAAGCCTGGCAGGTTGAATAATTTTATGTTGTTATCCTCATCTTGGTCTGTGGTTCCACGTTTATATGATCCAAGCACTAACTTGTACTTAAAAAAACACTATAATACAAATATTTTGTATCCATTGTCAGCCTGATATGAGTCTTCCTATAATATTCTTGTTTGTAGTAGTTGCTTTTAGGTTCAATGGCTAAATGGTACTGCAAGAGTCCATTTCTGGTCTCCAGGTGCTGAATTCACTTATGCCTGAAGAGCCACCCATCAAGGTGTGTGGTCCGAAGCTCCTCTCTTGCCCACGGAGGTCACTTTAAGATATGTTGTAATGTAAATACAAATGCTACCTAATTACCTCTAGTCACTAGTAAATCCTAACCCATTGTACCATATAGCACCATGACCTCCCATAAAGTGACTAATGGACCACATGGAGCTTGTTAAAAGTCGGAAGATATTTAATGGTATAAACAGCAACCATCAGTACGGTCCCACCTTTCCAGCAACACATCTCTAACTGTGATAAAGTGAGTAATAAACTCTAACGTGGAATATCTGCATCTCTCACTCTAGAACTAATTCAAAACATTTTAACAGCTTACCTAACAGCCTAATGCCAAGTGTATGACTATATCTAAGAAACCCACTAACTTATCAAGAATAAATTATAACAAGCACCTAAACTGCTATTCAGTCCCACTTCTCCATCTACATAACCTCCTTATTGCCAAATTCACCTATTTTCCACGCGCGCCTCCCCTGTATGTTGCAGGCAAGGCAACTATGACTCAGACCACCTCGATTCTTTTACTTTCACCAACCTGTTTATTTAATGACAGTTCAAAAAGATATAGTTTACTTTCCACCTTAAGTGGAATGGATTTGTAATTCTGTACTTCTTTTTGATAATGTACACTTAACTTGGTTTAAGCTTTTGAAAAGCTTAAATACATGTTGTTTTTTTCTTTGTGCCAGATAAATTAATCCATCAACAGTATGGATTCCCTGAACAAAATCTTTGTTTAAGAGGTAAGTCCTCCAAACGTTACATGGTGAATAAACGCGATAGAGAAAACAAGAAGTTATATGTGCTAGGCTTACTTCAAATATTTTAATACATTTCAACAGTAAATGCTTAACAATACCAATAGTAGACATTTTCCTTGCTATCCCTCCTGCAGCATTCAGTGCATTCCTTTCCCTGTCTCTTGCACAAAACAAAGAATTGCAAGTAATTGTTATAATGTAAACTGTAATTTACCTGATTTTAGCCTGTTAGTGGGATTTTTTATACCAGTTCTGGAAAAGGGAATTTATATTGCTGAGATAAAGGCAAGTTGGGTAGTTTCTCTTGGGCTTTCATAGATAATACATAAAACAGTATTACGTGGGGCAGATTTGCGTATGCTCCCTTTAGCCACCTCTTCAATGTGAGCCTCACACAGAGCATAGTATAATTCACAGCGAAATGGGATGACAAGGGTTTGTACAGTGAAACCCAGTCACACTGCCAGCGACAGGCTTTCACATTGCGAGTCTCACACATTGGAGCTGATTGTACTATAGAACCACGCATGCACGAACAACGCATGCCTTAACAACGCAGTTGGAACCACAACAGCATTGTTTCCCTGCATGCCTTTACAATAAATTTTATTATAAAAGAATGCAAATAAAGTCATGTGTGGGAACGGCATGCAAAACGGCATGCGTGGCTCTATCATGCAACCTCCCACCCGCCCTAAGGCCCAAAACAACCCCACCCCTAATACCTAAACAACCCCGACCCCCCCACTCGCCCTGAGCCCTAAAAAAAATAAAAATACTATCCTAATCCCCCCTTCCTTAGAAACTAAAATACCCCAACCCCCCACCTGCCGTGAAACCTAATAAAAAACCTACCCTGATCCCCATCCCTGTCCCAGAAAACCAAACTACCCGACACCCCTACCCGCCCTGAGCCCTAAAACCTCCCCGCAAGTAAACTACCCGACCCCCATCCACCTTAAGACCTAAAGTCACCTCACCCCTAAAAACTACCCCAACCCCACTTACTTCACCGCGTCCTCTCCCTAGCCTTCCTCCTCTTATCTCCTCTTTCCTCCCACTCTTCCTTAAACCTTCCCCACTACTTTGAAAATAAACTATTCCACCTCACCCTAAGCCCTAAATAAAAATAACCAAACCTCCACCCCGCTCCTAAAAAATAAAATAGCCCAACCCCCTCACCCTAAGCCCTAAAAAATAAATACCCAAATACCTCTACCCAGCCCCTACAAAAAAAAGCCCGACCCCCAACCCACCCCAAGCCCTTAATCCACCCGCCACCCCTAAAAACTACAGCCACCCATGCCCCAGCTCCACTTACCTCGCGGTACTCTCCAGATCCACTCTGCCTTTTTCTGTGCCTTAACCACGCATATGCGCAGTGTGGCACATGCGTGGTTAAGGCACATAAAAAAGCAGTGGTTCTGGCAAGCGTGGTTATGTTTGCATGGGAAACGTCCGCGTTGTTTACAAGCATTGCACAGGATGTTTCCCCTTGGAGCCCAGTGTCATGTGCTGAGATTTAGTTTCACACCTTGAAACAGTCTCATGCATTATTAGTCTAGGACTGAGAAGCACAGTCTCATTCATTGAATATGAACATCACACATTGGGGTGCCAGCATCGCTTGGTTATTATACAACACAATCTCACTGAGTGTATGCGAACATGAATAAGAACGTTGTTTAAAACCGTTTTTTGTGATTACACACTGCAGTGATATTTACTGCCCTATCTGTTTGCTACACTCTTATTTAGTTTATGTGACACTCTGTGGACATGCCATCTGCATCCTTCTGTATTTGGATGGCATTTAGACACCAGCATGTTATTTACAGAAATAAATTTTACAAATGGTGTTGTCTACTACATGACTTGAGTGTATGTTAATTGAGACCTTGAATCTCACTGTAGCCCTGTGTCGGTGAGTGAGCAGGAAGGGATTGGAGACTCCTGTTCCCTCCTGGTTGGCTGGGAGACTTTAATATCTTTGTGGGTACCGCACCTGCACACCCTCTGACAGGTAGGACAGTGGCTGGCTTTTACACAGTCCAGGCTGGCTGTATTTGCAAATCTTAGTACATGTGGCTTTCACGTCATGCATCTTTTGGCATTCTGTCTTTGTTTCCACAGATACAAAATACAAATCTTTCCCAGTTCAAAGAGAGGGTGGAAGAGCAATGTAGGCTCCTACAGGCCTACCCTTCTAAGACCACCAGGATGTCCCATACATTGAGTCACAAGTACACCTTCAAAGCCAAGTCCGTGATGTAAACTGGTTTAACATCTCACAGTGTTCTGCCCTCCCCTGGGAATATATAAGCTTTACTCACAGCACGCACAGTCACAACCTGTCTTGTGGAAAGACAGGGTCTTCAGACCTAGTGCTGTCAATCACTTCCTGCTCTAGCATGGTCAGCGAGTCATAGTCCTCCATCTGTCACTCCCTATCCTGAAAGTTCACAGAGTCTCCAGGACCAATACTGCCGGTCCTCCCTGAATGTACAGTTGTGTGGGTGTCTCTAGAGTTTGTTCTTCCGACTCACGATTGGTAAGGTCTAATTGAACATTGACTCCTTGGTCTCACTTCAGTGATTCCTCCTTTTGTCGGTGGTGACTCGTCACCAGCTGGGTACAGAAGAGATCAGGGGTACATAGCCCTTTAGTAGGGGTTCTGTAAGTCCAGGTCTGGAATGCAGCACACGTAAAGGAACACCTAGGAATGGCAGGTCAGCATGTGCTGGCCCTCACCTTAATGCTACTATCACTGCTATCCAAGAGCACTGAGGTCTGAGTTTGGTGCAGTAGCACTGCTTGCAATGTTGAAGGAGCAGAGGACATTGGGTGACTACCTAGTTAAGTGAAGCATTTCTCTGCACATCCTCTTTCTTTATCCCAAGTGTGCTGTGGCTGGATCTTTCAATCAACTCTGTGCCCTGTGTTGTCCATTACCTGCCTCCTGTGCTGCTTGTCCTCTATCCATTCTTATGGGCTCCTTGTGTTCTTTGCCATCTGTGAAGAGGACAACAGTTTTGATGGGGCTTTACCCTGCCCCTTCTCTTTCTGTTCCCTGAGATGCACCTGTGTTTTTCTTGCAGTCTACCTGCGATGCCTGTCCCTTCAAAGTCTCTACAGGGATACAGGAGGTGGAGGGCTGTGGTATCGTGTGTGATGCTGAAAAGCCCCGTGATGAGTGGTGGTCTGGAATAGGAGGCGGGACTAACCCGGAAGCAAGGACTACAGATGAGCGCGGAGAGAGAAGCACCAGAGGAAGAGGCAGAGGGAAATAGACCCATAACAAGGCCAACCGGGGCAGGATGACTTGAGAAGCCACAACATTCCGTCTGAGCTCTGCAGGGAGCCGGGGGAGAGTCGACAGGGTAAGCCAGGAGGTCACCATTCCCTCGTATCGCCCACCAAGCTCCCAGAGGAGCATGGCTAGGCCAGCTACTTTGGCATCTACTGGGACTAACTGGTGGGTGGGAAACAGGTAGCTGCGGAGACGGGAATATTTCGACCAGAGAGGTGTTACCCGTCTAAGCGGTGGATTCCCCATCTTGTTTGGGAGATGGGAATGAGAGTTACATGCCCCACTTGTAGCCAATACAAAGAAAAGAAAGGAATGCGCAAGAACACGGTGACGGGATAGGGCAATTCAGTGATTATATCCCTCACAGCCACCCCTATACCATAGCTAACGTTAAGGAACATCCACTTACGTGTGGTTCTTTACTGTGCTAGCAAGGGGCGTGCCAACCACGATGGTCCAGTCTAGTTGTTCCTAAAGTGAAGAGGAAAATGAAGACGACTGTGACGAAACAAAACACAAAGGAGGAAAACACAAGACGTATAGAGAATAATAAAGTGATTGATAAGCAAATAACTAAGGCGTGCAATACATTCTTATCAGTCTACCAAGCCATTTGCAAGACCATGTGACAAGTGGTTGAGAATGCAGGCATAAGACACTGTCTGCTACAAGATTGATTATCTTGCGCATCAGCTATGTGAGGGCCAGCGGAAACTAGAATGGGCCCTTGAGAAACACATGAAGCTAGCGGAAGTAGACCGGACCATGTTCGCCAATGGCAATTGTTCTCAAGGGAATATCCTCAGTAAAATGGTAGAAGGGTAGACTAAGATGGTTGCTGGCTTTGGCCTGTCACGAGGACCCATGGTATCAGGGGCTATGGTACCATTACAGAATTATGTATCCAGAGAAGACCCTGTGTCATTCTTTCTGAACTTTGAACAAATTGCTCGTGCTACCGCCTGGCCAACCAAAAGATGGCCCTTCTATTTAGCACCGTTGCTTACAGGAGAAGCACAAGTGGCATATCAGATTGTCAACCGGAATGGGACGACAGGTTATGGGGAAGTGAAACAGGTTATTACGCATTGTTTAGGTGTAGATGAAGAAACCCACAGATTGAAATTCAGAAAAGAAAGAGGTACACCCGGAGACACCCCGAAGACCTTGTTTTATAGAATAAAAGACACCGCAGATCGCTGGCTTAAACCTTTGGAATACACAAAAGAAGAATTCATGGAAAAGATCTACCTTGAACAGTATTTGGAAGCATTACCATTTCAAACTCAGAAATGGTTGCAACAACATACTGGGTTGAGTCTTGACCATGCAGCCCAGTCTCAAAGGTATCCCGCTGAGCCTGAGAAGTCCTTTAAACCCATCCCCCTGTCCAGACACAAGTACGAAAAAAAGCCAAACAAAACCACCAATGAACCTTCCAAGGCTAGATTAAGGAAACCCAAGCCTGTGGTAAAACCTGGTCCTCAACGCTACGAATTTGGAGAGTGGGGCCATATCGCATGTTTCTGTAAAAGAAGAAAAGAGAAGGGGAATGAAGGACCTATGGATATCGGTTATACTCCTAGGTCTATTCTCAATGCTTAGGAAACCGGCCCCCTGTATTACATGAGTTTCTTGTTAAATGGTACAACCATAACCACTTTGCTAGATTCCGGCTGTAGGCAATCGGTAACCGGGAGAGAGTGATTACATCCTTCCCAAATAATTCCAAACAAAAAGGTGGGGATACGTTGTGTACATGGTGACACCAAGGTATATCCAGTCGCAAAACTTGATCTCTCCAGCTCCTCAGGGATAAGCAGCACAGTTGAAGTAGGGGTTCTACCTTGCCTTCCTGAACATCTCATTTTGGGTACAGACAATCCCTACTTCCTTGATTTGTTGTTAGTTTTACAGAAAAACAAATAACCCAGACCTACCAAGTCACGAAGGAGTCTTTTGTCCATGATTCTCTTCTTACTCCAGAACTGTGGGTACAAGGCAAACAGTTTAAACTGGCACAACTTAACAATATCATCCTCCAGAATGCTTGGCAAAGTGCCATGGATAACTTGGTCTCATCCACTCCTACATATCCACATTTCATCATCCAAAAAACCTTCTATACCGATTAGGTTTAAGGCCAATGATACCTCTCAGTTGTTGATCCCTTTGGAATACTGTGATCAAGTTTTGTTTTTTGCACATTCACATCTTTTGGTAGGTCTCTCGGGAATAGAAAAGACCAGCCAAGGCCTCCTACAGAATTTCTATTGGCCTGGCATATATGCGCAGGTCAAGCGATATTGCCAAGAGTGTGCCATATGCCAAAAAATAACCCCTATCAACCGTCCCAGGAACACTTACAACCGTTACCAGTAACAGGAAAGCCATTTGACCATATCCGTATGGATTTGATAGGACCCTTAGCCCAGTCCACAAAAGGTTTCCAATACGTGTCGGTAATGGTCAATTAATCCACAAGGTACCCCCAGGCCATTCCCTTACGACTGACCATGTCAAAGGTCATCACCCAACATTTAGTATTTTCTCGTATGGGATTTCCCTGTGAGATCCTCACAGATCAAGGAACTCCCTTTGTTTCTAAAATAATGAAATAAGTGTGCAAACAGTTAAACATAAAACATCTAACCACCTCTGTTTACCATCCAGACAGCCTCATTAAGAGGTACAATGGAAGTCTCAAATTGACTCTGAAGAAGATGTTTTCTAGCGATGGGAGAGCTTGGGACCAGTTACTCCCACTTGCCTTGTTTGTCATAAAAAGCCAAATCCCAAGTAGTTTGGGGATCTCCTCTTTTGAGTTGCTCTTTGGGCAAGAGGGAGTTGTGGTCAAGCAACGACCATATTGTATTCCAGAAGCGAGCCGTCTTGTCCTCCAGGAAGAGGTCGGACAAATGCTTAAGATGTGGGTCTTTGTTCCATCCAAGAGTCAGTGGTGCTCACCTATAGTACTCGTCCCAAAGCCAAACAGCACCCTACATTTTTGTATTGACTTCTGATGTTGGCATTGGAGCTGCTCTGTCGAAGCTGGATGCTCAGTGACAAGAAATACCTCTTCTCTATATCAGTAGGAAACTGTTCCCTTGTGAAAAGGTGTACCCAACCATAGAAAAGTAGTGTCTGGCCCTGAAATGGAGTATTGAGAAACTGCGTTACTATGTGGCGGGTAGGTCATTTGTACTATAGACCGATCATGCACCTCTCATCTGGCTTCAGCACTCCAAGGGGAACAATGACTGGGTACTATGGTGGTTTTTGTGTTTGCAGCCCTTCAGGTTTGAGGTCCGCCATAGGAAGGGTAGGGAACAGGGAAATGCTGACTTCCTCTCTTGTTTTCCCCGATCAGGAAAATCCTAGGGTAGGGGTGTGTGACAAGGACAACAGTATTGATGGGGCTTTACTCTGGCCTTTCTTTCTCTTTCTGTCCCCCGAGATGCACCTGTGTTTTTCTTGCAGACTGCCTGGGACACCTGTCCCTTTAAAGCCTCAATAGGGACACAGGAGGTCGGGGTTGCGTGGTATCGTGTGTGACACTGAACAGCCTCCTGATGAATGGTGGCCTGGAATAGGAGGCGGGACTGACACAGAGCGAGGAGCACAGACGAGCGTGGGAGAGAGAAGCACCAGAGGAAAACACCGGGGTACATAGATCCAGAACAACGCCAATTGCGTCAGGACGACTCGAGAAGCCGCAGCATTCCGTCTTAGGTCTCCAGGGAGCTGGACGAGAGTCGACAGAGTAAGCCAGGAGGCCACTGTTCCCTCGTATCGCCTGCAAGTCCAGGTACATGGTTGTCTACTGAGACTAACTGGTGGGTGGGAAACGGGTAGCTGTGGGGACAAGAAAGTTTCGACCAGAGAGGGGTCACCCATCTAGGCGGTGGATTCCCCGTCTTGTTTAGGAGACGGAAATGAGAGTAAAATGCCCCACTTGTAACCAATAGGATGGAAAGAAAGGAATTCATGACGACACAGTAAAGGGATATGGCATGTCGGTTATTATATCCCTCACCCCCACCCCCATTCTATAGCTAATATTAAGGAACATCCACTTACCTGTGATTTTTTTCTCTTCTATCTGAGGGGCGCGCCAAACAAAGGTGGTCTGGTCCAGTCGAGCCTAGAGGGAAGATGAAAACGAAGACGATTGCGACGAAACGAAACACAAAGAGGAAAACACAAGATGTATAGAGAATAATAAAGAGATTAATAAGCAAATAACTAAGGTGTGCAATACATTCTTTATCAGTCTACTGAGTTGTTTGCCACACCATGTGTCACAACCTTAGGTCTCTTAATAGTTCTTCTCAGGTGTAGACAGAGGAGCTGTCAGCAGTCTAACTGCTTGTATACCTAGATATCGCACAAGCCACTGATCTAGCCTGCGTACTTTACGTGCCTCTGAGAGAATCATGTTTGTTTTTTAAGTAAATGCAACAGGGAGGACTTGTAGTGCACACAGTGACCTATTAAACACATATAAAAATGCAAATAAGCCTGTGAACATCTATAATGAAGCAGGCTTCAACCAATAGGTGTGAGGCCCACAGCCTTCAATGTAGTCTTGCCCCTTCAGCGATCACCATGTTGACTTAATGCTCAGTCTTCTCCCTGTCTCTACCCGATGCTGTATCCACCTCTTATATTGTATTATGCCCTAATCTGTTAGGGTTCTTGCTCTGTAATATCATTGTGGACCAGTCACCAACAAAATAGGGCTTGCAGGGTTGGACCACGTGTCGCGTAGGTTTTCATTATCCTAATGAGACTACTGGATTTGAGCGGCAGAATCACTTGTATTGTGGGGGACTGAGTCTGATCCCACACCAGGTGACACCTGTCGACCTAATCCGGGTTTTGTTCCGGCTAACTAGCAGTACCTCCTCTCCACCCAAGAGCAGGGATGATTGGGCAACCAGGCGCATAGCACAAATGACTCCTCAGAGAAATCGTGGTCACTCAGAATTCATGCGTTTCTATAAGTTACATTAGTCTCACATATGCAAGGACAATCAGAGGCAGAGTGCAGTTCAATAAGGTTTTATTGAAGCAACTGCATCTTAGATAATAAAGCATGTATTGCAATAACTAGGATGATGAAGCATGACAGGATTCAAATTGTGACAAGGAGAGTAAAAGACAAAAATAACGCTATCATGTTGTCACTATGGTTTTTAATAATAGCTCCTACCTAGGTCATGTTCGAGCACAGAATGTTAAGCCCTAATTCTGCCCTTCAGGTTCCCCCAAGGAAGACATCATCCCTCATACCTGAGCAAGAGGCCTGTAGTCTACATAAGCGGCTGCAGCGAAGCACTCAGCATACAGTTGTGGTCATCTGGCTGGAATCTCTCTCTAGCATACATGGGTCAAAGTAGTGTTTTTATACTAAAACAGTTGATTTTCCAAGAAAGGATCCCCACGTAAGAGTGTGTATGTTTCTGTGAACATTGGAGACAAATTGTGACACTTTTGCTGGTGGTAACGCAAATATCTTAATTGGAAATTATTAATTAATGTTTATGTATTTTGAATAATGATAAAATATAGAAAATTATTAACGTAGAAAAATAATGTGCACGTTTGAAAATGTGCCCTCGGATAGTGGTCACCAAGATTCACAAATTATATTAAAAGATCAACTAACATATGTGAAATATTGAGAGTGTATTAAAATAATGTAGTAGTATGTCATAATGAGAGATATAGCTTATGTCTTGCATTATAGTGTAGAGTTTAACTTAGCCAAAGTCGTGGCCTAGTTTTTCCAGGCCTCGTGCAGAAGCTGAATATTAACGTGCAGTGTAAGACACTGATGTGGTGAACTAATCACGAACTGCTTAATGTTTTATAAAAACTGCGTAGCTGAAAACCTTTGCGTGAACCGATGGACAGGAGATGATGGAATAAAATTGTAACAGAAAGTGTGAAAAGCATACTGGATGTACTTTCCCAGGACCCGAGCAATAGAGACACTGACTGGAGAAGAAGATGCAACATTTTCGATACCTGACGAGCCGGATGATGAGGACATCGTAAAGTGAACCAATCAACTACATGGGAACTGTGTAATACTAGAATTCATAGATTTGAAAAGCAAGGGTTTTTGGATAAAAAAGAATTGTGTGATTGATTGACCAATTAGGAATTGGGGGATAGTCTGGGTGACATTAATAGAACAACGTGACAGAGGGAAAAATCCTCAGACCTTATTCCGAAATTTGATGTGATATTGGGAGAAGAGATACGAGATTCTGTTATTGGGCTCGTACTCTCTAAGAGGAGCGCCTGATGCAATGCTGATCGATTGATGACCTGAAGACGAAGACTGACTTTGTTCCTGATCCATACTGTGAATAGGTAGCTAGACTGAATGTCTTTTGTGCCTTTTCTTTCTAGGTATCAACGGCGATCTTTAATAGTTTTTCTCTTAGCTAGATGTTTTCCAAATTCATGTTCTAAACGGTTTTTGCATGAAGTCTCACATGCTAATGCTAATCTGGGTTAGATGAGGTTTCTATTATAAGACATTGACATATACAGTGACAAATGATTGACAGACTGATTGCTGAACACTGATACTCATGTTGACGTATTCACCTTTGATTCATATGTTGACTTATGCTAATGCTTTAGAATGTATTCTGTCTCGAGTTTTGATTACATTATGTTATTGGTGGTTACTAATGAATACACCTTGATCTGATGCGAATAAAGTTTTTAATTAACCTCATGACCTAGAATTGTAACTAATAGGGAAATAAAATTGCTAAAATGTATCTTGAGTTGTGGTTATTCATGACCAAAGGATCGTGGTGTGGTGTTTATTAACTATTGATTAATGACTAGATTAATGTTATTGAATTTTTGTGTATTGATTATTGAGAAACATTGGTTACACCGTAGCTAGGATACTGCATGAGAATCAAAGGTTCATCAACCTGTACGCATCCCCTTGTAAGTTTACTTATTAAGGACCAGGCACGCTAACACCGGCAACCGATTTTACTACAGCCTTGAGAAAAGCACAGAGTGAAAGAAATGTCTTGTTTAAGAACGTAGTGATGACCTAGGCAAAGAACAGCTAGATAGAGAAAATAAAACGAGACCGCAAATGTGAATATTCTTAAAATAATAAAAATGAAGCTGAATAAAATATATGTAGGTTAAAGTGCACAGCGACAGGCCTAGTATGCTAAAAATATTGTGTATAAAACTATAGCTAAAATGGCTTCACAACACAAGTAAGTGATACACCTGTGCTAAGCCAGAGAAAGAATGGGAGTACCAAAGATTGCTGGTGCCATGTGTGCAGTGTAAATTAGTTGAACACCCACAAAGGTATTTATAATAATACATTTTAATTGGCATTCCCCTTCAAAAAGATCACAAATACAAGCTTTCAGTCTAAGATTACCTTGTGCATGGCAATATGACTTGTAAAACCTGACCACTTTTGTAATATGTAAAGAAGTAGTACATTGTTACACCAGGTATACAACGTTCTTAGGTCTTCCTTTGCTCTGCTCCTTGTATATTCCTATATAACCTGTCCATGGTGATTTGCACAAATCTGACACTTTCTGGGTGTTTATCTTCCCCCTAAACGGTGGAAGGCAGAGAAAAAGAAATAATTGCCTCTAACACGCCTTTTGTTACTTCTGTTTTGTTCTGACAGTTTTTAGTCAGAATTTACTTGATAGGGCAGGTTCAGTTGAAACAGGAAAGGTGACGAAGATATAGTAATAAGGATATTTCTATTTAGTAGTCTGAAAGTTCAGCATTTTATCTACCAACAAACTAAAGCTCAACACTTTCTGATAGCAATAACACTCCATCTAACAGTGCAGTTACTGTTTACTACAATGTAGTCCACTACAGTGTAGGCCACCTGAGGCTGAACAGTTTCCTGCTTCAACCGGTATAGTGGATGACTGACCAGCTAACAGAATGTGTTGCCTAGGCTACCAACACTTGCCTGACAACACATCTGAATTATGATGCAAGGAGTCTGAACCTGAATTGAACTGTTAACGCGTCCCTTTATGATAATTTATTATACATCAGGACTCGTTTCAGGCCAATGAATCTTTTGACCTAGTTGAGAGACACCTTAGGACGAGATAGCTAATCAATATGTCAATCAATACATCAATAATTTCATCAATATTTACCACAACAATACATTTCACCTTAGTCAAAGTCATCAATTAATTCAAACACTATCATACCCTTGCAGTCATGAATAACCACACCAGTTTAGTAGATTTTTACGAAGTTTATTCCCTAATGATTACAATTCTATAAGCAGATGCATCAATCTCAAACCCAAGAAACATAATAGCATAGTCACGATATGGCAACTTTGGTAAGATTTCATTAATGCGAAAATCACAAACATCAGAACATAACACAGCGTGAACATAGATCAATTTAGCAGAGTGTCAATAACGCATCAGTTCAACAAAGCATAGTTTCGGTTGTTTGTCTATTTGCGTCAGTTTAGTGAACACCTATCCTAACTACTGATTAGCATTAGCATGTTGGGCTTCATGAAAATGATTTAGAACACTAATTTGGAAAACATTTAACTATGGTCTCTGTCAAAAGTAAGCAGTTGGTACCTAGAAAGGAAAAGCAAACAGACAAATCACATATGCATTGTCATAATTACCCTCCAAAGTTTAGGTCAGCGCACAGGTTCAGTCTTCGTCTTCAGGGCATCAGTCAAATCGCCATCTGTCAGAACTCAGCTCCGGGCAAAAAGGGGCACTTCCCTCATAAGGAGGCAAAGTGTAAAATGGGCAAATCTAAGGACGAGGATGGTTCTAAGCGAACCAATAAGTCACCAAACAGAGTGACAAAGTTTCTGGATACAATCAATAGCATTCCCTACCTAATTCTAAATGGCTCCCTGCATCATGGGTTTTTATCCCTTTTTCGTTGTACATCCCCCAAAATTCTATTGGGCATTTGTTATACCCCACTATCTTTAACCTATCAGAAAACACATTAGGTTACCTAACTTTCACCCCATATTATTTTACAAGTCTTTGATTGGTTCTCCTATTCGATGTCTTCAGAGGTGGCACGTCCGGTATGATTGAATCTTTCTGTAATTCTTTGCACATCTTTTGGTCAGTTGCTCCATTGTCTTCACCAGTTTGAATGACCTTGTACATTACATTAATCTACACTGTTTCATTTTGTTTTAACATCACCCTACAAGCAATTAAAAATTCATAGGAACGGATCTAGCTGTTAGGGTTTGTACACGGCAAAGAGCATGTCCCCTCTCACTGCACTAGTAGGTTCTGTAATAGCTCCCTTTTAAACTTATTATTGAAAGCCTTTCTTGTTATCTCACCTTCCCCCCCCCTAGGCTTCTGTGTATGTTGTTTAATGTGCTGTTTTGTTTACACATTGGGCCTTGCTTTTACCAAGGCTTCTTTAAAATACTCCTCCCTAGGCCATGTGTTAATCCAACTCATTTGCATAATAACTGAAACTCTGCACACCTTTCAAGAACATGTGCAGCATGTGAGGACCACACCCAGCTCTTCAAACCACACCCAGCTCTGCACACCTTCCAAGAACATGTGCAGCATGTGAGGACCACACCCAGCCCTGTCTATAAAAGGCATCCCCCGAGCCTCACCCAGTGCTTGTGCTCGTCTACCTCCTGCTTACCTGAGAACAGATCCCTCGGCGCTAGCACTCCTGCTCTTTACAGACTTTCATTGACTTCAATGGGCGCAGCTTCTGGCTCTTCCTTCTTCCGGTTTCCGGTTCCTCCTTGCTTCAGCCTCTCTCCTATGAGTAACCTGCAAAAGAGAAAGAAGACAAGGTTAGACTGATCAGTATCTCTTGCCAGCAACAAGTAAGTGCAAAACCTTTTATTACCTGAAAGAACTTTGACAACAATTTCTGGATTCCTGTATAGACAATTTGAAACGAAATACCTTCCACGAACATTGTGATTCAAACTCTTTGTTACAAGAATATTTTGCAGAACTTTGTGAAGCCAACATTGTTTTTTCTCATGGAACTTTTAAGAATCGAACAGTGGAAACTATTAACAGCAAGGCAAACAGTAAATCAAGGACTTGCACAAATTACATGCTGTATTTTGATGTAAAAGTACAGTATTTGTTTTATAAAAGATTCTGGAAATATGGGAAAAGTGAGTCTGCTATTGGGAATTTAGACTTTAGTTATATTATGATGAATGTTTGATATTGGTAATTCTGATAACGGTATTTGTTTAATGTTTTAGAAGCTTTACAGTAATAGAAAACACATCCCAGAGCAGTAACACATTCCAAACCTGGAAACTAGAGACCAGGATCCAAGAGGTACTTTTAGAAGAGAATTTCTAATAAATAAAGGGATAGTCAGGAACCCATTTAGAAATAGGTTGCACTTATCTGTTCTTTGTTTATGTTTCATTAGGCACCAGTTTCTACAGAAGTCAGAAAGGGCCGCAGATTTGTGCAGCACTTCAACACTGGAAACGCAAGAACGGTGTTGTCTCTCTTTTTTATTTTATCCACTTCCCCCCTTCCCTTGAGCTTCTGTTCTTAGTGCACTGTTTTAAAAACTAGTGTGCTGGAACAAGCAGTTTCAGGGTGGGGTCGGATTGTCTTCAACCTCCATCAGAACTGAACAAGAACTCAGGTGAGCTGGGCTTTGACAGAAGCACAAGCCTTAAAAAATGTCAGTTCTGGTGGACGATGAATACCGGGGAAGAAATAGAGGGCATAGACGTCACGGATATGGCGCAGGCCCTAAATGAGGACTTGGCTCATAATGAATCAGTGTCTGGCATCTTGCAACATATGCAAGAGGAAATAGAGAGATTAAAGATGGAGAATACCTCTTTAAAACAGGATTTAAGCAGGTATAAATTTAGGGGATCTCAGTGGAACACAGCTTCTACGCCTTTGTTTAAAACCTCCTCAGAGACAGGGGCGCTATCAAAACATACAACTTTGCCTTCCCCAGTTGAGGTTACTGTTAATGTTCCTAATGTTGTGCCCTTAGCAGCACCTGAACGTTTTCATGGAGATAGTAACAAATTCCATGTTTTTATCAATCAATGTCAATTACACTTCATTTGTAAGCCACAACAGTTCCCTACTGATGATACGAAAGTGGCATTCGTCTTGTCTTATTTGGGTGGCACAGCAGCCAATTGGTCAATTCCTTTCGTGGATAGAGATGATCCCATCCTCCATAATTGGAATCAATTTAAACGTACCATGACCAGCCTTTTTGCAAAACACACTTTCATGCAGGCAAGTGATAATGAGCTTTTAAATCTTAAACAAGGTAACAAGGATTTATTGACCTATCTCACTAGTTTTAATCGTTTACTCACCGAGACACAGTGGCCAGAAGAAAAACGTGTCTCCCTTTTTTATAAAGGTTTGAGAGACGAGTTAAAAGACGCGCTGGCTCATATCGTTGATTTGCCAAAAGACTATTCGGACTTTGTAGATTTAGTTGTGAAATTAGAACATAGACTAGGAGAAAGAAAGGGAGATAAATACAAACTGGAATCACGGTTAACTTTTATTAGACACGAGAAGAAAGACACAGATAATAAACTCCCTGAACCAGAGCCTATGCAAATAGGGACACTCAGAGGTCCACTCACATCAGAGGAAAAAGAAAGAAGGAGAAAATTTCAATTATGTTTATATTGTGGCAGGGCAGGTCACTTTGCCAGAGAATGTCCAGTAAAGCCTAAAACTCCACGAAAGGGTGCTGTTTCCTCCACCTCCTCAACTGAATCGGGAAACGATTAAGCTCGACAAGGGGAGAGTTAACTTGTTCGAGAAAACATCTTAATCAAACCTCTAATGCTGCAGCCTTCAGGGTACCGCACATACCTAGACATTTCATAATTCAGGTCGTTTTAATTGTTACTACCCAAGTGAGGCATTCTCTCCCTGTCCTACTGGACTCAGGCGCGACAGGAAATTTTGTAGATAATAAGTTAGCTGAAATCTTAGGACTTCCTATGTGCTTAAAGCCTTGTCCAGAAGCAGTATGTGCAGTGGATGGGTCAGAATTGACCTCTGGATTAATCACAAAACAAACAAGTCCACTTGTTATGGTCTGTCAGAACGGGCACACAGAGGTGATTAGCTTTGATCTGATAGATACTCCTAATTTTGGTTTGATTCTCGGGGTACCCTGGTTAACAACTCATAACCCAAAAATTGATTGGGTGAATAGAACTGTTACTTTGGATTCCTCTTTCTGTAGAACCAATTGCTATCAAGAAGCAGGTACAGAACAGAGCACAGTATTACACTGTGCTAGTGTTACACAAGATGAATCAAGTCTCCCTCCTGAATATTCTGACTTTAAAGACGTCTTTGATCCAGTAAAGGCTAGTGTGCTGCCCCCACATCGGTCTTATGACTGCCGTATAGATCTTATCCCAGGGGCCCCTTTACCTAATAACAGAGTATATGCTTTGACTGACGAAGAAACCAAATACTTAAGAACCTACCTAGATGACCTACTACAGTCGCCGGATAAATCCCTGCGCGCGTGTATCGATTATAGAGGACTAAATAAGGCTACAATAAAGAATAAATATCCTCTTCCTCTAATACCTGTGTTGTTGGATCAATTAAGACATTCTACTGTATACACTAAACTAGATCTGCGGGGAGCTTACCACCTGGTCCGAGTAAAAGAGGGGGATGAGTGGAAGACAGCTTTCAAGACAAAGTTTGGTTTATTTGAGTACACAGTAATGCCCTTTGGGTTATGTAATGCCCCTGAGGCCTTTCAGTTCTTTATAAATTAGGTCCTACACGAATTCCTGGACGTTTGTGTCATAGTATACATAGACAACATCCTCATTTACTCTAAGAACTCAGAAGAACATACCCAACATGTTCGTGCAGTATTATCAAAGTTAAAAGAAAATCATCTTTTTGCTAAGTTAGAAAAGTGTACTTTTAATGTCAAGAAGGTGGACTTTTTAGGATACTGCCTGTCACCTCAAGGAATAACTATGGATGTAAAGAAAATCAGTGCTATTGCTGATTGGCCAGAACCATCCTCTGTAAAAGATATTCAGAAATTTCTGGGTTTCGCCAATTTTTATAGGAGGTTTATTGCACATTTTGCAGACATTGCGGCCCCAAGACCTACCTTGTTGCGGAAAGGGCAACGATTTCTTTGGACTGATGAGGCGGCACACGCCTTTCAACTCCTAAAACAAAACTTCACTTCAGCCCCAATTCTGAAACATCCTGATCCTTACTTGCCCTTTTTTGTTGAAGCGGATGCTTCACAAGTAGCTTTAGGAGGAGTTCTCTCTCAACGAGATGCAGTAGATGGCCAGTTACATCCTATAGCCTTCTATTCCAAAAAGTTATTGCCAGCTGAACAAAATTACACTGTGGCTGAAAGGGAACTACTAGCTATCAAAGTAGCCTTTTCAGAATGGAGGCACCATTTAATGGGAGCCAAGTACCCAGTTACAATCTTTTCTGACCATAAGAACCTACAGTTTTTTTGGATCACTTAAAGCACTAACACCACGTCAGATGCGCTGGTTAAATTTTTTTAGCACATTTGACTTTGTTATAACCTATAGACCAGGTGCACAACAAATTCAATCTGATGTGTTATCTAGATACGGACATACCTCAGACATGAAACAAGATAAAATAGGAGAACCCATTATTCCTCCCCAAAAGTTGTTGGCACCAGTACAACAGAAGGATTTCATCACAGATCTATATAATGCACACATGCAAATAGCACCTCAGGATTGGTTAAAGGATTCCCATAACACAATACAACGAGGTTTATTGTATCACGACAACATGCTGTTAGTGCCCACCTCTGAGTTACAAACACAGGTGATAATTTGGCATCACGCCTCACCGTTGGCAGGTCATCCTGGTTGGGTAAAAACCCTGGAAAATGTGCAAAAACACTTTTGGTGGGACACTATAAGAAAGGACATTAAGCAATTTGTCACTACCTGTCCAATTTGTGCAAGACATAAATCTTCTCATAAGGCTCCTGACGGCTTGTTAATACCAATGCCAACACCCAAACAACCTTGGCACACTGTGAGCGTAGACTTTATTGTAGGTTTACCACCTGTAAAATCCTTCACAACAGTGTTGGTTATAGTGGATTTTTTATCTAAAATTGCACATTTTGTACCATTACGGAAATTACCCACGGCGGCAGAATTTGCCGATATTTTTATAAGGGAAATTGTGCGTTTACATGGTTTGCCAAGCAAAGTGGTGTCAGTCCGAGGGAGCCAGTTCAACTCCAGATTTTGGAAAAAATTATGTGAAAAACTGAAAATAGATGTGGCCTTATCCACTGCTTTCCACCCAGAGACAGATGGACAGACTGAACGACTGAACCAAACCTTACTTCAAACGCTACGTTGTTTATTGGCTGATTATTCTAGTGAATGGTTGGAAGCTCTCCCTGTAGCAGAGTTTGTTTATAATAATACTGAGCATTCAGCTCTACTTTGCTCACCATTCTATTTCTTGCAGGGGTATCATCCAAGAGCTATACCCATTTTGTTAGAAGATTCCCTGTTGCCTACAGTAACGGATAGACTAACGAGGTTAGGTGACATACAAGACAAAGCCAGGAAACATTTATTAAAGTACAAGGAAAGCATGAAAAGACAAGCAGACAAACACAGGTCTGAGGCCCCAATGTATAAAATTGGTGACAAGGTATGGCTCTCCACAAAGAACCTAAACATAGAGGGATCCCGAAAGCTGCAACCACGTTTCATTGGACCCTTTAGTATAACTGCCATAGTAAACCCGGTAACAGTAAAATTAGATTTACCAAAAGAATATCCAGTACATACTACATTCCATGTGTCCTTGCTTAAGCGGGACAACTCAAAAACCCGACCTGAACCACCACCTCCACCCATACCAATTAAGGGAAATCTGGAATATGAAGTGAAAAGCATAAAAGACTCAAAAAGAATTAGTGGACGTTTGTTTTATTTAGTAGAATGGAAAGGATATGATGAATCTGAGAATTCATGGGAACCAGCATCATATGTACATGCCCCACAGCTGATTAGACAGTTTTATTTAAAAAATCCAGGAAAACCCCGTCCTGTAGGAGGGCCTTTGAGGGGGGCAACTGTTAGGGTTTGTACACGGCAAAGAGCGTGTCCCCTCTCACTGCGCTAGTGGGTTCTGTAATAGCTCCCTTTTAAACTTACTATTGAAAGCCTTTCTTGTTATCTCACCTTCCCCCCCCCTAGGCTTCTGTGTATGTTGTTTAATGTGCTGTTTTGTTTACACATTGGGCCTTGCTTTTACCAAGGCTTCTTTAAAATACTCCTCCCTAGGCCATGTGTTAATCCAACTCATTTGCATAATAACTGAAACTCTGCACACCTTTCAAGAACATGTGCAGCATGTGAGGACCACACCCAGCTCTTCAAACCACACCCAGCTCTGCACACCTTCCAAGAACATGTGCAGCATGTGAGGACCACACCCAGCCCTGTCTATAAAAGGCATCCCCCGAGCCTCACCCAGTGCTTGTGCTCGTCTACCTCCCGCTTACCTGAGAACAGATCCCTCGGCGATGGCACTCCTGCTCTTTACAGACTTTCATTGACTTCAATGGGCGCAGCTTCTGGCTCTTCCTTCTTCCGGTTTCCGGTTCCTCCTTGCTTCAGCCTCTCTCCTATGAGTAACCTGCAAAAGAGAAAGAAGACAAGGTTAGACTGATCAGTATCTCTTGCCAGCAACAAGTAAGTGCAAAACCTTTTATTACCTGAAAGAACTTTGACAACAATTTCTGGATTCCTGTATAGACAATTTGAAACAAAATACCTTCCACGAACATTGTGATTCAAACTCTTTGTTACAAGAATATTTTGCAGAACTTTGTGAAGCCAACATTGTTTTTTCTCATGGAACTTTTAAGAATCGAACAGTGGAAACTATTAACAGCAAGGCAAACAGTAAATCAAGGACTTGCACAAATTACATGCTGTATTTTGATGTAAAAGTACAGTATTTGTTTTATAAAAGATTCTGGAAATATGGGAAAAGTGAGTCTGCTATTGGGAATTTAGACTTTAGTTATATTATGATGAATGTTTGATATTGGTAATTCTGATAACGGTATTTGTTTAATGTTTTAGAAGCTTTACAGTAATAGAAAACACATCCCAGAGCAGTAACACATTCCAAACCTGGAAACTAGAGACCAGGATCCAAGAGGTACTTTTAGAAGAGAATTTCTAATAAATAAAGGGATAGTCAGGAACCCATTTAGAAATAGGTTGCACTTATCTGTTCTTTGTTTATGTTTCATTAGGCACCAGTTTCTACAGAAGTCAGAAAGGGCCGCAGATTTGTGCAGCACTTCAACACTGGAAACGCAAGAACGGTGTTGTCTCTCTTTTTTATTTTATCCACTTCCC
Organism: Pleurodeles waltl; assembly: GCF_031143425.1. Taxonomy (NCBI): domain Eukaryota; kingdom Metazoa; phylum Chordata; class Amphibia; order Caudata; family Salamandridae; genus Pleurodeles; species Pleurodeles waltl. Next base: position 309,732,553 of record NC_090449.1, on the reverse strand, counting down.
CCCTTCCCTTGAGCTTCTGTTCTTAGTGCACTGTTTTAAAAACTAGTGTGCTGGAACAAGCAGTTTCAGGGTGGGGTCGGATTGTCTTCAACCTCCATCAGAACTGAACAAGAACTCAGGTGAGCTGGGCTTTGACACTAGCATGGTTACATTGGTCTTCTAGTTTGAAGAAAAATAGAAGGTCGTGTCCTTTTGTGAGTCAGCACTCTGCAAGATAGGAAAAAATACATTTAATATGAGAGCCAAGCAGCTAAGCTTCGGCTCATGCTAACTTGAGGCCTACAAGGATTTCACCACAAATTCAATAATACAATTATTAATAATTTAGTATAACCTAGTCAATATGATAATACATAAACATTTTAGTCATCATTATTAGTGCACGTATACATTGGCGGCCACTCCCCATGGTCACATTTCAGGTGCACGTTTAAACAAAATTACTATTGCAGTTTCTATGTGGCATTATCACACATTAATACATAAACATTTCATGTTAATATAGATTATATAAGCTACGCTCTCTCAGTCCCTCCTCTGATGACGTTCGTCATCACACAAACCTTTCCCTTTGACCTGTTGCTTAATTTTTCACCTTGCGCATAATGCGCATTTCAACATCTTGTCCTTTGTGTGAACTCTCCCAAATTTCATTAAACATTTTCTCCCTTTCACTTTACTCATTCTTCTTATTTCTTTTTGTCTAATTTCTTTTAATTTTGTCATTGATTTTGCATGCTCCCCATAAACCTAATAAAAAGGCCAGAACAATTAATAGACCCCCTAATATTTTTGCAAGAACCCCATTCCAACTGTTGCTAAACCAGCTCCCTACTCTGGCAATTCCTTTTTCCACTTTCTCCCACACTCCAGGTTCCTTGAAATCCTTCAAATCTGCACTATCTTTAGTTAGGTTAGTAAGCATACCTCTAATCTTTTTACTATTATCAGGTATATATGAGCAACAATGACACTCGTTGAGCATCTTGCAGACTCCGCCGCTCTTTGCTAAAAGAATGTATAAAGCAAGCCGATTTTAAGAGTCATAGCTCTTTCCGCAGCAAGTTCAGTATCCATTAGGAGTGTAGCTCCTGTAAAATTTGTCAACATGTTATCCACAATAGTAGACAACTTTCGAATCTTTATGGAGTTTAAGATAACCCCTACTGAAGGAATTATGGCTCCAAATATGTCACCAACGACAGCAGCCGCTGTCTCTCGTTTTTGTCTAGCATGTTGTAATTCAGATGTTTTAGGTATTTCCTTTAAGTCATCAATCTGGTAAATCTTTGGGAAAACTATTCCCAAATAACATGTTCCATACCATCCCTTAGGGAGACGGTAATAAGCATTAAGTCCACAGATATAATAGATCCCAGGGATCGCTGGATCCTGTCCATTTAACATGAATGTCCATTTACTCTGAAACAAAAACACATGCCTGCATTCACTCCTTCCCACAAATAAAGTGTCATGTTCAGATTTCGGCCTATATATATACAACGCCTTCCTACATGTAATGCATCTATAGCTAGTTTGCCTTGCGTCTTTATTGCAGTGTAAGCATAATCATTTGCATATGTGCGTTTTGCTAACCCCTTTTCTAATCTTTCCTTCAATGCTTTGCGTCTATCATCAGTGTGATCTAAAAAGCTTTTCTCTACAGGTGTCAATAAGCAAGTCAGATTATTGCGGTGTGCATAAGCTGTCCCAAATGTAAGTGTCGGCTCAAAGAAACCTCTAACTAATTTTATACTATGCTCCTTAGCTAATTTATTCAAAAACTCAATCACTGGCACAAAGGAAAACACCACATCCAAATTTGAATAAAAATATTGCACATGCTCTTGATTATAGAACCTTGTTAGTAGCAAACTACAACTTATCCCATAGGTTAATGGAAGACTATGATAGGTGACCCCTTCTTGTACTGATGAAGGAATCTTTGTGCACACATAACAGTTTTTCAAAAACATGGTCTCAACATACTCATTCAGCAAGCGATAGAAGACATTAGTGGAAAGTTCTCTCTTTGAGTTAGTTCCCTCATGCAAGTGTTTTGTATCCTGCTCAAACTTTTCCCACGTTGTTAGTGTTGTAGTCCCAAGTTTTGAAGCATTGTTAGTAGCTTTCTTATCCAACCACGGCATTCCCACAATCACACCTACAATTATTATTGCACACACAATACCTAATATAAGACTTAACCAACCACACACTTTACCCCTTTTGCTACTACCTCTATTATAAGCCATGCCTGTAAAGAATCAGATGGTAGAACAACAATCAACTTGAGGGCGATATAAAACTTTTTTTTTTTTTTAATTGATGCAAAGTCTCTTTCTTTCTGCGTGTATTTACAGCGTTTCACTCACTCCAGGACCCTTTTGTCAAATCTGGTTAGCAGCTTGTCATAATCGGGTTTCAAAGTCAATTCAGGTTATCAAATCAGTCTCTTTCTTAGCTTTTTCAGCATTCAATTGTTTTTTTTTCTTTTCAATTTCAGTTTAACACAGTCTTTTTCTCTGATTTATTTCAGGTACCGTAGTATTGGCCTGGTACTTCTCGATCAAAACAGAACGATAAGAATTCTTGTTGCCATTCGGATGTCATTGCATATGCCCATTCAGGACCTGCGTACCTTCTATTTGCGGTTCTCTTCCTTTTCAACCTGCGTTCACTTTGTAATTCTCCTTCACTCAGATCTTCTGTTCTTGTGGTATCGGTTTCTTCTGTTATTGTTTCACCTGGTACGGCCTTTTCTTTCGCAGCCTGCTTCTCTGGCCAGTTATCTCCCTTATGTGACTATTTCCTGCTTGTCCTTTCAGGACGCTGAACAGCACCCTCCTCTTGTGCTATGGTGTATTCTCTTGATGGACCTGCAACTGGCTCAGGGGATGCCGGTGTGCTTTGATCTCTCTATACTATTTCCCCTTCTTCTTCTTCTGGATCTGTGACAGGTTCAAGCTCTAACCCGTATCCGTCTACTTCTGGGAGAACCTCTCCTTGATTTAGTTCTCCTGCTGCCTCTACTGAGATAGGCACACCGTCACCTCTCTCGAACTCGTTTACTGTTTGAGGGACTAGGCTGTTCTCAGCGGGCTCTCTTACAGTTCTCCCTTGGCTATTTTCAGGCCCTGAGACTTCCTTCTCTGGACTTGCTGAGTCGAATACTTCAAGTTCCTTATCAGTTGGACACGTTACCTTCTTTGTGTGACTGGCATGTATCCAGTTTGGAACGCCTGACATTTCACAGCAGTGGTTGTTGTCAGTATTACTTGATATGGCCCCTTCCAGTGCGGCTCCAAACACGACTTTCTCACTTGCTTCTTGGTAACCACCCAGTCACCGGTGTGCAGGGTGTGACCTGGATCACTGATCTGTGGCAATATGTTGGCTTCCACCTGGTGAGAAAAAGAGCGAACCACATCAGCCAACCCTTTGCAGTAGTCCAGCACCATATCATCCGTGATATTCACAAGAGCATTTGCAGGTACTGCGGGCAGCCTCAAAGCTCTTCCCATAAGAATCTCATGGGGTGATAGTCCTGTCTTCTTATCAGGGGTGTTCCTCATCGACATCAGCACTAAGGGCAATGCATCTGGCCATTTGATATTGGTAGCTGCGCACATCTTTGCCATTCTCGACTTCGAGGTACCATTCATTTGTTCTACTAGTCCTGATGCTTCAGGGCGGTAGCTACAATGCAACTTCTGTTCAATGTCTAATGCGGCACACAAGAGCTTAATCACCTCATTGTCGAAGTGTCTGCCCCTATCTGATTCTAAAGAGACCGGAAAACCGAACCTGGGTATTAGTTCTCTAAGCAGTAGCTTTGCAACTGTGAGACTGTCATTTCTACGTGTGGGGTAAGCTTCAATCCAATGGCTGAAAACACACACAATCACCAACACGTATTTCAGTCCTCCACAAACAGGCATCTCAATGAAATACATTTGCATCTTGCTAAATGGACCGCCAGCTCTCCCTATGTGGTTCAAAATTACCACAGTCCCTTTTCCTGCATTCATCTGTTGACAGATGATGTACCTGTGACAAGTAACTTCCGCGGCTTGTCTGAATTTTGGGTTAGACCAGTCAATCTTGAATGACCTGATCATTGCATCCCTCCCAAGATGTGCCTGTCCATGATAAAGCCTTGCAAATTGTGACAAAAGACTGTTTGGCAAAACCAGTTTCCCCTCCTCTCAGACCCATAAATCATCACACATTGCATTCTCTGCCAGGAGCATTTCTCTTCTGTGCTTGCACAACCCTGTAGTGTTTTTAGCTCATCTAGTGTATCAACCACCCTTAATGCAAAGTTCAAGCATGTTTCATTTTCAGTTTTCGGTAACAATGCCTACTGATTCTTGAACGATATACAGTTCAATGCGCAAAACCTCACGACTTGATCTGCATAGCCGTTTCCCATGGACACAAAGTCTTGTGACTTAACATGAGCATTGCATTTCACCACGGCAATTTCAAGAGGTAACTGAATCACCTGTAACAAGTACTTAATTTGTTCACCATCTTTCACAGGAGAACCAGAAGAGGTCATGAAACCTCTCTGTGACCACAATTCACAAACCTATCTGTTTGTTGATACTACTCGATCGGCTTCTCCCTCAACCTGGGATAATCATTTGTGAAAGATAGGATGTCTACCCTGGACCACTGTACATGGATTAGAACCCCACCAGCTGTTTCTCTCATTGGTAACATCTTTACTGATTCCGTATCTGGTGAAGCTTTAGCTTTACTCGAACCCGGACTGTCAATTTTCTCCTTGTCTCTTTTCTTTGCCCATCTGCCTTCCCACTTTTCTAAAGCCCCCCAAATTTGCGCACTTTGCAGTATTTCCTTTAAATGCGCTTTCATTCCGGCACACCTCATATGCTCGAAGTCTTTTGAATCAAAGTCTAACCTGTAGCTTCATTTCAAGTGTTTAGTATTCTCAATATCAATATTGTATTTGTCTGCCAGGTTCGCTAATCTCTGATGTACCTTACCTACTTCTTTAGTGATCTTATAGCACAGATATCTCAATTCTGCTTCAGTGTATGACTCTAATCTGTTTACCCCCATTGTTCCTTCTACTAATTCAGCAGCTTCCAAACCCAGTCTCACAAAGTTCAGGTACTCATCTCTCCCCAACCTTTCCGGTTCCACTGCAGTTACTGTAGTCTTTTGTGAAGCATAGGTCTTCTCTAACCACTCGTTTAACTGTTGTACCGTAAAACCTTGCAGTGAAATGTTCCCTGAGTGCATCATTGGCGACTGTGAAGAATTCGTACTTATTGTCTGTGGGGTTAGCACTCCTAGCCCTGCTTGTCTCATTGCCTCCAAAGGTGCTTCAGCCGGGTTAAGGTCTAGCAAAGACCTTGGTCTTTCGACCGCTTGCTCTCCTGGGGCCATTAACTGGGGAGTTCCTATGGACCCTCCTCTTATTGCATACTGGGTCATTAGTCCCTGATCACACATGCCAGGCTTATTTTGTGCATACAATGGCACCGGTGGACCAACAGTAATTGGCAATGATATGGCAGCTGGTGTCTTACCTGGTCCCAAACCCCGTGGAGCAGCGACTCCAAAGGTCTGATTCTCTGAAGCCGGGGCAGGTATTAATGGAGGTCCTGCTGCTGGATTATACCCCGGTATCAGTTGTAGCTGCGGCTGGGGCAGCAATTGTGGAGTTGGCTCAATCTGCACTAACCTCGATTTTGTATATATCGGGTCTGGTGGCACCATCAGATTTGTAGTAGTCTCTAGTACTGGGACGTCTGGATAGATTCTCTGTATCTGCGGTGGAGGTTGCAACTGTATCTGCATGTCTGGCGCAGTGGGTACACTGACACCATTCTGTATCGAACCCATATCACTAGTCTGTGCTGTATCAGTAACTCCCTTCTCCTGCGTCTGGTTCCCAGGACCCGCACTAGTGCTCGGGACATTGTCGCTTACCGCATAAGGTGGCGGGCGATTATGCAATAACTGATTTAGAAATTCTTCGTTATCTGAATCATCTTCTTCTTCCCAAGATCTCTTAGTCTCTTTAGGCTTACTAGAGTCCTTGTCTGTTTTACATGTGGCTTTCTTCCCCTGCATCTCATCTCCCTGTGTTATCGTTGGGAACAATTTTAATCCGTCAACTATTCACCGTCTCCACATTTTGCTCTCATTATCCCACCTAGCTTCCGCTATAGTCTTTTCTGCCCTTTTTATTCTTCTTTGGAACTTCTCTTGTCTCTGTTTAATAGCCATTAAATCCCAAATTGCTAAAGCCTCATACTGAGCTGGCCTCAGAGGTGGCTTCTGCACACTTAACATCCAACTTAAATTCTCTAGAACTCTCGTATTGAACGTTCCGTGTTCCGGGAACGCCAAACATCCATCTTTTTCCGTCAATTTGTGCCACTGTTTCATCCATAAACAAGGCGCAACACCTTTTTCCTCCATTACTATATAAGCTGGAGTACCCTCAGACGGTGTAGGCTCCCCTTCACTCACCATAATGTAAGTGTCTCCTTTCAGAGCGCTCTTAAAAGCTTTGATAAAATTCAACTTTGCGTCTTTTCTTTTGTCGTATTTAATCAGAAAGTGACTTTAATTCCCAAGACACTCTTCACCCACCTTTGTCTCAACCTATTGCCTCTCACGGACGGCAGCCAATCCGTGCGCGACCCCTCTCGACAACTGACCTATCTCAGCGCGGCACCACTGACGTCACACTCACACACTGCAGCTGACAAAGTCTTGCGGCTCGTCCGCCCCTCACTGGATTCGCACCAAACTAATGCAAAATTACTGCGAGCACCTTAACAACAACAACAACAACACAAATTTACTGGTTTACTACAGGAAGGGTACACATTCGCTTCAGAACTTTACAGAGATTTCACTTGAAGCCTCGGCCGCTACTCTCTCCTTCTCGGTTCCCACATACGCAAGCAGAATTCGACCCGCAAATCCTACTCTCGACTTGTCAATGGTTTGTCCTAGTGCACTTTAGAACTTGCCAAATCTCCATCAAAGGTTTCACACATACAATTTTGACTCAAACTCGACTTGTCAACCACGCCTGATTGACCTAATTAAACCGCACAAATTATAACATAAACCCAAGTGTCTCCTGCACTTGTCAAAATACTCCGGAGTCTTAGACCACGACGGGTCCGTACATGAACAACCAACCACATGGATAATTTTGAGCACAAAGCGCCACACTCATATGAAGTACGCTGACTTCCCTACTCTCATACTGTTGAGTACGTCCACTCCTACTAAAACAACATTTACCTGACCTAAATACACAAAAACTTCACAAATCACCTGCAAAATGCATAAGCTGAGCAAGCGCAAATCCTACACCACACATGCTATGTCGCCGAGAACATTCCCAACTCACTTAGGCAGGCTCCGAGATCCCAGGAAAGTCCTGGTGAATTTAGAAACGCATCATACCTCCAATTTGCATTATCTCAGAAAAACAGTCTAAACAATAATTCTCCATCCTAGGGCCCCAAAGGGCCAAACCGTCGCTCTGCTACCAGAACTGTTAACGCGTCCCTTTATGATAATTTATTACACATCAGGACTCGTTTCAGGCCAATGAATCTTTTGACCCAGTTGAGACACACCTTAGGACGAGATAGCTAATCAATATGTCAATCAATACATCAATAATGTCAACAATACATTTCACTTTAGTCAAAGTCATCAATTAATTCAAACACTATCATAACCTTGCAGTCATGAATAACCACACCAGTTTAGTAGATTTTCATGAAGTTTATTCCCTATTGATTATAATTCTATAAGCAGATGCATCAATCTCAAACCCAAGAAACATAATAGCATAGTCACGATATGGCAACTTTGGTAAGATTTCATTAAGGCGAAAATCACAAACATCAGAACCTAACACGGCGTGAACATAGATCAATTTAGCAGAGTGTCAATAATGCATCAGTTCAACAAAGCATAGTTTCGGTCGTTTGTCTATTTGCGTTAGTTTAGTGAACACCTATCCTTACCACTGATTAGCATTAGCATGTTGGGCTTCATGCAAAACGATTTAGAACACAAATTTGGAAAACATCTAACTATGGTCTCTGTCAAAAGTAAGCAGTTGGTACCTAGAAAGGAAAAGCAAACAGACAAATCACATATGCATTGTCATAATTACCCTCCAAAGTTTAGGTCAGCGCACAGGTTCAGTCTTCGTCTTCAGGACATCAGTCAAATCGCCATCTGTCAGAACTCAGCTCCGGGCAAAAAGGGGCACTTCCCTCACAAGGAGGCAAAGTGTAAAATGGGCAAATCTAAGGACGAGGATGGTTCTAAGCGAACAAATAAGTCACCAAACAGAGTGACAAAGTTTCTGGATAAAATCAATAGCATTTCCTACCTAATTCTAAATGGTTCCCTGCGTCATGGGTTTTTATCCCTTTTTCGTTGTACATTCCCCCAAAATTCTATTGGGCATTTGTTATACCCCACTATCTTTAACTTATCAGAAAACACATTAGGTCACCTAATTTTCACCCCATATTATTTTACAAGTCTTTGATTGGTTCTCCTATTCGATGTCTTCAGAGGTGGCACGTCCGGTATGATTTCATCTTTCTGTAATTCTTTGCACATCTTTTGGTCAGTAGCTCCATTGTCTTCACCAGTTTGAATGACCTTGTACATTACATTAATCTACACTGTTTCATTTTGTTTTAACAACACCCTACAAGCAATGAAAAATTCATGGGAACGGATCTAGCATGGTTACATTCGTCTTCTAGTTTGAAGAAAAATAAAAGGTTGTGTCCTTTTGTGAGTCAGCACTCTGCAAGATAGGAAAAATACATTTAATATGAGAGTCAAGCAGCTAAGCTTCGGCTCATGCTAACTTAAGGCCTACAAGGATTTCAGCACAAATTCAATAATACAATTATTAACAATTTAGTATAACCTAGTCAATATGATAATACATAAACATTTTAGTCATCATTATTAGTCCACGTATACATTGGCGGCCACTCCCCGGGGTCACATTTCAGGTGCACGTTTAAACAAATTTACTATTGCAGTTTCTATGTGGCATTATAACACATTAATTCATAAACTTTTCATGTTAATATAGATTATGTAAGCTACGCTCTCTCACCATCTTGAGATAAGTGCCACTTCAGCTTGCTATTGTGTGAGCTACAATCTTCAGGTTTTTGGCTACCTAGAATGCTGTGACCAGCTATGGAATCTTTACAGTGGTGACTAAAGTGGATTTGCGGAGCACCCTAAAATCCATTTTCCACACTTTAACCCTTGTTGCCGAGTTTGCTCTGCATTGCTGTGGAAACGTAATGTGAAAAATATAGGAGCTCAATAGATTTGAGACTTGAGAAACCCTTATGGAAGTAGCTCCCCAGACTGAAAGCATGATTTGCCCCATCCCTGCTCCCCTTGTAAACAGACATGTGATGTGCATATTGTTGCACAACTCAAAATGCTAATAATGCTCTATATGTTGTTCACTGTAATTGCATTCTAGAAAATATGATCCTTAAATTGAGCATCAGCAGTAACATAAACCATAAGAAAGTAGCAAGCTTAGAACGTTGTTGTATATTTATTGGTTAAAGTATATACAACATTTTGGATTAACCCTAATCTACAGGTGCACCTGGGTCACATGTACAAACATTTTTTGCAAGTCGCAAATGAGCCAATTCTCGGAATTGCAAAAATACTTTTTGGGCTGTAGAAAGCAGTAGAAAGCCGTATGTGTGATTCGGTAACTTAGTACTGAATCTTAAAATGTGGTTTGTGATACGGTATTAGAAAGGGGCATGTTTGGGGTGTTGCTTCCTAATACCAAATTGCAATGGTATGTGTGAATGTTTTGCAACCACAATGTGCAACATACTGCCAATTTCAATTTGTTGCTAACCCATTTGCAAATGGGATGTGGTCCCTAAGGAACCCCTTCCCCTTTGTGAGTGTTTTTAAAAGCATTTTGCAAGAGCAGGCAGTGGTCCCACAGACCATTGCCTAATCTTAAGAAATGAAAAGAAACCTTTTAATTTTTATTTTTTAAAACACATACCATTTTCCTTTAAGGATAATGGGTTGAGTTTTAAAAAAGACTGCTTTATTTAAAAGCAATCACAGACATGATGGTCTGCTGACCCCAGCAGGCCACCATCCCTGTGATTTAGCGATTTCCAATAGGTTGCAAATTGAGACCTACCTCATTAATATTCATGAGGTAGGTCTATTTATGACCGACTGAGAACGGCAAACTATTACCTTTGTTTAAATACCGCAAGCGGAGAGGATCTTTATCTTGCCTTTTGATTAGCGAATTAATCTTGCTTGCATTGGCGTTTTGGGTTTATTATCTAATATTCCAAAGTAGATTTGCTGTTTTCAAAGAATCAGAAGCATAACTTTGATAATTTAGCTAATAAGTGGGGAAGAAGTAGAGGCCAGAATATCTCTGTTAATGACATTTTAAAAATAATCAATTGGGCCATAAGAGTTTGACTTTCTCTTCTGTTAAAATCTATACTTTTAAGAGTTTACATGATTTGTATTGTCCCCACATTAGTTGTTTAAAAGGGGTTTTAGTAAGATATTTAGGTGTTGTAGATGTATCACTTTATGCTGGTACGACCACATAGTTGCAGTCTATCCTAACGTTATTGAGTGCTGGAATCTGGTTTTATGAGAAGTAAATCACCTAATGGGCATTAACATTAAATTGCAATCAAAGGTGATATGTTGGCTCATTCCCTAAAAATCTCCTTGAGAAATCTGGGGTGCTTTGTTCACAATAATCACTGCTAGACTCAACACAGGTCATTCATGTTACAAGGTGAAAACCCTGCTGCTAGAGCCAGGTGGAAGGTATTTGTTTTTATGTGTGTATTAGGAATGTGCATCCTCCAAAGGGACTTCATTTGGCAAAAACTGAAAAAGGGATGGGCCCCTTGTCTGTATTGATTAAACATCATAATTCATGAGTACTTTGTCTGTTATGCCTTTGATATGTTGATAATGAATTCATTTGCATATTCGACAATGGATATTGAATTGAAAAGAGATGCTGCTATTTGTTTTTTGTAGAACATAAAAAGTTAATTATTTGTATCAAACATTTTTTCAAAATAAAAAAATAATAAAAAAAATGTTTAATCAATATCATATGATATAATCAGCGAAAGGAAATGTATAGGTATCTGATTCCAGATATGAAGTGGACCAGTCTTTCTTAACGTTTTGAGACTCGTGGACCCCACTGAATCATTACAGGAAGCCAGAGACAACCGCCTAAACATTTTCTACAATTTGAACATCAAAACGGTATGCAAAAACACATAAAAAGTGTACATCAAACAAATACACAAATTACTATACATTTTAATTTACAAACAATAAGATTTACAAAAATTTAAATTTTAATGGCAAGATTAGAGCTTTTCAATATTTGGTGTGAATTTTAAAAGAAAAGGTGATTTGCTATACTGTAGCATATCACTTTGTCTTTTTTGCTCTTACTGCATGCTCTATTTTTGTTTTTGCCAGCACATATCAGTTTTTCATTGAGATTACCAGTTGTCCATAATATACTGTGTGTCATGCTGCGGGCTTCCGCTGCACCTCCTGCTACTACTGTCAGCAGCACCGTGGCTACCGGATGGGATCACCCCTACCTCGGCCAGAGCAGGACTTGCAAGAACCAAGGCCGCACGCCCTCCCCATCTAGCCTGGACGGTAATCCAAAGGCAAATCGTGACAGATTGCAACGCCCAAAACTCCAGTCGTGGTCCAGTATCATGGAGGATCCCTCAACAAATACGGAACAAACAAGCCAAACATTGCTCCTGACTATCCAACAACTAGCCCAGGAACTACAACAGTTACGAAACAAAAATGCTGCCTTACAACAAGCCTTAACATCCAGGACCAGTGATGTTCCCACCATCTCTGCCACTACCCCTCGTTTTTCTGGGGATCCTAACAAGTTGTGAGAATTTCTAGATGCCCTAATAGTTTACTTTGCGTTTAGACCTTCACAATTCCTGCAAGTCAAGACTAAGGTTGGATATCTGATCAGTGCCCTGTCGTACCCGGCTTTGGCCTGGGTAACTTCTCTAGTAACCTCCAATGATTCCCGTCTGTCTAATTTTCCAGCCTTTATTGCTGCCTTAAAGCCACCCGCCAAGGTCATAATGAGGGCCTATGTCTTTATTGTGGTGCTTCTGGTCATCTAATTTGTACCTGCCCCATTCGTCCATCTAGGCCCTTGTGAAATGCCAGCTCCCATCCTCTGTGAGAAGGGAGAGGACGGGATGTTCCGAGATACCTTCCATTTGTTCCTCCAGAGAAGAAGTAACAGCTCTTTTCCTTTTACCTATCACCTTACAATTAGCTGATGGCCGAGAAGAAAGAGCGTTAGCCTTGTTGGATTGTGGGGCCAGTGGTATCTACTTAGATGAAACATGGGCTTTGGAAAGAAAAATCCCTTGGGTACCCAAGGACATACCAGAGCAAGTTCATACAGTGGATGGTTCTCTTCTAGCCTCTGTACCTGTTATTAATACCACTCCTACCTTGTGTTTACAATTCGGGAAACATCAGGAATATGTTTCTTTCGATCTGATATCTTCACCAAATCACGTCATAATTCTAGGTACTTTATGGCTAACCCAGCACAATCCCTATATTAATTGGGAAACTAGAACCATTTCACTTTCCTCCCAATTTTATCAACAGCACTCTTATTTATCAGGAACTTATTGATCCCGAAGAAAATGTTATTAACACCACCTAAAGTAAGCTGTTCCATTAACCTCCTCCAAGGAGTACCCAGTCATTATCTCGAATATGCAGACGTATTTAAAAAACCTGATAAACCAGTACTTCCGCCTCATAGAGAATTTGACTGTGCCATTCCTTAGGAATCTGATGCTGTAGTTCCCTTCTGGAGAATGTATTCTCCAGAGAAGAAGATTCTCAAAGAATATCTAGAAGAGAATATACAAAGTGGTCTGATTGCCCCTTCCTCTTCACCTGCAGGGGCTCCCCTCTTTTTCATACCAAAGAAGACGAAGGACTTACGTCCTTGCATAGACTTTCGCAGATTAAATAAGATCACTACTAAAGATCGCTATCCTCTGCCCCTCATTAAAGATATTTTAGAAGCCGTCAGAGGAGCAAAGAGATTCACCAAATTAGATCTTAGGGGAGCCTACCATCTTTTAAGGATAAAAGAGGGTGATGAATGGAAGACTGCCTTCAGAACTCCTATTGGCCATTTTGAGTATCTGGTAATGCCCTTTGAGCTAACTAATGCTCCCTCCATATTTCAGAGATTTATGGATGCTATCTTTTCTGCCCTTTTACACCAAACAGTGGTTGACTATTTGGATGACTTATATTCTCCACTCGCCCAGAACAACACACTAAACATGTACTCCAAGTACTAGAAAGGCTTAGGAAACATCATCTATTCTGCAAACCAGAAAAATGTGAATTTGATCAGACTGAAGTGAAATACTTGGGGTATCATATCAACCAAGTAGGTATTGCTACGGACTCGGACAAGGTCCAAGCCATTCTGGACTGGCCACCCCCCTCCTCCATCAAAGAAACCCAGTGTTTTCTAGGACTGGCCAATTTCTATTGTCAATTCATAGCTGACTTCGCCCAGCAGACCAGTCATATCACGCAAACTCTTAAGAAAGAAAATCTACGGAAAGGTTTTTGTTGGACCAAAGATGCGGAAACTGCATTTCAAGCACTAAAGCATGCCTTCACTCAAGCTCCCATTTTACGGCATCCAGATACCACCAAACAATTCATTGTTGTCACAGATGCCTCAGAAAAGGCAATAGGGGCTGCTTTACTGCAAAAACAAAGTGATGATGGGATAGAACATCCTGTATTTTACGTTTCCCATATACTGTCTGACTCTGAACGTAATTACTCTATGTTAGAATGAGAACTGCTCGCCTTGAAGACGGCTTGTAAGGAATGGAGACAATTTCTTATGGGATCTAAAGAACCCTTTGAGGCGATAACAGATCACCGGAATTTGTGGTGTTTAAAAAACTTTCAATGCCAAAATAGTCATCAAGCCAGATGGGCTTTCTTTTTCAGTCAATTCGACTTCTATATAACGTATATCCCTGGTTCCCAAAACATTTTGGCAGGGGCCCTATCACGACGCTATCCTAAATGTAGTGATTCTACTACACAAAACTTAATAGAACCTGATAGAATCATTGGGTTAGTACAATCCTTTCTTGACAAAGTTAAATCTGAGTATTTTAATCTCGAGAAAACTGAAATGAGTAAATTATGTCCACAGTTACGTAAGGAAAAGGAATACTATTATCACAAGAAAGCCCTGTTCCTGCCTACTAAAACAGTCCAAACAGAGGCCCTACGAATGTGCCACGATTCACCAATCACAGGTCATGTCAGTATTAAAACCACCCAAGATCTCCTTCGTCGCTCCTTTTGGTGGCCCACTCTTAAAGCAGACACTGAGAGCTATGTGACTTCTTGTCCTATCTATGCACAAGCGAAGACACCTCGTAATAGACCAGCAGGTTTGCCCCGTCCCTTACCTCTTCCACCGGCTCCGTGGCATACTGTATCCACTGACTTTATGTGTTCTCTGCCTCCCTCAGCTGGGAATCGAGTAGTAATTGTGATAGTTGACTCATTCACTAAATTGGCTCATTTCACTGCATTAAAGGAGTTACCCACTGCAAAAGAATTCAGTCAAATCTTTATTCAGGAGATCTTTCGGCTTCATGGCCTCCCTCAAGTCATTGTCTCCGACCGTGGTCCTCAATACATATCACGCTTTTGGAAACAATTCTGTAGAACACTCAAAATCGACATGGCTCTGTCACCTGGCTTCCATCCTCAGACAAATGGACAGGCACAACGTCTAAACCAAAGTCTTGAACAATATCTACGTAGTTTCTGCAAAGCTAAGCAAAGTAATTGGTCTATGTACTTACCACCTACAGAATTTTCGTATAACAATGCAGTGCATAGTGCCTCGAAGGACTCTCCATTTTATTGCTCTTATGGGTTCCATCCTAAGGCCTTTCCTGTTACACTACGAGAATCATCTACACTCCCTGCCACCACGTTTGTTGGACTACGCACTATCTAACGTGTCATACATTCTAATCTTCAAACCACCAAAATACAAACGAAAAGAATAGCTGACATGAGACGTTGTGAGGCTCCGTCTTATCAAATCAATGATAAAGTCTGGCTTTCCTCTATATTTTTACCTCTCCAATTATCCCAAAATAAGCTAAAACCCCGGTATTATGGGTCATTTCTGATTCTTCAAAAAATCCTGTTTCTGTTCGTCTTCGTGTGCCTCGGACTTCGAAAATACATCCAGTGTTTCATGTGTCTCAGCTTAAACCCTATGTACCTGATCCTTTTCACAGACAATTCTCCTGTCCTTCTCCTCAATTGGTTGATGATGTGCCTGAATACGAGATCCAGGAGATCTGTGACTCTCGGTACTTCCGTGGACGTCTCCAGTATCTCATCCATTCATCCATTGGAAGGGCTATCCTATGAGTGAATGCTCCTGGGAGGACACCTCTTTGGTTCATGCCCCTCTTGTGGTCTGTTGTTTTTTTCCGTCTGGGGGAGACGACCTACTGTCATGCGTGGGCTTCCGCAGCACATGCCGCTCGGGCTGCGGTGGGGGCCTCGGTCCATTTTTCAGGTCCCGGGTCCCGCCGCGGCCCTTTTTTCTGGCCACCCTCTGTTCTCCTTGCTGCAGCGAGGCCGGAGACCCAGGATTGGGTGTCGGTCCTCGCCACACATAATGCGCGGTGCAGGTGTTGTCGTGGGGGGCCCGCACCCCCCCCTCGGCCCTTCCACTTACCTGGTGCCCCATTCTAGGGCCTTCTCTTTTTCCTTCCTCTCTCTGGTGGAGCCATATTTCTCCCTCCCAGCATACCATTCTCCTTTATTTTTACCTGCATGCATCTGTTTCCCTTATTACAATGGTGCCTTTTCCTATCTGGTTCTATAGCCCCCTTCCCAATCCAAGATGGTCGTTTTACTTCTTCCTGTTTGTCACTTCCTTTCAAGGGGTATATAAGGGGATTGATTTTATTTCTCTTTGCTTTGCAACACTTCTCCTGTGGTGGTCATGCTCCGGTTGGTCTTCTATTGGACTCCAGTTTTTGATCCTGTTTTTTATCTGTCCTTCCTGTGACATTCCTGGCATCTAAGTTCTGATTTTCTTGTGTCCTCCTTCTGTTCCAGGGAGTTCCTGTCTGGAGGTTTTTTCCCAATGGGGTTTTTCCTCTGGGACTCCTTCTGGAGGGCATGGACTGTGGTGGCGTACTACTGTCAGCAGCACCGTGGCTACCGGAATGGGTCACTGCTACCTCGGCCACAACAGGACTTGCAAGAACCAAGGCCGCATGCCATCCCCATCTGGCCTGGACGGTAAGGATTCTTTCTGCGCTGTCCTGCGTCAAAAGAAAAGGGTTGGAATGTACTTTATCAATGAGATTCCTGTCCTTTTCCCTTGCGCTGACGAACAGTGGGCTGCCTTGCGCTAATGCAGGCACCCTAACACCATAGTGCAAGGTTGTCTACATTGCTGGGATGATTGTTGTTGTGCATTTCCTTTACACAAACAATCAACAAAGGTGTTTTCCTCTGCACAAAGAAAAAGGAAAAACAAGGAGAAATAAAGGTATTTCTCCTCGTTGCTCCTACCTTATGCCTTCCCTGGGAGGCATAAGTTTTTGACGCATTCTCAGGTTTACGAAAAGTCTTAAATCTGGGAATGTTTCAAATGCCATGGGTGTTCTGTGGGAAAACCCACTATAACATCGATGGCACGCCTCCCTATTGCAGGCTGAGGCCAAGCAGCGACTTGTGATGCGTTGCCTCAGTCCATATCTACAAGGCAATGAAAAGCCACGTAGTCTGATTTATGTGGCCTTGTACTTTTGGGCCTGCAGTGTGAGCCACTTGGATCTCCCTAACAGTGACTGTAAGAAAATGCCTCCTTGGCATGGTTACCCCCTGACTTTTTGCCTTTGCTGATGCCAAGTTATGATTTGAAAGTGTGCTGAGGTCTGCTAACCAGGCCCCAGCACCAGTGTTCTTTCCCTAACCTGTACTTTTGTTTCCACAATTGGCACACCCTGGCATCCAGGTAAGTCCCTTGTAACTGGTACCCCTGGTACCAAGGGCCCCAGCTTGTGTGTGCTGGTGGGGATAAAATTACTAAGTCGACATGGCACTCCCCTCAGGGTGCCATGCCAACCTCACACTGCCTATAGGTATAGATAAGTCACCCCTCTAGCAGGCCTTACAGCCCTAAGGCAGGGTGCACTATACCATAGGTGAGGGCATATGTGCATGAGCACTAAGCCCCTACAGTGTCTAAGCAAAACCTTAGACATTGTAAGTGCAGGGTAGCCATAAGAGTATATGGTCTGGGAGTCTGTAATGCACAAACTCCACAGCACCATAATGGCTACACTGAAAACTGTGAAGGTTGGTATCAAACTTCTCGGCACAATAAATGCACACTGATGCCAGTGTACATTGTATTGTAACATACACCCCAGAGGGCATCTTAGAGATGCCCCCTGAAACCTTAACCGACTTCCAGTGGGCTGACTAGTTTTAGCAGCCTGCCACACACAAGACATGTTGCTGGCCACATGGGGAGAGTGCCTTTGTCACTCTGTGGCTAGTAACAAAGCCTGTACTGGGTGGAGGTGCTTCTCACCTCCCCCTGCAGGAACTGTAACACCTGGCGGTGAGCCTCAAAGGCTCACCCCCTTTGTTACAGCACCCCAGGGCACTCCAGCTAGTGGAGTTGCCCGCCACCTCCGGCCACGGCCCCACTTTTGGCGGCAAGGCTGGAGGAGATAATGAGAAAAACAAGGAGGAGTCACAGGCCAGTCAGGACAGCCCCTAAGGTGTCCTGAGCTGAGGTGACTCTGACTTTTAGAAATCCTCCATCTTGCAGATGGAGGATTCCCCCAGTAGGATTAGGGATGTGCCCCCCTCCCCTCAGGGAGGAGGCACAAAGAGGGTGTAGCCACCCCCAGGGCTAGTAGCCATTGGATACTAACCCCCCAGACCTAAACACAGAGTATTTAGGGGCTCCCAGAACCTAGGTAACCAGATTCCTGCAACCTAAGACGAAGAAGGACTGCTGAGCTGAAAAACCTGCAGAGAAGACGGAGACACCAACTGCTTTGGCCTCAGCTCTACCAGCCTGTCTCCCCACTTCAAAAGAACTGCTCCAGCGACGCGTTCCACAGGGTCCAGTGACCTCTGAAGCCTCAGAGGACTACCCTGCATCTAAAAGGACTAAGAACCCCCGAGGCCAGCGGCTCTTCTCCAAGAAAGAAGCATCTTTGCAACAAAGAAGCAACTTTGAAAGAACACACGTTTCCCGCCGGAAGCGTGAGACTTTGCACTCTGCACCCAACGCCCCCGGCTCGACTTGTGGAGAACCAACGCTACAGGGAGGACTCCCCGGCGACTGCGAGCCCGTGAGTAGCCAGAGTTGACCCCCCTGAGCCCCCACAGCGACGCCTGCAGAGGGAATCCAGACGCTCCCCCTCACCGCGACTGCCTGCTACTAAGAACCCGTCGCCTGGTAAGGACACTGCACCCGCAGCCCCCAGGACCTGAAGGATCCGACCTCCAGTGCAGAAGCGACCCCCAGGTGGCCCTCTCCCTTGCCCAGGTGGTGGCTACCCCGAGGAGCCCCCCCCTTCCCTGCCTGCTTCGCTGAAGAGACCCCTTGGTCTCCCATTGGATTACATTGCAAACCCAACGCCTGTTTGCACACTGCACCCGGCCGCCCCCGTGCCGCTGAGGGTGTACTTTTTGTGCTGACTTGTGTCCCCCCCGGTGCCCTACAAAACCCCCCTGGTCTGCCCTCCGAAGACGCGGGTACTTACCTGCTGGCAGACTGGAACCGGGGCACCCCCTTCTCCATTGAAGCCTATTCGTTTTGGGCACCACTTTGACCTCTGCACCTGACCGGTCCTGAGTTGCTGGTGTGGTAACTTTGGGGTTGTCCTGAGCCCCCAACGGTGGGCTACCTTGGACCCAACTTTGAACCCTGTAGGTGGTTTACTTACCTGCAAAACTAACAAACACTTACCTCCCCCAGGAACTGTTGAAAATTGCACTGTCTAGTTTTAAAATAGCTTATTGCCATTTGTGTGAAAACTGTATATGCTATTTTGCTAATTCAAAGTTCCTAAAGTTCCTAAGTGAAATACCTTTCATTTAAAGTATTACTTGTAAATCTTGAACCTGTGGTTCTTAAAATAAACTAAGAAAATATATTTTTCTATATAAAAACCTATTGGCCTGGAATTGTCTTTGAGTGTGTGTTCCTCATTTATTGCCTGTGTGTGTACAACAAATGCTTAACACTACCCTCTGATAGGCCTACTGCTCGAACACCCTACCACAAAATAGAGCATTAGAATTATCTCTTTTTGCCACTATCTTACCTCTAAGGGGAACCCTTGGACTCTGTGCATGCTATTTCTTACTTTGAAATAGTACATACAGAGCAAACTTCCTACATTGGTGGATCAGCGGTGGGGTACAAGACTTTGCATTTGCTGGACTACTCAGCCAATACCTGATCACACGACTAAATTCCAAAAATTGGCATTAGAAACGGATTTTTTGAAATTTGAGCTATTTTTCTAAATGTTTATAAGTCCTGCTAGGGCCTTGTGTTAGTCCCTGTTAGCATTTCTTTTAGAGTTTAAAAGTTTTGTAAAAGTTTGAATTAAGTTCGAGGGATAGTTTTAGATTCTTAAAAAGTATTCCAACTTTTAGAAACATAGGGGGTCATTACAACCCTGGCGGATGGTGTTAAAGCGGCGGTAAGACCGCCAACAGGCTGGCGGTCTTTTTTTTAGTATTATGACCATGGCGGTTACCGCCATGGTCATCCGCTGCTTCCCCGTTCCGCCCGCCAGGGCGGAGACGACCGCTGGGCTGGAGATCTGGGTCTCCAGCCCGGCGGCCGTGACAATACCGCCGCCGGTATTGTGACTCAGCTTACCGCCGTGGATTTCCAGCGGTAGGAACCGCCATGAAATCCATGGCGGTAAGCACTATCAGTGCCAGGGAATTCCTTCCCTGGCACTGATAGGGGTCTCCCCCACCCCCTACCCCCACCCAGACTCCCTCCCCTACACCCCCCACCACCCCTGCCAACCCCCAAAGGTGGCAGGGGCCTCCTCCACACCCCGACCCCCGACATTACCTGACACATACACACCTGACACGCACGCAGGCACCACCAACACACATACACGCACACACACCGACATACATGCCTACATCCAAACACACACTTAGACACGTACACCT
This sequence comes from Pleurodeles waltl, assembly GCF_031143425.1. Taxonomy (NCBI): domain Eukaryota; kingdom Metazoa; phylum Chordata; class Amphibia; order Caudata; family Salamandridae; genus Pleurodeles; species Pleurodeles waltl. Next base: position 309,712,117 of record NC_090449.1, on the reverse strand, counting down.
ACATTCACACAAACATCCATACAGACATACATAGACAGACACGCACACATTTCCGAAACACGCAACACCCTAGCAAGCATACACGCACTCACACCCCCCCCTACATACACAGATGCACACCCCCATGCATCCACACACCACACAACACCCCACCACCCCCCTCCCCTAACGGATGATCGACTTACCTGTTCCGTCGATCCGCCGGGAGGGAACGGGAGCCATGGGGGCAGCTCCGCCAACACCACACCGGCAACAGAACACTGCTGCGCAGAATCACAGGACGTGATTAGCTCGGCTGTGTTCTGTTAGCGTGGCGGTGGAGGTGGAGCAACCTCCACTTCCCCGCCACCCGCAAGTATGTCTGTTGGCGGCTCTCCGTCGCAAAAACGACGGAGGGCTGCCAACGGTCATAATACGCTAAGCGGCAAACCGCCACTACTGGCGGTCTTCCGCACGTCGGTCCCTCGGCGGTCTTCTTAAAAGACCGCTGAGGTTCTAATGAGGCCCATAATGCCTAATGCAGAAGAGATAGTGATGGAACTCAACGTCACCCCTTACCTGCATCTTAGGATGTCAGAGTTAAGGTCTCTTTGAAAAACCAAAAAGATTAAAACTGGTTCAAACCCTACCAAAGTACAGCTCCAGGAGCTTTTGGCAGAGTTTGCTAAGAACAACCCCTCTGAGGATACCTTCCCAGAGGAGGAAGCTAGTGAGGTGGAGGATTTCCCACCCCCACTCCTAGTTAGGGAGAACAGGGTCCCTCAAACCCTGTCTTCACAAGTGATAGTCAGAGATGCTGTTTCTCTTACAGAAGAGTCCAGCAACTCTGGAAGCACTGAGGGCAGCCTCAATGAAGAGGACCTCCTGCTAGCCAGGATGGCCAAAAGATTGGCTTTAGAGGGACAGCTCCTAGCCATAGAAAGGGAAAGACAAGAGATGGGTTTTAGTCCCATCAATGGTGGCAGCAACATAAATAGGGTCAGAGATTCTCCTGACATGTTGAAAATCCCTAAAGGGATTGTAACTAAATATGAAGATGGTGATGACATGACCAAATGGTTCACAGCTTTTGAGAGGGCTTGTGCAACCAGGAAAGTAAACAGATCTCACTGGGGTGCTCTCCTTTGGGAAATGTTCACTGGAAAGTGTAGGGATAGACTCCTCACACTCTCTGGAAAAGATGCAGAATCCTATGACCTCATGAAGGCTACCCTGATTGAGGGCTTTGGATTCTCCACTGAGGAGTATAGAATTAGGGTCAGGGGGGCTCAAAAATCCTCGAGCCAGACCTGGGTTGATTTGGTTGACTACTCAGTAAAAACATTGGATGGTTGGATTCAAGGCAGTGGTGTAAATGATTATGATGGGCTGTACAATTTATTTGTGAAAGAACACATGTTAAGTAATTGTTTCAATGATAAACTGCATCAGCATCTGGTAGACCTAGGACCAATTTCTCCCCAAGAATTGGGAAAGAAGGCGGACCATTGGGTCAATACTAGGGTGACCAAGACTTCCACAGGGGGTGACCAAAAGAAAGGGGTCACAAAGCCTCCCCAGGGGAAGAGTGTTGAGACATCCAAGGGAAAAAGTAAAGAGTGTTCTATAGGGCCCCAAAAACCTGCTCAGGAGGGAGGGTCCAGAGCCTCTTCACAATCCAATTTTGGGTCCAAGGGTAAAAACTTTGATCCCAAAAAGGCCTGGTGTCGTAGCTGTAATCAGCAAGGACACCAAACTAGAGACAAGGCCTGTCCCAAGAAAGGTTCCACTTCTAACTCTACTCCAGCTAACACTGGAATGGCCAGTCTCCAAGTGGGATCAACAGTGTGCCCAGAGCAAATCAGGGTTCACACTGAAGCTACATTAGTCTCTGAGGGTGGGGTGGATTTAGCCACACTGACTGCCTGCCCCCCTAATATGCAAAAATACAGGCAGCAACTCTTAATTAATGGGAAAAGTGTAGAAGGCCTGAGGGATACAGGTGCCAGTGTCACCATGGTGACAGAGAAACTGGTTTCCCCTGGTCAATACCTGGCTGGACAAACTTATCCAGTCACCAACGCTGACAATCAGACTAAAGTACATCCCATGGCTATGGTAACTTTAGAGTGGGGAGGGGTCAATGGCCTGAAACAGGTGGTGGTCTCCTCAAATATCCCTGTAGACTGTTTGCTTGGAAATGACCTGGAGTCCTCAGCATGGGCTGAGGTAGAACTCAAAACCCATGCAGCCATGCTGGGTATCCCTGAACTGGTGTGTGTCAAGACAAGGGCACAGTGCAAGGCTCAGGGTGAAAAAGTGGTGTTGGAGCCTGGAAAAAGGGCCAAACCCTCCAAGAGAAAAGGAAAGAAAACTGGGGAACCAGTTTCAACACAACAATAAAAAGAGAACCTCTCTTCCCAGGAATAAGTTCTGGCCTCTGAGGAAACTGAACCCATGGAGTTGGAACCTTATCAGGTTGAGCTCCTAGGCCCAGGGAGACCCTCAAGGGAACAGTTGTGGAAAGGGCAAGAAACCTGTCCCTCTCTTGAAGGCCTTAGGCAGCAAGCTGCTGAAGAGTCCAATGGAAAAATAACAGGAACACAGAGAGTCTAATGGGAAGATGGACTCCTTTACACTGAGGCAAGAGATCCCAAACCTGGTGCCACTAGGAGAGTGGTAGTGCCTCAGGAGTTTAGGGAGTTCATTCTGACCTTAGCTCATGATATTCCTCTTGCTGGGCATTTGGGACAGACCAAGACGTGTGAGAGATTAGTCAACCACTTCTATTGGCCCAACATGTCCCAGAAGGTCAAGGAGTTTTGTGTCTCCTGTGCCATCTGTCAAGCCAGTGGTAAGACAGGTGGACACCCAAAGGCCCCCCTCATTCCACTTCCAGTGGTGGGGGTCCCCTTTGAAAGAGTGGGTGTGGACATAGTGGGTCCACTTGAACCTCCCACAGACTCAGGGAACCAATACATACTAGTAGTAGTGGATCATGCTACTAGATACCCTGAAGCAATTCCCCTTAGGTCGACTACTACCCCTGCAGTAGCCAAAGCACTCATTGGTATTTTTAGCAGAGTGGGATTTCCTAAGGAGGTGGTGTCTGACAGAGGTACCAACTTTATGTCAGCATACCTGATACATATGTGGAATGAGTGTGGGGTGACTTATAAATTCACCACACCATACCATCCACAAACCAATGGACTTGTAGAAAGGTTTAACAAGACATTGAAAGGCATGATCATGGGGCTCCCTGAAAAACTCAAAAGGAGATGGGATGTCCTCTTGCCATGTCTGCTTTTCGCCTACAGAGAGATTCCTCAGAAGGGAGTAGGGTTTTCCCCCTTTGAACTTCTGTTTGGCCATCCTGTAAGGGGACCACTAGTTCTTGTGAAAGAAGGCTGGGAGACACCTCTTCATGAGGATAAGCAAGATATAGTGGACTATGTACTAGGCCTACGCTCAAGGATGGCAGAGTATATGGAAAAGGCAAGTAAAAACCTTGAGGCCAGCCAACAACTCCAGAAGTTGTGGTATGACCAAAAGGCTGCTATGGTTGAGTTTCAGCCAGGGCAGAAAGTCTGGGTTCTGGAGCCTGTGGCTCCCAGGGCACTTCAGGACAGATGGAGTGGCCCTTACCCAGTGCTAGAAAGGAAGAGTCAGGTCACCTACCTGGTAGACATAGGCACTAGCAGGACCCCCAAAAGGGTGATCCATGTGAACCGCCTCAAACTCTTCCATGACAGGGCATATGTGAATCTGTTGATGGTAACAGATGAGGACCAGGAAGCTGGGAGTGAACCTCTCCCTGATCTCCTCTCCACGGACCCAAAAGATGGCTCAGTTGATGGAGTGATCTACTCAGACACCCTCTCTGGCCAACAGCAATCTGACTGTAGGAAGGTTCTGCAACAGTTTGCTGAGCTCTTTTGCCTAACCCCTGGTCAGACACACCTGTGTAACCATAATGTGGACACAGGAGACAGCATGCCTGTCAAAAACTAAATTTTCAGACAGTCTGACCAAGTTAAGGAAAGCATCAAGGTGGAAGTCCACAAGATGCTGGAATTGGGAGTCATTGAGCACTCTGACAGCCCCTGGGCTAGCCCAGTGGTCTTAGTCCCCAAACCTCACACCAAAGATGGAAAGAGAGAGATGAGGCACTGTGTGGACTACACAGGACTTAATTCTGTCACCAAGAAAGATGCCCATCCCATTCCAAGGGCAGATGAATTGATAGACAAACTAGGTGCTGCCAGATACTTAAGTACCTTTGACTTGACAGCAGGGTACTGGCAAATCAAAATGGCACCAGAAGCAAAGGAAAAGACAGCATTCTCCACACCTGATGGGCATTATCAGTTTACTGTTATGCCTTTTGGTTTAAAGAATGCCCCTGCCACCTTCCAAAGGTTGGTGAATCAAGTCCTTGCTGGCTTGGAGTCCTTTAGTGCAGCTTATCTTGACGATATTGCTGTCTTTAGCTCCAGCTGGCAGGATCACCTGGTCCACCTGAAGAAGGTTTTGAAGGCTCTGCAAGCAGCAGGCCTCTCTATCAAGGCATCCAAATGCCAGTTAGGGCAGGGAATAGTGGTTTACTTGGGACACCTTGTAGGTGGAGGCCAAGTTCAGCCACTCCAGCCTAATATCCAGACTATTCTGGACTGGGCAGCTCCAAAAACCCAGACTCAAGTCAGGGCATTCCTTGGCTTGACTGGGTACTACAGGAGGTTTGTGAAGGGATATGGATCTATAATGACACCCCTCACAGAACATACCTCCAAGAAAATGCCCAAGAAGGTAAACTGGACTGTAGAATGCCAACAGGCCTTTGACACCCTGAAACAAGCAATGTGCACAGCACCAGTTCTCAAAGCTCCAGATTACTCCAAGCAGTTCATTGTCCAGACTGATGCCTCTGAACATGGGATAGGGGCAGTTTTGTCCCAAACAAATGATGATGGCCTTGACCAGCCTGTTGCTTTCATTAGCAGGAGGTTACTCCCCAGGGAGCAGCGTTGGAGTGCCATTGAGAGGGAGGCCTTTGCCGTGGTTTGGTCCCTGAAGAAGCTGAGACCATACCTCTTTGGTACTCACTTTGTAGTTCAGACTGACCACAGACCTCTCAAATGGCTAATGCAAATGAAAGGTGAAAAACCAAAACTGTTGAGGTGGTCCATCTCCCTACAGGGAATGGACTTTATAGTGGAACACAGACCTGGGACTGCCCATGCCAATGCAGATGGCCTTTCCAGGTTCTTCCACTTAGAAAATGAAGACTCTCTTGGGAAAGGTTAGTCTCATCCTCTTTCGTTTGGGGGGGGGGGGTTGTGTAAGGAAATGCCTCCTTGGCATGGTTACCCCCTGACTTTTTGCCTTTGCTGATGCCAAGTTATGATTTGAAAGTGTGCTGAGGTCGGCTAACCAGGCCCCAGCACCGGTGTTCTTTCCCTAACCTGTATTTTTGTTTCCACAATTGGCACACCCTGGCATCTAGGTAAGTCCCTTGTAACTGGTACCCCTGGTACCAAGGGCCCTGATGCCAGGGAAGGTCTCTAAGGGCTGCAGCATATCTTATGCCACCCTAGGGACCCCTCACTCAGCACAGACACACTGCTTGCCAGCTTGTGTGTGCTGGTGGGGATAAAATGACTAAGTCGACATGGCACTCCTCTCAGGGTGCCATGCCAACCTCATACTGCCTATAGGTATAGATAAGTCACCCCTCTAGCAGGCCTTACAGCCCTAAGGCAGGGTTCACTATACCATAGGTGAGGGCATATGTGCATGAGCACTATGCCCCTACAGTGTCTAAGCAAAACCTTAGACATTGTAAGTGCAGGGTAGCCATAACAGTATATGGTCTGGGAGTCTGTCATGCACAAACTCCACAGCACCATAATGGCTACACTGAAAACTGTGAAGTTTGGTATCAAACTTCTCAGCACAATAAATGCACACTGATGCCAGTGTACATTCTATTGTAACATACACCCCAGAGGGCATCTTAGAGATGCCCCCTGAAACCTTAACCGACTTCCAGTGTGGGCTGACTAGTTTTAGCAGCCTGCCACACACCAGATATCTTGCTGGCCACATGGGGAGAGTGCCTTTGTCACTCTGTGGCTAGTAACAAAGCCTGTACTGGGTGGAGGTGCTGACAAGGAGGAGTCACTGGCCAGTCAGGACAGCCCCTAAGGTATCCTGAGCTGAGGTGACTCTGACTTTTAGAAATCCTTCATCTTGCAGATGGAGGATTCCCCCAATAGGATTAGGGATGTGCCCCCCTCCCCTCAGGGAGGAGGCACAAAGAGGGTGTAGCCACCCTCAGGGCTAGTAGCCATTGGCTACTAACCCCCCAGACCTAAACATACCCCTAAATCGAGTATTTTGGGGCTCCCAGAACCTAGGTAACTAGATTCCTGCAACCTAAGACGAAGAAGGACTGCTGAGCTGAAAAACCTGCAGAGAAGACGGAGACACCAACTGCTTTGGCCCCAGCTCTACCGGCCTGTCTCCCCACTTCAAAAGAACTGCTCCAGCGACGCGTTCCACAGGGTCCAGTGACCTCTGAAGCCTCAGAGGACTACCCTACATCTAAAAGGACCAAGAACTCCCGAGGACAGCCGCTCTGCTCCAAGAAAGAAGCATCTTTGCAACAAAGAAGCAACTTTGAAAGAACACACGTTTCCCGCCGGAAGCGTGAAACTTTGCACTCTGCACCCGATGCCCCCGGCTCGACTTGTGGAGAACCAACGCTACAGGGAGGACTCCCTGGTGACTGCGAGCCCGTGAGTAGCCAGAGTTGACCCCCCTGAGCCCCCACAGCGACGCCTGCAGAGGGAATCCAGACGCTCCCCCTGACCACGACTGCCTGCTTCTAAGAACCCGACTCCTGGTAAGGACACTGCACCCGCAGCCCCCAGGACCTGAAGGATCCTACCTCCAGTGCAGGAGCGACCCCCAGGTGGCCCTCTCCCTTGCCCAGGTGGTGGCTACCCCGAGGAGCCCCCCCTTGCCTGCCTGCTTCGCTGAAGAGATCCCTTGGTCTCCAATTGGATTACATTGCAAACCCGACGCCTGTTTGCACACTGCACCCGGCCGCCCCCGTGCTGCTGAGGGTGTACTTTTTGTGCTGACTTGTGTCCACCCCGGTGCCCTACAAAACCCCCCTGGTCTGCCCTCCGAAGACGCGGGTACTTACCTGCTGGCAGACTGGAACCGGGGCACCCCCTTCTCCTTTGAAGCCTATGCGTTTTGGGCGCCATTTTGACCTCTGCACCTGATCGGCCCTGAGCTGCTGGTGTGGTAACTTTGGGGTTGTCCTGAACCCCCAACGGTGGGCTACCTTGGACCCAACTTTGAACCCTGTAGGTGGTTTACTTACCTGCAAAACTAACAAACACTTACCTCCCCCAGGAACTGTTGAAAATTGCTGTGTGTCTAGTTTTAAAATAGCTTATTGCCATTTGTGTGACAACTGTACATGCTATTTTGCTAATTCAAAGTTCCTAAAGTTCCTAAGTGAAATACCTTTCATTTAAAGTATTACTTGTAAATCTTGAACCTGTGGTTCTTAAAATAAACTAAGAAAATATATTTCTCTATATGAAAACCTATTGGCCTGGAATTGTCTTTGAGTGTGTGTTCCTCATTTATTGCCTGTGTCTGTGTACAACAAATGCTCAAGATTTGAAGTAAATACATAAAATGCAAGGTACTCCACACAGGTAAGTTAGTGACTTTGAATTAGAACAATAACATATTCAGTTTTTGTTAAAATGGCAATAAGTTATTTAAAAAGTAGACACAGTGCAATGGAGAATAGAGGTGCTCCGGTTCCAGTCTGCCAGCAGGTAAGTACCCGCGTCCTCGGTGAGCAGGCCAGTGGGGGTTTGTAGAGCACTGAGGGGACACAAGTAGGCATACAAAACACACCCTCAGCGGCACAGGGGCGGCCGGGTGCAGTGTGCAAAGCAGGCGTCGGGCTTTGTATTGGATTCAATGAGGGACCCGGGGGTCATTCTAGCGGTGCAGGCAGGGCACAGGGGGGCTTCTCGGGCCAGCCACTGACTGGGCTAGGCAGAGGGTCGCCTGGGGGTCACTCCTGCACTGAGGTTCGGTTCCTTCTGGTCTTGGGGGCTGTGGGTGCAGTGCTTGGTCCAGGCGCCGGGTCCCTTGTTGCAGGCAGTCACGGTTAGGGGGAGCCTCTGGATTCACTCTGCATGCGTCGCTGTGGCGGTCCAGGGGGGTCATCTCGGGCTACTCACGGGGGTCGTAGTCACTCCCTGTGATGTTGGTTCTCTGGATCTCGAGCCGGGGGCGTCGGGTGCAGAGGGTGCAGAGGGTGATGTCTCAGACTTCCGGTGGGAAGTGTGAGGTCTTTGAAAGTTGCAGAAAAGTTGCAATATTGTTGCTGGTTTTTTAGCAGAGCCGCTGCTCACGGGAGTTTCTTGGTCCTTAAGTTCAGGGCAGTCCTCTGAGGCTTCAGAGGTCGCTGGTCCCTGTTGGAAGCGTCGCTGTGTCAGGTTTTTGAGTCAGGAGACAGGCCTGTAGGGCTGGGCCAAAGCAGTTGTTGTCTCCGTCATCTCTGCAGGACTTTCAGGTCAGCAGTCCTTCTTCTTGGTTCAGGTTGCAGGAATCTGATTTCCTGGGTTCGTAGGTGCCCCTAATACTAAATTTAGGGGTGTGTTTAGGTCTGGGAGGGCAGTAGCCAATGGCTACTATCCTGGAAGGTGGCTACACCCTCTTTGTGCCTCCTCCCTGAGGGGAGGGGGGCACATCCCTAATCCTATTGGGGGAATCCTCCAAAATTAAGATGGAGTATTTCTAAAGGCAGGGGTCACCTCAGCTCAGGGCACCTTAGGGGCTGTCCTGACTGGTGGGTGACTCCTCCTTGTTTTTTTCATTATCTCCTCCAGCCTTGCCGCCAAAAGTGGGGGCAGTGGCCGGAGGGGCGTGCCTTGTGGCACTGTAACAAAAGGGGTGAGCCTTTGATGCTCACCCCCAGGTGTTACAGTTGCTGAAGGGGGAGGTGAGAAGTACCTCCACCCAGTACAAGCTTTGTTCCTGGCCACAGGCACTCTCCCCATGTGGCCAGCAACTCGACTGGTTGTGGCAGGCTGGCAGAAACTGGTCAGCCCAACACTAGAAGTCGGATTGGTATTCAGGGGGCATCTCTAAGATGCCCTCTGGGTGCATTTTACAATAAATTCCACACTGGCATCAGTGTGCATTTATTGTGCTGAGATTTCAGTGTAGCCATTATGGAGTTGTGGAGTTCGTGCTTGACAAACTCCCAGACCATATACTCTTATGGCTACCCTGCACTTACAATGTCTAATCTTTTGCTTAGACACTGTAGGGACTTAGTGCTCATGCACATGTGGAATAGTGCACCCTGCCTGTGATGCTATTAATTGTGCTTGACCAATGACTTTGTGTTTCACCACTGCGCATATTAGTTGCTCAATGTTCACCAGTAGCACATTACATGTTGTATTCAGTTTAGCTGCCTATTGGCTTTAACATGGAGTTAGCCATTACATTCTGTGTTCAGGTCAGTTGCCTATTGGCTTTAACATGGCATTAGCCATTACATTTTGTATTCAGTTTAGCTGCCTATTGGCTTTGACATGGCATTAGCCATTACATTCTGTATTCAGTTTAGCTGCCTATTGGCTTTGACATGACATTAGACATTACATTTGATATTTAAGTTAGCTGCCTATTGGCTTTAACGTGGGGTTAGACATTGCAGTTGAGACATTGCAGATGAGCTGTGTTTTTCCAAGCTGTGTTTTTCCAAGCTGTGTTTTTCCACAAGATGGACCAAGCTGTTTTCTTCACACCAGACCTTAGCTGATAAGAGCACGTAGATTTTGTGTTTACCTCGCAATCCAGTCTGAGAGCGAGGGAGCTCGGGAGAATTGGCCACTCTCCAAGTTTCTTCGGTTCTCACACTGAGTTTGCTTTTAAGGATGACTCTGGGCTACAGCAGAGGTAGATTGAATCTGCTTGACTTCAGACAGGAACGGAGACGTCAGTTGCCTGTCTCCCGTTTGGGTAGAAAATCTTTTTCTCGCAGTTGACCGGAGTCATCAACTTGCAGACCCCAGAAAGATGAAGCTGAGCTATAGGCCCTACGGTGATGAATTTTTACTTTTATGCTTGGCTTTGAAGTTTTGCTATAATATAATCACATATATTTGCTGTGTACATTGCAACTGAGAAGTACTTTGATATATTTTGCTTTCATTGCTGCGACTACTTTTGAAAGTGTGCTTCCAATCTACTAATTTCGTCTCTCAGGAACCTTGTGGTGAAGTCATAATAACAATAAATGTCTTCTTTAAATTCAGAAGTGCATTCCAGAGAGGTTCTGTAAGCTCGGTTATGAAATAAGAGCAGGAAAGCAGAACACTGCCTTAGGGCTGTAAGGTCTGCTGGAGGGGTGACTTACCTATGCCACAGGCAGTGAGAGGTTGGCATGGCACTCTGAGGGGAGGACCATGTCGACTTAGTCATTTTCTCCCCACCAGTACACACAAGCTGTGAGGCAGTGTGCATGTACTGAGTGAGGGTTTCCCAGGATGGCATAAGACATGCTGCAGCCCTTAGAGACCTTCCCTGGCATCAGGGCCCTTGGTACCAGGGGTACCATTTACAAGGGACTTATCTGAGTGCCTGCCAGGGCCGTGCCAATAGTGGAAGCAAAGGTACAGTTTAGGGAAAGAACACTGGTGCTGGGGTCTGGTTAGCAGGGTCCCAGCACACTTTCAATCATAACTTGGCCTCAGCAAAAGGCAAAAGGTCAGGGGGTAACCATGCCAAGGAGGCATTTCCTTAAACACCCCCACACCCCAAACGAAAGACGATGAGACTAACATTTCACAAGAGTCTTCGTTGTCTAAGTGGAAGAACCAGGAAAGGCCATCAGCATTGGCATGGGTTGTCCCAGGTCTGTGTTCCACTACAAAGTCCATTCCCTGTAGGGATTTGGACCACCTCAACAGTTTAGGGTTTTCTCCTTTCATTGCATTAGCCATCTGAGAGGTCTGTAGTCAGTTTGAACTATGAAGTGAGTACCAAAAAGGTATGGTCTCAACTTCTTCAGGGACCAGACCATAGCAAAGGCCTCCTTCTTAATGGCACTCCAAAGCTGTTCCCTGGGGAGTAACCACCTGCTAATAAAAACAACAGGCTGGTCAAGGCCATCATCATTTGTTTGGGACAGGACTGCTCCTATCCCATGCTCAGAGGCATCTGTCTGCACAATGAACTGCTTGGAGTAATCTGGGGCTTTCAAAACTACTGCTGTACACATAGCTTGCTTCAGGGTGTCAAAGGCCTTTTGACAGTCCATGGTCCAGTTCACTTTCTTGGGCACTTTCTTGGAGGTAAGTTCTGTGAGGGGTGTCACTATGGATCCATAACCCTTCACAAACCTCCTATAGTACCCAGTCAAGCCAAGGAATGCCTTGACTTGAGTCTGGGTTTTTGGAGCTACCCAGTCCAGAATAGTCTGGATCTTAGGTTGGAGTGGCTTAACATGGCCTCCACCAACAAGGTGACCCAAGTAAACCACAGTACCCTGCCCTATCTGACATTTAGATGCCTTGATAGAGAGGCCTGCTGCTTGCAGGGCCTGCAAAACCTTCTTCAGGTGGACCAGCTGATCCTGCCAGTTGGAGCTAACGACAGCAATATCATCAAGATAAGCTACACTAAAGGACTCCAAGCCAGCAAGGACTTGTTTCACCAACCTTTGGAAGGTGGCAGGGGCATTCTTAAAGCCAAAGGGCATCACAGTAAACTGGTAGTGCCCATCAGGTGTAGAGAATGCTGTTTTCTTTTTTGCTCCAGGTGCCATTCTTATTTGCCAATACCCTGCTGTTAAGTCAAAGGTGCTTAAGCATTTGGCAGTACCTAATTTGTCTATTAGCTCTTCTGCCCTTGGAATGGGGTGGGCATCTGTCTTGGTGACAGAGTTAAGCCCTCTGTAGTCCACACAAAACCTCATATCTCTCTTGCCATCTTTTGTGTGAGATTTGTGGACCAAGACCACTGGGCTAGCCTAGGGACTGTCAGAGTGCTCAATCACTCCTAACTCCAGCATCTTGTGGACTTCCACTTTGATGCTTTCTTTAACTTGGTCAGACTGTCTAAATATGTTGTTTTTGACAGGCATGCTGTCTCTTGTGTCCACTTACACAGGTGTGTCTGGCCAGGGGTTAAATAAAAGAGCTCAGCAAACTGCTGGAGGACTTGCCTGCAGTCAGCCTGCTGTTGGCCAGAGAGGGTGTCTGAATAGATCACTCCATCTACTGAGCCATCTTTAGGGTCAGTGGAGAGGAGATCAGGGAGAGGTTCACTCTCTGCTTCCTGGTCCTCATCTGTAACTATCAACATGTTTACATCTGCCCTATCATGAAAGAGTTTCAGGCGGTTCACATGGATCACTCTCTTGGGGGTCCTGCTAGTGCCTAGGTCCAACAGGTAGGTGACCTGACTCTTTTTCTCAAGAACTGGGTAAGGGCCACTCCATCTGTCCTGAAGTGCCCTTGGAGCCATAGGCTCCAGAACCCAGACTTTTTGCCCTGGCCGAAACTTAACCATAGCAGCCTTTTGGTCATACCACATCTTCTGGAGCTGTTGGCTGGCCTCAAGGTTTTTTCTTGCCTTTTCCATGTACCCTGCAATCCTAGAACGTAGGCCTAGTACATAGTCCACCACATCTTGTTTAGGCTCATGGAGAGGTCTCTCCCAGCATTCTTTTACAAGAGCTAGTGGTCCCCTAACAGGATGGCCAAACAGAAGTTCAAAGGGGGAAAACCCTACTCCCTTCTGAGGCACCTCTCTGTAGGCGAAAAGCAGGCATGGCAAGAGGAAATCCCATCTCCTTTTGAGATTTTCAGGGAGCCCCATGATCATGCCCTTCTATGTCTTGTTGAACCTCTCAACAAGGCCATTGGTTTGTGGATGGTTTGGTGTGGTGAATTTGTAAGTCACCCCACACTCGTTCCACATATGTTTCAGGTATGCTGACATAAAGTTGGTACCTCTGTCAGACACCACCTCCTTAGGAAATCCCACACTGGTAAAAATACCAATGAGTGCTTTGGCCACTGCAGGGGCAGTAGTCGACCTAAGGGGAATTGCTTCAGGGTATCTAGTAGCATGATCCACTACTACTAGTATGTATTGGTTCCCTGAGGCTGTGGGAGGTTCAAGTGGACCCACTATATCCACTCCCACTATTTCAAAGGGGACCCCCACCACTGGAAGTGGAATGAGGGGGGCCTTTGGATGGCCACCTGTCTTACCACTGGCTTGGCAGGTGAACCAGGAAGTGCAAAACTCCTTAACCTTCTGGGACATATTGGGCCAATAGAAATGGTTGACTAACCTCTCCCAAGTCTTGGTTTTTCCCAAATGCCCAGCAAGGGGAATGCTGTGGGCTAAGGTCATAATGAACTCCCTAAACTCCCGAGGCACTACCACTCTCCTGGTGGCACCAGGTTTGGGATCTCTTGCCTCAGTGTAAAAGAGTCCATCTTCCCAATAGACCCTGTGAGTTCCACTGACATTTCCTTTTTCTTGCTCAGCTCCTTGTTGTCTTAGGCCTTCAAGAGAGGGACATGTTTCTTGCCCCTTACACAGCTGTTCCCTTGAGGGTCCCCCTGGGACCAAGAACTCAACCTGGTAAGGTCCCAGCTCCATGGACTCAGTTCCCTCAGGGGATAGAACATCTTCCTGGGAAGAGAGGTTCTGCTTCTTTTGCTGTGTTGAAGCTGGTTCCCCAGTCTTCTTTCCTTTTCTCTTGGAAGGTTGGGCCGTTATTCCAGACTCCAACACTTCTTTTTCACCCTGAGCCCTGCACCGTGCCCTTGTCTTGACACACACCAGTTCAGGGATACCCAGCATGGCTGCATGGGTTTTGAGTTCTACCTCAGCCTATACGTAGGACTCCAGATCTTTTCCTAGCAGACATTCTACTGGGATTGCAGAAAAGACTACCACCTGTTTCAGGCCACTGACCCCTTACCATTGCCATGGGAAGGACTTTAGTCTGATTGTCAGAGTTTGTGACTGGATATGTCTGTCCAGCCAGGTACTGTCCTGGGGAAAGAAGTTTGTCTGTCACCATGGTGACTCTGGCACCTGTATCCCTCAGGGCTTCTAGTCTAGTCCCATTGATTAAGAGCTGCTGCCTGTATTTTGCATGTTAGGCGGCCAGGCAGCAAGTGTGGCTAGGTCCACCCCACCCTCAGAGACTAATGTAGCTTCAGTGTGAACCCTGAATTGCTCTGGGCACACTGTTGATCCAACCTGGAGACTGGCTTTTCCAGTGCTAACTGGAGTAGTAGTTGTGGGACTTTTCTTGGGACAGGTCTTGTCTCCAGTTTGGTGTCCGTGCTGAGTACAGATGCAACACCAGGCGTTTTTGGGATCAACGTTTTTACCCTTATACCTAAATGAGGATTGTGAAGAGGCTTTGGACCCACCCTCCTGAGCAGGTTTTTGGGGCCCTGTAAAAGACTCTTTACTTTTTCCCTTGGATGTCTCAACAATCTTCTCCCGAGGACCATTTGTGACCCCTTTCTTTTGGTCACCCCCTGTGGAAGTCTTGGTCACCCTAGTCTTGACCCAATGGTCTGCCTTCTTTCCCAATTCTTGGGGAGATATTGGGATATTACCAGATGCTGATGCAGTTTGTCATTGAAACAATTACTTAAAAGATGTTCTTTCATAAACAAGTCATACAGTCCATCATAAACATTTACACCACTGCCATTTATCCAACCATCCAGTGTTTTGACTGAGAAGTCGACAAAATCAACCCAGGTCTGGCTCGAGGATTTTTGAGCCCCTCAAACCTAATCCTGTACTCCTGAGTTGAGAATCCAAAGCCCTCAATCAGGGTAGCCTTCAAGAGGTCATAGGATTCTGCATCTTTTCCAGAGAGTGTGAGGAGTCTATCCCTACACTTTCCAGTGAACATTTCCCAAAGGAGATCACCACA
Source organism: Pleurodeles waltl (assembly GCF_031143425.1). Taxonomy (NCBI): domain Eukaryota; kingdom Metazoa; phylum Chordata; class Amphibia; order Caudata; family Salamandridae; genus Pleurodeles; species Pleurodeles waltl. The sequence goes on along the minus strand of NC_090449.1, from coordinate 309,697,104 downwards.
GTGAGATTTGTTTAATTTTCTGGTTGCACAAGCCCTCTCAAAAGCTGTGAACCACTTGGTGATATCATCACTATCTTTATATTTTGTTACAATCCCTTTGGAGATTTTTAGGATGTCAGTATTCTCTCAGACCCTAATTACGTTGCTGCCACCGTTGATGGGAGGTAAACCCATCTCTTGTCTTTCCCTCTCTATGGTTAGGAGCTGTCTCTCCAAAGCCAATCTTTTGGCCATCCTGGCTAACAGGAGGTCATCTTCATTGAGGCTGCCCTCAATGCTTCCAGAGTTACTGGTCACCCCTGTGGAAGAACCAGTTTCTCTGACCATCACTTGTGGAGTCAGGGTTTGAGGGACCCTGGTATCCCTAATTAGGACAGGAGGGAGGGAGTCATCCTCCTGGTCACTAATTTCTCCCTCTGTAGGATTATCCTCAGAGGGGTAGTCCTTTGAAAACTCTGCCAAAAGCTCCTGGAACTTTACTTTGGTAGGGTTGGACCCAGTCTTTATATTTTTTAGCTTACAGAGAGTCCTTAACTCTATCATCCCAAGATGCAGGTAAGAGGTGAGTTTGAGTTCCACCACCATCTCATCTGTGCTAGAAATTATTTCTCTAAAAGTTGGGATTACTTTTTAAGGATCTAAAAACTACTTCTAGAACTTAAATCGAAACTTTTACAAACGTTTAAACTCTAAAAAGAAATGCTAACAGGGACTTACACAAGGCCCTAGCAGGACTTTAAAAAATTTAGAAAAATAGCTAACATTTCAAAAATCAGTTTCCAATGACAATTTTTGGAATTTAGTTGTGTGATCAGGTATTGGCTGAGTAGTCTAGCATATGCAAAGTCTTAGACCCCACCGCTGATCCACCAATGTAGGAAGTTGGCTCTGTATATACTTGTCAGGCATAAGGCCGTGCGTGGTCCAGGTCTCGCCCGAAACTCCACTGCGCGACTCTGCATCCCTTTATGTGCACCACTTGCCATCCCCTCTTGTTCCAAAGGTGACCATCAGCGTTGTCTGCCCTGTGGCATGGCTCATAGAGCTGCAGGTTCAGGACATTGGTGGACAAGATGCACTTATCAGTGCTATTCTATGAAGGGACTACAATTCCCATGTTTTTAGAGGCAGCAGCCATCTTGTGGTGTGGCAGGCCCATAAAGCCCAGCCACACCCAAGCACGTTTCTCACTATTTTGAAGACTTCGATGCAGCCAGACCTCGTGGGGGTTTCTCTGGAGAAGAGCAGAGTTCTTGAATGGCAGAGTGTCCTCTAACCAAAGTATCCTTGTTACCACCGTGCATATAAAAACTAGTAGGTCGTACTCGTAGCGGTAAGGCCTTGCTGAATCCGAGTTTGGAGGAAGTCATTACTTCCAAAAGGTAAAGCGCCCCTTAGCATAACGAGCAAATCGTTTTCCAGTTTCTAGAGTACAGCAGCCTTGGCGCAACGATCAAAGGCATTTCAGGGCACAGATGTAAAGCGCTCTTTTGCACAGCAATTCAAAGCGTTTCAGTTCACAGATGTAAAGCGCTTTTGTGCACAGCAATTCAAAGCGTTTACGTTCACAGATGTAAAGCGCTCTTTTGCACAGCAATTCAAAGCATTTCAGTTCACAGATGTAAAGCGGTTTTGTGCACAGCAATTCAAAACGTTTCAGTTCACATATGTAAAGCGCTTTTGTGCACAGCAATTCAAAGTGTTTCCGTTCACAGATGTAAAGCGCTCTTTTGCACAACAATTCAAAGCATTTCAGTTCACAAATGTAAAGCGCTCTTGTCACGACAATTCAGACGCTTCAGTTCACAGATGTACAGCGCTCTTGGCATAGCAATTCAAGCGCTTCAGTCCTCAGATTTAAAGCGCTCTTGGCACGACAATCAAATCTCTTCAATTAACAGGAGTAAAAGGTTCTTGGCACAACAATCTAAGTGATTCAGGCTACTTGAGTAAAAGCGCTTCCTGGTATTATTAAGTAAAGCGCTTCAAGTTCAATGAGTAAAACTTTTTGGCATTTATTGTTGTGAATGTGAAAGTATTTCTGGAGATAAGCAAATCATAGTTTTCATTGTTCTTTCAAAAGCTTAAGATGTGAAAAGCATATTTAATTCTTTGAGATTTTCTAAGTCATGATCAAAGGTTTATGTTGTGATGGCATAGATATTACAGGATTGATATTCTGAGTATAATCGTAGTCCAAAGTTCTTTCCATCTCTTGATTCTGAAGTCGTAATTTACCCTTGTCCCATGTTTCAAAGACAGGGCTTTGCCCTCATTTCAAAAGGGGTTTCCATCTGATATTCTCAGAGACTCATTTAGTCAAGAGTCTATTGATGAGTTACATTTCTATGAATGAGTAAATGCATATTTGTTCTAACCTTTACTTTTCAGATCTCTCTCCCTGCTGTTCCCTACCCTAATCCCCTTCCCCCGACTGGCTTCATCATAACTCTGTGCTATAATAGTTTCCTGAGTTGGTGACGCCGGAAGGTGGGCCTTTTGTGCAGCGACGTGCAGATCCTGAGGAAAGGACACTGTGAAAATACTACCATAAGAGATAGTGTGCACAGAGTCCAAGGGATCCCCTGGAGGTATGATAGTGGCAAAAGTAGATCATTCTAATGCTCTATTTTGTGGTAGTGTGGTCGAGCAGTAGGCTTATCAGAGGGTAGTGTTAAGCATATGTTGTACAAACACAGGCAATAAATGAGGAACACACACTCAATGACTTAACTCCAGGCCAATAGTTTTTATATAGAAAAATATATTTTCTTAATTTATTTTTAGAACCACAAGTTCAGGATTTGAAGTAAATACATAAAATGCAAGGTACTCCACACAGGTAAGTTAGGAACTTTGAATTAGAACAATAACATATACAGTTTTTGTTAAAATGGCAATACGCTATTTTAAAAGTAGACAGTGCAAAAATCAACAGTTCCTGGGGGAGGTAAGTATTGGTTAGATTGTGAGGTAAGTAAGACACTTACAAGTCTCAGTTCCTGGGCATAGGCAGCCCACCGTTGGGAGTTCAAGGCAACCCCAAAGTTACCACACCAGCAGCACAGGGCGGGTCAGGTGCAGAGGTCAAAGTGGTGCCCAAAACCCATAGGCGCCTATGGAGAACAGGAGTGCTCCGGTTCCAGTCTGCCAGCAGGTAAGTACCCGCGTCCTTGGGGGGCAGACCAGGAGTGTTTTTTAGAGCACTGGGGGGGACACAAGTAGGCACACAAAACACACCCTCAGCAGCACAGGGGCGGCCTGGTGCAGTGTGCAAAGCAGGCGTTGGGTTTTGTATTGGATTCAATGGAGGGACCCGGGGGTCACTCTAGCGGTGCAGGCAGGGCACAGGGGGGCTTCTCGGGCCAGCCACCGACTGTGCTAGGCTGAGGGATGCCTGGGGGTCACTCCTGCACTGAGGTTCGGGTCCTTCTGGTCCTGGGGGCTGCGGGTGCAGTGCTTGGTCCAGGCGTCGGGTCCCTTGTTACAGGCAGTCACGGTCAGGGGGAGCCTCTGGATTTTCTCTGCAGGCGTCGCTGTAGGGGCCCAGGGGGGGTCGCCTCGGGCTACTCACGGGGTCGCAGTCACCTGGGAGGCCTCCCTGTGGTGTTGGTTCTCTGGATCTCGAGCCAAGGGCGTCAGGTGCAGAGGGTGAAGTCTCACGCTTCCGGCGGGAAGAGTGAGGTCTTTGAAAGTTGCAGAAAAGTTGCAATATTGTTGCTGATTTTTTAGCAGAGCCACTGCTCACGGGAGTATCTTGGTCCTTAGGGTTCAGGGCAGTCCTCTGAGGCTTCAGAGGTCGCTGGTCCCTGTTGGATGCGTCCCTGTTGCAGGTTTTCGAGTCAGGAGACATGCCAGTAGTGCTGGGGCCAAAGAAGTTGTCATCTCCGTCATCTCTGCAGGACTTTCAGGTCAGCAGTCCTTCTTGGTTCAGGTTGCAGAAATCTGATTTCCTGGGTTCTTGGGTGCCCCTAAATACTAAATTTAGGGGGTGTTTAGGTCTGGGCGGGCAGTAGCCAATGGCTACTGTCCTGGAGGGTGGCTACACCCTCTTTGTGCCTCCTCTCTGAGGGGAGGGAGGCACATCCCTAATCCTATTGGGGGAATCCTCCAAAACTAAGATGGAGGATTTCTAAAGGCAGGGGTCACCTCAGCTCAGGGCACCTTAGGGGCTGTCCTGACTGGTGGGTGACTCCTCCTTGTTTTTCTCATTATCTCCTCCAGCCTTGCTGACAAAAGTGGGGGCAGTTGCAGGAGGGGTGGGCATCTCCACTAGCTGGGATGCATTGTGGCGCTGTAACAAAAGGGGTGAGCCTTTGAGGCTCACCGCCAGGTGTTACAGTTCCTGCAGGGGAATCCCAGATTTCAGTGTAGCCATTATGGAGCTGTGGAGTTTGTGTTTGACAAACTCCCAGACCATATACTCTTATGGCTACCCTGCACTTACAATGTCTAAGGTTTTGCTTAGACACTGTTGGGACATAGTGCTCATGTACATATGTCCTCACCTGTGGTATAGTGCACCCTGCCTTAGGGCTGTAAGGCCTGCTAGAGGGGTGACTTACCTATGCCACAGGCAGTGTGAGGTTGGCATGGCACTCTGAGGGGAGGACCATGTCGACGTAGTCATTTTCTCCCCACCAGCACACACAAGCTGTGAGGCAGTGTGCATGTGCTGAGTGAGTGGTCCCCAGGCTGGCATAAGACATGCTGCAGCCCTTTGAGACCTTCCCTGGCATCAGGGCCCTTGGTACCAGGAGTACCATTTACAAGGGACTTATCGGAGTGCCCGGGCTGTGCCAATTGTGGAAGCAAAGGTACAGTTTAAGGAAAGAACAGTGGTTCTGGGGCCTGGTTAGCAGGGTCCCAGCACACTTTCAATCATAACTTGGCATGAGCAAAAGGCAAAAAGTCAGGGGGTAACCATGCCTAGGAGGCATTAGCTTACAAGCTTCCACACACCTGTCTGTGGTGTAATGTGGCATGGGGCTATTAAACTGGCCTACGAGAGGAGTTGTGATTCGATAAAGGAAATTTAACTTTCTTATGAGATTGCACCAAAAAGTATTAAACAGTCAAGGGGAGCACATGGTTGACGGCCAAGACTTTAGTTTTTTAAGGAATGCCACGTGATCCAAAGGTCTAGATTCACAATAACAGGTCTATCATTAAAGGTCAGAAGGACCCGGAGACAAACGTTACACCAGGGTGTGGTGTTGGTAATTCCCTAGTTTCTTTTTCCACCTGAGTACTAATGTCTGTTCCTCTTTTATTTTTCCCCAAGGGTAGCCATCCATAGGCCACAAAGATGTCACAACACAAGGGAGAACCTGAGTAGGATGACAAGAACCCCTGATAGCCACCTCCTGCGAAATGATAAATGCTTAATAAACCATTTATAAATCTGAACCTTGGTCTGGGTCATTCTTCATATCCCATTGCAATGGTGTCAGAAGTGGAATCAAGTATTTTCTCTAATGGGCTGTGACGATGACTCAGTCGATAACCATGGAGAAGATGATAAAGCAACTGGTTGAAGGACAGGGTTATCTACAGCCGTAGAAGACAGTCTGTAGTGGAACAACAGTCAAAAGATGCCCAACAGGACAGAGAGAACTTGTGACAGCCATTAAAAACCAGGCCACGGTTACTGCAGATAATCAGGTGATACAGGACACAGTTATACAGAGACTAACAGGCACAATTGCTAGCAGGAAAGTGCATCCTAATGTACCAAGGTCAGTACTCCAAAAATATCTAGGTTTTTGTTCACTAATTTTGAGAGGTTGCTGCATCCGCTTCCTGCCTTCGAGAGTGATGGGGTCAATATGTTGCCCCTCTATTGTTGAGGGAGCTACAAACTGTCTAGCAGGATGCTAATCCTGCGGGTACACACCCAATATCTAGATATTGAAAGGATCATACTAGAAAGATTGGGTTTTGACAGCGAATATAACTGGGTGAAATTTCATAAAGAGAAATGGAATCCTCTGAACAGTCCCCGGGCCCTAATTTATGGATTCCAGGACTTGGAGAACCAAAGGCTAAAGCCAACCAGCTCCGCTATAGGTGAAGTTTTAGATAACATTCTTATGGAACAGTTCCTGGATGACCTCCCCACAAGCACCCGAGCATGGATCAGACAAACTCTGAATTTTTTTAATAAAGAGTTTTTTATTTATTTTTAGAAACGAACAAATATTCACAAAAACACAATGAAAATATATTATAACAGTGAATGCAAACACAAATACCAATACCCTAACACCTTCTGAGATATATTGTCTGTCGTTTCCCTCTTGCTCGTCCCTGTCTCCGGCCCCCGTATACTCTATGAAGACTAATATTGCAATTAGATTTTGAGTTTGAGTTTGGTCCCACCTCTACAGCCCGGGATTGGTAACTCCTATGTTCATGGTTTTAAAGGGAACCAGTCCACTCGTTGTCTCGTGTGGTGTGAGTGTGTCCCTCAACCGTAGCCGAGCTGGGATTGTAGGTAGTAGTGCACCTCGCCCCTCAGGTGATTTTGTTTCGGGGAGTTGCTTGGGGAGTTCTGTTGTCCTAGGTTGGTCAAGTGGTTAGTAGATTCACCCATGGTCCCCACACTCTAGTGTATTTGTCAGGGCATCCTCTCGCCTCGTATACTAGTTTTTCGCACCCTGCGCACCAATCTACACCTCGTCTCCATTTGGTGAGGGACGGTGCTTTTTTTTCCATTCTGACATGATATCTCTTTTTGCCACAAGGCAGGCCACTCCCAGGAATGTACGGCTCGCCCTGTTTAGCCCTATCTCGCCTAGGGCCCCTAGCAAAAGTGATGTCGGGGAGATCTCTACCGTTGATTACAGTACCTCGGTGACTTCCTTTATAATAGATCTCCAATACGACTCTATAGTTGGGCAGGTCCAGACCATATGAAAAAAGTCGGCTCCTGGTTGGGAACACTGGGGGCATTCGTCTCTGGGTCGAAGATTGGCACGATGGAGTCTCTTAGGGGTAAGATAGGTTGCGTGTAGGTAAAGGGTTTGCAACAACTGGAATCGTGTGGATATGGCTAGTGTTCGGGGGGCCATCAATGCTTCTCTCCATTCCAAGTCTTCCATGGGACCTACCCAGCCCTCCCATTTCTGGCGAAGCTCTTCGAGGGGGGGGGATGTATTAGTGAGGATAGAACGGTAGATCTGGGAGATTCCTCCTTTGTTTAGATATCCCATCATGACCTTTGCTTCTAACGGACTATACTCTGGGATGTCGTCTCTAGGCCGTATGTGTACTAGTAAAGCGTGTCTGATCTGTAGGTATTTGTGAAATTGGGTGTTATTAAGGGAGTATGTTCTCTGAAGCTCCTCAAATGATCGGATTTGTGAATCGCCCCAGATGTCGCCAAGTGTGGATATCCCAATAGTGTCCCATTTCCGGAAACCCTCCAGCTCGGAGACCTCCCCCAACCATTTCCCCTGCCAAAGAGGCGTCTGTAGTGTTAGACGTGACCACCAGTGTTGTGCTGCCCGCCAACCCGTGAGAACCAGCCTGGTCACTTCGGGGAAGGTTTGCGGGATCACGCCCCCGTATAGAGCATTGAAGACCCCGTTGTAGCCCAGTGTTTGGAGTTCTAGTCTGAACGCGGGGTCAGTCCACCCTCCTGTTAGCCAGTCATTAATCACTAGTAGGTGCATAACCAAATAGTAAAAGTATAACTTGGACATACCCAGTCCCCCTTCGTAAATGTCTCTCTGACATGTAACAAAGGAGAGTTTGGGGCGGGAACCTCGCCATATGAATTGCCGCGCCATTGTCTCGATCTCATTGAACCATTTCCGTGGGATTGGGTATGGAAGGTTCTTCAGTAGGTATAGGAATCTGGGGAGTATCATCATTTTATATAATGCTATTCTCCCCAGTGTGTTAAGTGGAAGGTTTTGCCAGCGTTGGAGATCTTTTTTGGACTTCTTAAGGAGCGGTGTGACGTTTAGTTCCCATGTTAGTTCGGGGAGTAGAGTTATGTAAACCCCCAAGTATTTAAAACGGTTGCGGCGGATTGGGATGCTTTTTTGACAGCTTATACAGTCTCTAGAGGGGTGTAGAGGGATCAGTAGGGATTTTCCGGGGTTAAGTGTTAGTCCGGAGGCCTGTGAGAAAAGGTCCATGAGTTCTAAGACACGTGGGCCACCCTCTGCTGGGTTGGATAGATAAAGGAGGACATCATCCGAGTACAGTGCTACCCGGTCTTCTGGCCCTGTGGGCCATGTCCAACCTGTTACCAGTGGGCCTTCTCTCAGCAGTTTGGCCAGAGGTTCAATCGCGAGGGCAAAGAGTAACGGTGATAGTGGGCATCCCTGACGGGTCCCACGACGGATGGGGAATGGGTCAGAGGCCACCCCGTTCACTTGGACACAAGTGGTCGGATTAGAGTAAAGCAGTTTTACAAGACCCCGAAATTTGGGTCCAAATCCGTTCTTTATTAGAACGTGTTCTAGATACGTCCAGTCCACTGTGTCGAAGGCTTTTTCAAAGTCTATCAGAAGAAGGGCAAGGGGGGATCCGGTCAGGGTGCCGCGTTGGGCCAGGGCAACGTGCAGTCTCCTAATGCAGTGCCTGGTGCTGCGAGAAGGCATGAAACCACACTGGTCTGGGTGCACCAGTGAGAGAAGCGCTACCTTTAGTCTGGTAGCAAGTATTGTTGAGAGTACCTTAATCTCGGCGTTCAGCAGGGAGATAGGTCTGTAAGCCGAGCGGTCCCGCGATGGCGGTTGGGTCTTTGGGATCACCACTATTGTGGCTTGATCTAATCCGGTGGGGAATCAGCCGACCCTCTCCGCTTCCTCCAACATGTTGAGCAGGTGGGGGCTTAGAATATCCCCGCATCTACTATAGAGCTCAGACGGGAAGCCGTCTGGACCGGGTGTTTTTCCTGGTGCCAGTCCGGATGTGGCTGCTGTAATTTCGGCCAAGGTAATGACATCATCCAGGATCTCTCTGGTTGCATGTGAGATAGCAGGGAGGGTCATGTCATCTAGTAGGGGAGACTCCCTTCCAGCTAGTGGGCGCGCCGCGTATAGGTGAGTGTAATATGAGGCAAAGCTCGCCGCGATTTCACTGGGAGTCTTCGCGACCGAGCCCGTCTCGTCCGTGACTTCGGGGATAATTCTGTCGGCTAGTGGGCGCGAGGCCAGCCAGTGCAGGAGTTTGCCATTCTTGTCGCCCCATCCATACACGCGGGCCGCCAACGCCCTCCAGGTGTGTTTTGCGGCCTCGAGCACCAACTGCTTTATCTCCTCCCTAATCATTGTTAGACGTCTTAAGGTGGATGCTGATGTGGCGGTAGTCTCAGACTGCTCCAGGGCTAAGGCTTTGGACTCGAGGACAAACTCTGAATTTAACAGTTTCAGAGGCTGCAGACTTGGCTTGCGCTTTCTATAGATCCCTAGACTTTAGGGTTAGCCATCCCCGTATGACAACTCCTGTGACACACCCCTGGCATACACCTTAAATCCAAAGCCCCCACCTAACCCCAGAATATAGATAAAGGGCTCGGCCATTGGGATGGAGGTAGGCCAAAGACTTCAATGCTTCCAGTGTGCTAAATGGTGACATATTGCATGCAATTGTCCTCAGAAAAAAACAGCCTGCCGAACCCACGGAGATTGAGTATGCCTGGAGTAGGGTAATGTGGGTTGGGGATATAGTCCAGCTAAATATCAGATGATAGTCCAACTGAATGAGGAACCAAGTGGAATTCAAGTCGATTCGGGATGCTTTTACTCGGTTGTGACCGCTGAAAAAGTGCAACCACAACAACGGTGAAGGAGTGAAGCTGTTATGATTACCTGTGTACACTGGGATGTTAAGCCCTATCCAGTAGCCGAGGTGTCCATCAATTGGCGAGGGCAGGAAGAGATACTTAGAGTAGGTGCAATTCTCCACCTATTGGAGGACATGATTGTTGGAAATGATTAATGAGAATTTTCCATCCTTTTATCCTCTGTGGTTGGTCAGGAACAATAATTACAGTGATTGAGGGAAGCACCCTACCCGAATCAAAATATTAGTGGGGGTAAGTGTACTGCACAATTGAGTTGCAGTGAGAAATGGAGAAGCAATAAGTTGTATGTGCTGGCAGGAAATTCTAACACTCCCACTGTCTCTTCACCTACACCTTCTACAGAAGGGGAGCAACATAGTTTCAGAGCAGCCAAGCCTGTGCTTCAGCAGTTACAGATGAAGAAGGCCAAATAGAACCTTGTTTTTATATCAGCAAAGGTCTATCATATAAGAAATCTGATGAGGTTGTATCCCAGTTTGTTGTTCCTCTTCCTTTCAGACAGCAGGTCCTACATTTGGCCCACAGTCAGGCTGGGTGTAGACATTATGGTAGTGATAAAATGGAAGAATACCTCCTGAGGAAGTTTTATTGGCCCGAGTCTTTTCGGATATCTGCTGCTTCTGTGTGGCTTATGATAGGTGCGAGCTTAGTAACCCTGCCATTGCAGCCAAAGCTACCCTGCATCCACTACCTATTATTGACATTCCTTCTACAAGGGAGGGTATGGACTTTGTAGGTCCCTTAGTATCCTCAGCAAGGGGTTATTAGTGCATTTTAGTACTAGTTGATTACGCCACAAGATATCCTGAGGCAATCCCTTTGTCCAGCATGACAACAACAGCAACAGCACACGCTATGATTGAATTCTTTGCATGGGTGGGATTCCCCAAAGCACTCCTCACCAACCAAGGAACACACTTTGGGGGTCATTCTGACCTCGGCGGTAAAAGGCGCTTACCGCCGGTCAGAAGACCGCCATAACACCGCCGCGGCCGCGGAAAGCCGCCACGGTCATTCTGACCCACAACGGCCAAACCTCCAAAAATCCGACCTCCACTGCAGGCCGCCACATCAGCGGGCAGCGATAAACTGGAGATGACCAAACCTCCACCGTCACGCCAACAGAAATACGCCCATGCCATTTCGACCCACGAATCAACGCGGCGGGCTTTCCAACGCGGTATTCCATTGGCGGTACACACCGCCGCGGTCAAAATACACACACAGCACCAAAACACAGGCACATTGGACAATTACAAATACACACACCTGATACACATACACAACCCACTCCCACACAATCAATCAACTATAAAACACACCCCCACATCACCCACAAACCCCTACGACCACAATTACTGAGAGAAGGAGAGAGAGACACAGCAGACAATCCATAGCAATACACACTGAGGCACACTACACCATCACACACACCACATAGTAGCACAAAGCACCACACACCAACATACTCATCATCACATACACCACCCCACACCTCACCCACACCACCCCATGGCACCCCAAAGGCACCCACGCTTTTCGGACCAAGAACTCCGGGTCATGGTGGAGGAAATCCTAAGAGTGGAACCCCAGCTCTTCGGCTCACAGGTGCAGCACACCAGTATAGCTAGGAAGGCGGAGCTATGGCAGCGGATCGTGGACAGGGTCAACGCGGTGGGACAGCATCCCAGGAATAGGGAGGACATCCGCAAACGATGGAACGACCTACGGGGGAAGGTCCGATCGATGGTCACCAGGCACAACATCGCGGTCCAGAAGACTGGCGGCGGACCCCCACCCACCCCTCCCGAATTTACATCATGGGAGCAAGAGGTCTTCAACATCCTGCATCCTCAGGGCCTCGCAGGAGTAGCCGGAGGAATGGACTCTGGTAAGTCCAATCTCAACTACTATATCCCCCCCACCCCACCAGCATGCCAACCCACACCCCCACCCTCACCCCCAACCCCCCAGCACACATCCTCCCTAACAATGTCTCACCAGCACAACCCACCCATCCCAACACCAACTCCTGCATGCCAACACAATCCATGGACACCCATCACCCAAGCATGACCACTGCACTTACCCCCCCCCCACTAACTACCCTCACAACACCTCCCTCAAGGGAATGCCTGCACTGGGGGACGAGGGCACCCATAACACGCACGCCATTGCACACACAGAAACAATAACCAAACTCTCTTACCCCATGCAGGACCCGAACGCCAACACACCAGCCAGGAGGGTCCAGAAATGTCCATCCCACCCCCGGAACAGGCCCACAGTGAGGACAGCAGCTCTGTCGACACTGAACCTGATGACCAGCCCGGACCATCGGGGACCTCTGGGCAGTCGGTTCCCCTCAGGCAGCCACAGGCCACACCAGACCCGACCCCCTCTGCCAACACCAGCACAGCTCCCACCCAGCGGGCCCATGCCTCTGTCTCTAGGACACGTCAATCAGCGGTGTGTCTGCCACTACAGGGCACCCAGGCTAACCCAACACCCCAACAACAACAGGGACCTGGGGGCAGTGGGAGCGGGCACACCGTCCAGGAGACAGAGGCCGGGGGAAACCGGGCAGCTCGGAGGGCTGCTGTGCGACGGGGGGGGAGGAGAGGCCCAGGGAACCCACTCTCCAAGAGGCCCTCACCACCATCATGGGGGCCTACCACCACTCCCAAGAGACGATGGCGACGGTACTGGCCAGGTTCACGGAGATCCAGGCACAGCAGGAGGAACGCAACATGGGGTTCAGGGAGGAGCTGAGAATCATCGGGACCGCAATGGGGACCATCGTCCTGGCCCTCAACAGGATAGAAGACGCGTTGCGGGACCATGTGGCACCACACAGGGCCCCTGTCACTAGCCCGGACCAGGAACAGCCTACCACCTCCGCCGGCGCTAGTGGACAGGAGGCCCCAACACCACGACAGGCCACCAGAACCCCACCTCCTGCTGAAGAACAACCACCCCGTAAGAGGAGCCTGAGATCCTGAGTAGGATGTCAAGACCCCCGCCAGCAGGACATACCCCCTGAACTCTTCCCACTGTCCCACATTGCCACCCTGTCCAACCATGAACTGCCTCTGCTCCATCATTCCACAGGCAAAAGGACAATGCACCTGTGAGACTGAGAACTGGACTCTGCCATGGACATTACTCCACCCCCACCCATCACCCTTATAATCACATGTACCAATATCTAGCACTGTAAATAAATCACATATTGCACACAAATCAGTTTGGAGTCATGCTGTATTATTAGCAAATGTATTACATATTACTGTTCAATATCTGTTCTGTCAATTAGTGATGACAACATACCAATGTCAATACGCTGTAGTTCATGGGCAAACCAAGCAGAAGTCAGGCACTGAGTCATACAGCACTGAGAAGGGAACGGAAAAACAAAAATTACCCAAAAAGATCTGGTGGGAACTACAGAAAGTACAGATGCAGGAGGCTATAAGCAATTGTGAAATGGCGTGGGTGATTCTTACCTGGGTGTTACTGGAAATACTGTTGTATCACTCTGTCCCTATTGTCTGTGTCGTCCTCTGAGTCTTCCTCCTCTTCACTCTCCACAGGCTCCACGGCTTCTACAACACCACCATCTGGACCATCCTCCTGCAGGATAGGCACCTGGCGTCGCAAAGCCAGGTTGTGAAGCATACAGCACGCCACGATGATATGGCACACCTTCTTTGGTGAGTACATTAGGGATCCACCGGTCATATGCAGGCACCTAAACCTGGCCTTCAGGAGGCCAAAGGTTCGCTCAATCACCCTCCTAGTACGCCCATGGGCCTCATTGTAGCGTTCCTCTGCCCTTGTCCGGGGATTCCTCACTGGGGTCAGTAGCCACGGCAGGTTGGGGTAACCAGAGTCACCTATTAGCCACACACGTTGTCTCTGTAGCTGCTCCATCACATAGGGGATGCTGCTATTTCGCATCACATACGCGTCATGCACTGACCCTGGGAACTTGGCATTTACATGGGAGATGTACTGGTCAGCCAAACAGACCACCTGGACATTCATCGAATGATAACTTTTTCTGTTTCGGTACACCTGCTCATCGTCTTTTGGGGGTACCAAAGCCACATGGGTCCCATCAATGGCACCAATGATGGGGATATGTCCAAGGGCATAGAAATCACCCTTCACTGTAGGCAAGTCACCCTCCTCTGGGAAAATGATGTAGCTCCGTATGAGTTTCATCAGGGCAGACAACACTCTGCTCAAAATCTTAGAAAACATAGGCTGAGACATTCCAGATGACATGGCCACTGTGGTCTGGAATGACCCACTTGCCAAAAAATGGAGGACTGACAAAACCTGCACCAGAGGGGGAATCCCTGTGGGTTGGCGGATGGGGGACATCAGGTCTGGCTCCAGCTGGGCACACAGTTCATGGATAGTGGCACGGTCAAGTCTGTATCGAAGTATTATATGGCGTTCTTCCATTGTCGACAGGTCCACCAGCGGTCGGTACACGCGAGGATTCCTCCTTCTCATCGCAAGTCCCAGCGGACGGTGCCTAGGAAGGACAACATGGAGCACAGAGTCAGCCAAACCACAGGTACGTACAGACAGCTTGCACAGTTAAAGAATGGCAATGGGTTGAAAGGCGTGTATGTGTGGCAATGCAAGGCCTAGGCCTGTGTGTCGCAGTCAAAATTAAGCCATGTAGGCCCTTGAAATGGCGGCTGCCTGACCTGTGAAGTGGGACAATGGGATGTGAGGTCAATGCGCTGGCAGGGCACACTGTGGCGGTAGGCGGTCGAAGACCGCGGCGCAAAGCCGCATTGGTTAACATTGAAGTCTATGGGTTTCAGGAGCCAATGACGAAGTGCGCCGGCGGTCGCGGTACGCACCGCCGCGGTACGCACCGCCGCGGGCGTGACCGCCATTTTCTATCTGCTTAATCACTCGAGACCTGATCATCCACAGGAGAGGACCTATACTGCAAGTGCTGCTGTGACCTCGGTCTGGAAGATACAATGGCTGCTGCGACTGGGGAAAGGGCCCCTACCTTCACGTCTGAAGAGTTGGAGAAGCTCGTGGATGGGGTCCTCCCCCAGTATGCACTACTCTACGGTCCTCCAGACCAACAAGTGAGTACACCGGGTGCACATGGAATGGGCTATGCCTGTGTGGATTGGGGTGGATGTAAGTTGGTGGGGTGGGGGGCGAATGAGGAGTGCAACGCCCGACAGATGAGAGCATGTGCCATATGGCAAAGTTGGTGGGGGGGGCCAATTACATCTAACATGCAGGTCATTGATGATTTCCTCCTTTCCACCCTGTACATGTCAAATAGGTCAGCGCCCATCAGAAGATCGAGATTTGGCGTGCCATCGCCAAGGAAGTCCGGAACTTGGGGGTCCACAACAGACGGGGCACCCACTGCCGCAAGAGGTGGGAGGACATCCGCCGCGGAACAAGGAAGACCGCAGAAACACTGCTGGGGATGGCCTCCCAACCTAGGAGGGGTGCCAGTCGCACCATGACCCCCCTGATGTCCCGGATCCTGGCGGTGGCCTACCCTGAATTGGATGGGCGCTTTAAGACATCACAGCAGACACAAGGGGGTGAGTATCAGCACATTCTCCTATCTTTCTGCGCAGTGGAGGCGTATGGGTGGGGGAGGAGGGCTGTGGGTGACATTAGGCCAGGGCGCTTTCTGTAGTGTAGTCCTCTCCCTTAGGCATGACCCTGTGCCCCCGGCCCCCACCTAGGTAGGGTGACAAGTACAGCCATTGAAGGTCCAGCATCTCCCATGTGCGCGTTTGACGTCTCTTGGCCTGTTGTCTTAGTCAGTAGTACTGAGTAGTGTACCCCGAATGCGCGGCTTAGTGCATTAGGCACCTGTGTCTGTCCTCTCCGCCAACGGTGTTGACATTGCATGCACTCAACCTGGTCTTCTTTTTTCTCCCCCCACCCTTTCTCTTCATCTTCTTGTGCATGTGTGCATTAGCATCATCAGGCGGAGGAGATTTGGCATCGGAGCACGAGGGAGCTGCAGGACACGAGGCCCCGGTGGGCCCAGGAACAGACACCGAGGGCACCAGTGATCCAGAGGGCGAGGGGAGCACCACGACGGGGACCGCTGGTGAGAGCAGCGAAAGCGACACGTCCTCGGATGGGAGCTCCCTAGGGGTGGCGGCAACATCCGTGCCCCCCGCCTCTACAGGTACAGCCGCCACCCAGCGCACCAGCCCCGCCCTCCCAGCAGCCCCTCAGTCTTCACTCCGTGCCCGTTCGCCCAGGAAGGCGCGCGTCTCCTTCGCCCCAGGCACCTCAGCCCCTGCCCCTGTTGCCCCTGCTGCCCTCAGTGCGGAGCTCATTGACCTGGTAAGGACGCTCATTGTTGGGCAGACGACCCTTTTGAATGCCATCCAGGGTGTGCAAAGGGAGGTGCAACAGAGCAATGCGTACCTGGAGGGCATTCATTCGGGTCAGGCTGCCCATCAACGAGCGTTCACTGCTCTGGCCTCAGCACTGACGGCAGCCATTGTCCCTGTTTCCAGCCTCCCTCTTCTTACTGCCTCCAGCCTTTCTCTGTCTCCTGTTCCTCAGCCTATCCCATCCACACCATCACACCAGCCTGCACACACCTCAACACCCAAGAGCAGCTCATCCAAACACAAGCACCACAGATCCCACAAACACTCACCCAAGCAACACCCAGATGCAGACATGCCAACAGCCACTGCCACCCCTGTGTCCCCCTCCTCCTCGTCTCCCTCCTCCCTCCCTGTGACGTCTACACTCACACCTGCATGCACCCCAACATCAGCCAGTGCTTCCATCACCACCTCACCCTCCAGTACAGTCCACACTCGTGCAGTCACCACCCCCACTGCCATTTACACGTCCCCTGTGTCCTCTCCCACTGTGTCTGTCACCCCCTCTTCCAAGACACACAAACGCAGGCAGCCACCCACCCAACAGCCATCCACCTCACGACAGCCTACAGCACCAGCACCTTCACCCAATGACAGCACACCTGACTCTCCTACAACCACCTCCTCTACCTCCACTTCCATCTCCACTTCTCCTACCCTTTACCTTGGCCCTAAAAAACTTTTCATGGCTAACCTTGACCTCTTTCCCCCCGATGAGCTCCCCCATCCATCTTCAAAGAGTCCCAAGAGCACCGCAGCCACCACCAGCCCAGCTTCGGGTGTCACTGTTGTGCATGTGTTCTGGAGCCCACCCTTTGCCAGCAGTGACACATCGATCAGCAGCAAGGACACGTCCAGCCCCCCCCCCCGGCAAGAGGACCCGCAAAAACAAGGGCCGCCGTGCGAGGACCGACAGGGCTGCCCCCAAGGAGCAATGTGCGGCCACTTCACCACCCACACCATCTAGGGGAGGCAAGGGCCCGAGAGCCCCATCAAAGGAGCGGAAGGGCAGCAGGAGCGCGGAGAAGGTGGACCCCACATGCCACATCCCAGCTGGGAAGGAGGACACTAAGGAGGCCAGGAGTCCGTCCCCGAAGGGTCCAGAAACGTCACGGTCCGAGGGCGACTGAGCAGGGAGTCCAGGCCAGGTCTGGCTCCCTTGACCTGCTGGATGAGCACCGCTGAACAGGGCCCGTCGTGGAGAAGAGCACCGCTGAACAGGGCCCGCCGTGGAGAAGAGCACCGCTGAACAGGGCCCGCCGTGGAGAAGAGCACCGCTGAACAGGGCCCGCCGTGGAGAAGAGCACCGCTGAACAGGGCCCGCCGTGGAGAAGAGCACCGCTGAACAGGGCCCGCCGTGGAGAAGAGCACCGCTGAACAGGGCCCGCCGTGGAGAAGAGCACCGCTGAACAGGGCCCGCCGTGGAGAAGAGCACCGCTGAACAGGGCCCGCCGTGAAGAAGAGCACCGCTGAACAGGGCCCGCCGTGGAGAAGAGCACCGCTGAACAGGGCCCGCCGTGGAGAAGAGCACCGCTGAACAGGGCCCGCGGTGAAGAAGAGCACCGCTGAACAGGGCCCGCCGTGGAGAAGAGCACCGCTGAACAGGGCCCGCCGTGGAGAAGAGCACCGCTGAACAGGGCCCGCCGTGGAGAAGAGCACCGCTGAACAGGGCCCGCCGTGGAGAAGAGCACCGCTGAACAGGGCCCGCGGTGAAGAAGAGCACCGCTGAACAGGGCCCGCCGTGGAGAAGAGCACCGCTGAACAGGGCCCGCCGTGGAGAAGAGCACCGCTCCGCTGGGCCCTTCTTCTCATGCACCGCTCCGCTGGGCACCGCCGTCTCAAGCACCGCTCCGCTGGGCCCTTCATCTCAAGCACCGTTCATCTCAAGCACCGCTCCGCTGGGCCCTTCCTCTCAAGCACCGCTCCGCTGGGCCCTTCATCTCAAGCACCGCTCCGCTGGGCACCGCCGTCTCAAGCACCGCTCCGCTGGGCCCTTCCTCTCAAGCACCGCTCCGCTGGGCCCTTCTTCTCAAGCACCGCTCCGCTGGGCCCTTCTTCTCATGCACCGTTCCGCTGGGCCCTTCATCTCAAGCACCGCTCCGCTGGGCACCGCCGTCTCAAGCACCGCTCCGCTGGGCCCTTCCTCTCAAGCACCGCTCCGCTGGGCCCTTCCTGTCAAGCACCGCTCCGCTGGGCCCTTCCTCTCAAGCACCGCTCCGCTGGGCCCCGCCGTCTCAAGCACCGCTCCGCTGGGCCCTTCCTCTCAAGCACCGCTCCGCTGGGCCCTTCCTCTCAAGCACCGCTCCGCTGGGCCCTTCTTCTCAAGCACCGCTCCGCTGGGCACCGCCGTCTCAAGCACCGCTCCGCTGGGCCCTTCCTCTCAAGCACCGCTCCGCTGGGCCCTTCTTCTCAAGCACCGCTCCGCTGGGCCCTTCTTCTCATGCACCGCTCCGCTGGGCACCGCCGTCTCAAGCACCGCTCCGCTGGGCCCTTCATCTCAAGCACCGCACCGCTCCGCTGGGCCCTTCCTCTCAAGCACCGCTCCGCTGGGCCCTTCATCTCAAGCACCGCTCCGCTGGGCCCTTCTTCTCAAGCACCGCTCCGCTGGGCACCGCCGTCTCAAGCACCGCTCCGCTGGGCCCTTCCTCTCAAGCACCGCTCCGCTGGGCCCTTCTTCTCAAGCACCGCTCCGCTGGGCACCGCCGTCTCAATCACTGTTTATGGTTCACTGTGCCCACCATGCCTCCTCCTTGACCAGTGGAGACTGTCATCCACCTGATGGACTGTGGCTTTGCACTCCCCAGGATGGTCCAGTGGGCAGCCCACCCACTGTAGAGACATTGAGAGACTGTGGCTTTGCACTCCCCAGGATGGTCCAGTGGGCAGCCCACCCACTGTAGAGACATTGAGAGACTGTGGCTTTGCACTCCCCAGGATGGTCCAGTGGGCAGCCCACCCACTGTAGAGACATTGAGAGACTGTGGCTTTGCACTCCCCAGGATGGTCCAGTGGGCATGGTGGCTCCTCGTGGATCTGGCGTCGTGGACTCATGTGGCTGTGGTGCCCCCCCTTCCCTTCCCCCTGAGGTGCCTGTAGTTTTTACATCTGATGCCCCTGCAGTGTTCTCTCCAAAGGACTCAGGTCTCCTGTGTGGGCTTTGCCCTTGTTTCTCAAAACTTTGGCCCACGGACATGATGAATTCGTAGGATGTGCAGGACTTGTTACTTCAGTTATACACTGATGTGTATGTCATTTGTTTTCTTTTGAATATCTTTCATGGTTGTACGATATTTTTCAGGACCTTTTTGGTACATAAATATTTATTCCAAATTTGATTATGTCCTAGCATTTTTCTGGGGTGTTTGGGTGGTGTCACTGTGACTTGTTGCTCTGCATTGGTGTATACATAGTTGGGGGGGGGGTCGCATATGTGTGTGCCCGTAACCTTTCGTCCTCCCCCCTCCCGTGTGTCGTAGGTGGGGTACTCACCGTTGTCGTCTGCGCCGGACTTCGTACTCGTGGTAGATGAGAAGGTAGACGAGAGCAGGTAGGATGTTTAATTCGGGTTCCATGCTGTCCTCCTTCCTCCTGGAGTGCGTAGTGGTGAGCGTTTTCCCGTTCGTAGTCTGTTTCCGCCGTGTTTTTATCGGCGGTGCTCCCGCCCCGGAAATGGTGGCGGATTGGTGAGTTGTGATAGTGTGGGCGGTACATTGTCTGCCGCCTGGCTGTTGGCGGTGACCGCCGCGCTGTTTGTTTGTACCGCCGTGGCGGGCAGAGTGTTAAAGTGGCTGTCTGTGTTGGCGGTTCCCGCCAGGGTCAGAATTCCATATTTTTTACCGCCAGCCTGTTGGCAGGTTGGCCGCCGCTTTAACACCGACCGCCAGGGTTAGAATCACCCCCTTTATGTCTAAACTAATGGCTCAGGCCTGTCAGATATTGGGGATCAAACAAATCAGGATCTCCTATCATCCCCAAACAAACGATTTTGTGGAGCGATAGAATCATACTATCAAGACCATCTTGAAGAAGCTGGTATCAAACACACAGAGGGAATGGGATAGGAAACTGCTTCTGGTATTATACTCTATACTCACCTCTATTCAATCCTCTACTGGATATAGTCCTTTTGAACTAGTGTTTGCCAGGCAACTACGAACCCTGTTAGACGTGGCAGCAGAAAGGAGGGAGGAAGAACAGGGTGATGGTTTAAGCTTACTAGAATATGCTGCAAAATGGAAAGAGAAAGTAGACACACTCTGAGAAGATGTCCCCCATAATATGGAAAAACACAAAAAAAAACAGAAAAGTGGAGCTGATCAAAACAGTAAACTCAGAGAGTTACGGGTAAGAGAGAAGGCTCTAATGCTCTTGCCCTCCTCCGACAATAATTTACTAGCGACATAGCAAGGACCATATATCGTCACTGACCAACTCACTCCTGTGATCTATCAGTTAGCAGTTCCTCATGCCTCAGATAAAGAAAAGATCTACCATATAAATCTTCACAAAAATGGGAGAAGGACACCAATCAGGGTGGAGGGGCTCACTCAGCTTTTTTAGTGACAGATTCCAAGCCCTTGAATATATCTTTTTTTCCTAAGGAATAAAACTGGAAGAATGGGATAGTCCCCCTCGGCATTAATTTAGATGTCCAACAAAAGGAGCTAGTCAAAACCCTGACAAACAGATACAGGGATGTAATTTCACATAAGCCTGGTCGCACCTCTATGGTTCACCATGACATAATCACAGAAGGCACCCAAGTGGTCTGGTTTAGGCCCTAAAGAATACCTGAAGCCAGAGGAAAGGCTGTAGAAGAAGAAGAAATAAACACCAAATTAAAAGGAGGGATTATTGAGCTATCTGACAGTGTGTGGTAATCCCCAGTAGTCCTCGTTCTAGAACCAGATGGATCCATTAGATTTTGCATTGACTTCAAGAGTTGTATAGCCTATCTAAATGTGATAGCTATCCCATGCCGTGGGTGGACAAACTAATAGGCAACCTAGGCACGGCTTCTTGTCTTACCACCCTTGATCTCACAATGGGGTATTGACAGATACCACGGGCCCCAAGCACCAGAGAAAAAAACAGCTTTTTCTAGTCACCATGGTTTGTATCAATTTAAAGATCTACCGTTAGGCTTACACGGGGGTCTGGCAACATTTCAAAGACTGATGGATGTGCTCTTATGTCCTCACAGGTGTTATGCATCAGCATACCTCAACAACATCATCATTTACAGTTCATCCTGGGAATAGCACATCACCCACATAGAGTCCTAACAACTCTTAGGGAAGCAGGTCTTACCGTAAATCCAGAAAAATGCACCCTGGCCACAAATTCTATCCGGTATCTGCGTTATCATGTAAAAGAGGGAAAATCCATCCCCAAGTACACAAAATCCAGGCAATGAAAGGCATGCCCAGATCCACAGTTAACAAAAGTGTTTGATCCTTTTTTGGACTAATTGGATATTATCGCCAGTTCATACCCCAATTTTTTTAAATGGTAACCCCTTGACTGATTTATTGGGAAAAGGCAGGCCAAACAAGATAACTGAATGGACACCTGCACAACAATGCAGCTTTGAATGGCTAAAGGACGCTTTGTGTAAGCACCCTGTATTGTTCTGTCCATATTTCTGCTCGCAAGTTGTACTACAGCTGGATGGCACCGACAGATGACTCAGAGCTCTTGCTATAGCCAGATGAGTCCAGTTGTTTCCACCACATTGTGTACATCAGCCTCAAATTGTTACCTCATGAAGTTCATAATCCCACCATTGAGAAGAAGTGGTTAGCCATTAAATGGGCGATGCAAGCCCTCTAATATTATTTGCCTGGGCGTCATTTTCTTTTACTCACTGACCATAAACCTCTGGTTTGGCTTGCCAGTAATAAGCAGACCATTTTGAGGGTACTTTATTGCTTCTTAGCCCTCCAACCTTTTTCTTTCCAGACTGACATCTCCCTGGTAAGCTCCAAGGCAAGGTCTGCGGTTTCCTCATTGCCCAATCAGCCGTTCCTAGAAGGGAAGTACTGTGGCAAAGCAGATGAATCTGCTAAGAAACCTGTCTCTGGCAGGGACCCAGGGGCACTATGAGAAAACTGGTTAGTGTTCTAGAGGTTGTTGGCACCACACACCCAGGCAGCTCCAATCACCTTATGATGCATTGGGAGACGAGGAATGGCGCGGAAACCAAAGCGAAGGAGGAGAGAGACCTACGGAGAGAAAGTGTTGAGAAGAGAGAGACAAAATTGTAACCTGTTGATTCTACCAGAGGACTGCAGGATGCTGAAGGAGCCTTTTGTATGACTGAGGGAACGGTTCACAGCCCAACACCAAACCCAGAGGCAGAGACGCAAGATGTGAGCGAGCCGCACTAAAAGGAGCCCCCAGACAAGAATGCAGGAAGCCAGAGCACCCCTGCGGAAAGGCGATGTGGGCAAGGCCGCAGCGGCTCTGGATTGGAGTTGCGGC
This sequence comes from Pleurodeles waltl, assembly GCF_031143425.1. Lineage (NCBI taxonomy): Eukaryota > Metazoa > Chordata > Amphibia > Caudata > Salamandridae > Pleurodeles > Pleurodeles waltl. The sequence continues at coordinate 309,674,382 of NC_090449.1, read as the reverse complement.
CTCAGGCAAGCAATGCTGGAAAGCCTCCGCACCTGTCTGTGGTGGAGTGTGGCGCAGTGGTATTTGCTTGGTCTATGAGGGGAGTTGTGATTCAATATAAATATTTTGCTTACTCATGAGATTGACCACAAAGCATTAATCAGTCAAGGGCAGCAAACAGGTGACGGTGACGGGCAAGACTTTTGTTTAATATGTAAAGCCATGTGATCCAAAGGTTTAGAGTCACAGGAAAAGGCACTCTATCATTGAAGGTCACGAAAGCCTGGAGACAAACATTACATCATGGTGTAGTGTTGGTGATTCTCTAGTTTTTTTTTCCGGATGAGAACTAAGACCTGTTCCCCTTTTATTTTTTCCCGAGAATAGCCAGCCAGAGGCCATGAAGAAGCCACAACAGAAAGGAGAACCTGAGTAGGACGACAAGAAGCCCTCACAGCCACCTCTTGTGAACTGATACATACTTATCAAACGCTACATAAATCAGTCTGACCCTTGGGCTGTGTCATTCTTCACATTCTGTTACACACAGATAGTAGCTATTGACATAGTTGATCTTGGAAAGGATGGGTGATTCAACTACCATAGCCCTAACTTCAGGTGAGATATCTCCAAGACTTTTCCTGAGGAATTGAATTTGATAGGAACATGCATGCACTACAGCGTTAACTTCAGTAAGGACAGCCTTTGTCAATTTTAAAGACTACCTTTTTTATCACAGTAATCGGATTAGGTAGAGACCCCTAGGTTTACAGGCCAGAAATAAATGTTCCATAAAGAGTCAGGGCTATATAAAAAAAAACATTTGTTTCTGCATTCAATTTTAGCATGTTGTTACTCATCCAGGTTTGGATAGCAGTAATGCAGGACTCAATACATTTCTGAATTTCTTCAGTAGTATGGTTGAAACAGAAAATGACTTTGTATTAACGTGCAGTCACATATCTACAAATTTTTCAGTGTTGGAAATGTTCAGTGATACCAACACAAATTGAAACTGAACCCTTAGATCAAATCCTCATTTTTGACGGGTTCTATTAATTTACGGTCTATTGCGGTCTTAGGATGGGGTCCCACATGTACTGTTGTGAGTCATTTAGTATTGAGGACTTGAGAGCTGTGACTCTGACATTGTCCAAATATGATGAAAATATAAACGAGTATATTAATGACATTAAATCATGTCTATTCTTGGGTCCAGAGTGTAATCTGATCTCGTAGAAAGTTATGATATGTGAGTCAATTATTGCCCAACAAAGAAAAATGGGATCACGACCACGGCGGAGACTGCCAACACAGACAGACACTTTAACACTCAGACTGCCACGGCGGAAGCAACAAACACTGCAGCGGTCACCGCCAACAGACAGGCGGAAGACAATGTACCGCCCATCCTATCACATCCCACCAATCAGCCAGCTTTTCCGGGGTGGTACCAACGCCATCAAAAGCATGGCGGAAACAGTAGACAGAATGGGAATTACTCACCTTTTGTCACTCAAAGAAGAACCAGGACGCCATGGAGCCCGAACTACAGGTCCTGCCGATGCTGGTGTATCTGCTAATACACCAGAAATATCAAAGAAGGCGGCAGCGACGACCACAGTGAGTACTGCACCTAGCACACAGGGGAGGGGGGAGGAAAGAGAGAGTGAAACACACACGCAACACACAACATCCCCACCCCCACCCTCATCCACAACACCATACACCCAAAAACATGCAGCAACATTACAATAACACCCCGTAGCCCCCTGGAAGAACGCAAGGACAAAAGGAATTGAGTGCAAATAGTGATATTTAGAAATATGCAGTTAAAGTTAACGATTGTAAACAACAGTATATACAAATATTTACAATATGTACAGAAGGCCATACACTGTCCTTTGCAAATGTCCGTGGCCCAGTGGGCAAACAAACATGGGCGAAGCCCACACTCGACTCCTGCCTCAAAATGGAGAGAACACTGCAGGGGCATCAGGTTGAAAACACATGCACCTCAAGGGGGGTGGGGGGCACCTCAGCCGGAAGATGGTACTACGCCACTGATCCTGGAGGGGGCAACATGCCCACAGCGATGTCCTGGGGAGTGCAAAGCCACAGTCTCTCAAGTGTCTCTAGTGGGTGGTTTGCCAACTGCTTGGTCCTGGGGAGTGCAAAGCCACAGTCTCTCAAGTGGATGCCTTCTTCCACTGGTTCTGGAAGGGGCTTAGTGCCCAGTGTGCCTCATCCTGCCAAGGAAAGTGATAGTGGATGCATATCTCCACTGGTTCTGGAGGGGGGGCCTTGTGCCCAGTGATGCTTCATCCTGCCAAGGAAAGTGATAGTGGATGCATATCTCCACTGGTTCTGGAGGGGGCCTTGTGCCCAGTTTGCTTCATCCTGCCAAGGAAAGTAATAGTAAATGCATATCTCCACTGGTTCTGGAGGGGGCCTTGTGCCCAGTGATGCTGCACCTGGGGTGTGGCAGTTCCCATTCCCTCACCTGGGTGTCTGAGGCACGTGATGTGCAGGGAACAAGTAGCATGATACTCCATGAAGGCAGAGCCACACTCCATCCTGCGGCGACTTAGGCCGCAAACTGCTGGTAGTGCCGGTGCTGGTGGTGGTGCTTCAAGTGGTGGGTGGAGGGTCCAGGCCGCCTCCTTCATCTCCGGACGGCTGCCCACTGGGGATGCTGCTGATGACAGATGTAGTGGCACCGGCAGGGCATGTGGCGGTGCAGGTGGCAGTGCTTGCGGCAGTGTCCGCAGTGGAGATGCTACCAATGCGGGCCGTGGTGCAGGTGCTGGTAGTAGTGGAGGGAGACACCAGGCCTTCTCCTGCAGCTCGGACGGCTGCCCACTGGGGATGATGCTGCTGACTGTTGTTTTGGTAGTGGCAGTGCAGGTGGCGGTGCAGGGGGCGGTGCACGTAGTGGGGCAGATGGTGGTGCAGGTGGCAGTGCCTTCCGCGGTACTGGTTGCTGGGCTGTCAGTTCTTATGATAGGCATCAGTCCCTCACCTGGAGGCTCCGAGGCCTGAAGTGCCTTGCCTTGGGTTTTCTTGCCCTTCCCCACCTTGCCAGACGCTGCTGGGACCTTCGTACTGGCAGATGCAGTTTTGGAGGAGGCCCTGCTGGGTGGGTCGTGCTTTCTGGCCGTGCTGCTTGCTGGCACCCTCTTAACCTTGGCAGGTGGCAGAATGGTTTGGTCCTTTGTAGGGGTTGCTGGCACACTGGCAGCCCTGACGGGTGCCCCCTTTGGTCCCCTGGGACTTGCAGGTACCACAGCGGACGCCGACTTGGTTGCTGAGGTGCTGGCCTGGGATATTGACACCCTGCCCGAGGGGAAGGACGGGGGGATGGGGAGGCGTAGGGAAGAGGTCAAAGTTTGCAAGGAAAAATTGTTTAACACACTGGGATGGGAAGATGGAGAGGGTTTGGGAGTGGAGGAAGTGGGAGTGGTTGTAGGAGGTGTCTTTCTGCTGAGTTTGGGTGAAGGTGCATGGGCTGGATGCTGTTGTGAAGTGGATGGCTGTTGGTTGGGTGGGTGCTTGCTTTTGTGTACTTTGGGAGGAGGGGTCACAGACACACTGGGAGAGGACACAGGGGACGTGTGCATGGTTGTGGGGGTGGTGACTGCTCATGAGGGGTGTGTTGTTGTGATGGGCGTGCTGGTGATGGACGTAGTGGATGAGGATGTAGTGCATGCAAGTGTGAGTGGATACGATACTGGGAGGGGGGTGGATGACGAGGAGGAGGGGGACACAGTGGAGCCAGTGGATGTTGATGTGTCTGCATGGGAATGGTGCTTGTGTGAGTGCCTGTGGGATAAAGTGTGGTGCTTGTGTTTGCCCGAGCCACTTCTGTGTGTTGATTTGGGTGATTGTTGGTCTGAAGGTGTGCTTGGGATAGGCTAGGGTTGAGGGGATTGGGACTGGGTAGAGGAAGTTGGAAGGGGGAGGCTAGACACAGGGACAATGGCTGCCATCAGTGCTGAGGCCAGAGCCTGAAATGCTCTCTGTTGGGCCGCCATGCCAGAGTGAATGCCCTCCAGGTATGCATTTGTTTGTTGCAAATGCCTCTCGACACCCTGGATGGCATTCAGAATGGTTGACTGCCCAACAGTGAGGGATCTCAGGAGGTCAATAGCCTCCTCACTGAGGGCAGCAGGGCTGACTGGGGCATGGCCTGCGGTGCCTGGGGCGAAGGAGACGCCCACCCTCCTGGGTGAGCGGGCACGGGAAACACGCTGGGTTGCTGGGAGTGCGGTGCTGGTAGGGGGGGTGGTGGCTATACCTGTTGTTGGGGTGGGCACAGAGGTGTCCGCCACCGCCAGGGAGCTTCCATCGGAGGAGGAGTCGCTGTCCCCTCGCCCCCTGTCCCACTGGTGCCTTCACCCTCAGTGGATTTGCCCTCATGGGCCATGTGGGATGCAGCTCCCTCCGTCGACGGATCCTCTTCTTCTCTGCCAGATGATGCTAATGCAAACAAGGACAGGGTGACAAAACAAAAAGGGGGAGAGAGACAGAGGATACACTTGGTCAATACCAGCAACAACACTACCGTTGGCGTACACAACACACAGGGAGCTGCCCTATGCACTATGCCATGTCCAACCAGTCACTAAGGTAGTCACAAGCCCATGGGGCACAATGGCTATTGCCGGCATCTGCACACCTATCATCCACAGGACCCTGCCCAGTAGTATATGTCCACTTACACCATTGGGTTTGGAGTGCTTCAGAGCCTGCATACAAGGGACCTACCCTGCCATGATCGCCCTGGCCTAGGGTCACCCACAGCCCACATATCCCACCCAGCTACCTCGTAAAGCGCGCAAAGTCAGGATACAGAATCTGTACTCACCCCCTTGTGGCTGCTGTGATGTCCTCAAGCGCCCATCCAACTCCGGATAGGCCACCGCCAGGATGCGGAACATTAGGGGGGTCATGGTGCGACGGGCACCCCTTCCACGTTGGGAGGCCAGTCCCAGCTGGGCCTCTGCCGTTTTCTTCGTCCAGCGGCGCAGGTCCTCCCATCTCTTGTGGCAGTGGGTGCTCTGCCTGTGATAGACCCCAGGGTCCGCACCTCCTTGGCGATGGCACACCATATACCCTTTTTCTGGTGGGTGCTGACCTAGAGGGAAAAGACAGGAGGAAAGGAAATTACTCACCAATCCGGACCGGCATACTCATTGCCCCCCAGTTCCTACCCATGCCCTGACGCACATACACTGACCACCTCTCATGCAGCACTCAGGCCAGGACGCCTTAGCACCCCCCAAAATGTGGCTTACATCCACACTACTTCAAACATGCATTGCCCACACACCATGCTCTCAGTGTACTCACCTGTTTGTCTGGAGGACCGTAGAGTAACGTGTACTGGGGTAGGACCCCATCCACCAGTTTCTCCATCTCCTTCGCAGTGAAGGCAGGGGCCCTTTCCCCAGACACTGTAGCCATTGTCGCTTCCAGACTCAGGTCACAGCAGCACTTGTAGGTCCTCTCCTGTTGACGGTCAGGTAGGAAGTGAGTGAGTAGTTAGAAAATGGCGGTCACGTCCGCGGCGGTGCATACCGTCACCACCAACGTACATCGCCAATGGCTCCTGGAACCCATAGGGCCCAATGGACCAATGCGAAGTTGCGTGGCGGTCATCGACCACCTACTGCGACGGCGCACAGCACACTTACCTCATTTCCACTTGTCCTTCTTCACAGGTCAGGCAGCCGCCATTTCAGGTAGGCACATGACATGGCACCTAACTGCGTCACAGCAGACACTGGCCCATCAACTGACTCTCGATTTCACATACTGCTTCTGTGACTTAAATTCAGCAACAGTTGTGCATTCTATGTGGAAATATGACCCTCTAATCACCATTCTCTTCCATAGGCTACAACCGGTGAGGCAGATGATGATGGCGGCATCCTCCGGTGTACAGACCCATGGTGGACTTGTCGACAATGGAGGACAGACACATTATCATCACATACAGACTTGATCGTGCCACAATTCAAGAGCTGTGTGCCCAATTGGAGCAAGACCTGATGTCAGCTATCCGCCAGACCACAGGAATACCCCCTCTAGTGCAGGTTCTGTCAGTGCTGCATTTCCTGGCAAGTGGTTCATTTCAAACTACAGTGGCCATGGCAACAGGAATGTCTCAGCCAATGTTCTCCAAAGTGTTGTCCAGTGTGTTGTCTGCCCTGCTGAAACACATGCGCAGCTACATCGTATTCCCCCAGGTGGAGGATTTGGCCACAGTGAAAGCTGACTTCTATGCCCTGGGACATATCCCCCAACATCACTGGTACCATTGATGGTACACATGTGGCATTTATTCCCCCCCCGGAGAAATGAACAGGTTTACAGGAATAAGAAAAGCTATCACTCGATGAATGTGCAGATGGTGCGTTTGGCGGACCAGTACATCTCCCATGTGAATGCCAAGTATCCTGGCTCTGTGCATGACGTCTATATCTTGAGAAGTAGCAGCATCCCTTATGTGATGGGCCAACTCCAGGGGCACCGGGTGTAGCTAATAAGTGAGCCCAAGGTCCTCACCCACTGTAAGTAGGTGTCTGGGTATGGGTTTGTCCCTAAGGGTTAGGGTGTGTCTAACAGTTGTCCCCCAATATTTACAGGTGACTCTGGTTACCCCAACCTGTCATGGCTAATGATCCCAGTGAGGAATCCCAGGACAAGGGCAGAGGAACGTTACAATGAGGCACATAGGCGTACAAGGAGGATTACTGAGAGAACCTTCGGCCTCCTGAAGTCCAGGTTCCGGTGCCTCCATCTGACAGGTGGATCCCTCTACTACTCACCGACGAAGGTGTGCCAGATACTTGTGGCATACTGTATGTTGCACAACCTGGCCTTGAGACGTCAGGTGCCTTTTCTGCAGGAGGATGAGCTTGGAGATGGTCTTGTGGCAGCGGTGGAGCCTGTGGACAGTGAGGAAGAGGAGGCAGGTGAAGAATATGTGGACAACAGAACAAACATTATACAGCAGTACTTCCAGTGACACACAGGTATGAGACTGTAACTCAACTTTACTTTTCAGTAATCTTTTGGACATTGTACATGGCTGCCTCTTACCCTCTGTTTATGGACTCTGACTGTACCCTTCGGATTCTGTATTCTCAGACCTGTGTGCCCCATTCTGGCTCCTGCTATATGTACTGCTGCCCACCAAAGGCCATCCTGTAGTACATTTCACTGTACATATACATTGCAATGCTTTGATAATGTTGTACTAATACATTTAGCGATTCATGACACTGACAACAATATGGTATTTGTTTCAAGGGTGTTTATTTTTGTGCCAATACGTATGGGGGTATGTTCAAGGGGCTGGGGTGATGGTGGAGGAATGTCCAGTTAGAGTCCAGACTATTGGAATCACAGGTGCATTGTCCAAGGGGACATAGGAAGTGGAGCAATGTCAGTTCAAGGTGGACAGGGTGACATGGTGGGACAGAAGGGTGACAATCAGGAGGGTCTTATTTCCTGGCGGGGGTCTTGGCAATGTTCTCTGTCTTCTGCCTGGATCGCAGGGACTGTTTGCGGGTTGGTACTCCTTCTGCAGGGGGTGGGGTGCTGGTGGCTAGTTGGTCTTGTGGTGGGGCCTCCTGTCCACTAGCGCCGGCGGAGGTGGAAGGCTGTTCCATGGTTTGGCTAGTGTCAGGCGCCTGTTGCTGTCCCACTGCCTCCCTCATGGTCTTGCCCATGTCAGCCAGCACCCCGGCAATGGTGACCAGGATGGTGTATATTTTTATTAGGTCCTCCCTGATCCCCAGGTACTGTCCCTCCTGCAGCTGCTGGGTCTCCTGTAACTTGGCCAGTACCTGGCCCATGGTCTCCTGAGAATGGTGGTACATTCCCATAATGTGTGAGAGTGCCTCGTGGAGGGTCGGTTCCCTGGGCCTGTCCTCCCCTTGTCTCACATCAGTCCTCCCAGCTTCCCTGTTGTCCTGTGCCTCTGTCCCCTGAACCGTGTGCCCACTGCCACTGACCCCAGGTCCCTGATCGTCGTGTGTGTGTGGGGTTGCCTGGGGTCCCTGTAGTGGTGGACACACTGCTGATTGACGTGTCCTGGGGACAGAGGGATGGGCCCGCTGGGTGGGTGCTGTGCTTTTGTTTCCTGAGGGGGGAGACTCTGTGGTGATTTGGGACTGTGGCAGGGTAACCGACTGTCCGGAGGTCCCAGATGGGCCAGGTTGGTCATCATGATCCAGGCGTGCAGAGCTGCTGTCATCACTGTGGGCCTCTTCTGGGGGGGGGGGGCTGGATGTGGCTGGCACCTCCTCTCCAGTGATGTTTGGTAGGGGTCCTGTTGGGAGGAAAATGCATTGTCAGTGTATCTGCATGTGCCATCTTGTACATAGCTGTGTTTCCCTCTATGAATGTGATTTCCCTGTTGTCTTGGGCTTGTGTGAGTGGTGATTTTGTGGGCAGGGTGAGTCTCTCTGTTAGGCAAGCTGAGGTGATGGGTGTCCATGCAGGTCTGTGATGGGTGTCCATGCATTGGGGGTGCATGCAGTGCTTGGTATTGGGATGGGTGGGTTGTGTTAGTAGGGTATATGTGAGTTTGTGGAGTGATGGGGCTGGGGGTAGGAGTTTGTGATGACATGCAGGTAGGGGGGATAAAGTAGTAAAGATTTGACTTACCAGAGTCCAGTCCTCCTGCTACTCCTGCGAGGCCCTCAGGATGCATGATCACCAAGACTTGTTCCTCCCATGTTATTAATTGTGGGGGAGGAGGCGGGGGTCCACCGCCAGTCCTCAGTACATAAATCTGGTGTCCTGAGACCACGGAACGCACCTTCCCCCGTAGGTCGTTCCACTTCTTGCTGATGCTATTTACTCCTAGCTTCAACTTAAACAAAGTATTGTTGATCTATGTTGAGATTTGAATCAGTAAATTTTGAGGATCAGCTCAGTTTATGGCAGTCTTGAAAATGTAAGGAAAAAAACTGTAGGCTTCTTGGTGAACCTGCATTTATTCAGCTCAGTTTTCCAGATCAGCTATACAACAACCTCCAGTCAAAAAGCTCTGCTAGGAACTGCCAAGATTATAGACCTCAGCCTGGCCTGACCTTCGATTATAAGTGAAGACTTCATTCAACACTTCACTTGGTTAGGGTCAAGAATAGATTACATTTCACAGACTTGCATGGACCTCTCCTCCCTTGTGTGAGAACTAGAAGAACCTTCAACTGCACATGGCTCTTCAACAACCTAGTAGGAGACTAATGGTCTTGAACCGACCAGTCCCAAAGTGCTGCATGTCTCATAACAGAATTGGTTTGTATGGTTCTGATTTGAAATGTTCTGGACCAGCGAGGAACAACATTTTATTATTTGCATAAGCAGTTATTTCCTTTTCTGTTTATCCTCATTCCATTTTATTGTATATGGTGCCTGTCTGTTTGATTATAAGGGGTCAAGTGCCAGTGTGAATAGTATTGTGAAACTGTGTAGCCTTGCATTTCAGATTGATGTACTGAAAAGGGAACAGGTATGAAACTAATTATCAGGACACTAGAATTAAGAGCGTGCTCCATAAATAGGCAGATTTCTCATCCTACTAATTTCAGAGTTTCCCCACCTCATTTAGAGGTGGAGGAACTACCCAAATATCTGACGGCTGCTTAACAGTGTCAAAAGGCCTGCTTTATTGAGAGTGGACCATTTCTTGTTCGCAATAGCCATGAAAGGTAGGGCGGTCAACATTTCTATTTTGTCTCTCAAAACCCAAACCCTGCTTTAAGAGTTAATTTCAGAAAAAACAAAATTGTTAAGTAGGCTGCCTTGACATGGAAGCTGGCCGTGCCTTGTATTTTTGCTGAGAGTGCTCCTGCTTTGTTGACGGCAACGCTCCCATCAAGGATTCTGCATCAGAGAAACCAGAAACTTTAAATATGGCAGGCCAGCTACCACTTACCATTCGGTTACGACTCCAGCTCCATGTTGCTCAAAATGATCTCTCCCTTTTATATATGCAGCTTTTCTCAAGGGACTCCTTTTAGATGATTCCATGATGCCTTATTAAAGGCCTTGTCTTGCTAGCCTCTGATATTATTTATGCTCCAGTTTTATTTAATATTTGCACTGTAATCCCATAAGGTATTACAACTGGTGGGAAGTCATATTCACAATCAATTGACAGCTCTCAAAACATTTAAAAAACAGTGTATACAATTTATTAAGCCATATAATTAGAAATAAATAAAAACATGCATACATATCCAAACAAATAAGTATTTATATCAAATTCTGTTTCATTATGTTTTCCAAACGCTACAGCAAAATGTGTTTTTATTCTTTTTGTGATTGGCCACTCTTTTGCCTCACAGATATCTTCAGCACACTATTTCTGTATTTTTTCACAGAAGAACATTCAGAAGCTTACTTTTGAAGTGGTATAAGACAGCAATTGTGTGTTTGAATTGTGCATAGTTCACCCCTTCTTCAGGGCTTATATCACAAAATCACAAAAATATTGCATATCAAATACTGTAAAGTAGAAAATGTATATACAATATACACTAACTCATCACACATACACAAATCAAAAGTATATAGATACAAATACAATCATTATTGAGATAGACATTATGGCCCTCATTACGACCCTGGCGGTAAAAGCTGCTTACCGCCGCGCTGACGGCCGCCAACATACTGTGACTGCGGGTATTATGACCCACACATAGAAATCAGCCACTATCCGGACACCCACACAAGTCCGCCAGAGCAAAGGTCAGTGATAAACTGGCGATAGCGAAACCCACACCGTTACGCCAACAGGAATACGCCCACAGTATGACAACCCATGAATCAACGCAGCTGTCTTTCAACTGTGGTAAACCATTGGCGGTACACACCACTGCGCTCAAAATACACACATACTCACAAAACTACAGCACATTGGACCAATCAAAATACACACACCTGACACACATACACACACCACACCCACACACCCACACCACTATAAAACACACACACATTACCCACAACCCCTTACAGCGAAAAACAAAATAGCAAGCAGAGAGAGACAAGCCAAGAGCACCCACTCAATCAGAGGCACAATACTTCATCACACATCCACCATCCACGTACCTCACAACACAACACCCCACACATCACCCTACACATCCTCACACATACCACTCACACCACATCCATGGCACCCCAAAGACACCCCAGGTTTTCAGAGGAGGAGCTAAGGGGTCATGGTGGAGGAAATCATCCGGGTAGAGCCACAGCTATTTGGAGCACAGGTGCAGCAGATATCCATTGCCAGGAAGATGGACCTACAGTGGAGGATCGTGGACAGGGTCAACGCTGTGGGACAGCACCCCAGAACAAGGGACAACATCAGGAAGAGGTGGAATTACCCACGGGGAAAGGTGCGGTCCATTGCAGCAAGACACCAACTCACTGTACAGAGGACTGGCGGTGGACCCTCACCCCCTCCCCCACAACTAACAACATGGGAGGAGCAAGTCTTGGCAATCAGGCATCCTGAGGGCCTGGCCGGAGTAGCAGGAGGACTGGACTCTGGTAAGTCAACTCTATACTACTATCACTGTCCTACCTGCATGCCATCACTTACCCCCACCGTCACCCTCATCACTCCACCACTTCCCACACCCCCCACCATCACATCTCACTCATCCCAATGCCAAGCCCTGCATGCTATACCAACGCATGGACACCACTCACAGACCTGCATGGACACCTATCACTAAAGCATGCACACTAGAGAGAACTAACCATCCCACCATACACCAACGTACACAAGTGAAAGCTGCCGGGGCAAATAGAAACAAAGAGGGCTACCCACTGATGCACAATATGTCACACACAGAAACAATAACACAGCATTTACATCCCCACAGGTATTCCAGCCAATGTCAGCGGAGAAGAGGTGCCAGCACTGTTCAGTCCCCCAACTGAAGAAGCCCACAGTGATGACAGCAACTCTGGTCACCTGGATCTGGATGACCAACCTGGCCCTTCAGGGACCTCTGGACAGTTCGTTACCCAGCCACAGTCATACACCACGACAGAGCCTCCCTCATCTGGGAACACCACCACAGCACCCACCCAGCGTACCCATACCTCTGTCCCCAGGACACGTCAATCAGCAGTGTGTTCACCTCTACAGGGACCCCAGGGCACACCTCATACCCAAGACAATCAGGGACCTGGGGTCAGTGGCAGTGGGCACACGGTTCAGGGGACAGAGGCACAGGCCAACAGGAAAACTGGGAGGAGTGCTGTGCGCCAGGGGGAGGACAGGCCCAGGGAACCGACTCTCCAGGAGGCACACACCAAGATCCTGGGTGCCTACCAACATTCCCAGGATACGCTGGGCCAGATCCTGGACAACGTGCAGGATAACAGGCGGCTGCAGGAGGGACAGTACCAGGGGATCAGAGAGGACTTGCAGGCCATCAACATCACCCTGGTCTCCATTGCAGGGGTGCTGGCTGATAGGGCCAACATTATGAGGGAGGCAGTCTCACAACAGCAGGCCCCTGCCACTAGCCAGACATCTGAACTGCCTTCCACCTCCCCTGCCACTAGTGGACAGGAGGCCCTGCCACAGGACCAACAGGCCACCAGAACCCCCCCCCTGCAGAAGGTGACCACCCTGCAAATGTTCCCTGCAATCCAGGCGGAAGCCAGAGACTATTGCCAAGACCCCCGCCAGGAAATGAGACTCTCCTGATTGTCACCCTTGTGTCCCACTCTGTCACCCTGTCAACCTTGAACTGCCATTGCTCCCCTTCCTATGTCCCATTGGACAATGCACCTGTCCACCAAATAGACTGGAACAATACCCTAGACTTTCCTCCATCATCACCCCATCCCAATGCACTTGCCCATCTTCTTCTTAGCACTTCAATAAACACCCTTGGAAAAAATAAAAGTATGGAGTATGTGAAACTTCTTTAAGTATGTATTCGATTAACCAGGTTCAAACACTGCAATTCAACTGTACAGTAATGTTCAAATAGGAAACACCTGTAGTTGGCTGCAGTGATCACACCAGGAGCGATAGTGGGGCCCCAACATCTGCAAAATGAGTTGTCAAAGGGTAGAGTGAGTGGGCATAGAAGTTGGAAATAACAGCATACCAGTGCCAAAGATAACCTAAATAATGACTATGAAATGTGAAGTAACACTGTTTTACCTGTGTGTCATTGGAAGTATTGTCGAATCACTACTGTTCTGTTGTCCTCATCCTCTGCCTCCTCATCCTCACTGTCCACAGGGTCCACTGCTGCCACACGGCCATCTCCAGCCTCCTCCTCCTGCAGAAAAGGCACATGGCATCTCAAGGCAAGGTTGTGCAACATGGAGCATTCAGCGATTATCTGGCAGACCTTCTTGGGTGAGAAGCACAGGGATCCCCCAGTTATATGGAGGCACCTGAACCTGGCCTTCAGGAGGCCAAAGGTCAGTTCGATTATCCTTCTTGTTTGCCCATGTGCCTCATTGTAACGTTCTTCTGCCCTTGTCCTGGCATTCCGCACAGGGGTCAGTAGCCATGATAGGTTGGGGTAACCTGAGTCACCTGCAAATATCGAGGGACAATATTTAGGCACACACTATCCTATATGGCCCACACCTTACCCATACACCAACATCTACTGGGTGGGAACGAGGGCTCACCTATTAGCCACACCCGGTGCCTCTGGGATGCTGCTATTCCTCAGGATAAAGGTATCAAGCACAGACCCTGGATACTTAGCACTGACATGGGAAATGTACTGATCCGCCAAGCACACCATCTGTACATTCATGGAGTGGAGAAACTTTCGATTTCTGAACACCTGTTCATTTTGCCGGGGGGAAGGGGATGGGGGAAAGGGCAAATGCTATATGGTTCCATCAATTGCCCCAATTATGTTGGGGATATGCCCCATTGCATAGAAGTCAGCCTTCACTGTGGCCAAATCCTCCACCTGGGGGAAAACAATGTAGCTGCACATGTGTTTAATCAGGGCAGACAACACTCTTGTCAGCACTGTTGAGAACATTGGCTGTGACATTCCTGCTGCCAAGCCCACTGTCAATTGGAAAGAACCAGTTGCCAAGAAATGGAGCACAAATAGGACTTGCACAAGAGGGGGGATCCCAGTGGGGTGGCGAATAGCAAATATCAGGTCAGGCTCCAGTTGGGCACACAGCTCTGTGATTGTGGCCCTGTCAAGTCTATAGGTGATGATAATGTGCCTGTCCTCAATTGTTGCCAAGTTCACCATGGGTCTGTACACGGGGGTATGTCTCCATCTCCTATTCATATGCAGCGGTTGCAGTCTAAGGGACAAAAGAGTGAGGAGACGGTCACAAAATGAACATCGGAGCCACAACAGTACAATACATGATGTTGATTTGTAATGGTAAGTGGGATTTGTCCTTGATGTCCTATTTTTAACTGTGATGCAGTTATAACCAGGGCGTGCTTCCCCTTAAATGGCGTCCACCTGTCCTGTGTGGAGGGACAGGTGGAAGTGAGGTAATTCCACTGATGTTGTGCGCCAGGCAGTCGGGAACCTCCGTGCAACTCCTCATTGGTTAACATTGGGCTCTATGGGGTACAGTGGCAAATGGTGATGTACGCTGGCGGTGACGGCATGCACCGCCACGGACGTGACCACCATTTCCTATCTGATCACTCAATTGCTACCTGACCTTCAGCAGGAGAGGACCTACACTGCATGTGCTGCTGTGACCTGTGTCTGGAACCTACCATGGCTCGTGTGACTGGGAAAAAGCCCCCTGCCTTCACCTCAGCAGAGTTGGAGCGACTGATGGATGGGGTCCTACCCCAGTACGGACTGCTATGTGGGTCTCCAGACCAACAGGTGAGTACACTGGGAGCACAATGCATGTGGCATGAATGCATGGAGTGGTGTGTGTGAGGGCCTCGTGTAGGAGGGGTGGATGGATGTCCCCTGGGCGGCGTACAGCTTATGTGCTGGGCCATGTGTGTGCAAATGGTGATGTGAAGGGGTATGGTGGGCCATAAGTGTAAAAGTCAGGATACCATTTCCTGTGTGTATTTCTCTGCAGGTCAGTGCCCATCAAAAGAAGGGTATATGGCGTGCCATCGCCAAGGATGTGCGGACCATGGGGGTCTATGGCAGGCAGAGCACCCACTATCGGAACCGGTGGTAAGACCTGAGACAGTGGGCACGGAAGACGGAGGAGGCCCAGCTGGGGATGGCCTCCAACAAGGAAGGGGTGCCTGTCGAACCCTGACCCCTCTGATGGCCCGCATACTGGCAGTGGCCTATCCGGAGCTCGATGGACTCTTGGGAGCATCATAGCAGCCACAAGGGGGTGAGTACAGTGCCCATCATTACAACTTACGCATCGTAGGAGGGTACCCAGGTGTGCTGCATTTGGCGGTCTGTGCCCCTCCCCATGCCTTGGTGGCTAGCATTATAACTGGTAGCGCAATGCATAGTGCGTAGGGCCTGTACCCTGTGTGTGACGGTGGTGTGTGCGCGAACGGTGGTGTTGGTGCAGCCATTGTCCCAGTGTATCCTTTGTCTCTTCCCCCCCTTTTTGTGTTGTCACCGTGTCCTTCTGTGCATTAGCATCATCTGGCGGAGGAGCAGAGGCACCGGCGACGGAGGGAGCGGCATCCCACAGGACCCAGGAGGCAGAGTCCATAGACGCTCAGGGCATCAGTGGGACGGAGGGTAAGGGAGACAGGAGGGGACAGTTTGGACACAGATACCTCCTCTGATGGAAGCTCCCTGGTGGTGGCGGAAACCTCTGGGCCCACCCAAGCTGCAGGTACCTCCGCCACCCCCGTATCAGCACTGCCCTCCCAGCAGCCCCTCAGCGAGTTCCTCTGCCTGCTCACCCAGGAGGGTGGCCATCTCCTTCACCCCAGGCAGCTCTGGCCTTGTCCCAATTAGCCCTGCTGCCCTGAGTGAGGAGGCTATTGACCTCCTGAGATCCATCTCTGTAGGGCAGTCAACCATTGTGAATGGCAGTCCAAATGAAACAGACTAATGCATTCCTGGAGGGCATTCACACTGGCTTGGCGGCCCAACAGAGTACAATCCAGGCTCTGGACTCCTCTCTGATGGCAGCCATTCTCCCTGTTTCCACCTTCCACCTTCCCCCTCCAACTTCCTCTTCCCAATCCCATTCCCATTCCCCTCAACCCCAACCTATCCCAAGCACACAGTCAGACGAGCATGCACACAAGACAACACACAAGAGTGGCACAGGCAAACACAAACACCATCCAGATGCAGATATACCAACATCCACAATTTCCACTATCTCCCCCTCCTCCTCCACCTCCCTCCCAGTTGCGTCTACAGTCACACCTGCATGCACTACATCCTCATCCACTACCAGCATCACCAGCAAACCTAGCAGAACACACACCTCGCTGGCAGACACCTCCACAACAGCCATGCACACGTCCCCAGTGTCCTCTCCCACTGTCTGTAACCCGCCCCCTCACAAGGTACACAAACGCAGCACCCAGACACCCAACTACCATCCACCTCACAACAGCATCCAGCCCATGCACCTGCACCCAAACAACAGCAGACATACACCTCCTGCAACTACTCCCTCTTCCTCCACTCCCAAACCTTCTCCCTCTTCCCGCCCCTGTCCTAAAGAAGGTTTTCTCTCCACCATTGATCTCTTCCCTCCCCTCCCCTGTCCTTCACGTCTGGCCAGGGTGGCAAAAACCCAGGCAAGCACCTCAGCCACCCAGTCCACGGGCCCAATAGTCTCCACACCCACTCAGGGTGGGATTGGATCCAGGCCACCAGCCAGCCTCAAGGAAAGGCTGCCTGTCCCAGCTGAGGGCCGGAAGACCAAGGAGCCAGCCCTAGCTGCTGCCAGGAAGGGCAAGGAGCCAGCTCCAGCTGCTGCCAGGAAGGGCAAGGAGCCTGCCTCAGCTGCTGCCAGGAAGGGCAAGGAGCCTGCCCCAGTCGCTGCCAGGAAGGGCAAGGAGCCAGCACCAGCAGGCAGGAAGGACAAGTGGCCTGGTGCAGGGACTAAGACGGAGCCCCCACCGCCAACCATGGTTGTGCAGCCATCCATGGCTGCAGGGGATGGGCAGGAGTTTACCCCGATCACTACCACCACCTGTCGCGGTTCTCAATGGTCTTACCCTTGCAGCGGAGAGGTGTAGGGGAACGGTCCTTGTTCCGACGGGTTCTGCTCTGGCCGAGGTAGGGGCGACCCCTTCCGGTAGCCACAGTGCTGTTTGGTATGAGCGAACCACTACAGTCCGTGCCCTCCAGAAGGAGTCCCAGAGGAAAAACCCCAGTAGGGTAAAAAACCTCCACGGGAACTCCCTGAAACGAAAAGGAGGACACCAGGGTATTAGGACCGCAGTTCAGGAAGGCAGGAAAACAAGGCAAATCAGGAACAGACAGGATTCGCAGAAGGATATCAAATAGGAGCGTGACTATCACCAAGGAGTGTTGCAACGCAATGAACAGGCAGTTGAAATCCCCTTACATACCCCTAGACAGGAAGTAAAAAACAGGAAGTAGAAATGCCACCATCTTGAATTGGGGAAAAGAAAACAATAGTGAATCAGAAACATGCGTCTGACAATGCATGCTGGGCAGAGAGGAAGAGGTCAGCATGCTGGGAAGAAAAAGGGGAAGTATAAAGTGCTCCTTGTATAATGGTTCGGGTTTGTTCCCAGGATATCGGTAAGTGAACATGCAGTAAATAAATGGTTAAGCGCATAAAGCGCTGTACGTTGCCAAGTAGCGTCTGCCTTTATGGCAGAGCTTAAAATAAGGTAGGCGGCGAGTGCCGCAACCCGTAAACCGGCTCCTAGGAGCCTCCACGGCTCCTGCCTGAGCCACGGTATCCCCCGCGACCCAGGCATCAGCCGCGGTGTCCCCTGTGGACCGAACGCCGGTCGCGGTGCTCTCCGTGACCCGGGTGTCGGCCGCGGAGATATTGAGGTGCCGCGCCGCAGCACCCTGAGCCCGCGGCCTCGGTGAGCGCCGCGGCGAGAGCCGCGGCGTAACACCACCAGCACCACCACTACCACCAGTGGGCAGTCGTCTGAGGCTGCAGGAGATGGGCTGGAGCCTCCCCCCCACCACCAGCAGCAACACCAGCAGCAGCACCACCACCACCACCACCAGAGGGCAGCCATCCGAGGTTGCATGGGATGGGCTGGAGCCTCCCCTGACCAGCAGCAGCACCACCAGTGAGCAGCCGTCTGAGGCTGCCAGGGGATGGGCTGGAGCCTCCCCCCACCAGCAGCAGCAGCACAACCACCACCACCGCTGGCGGACGGTATGTAGTCCTGCCTCCATGGGCTGCTGTGCGGCCTTACCCCTGCAAATCCAGTGGGTAAGACACCCACCAACACCAGCCTCCCCAGGATCAGAAGCACAGGGCATGATGCCTCCTCCAGAACCAGTGGGGAAGACACCCACCAACCCCAGACACCCCAGGATCAGAAACACAGGGCATGATGCCCCCTCCAGAACCAGTGGGGAAGACACCCACCAACCCCAGCCTCCCCAGGATCAGAAGCACAGGGCATGATGCCCTCTTCAGAACCAGTGGGGAAGACACCCACCAACCTCAGCATCCCAGGATCAGAAGCACAGGGCACAATGCCCCCTCCAGAACCAGTGGGGAAGACACCCACCAACCCCAGCCTTCCCAGGATCAGAAGCACAGGCCACGATGCCCCCTCAAGAACCAGTGAGTAAGACACCCACCAACCCCAGCCTCCCCAGGATCAGAAGCACAGGGCATGTTGCCCCCTCCAGAGCATGTGGTCAAGTCACCCACTTGAGAGACTTTGGCCTTGCACTCCCCAGGACCAGGCACGGGGCATGTTGCCCTCTCCAGAACCAGTGGTGCTGTTCCATCTGCCGGCAGAGGTGCCCTCCCGTTCCCCGTCCCCCTGAGGTGCCTGCCTATTTTCCAACTTATGCCTGGGCAGTATTCTCTCTGTGTTGGTGCAGTTGACAAGTGGGGCCTTGGACTTTGGCCTGTGGCCCACGCACAATGAGGACTGGGCAGTGTCCCTTGAACTTTACCTATGTATATACCATTATATTGCATTTTCGTATTTCAACTGTGTTGTTATTATTACACTCACTTTTGCACATTCCTGTTGTCCTTGCATTATTCCTCAGGGGTACGATGTAAATATCTTTTATTACTGCAGCTGACTGTGTGTTTGGTGTTGGGAGTGGGTGTGTGTGTGTGTGTGTTGCGTGTGTGTCACTCTCTTTTTCCTACCCCCCCTCCCCTGTGTGCTAGGGGGCTGTACTCACCCTGCTCGTCTTCGCCGTTGTTTGTGTTCGTGGTGGAGCAGGACATAGAAAATCATTGGAAATATTTGCAGTTCGGGCTCCATGGCGGCGGGGTTCTTCCCTGTGTCTCCAAAGGTGAGTCCTTTCCCTTCTGTGCAGTGTTTCCGCCAGGCTTTTGATGTCGTTGCTACCGCCCCGGAAAAAGTGTTGTGTCCTGTCTCATAATACGGTGGGCGGAACATTGACTTCCGCCTGGCTGTTGGCGGCTACCCCCGTGGTGGCTGTTGTTTTCGCCCTGGCGGTCGGTGTGGTAACGTGGCTGTCTATCTGAGTTTTCACCTCCATGGTCATGATTTGGCAGTAGTTACCACCAGCCTGTTAGTGGTATTACCGCCACTTTATCACCGACCACCAGGGTTGTAATGAGGGCCTATGTCTTGTTCATAATGCAAAACATAAAACTGGCCCACATACACTCCAGCAATTGATCACACGCTATCTGTCCATTAGGGACCTCAGGTCTAATAACCTTGATCTTCTTGTCGTTCCCACAGTCAAGAGAGCTAGAAGTGGAGGCCAGTCCTTCACATATCTTGCACCCAAATAATGGAACTCCTTGGCTCTCAGACTTAAAATTGAAAATAATTTCATGAGTTTCAGAAAGCAGCTAAAAACTCACCTCTTTCCCTAATTTTGTTACCGATTTTCACTCTACTTAAAAGTCTCTTGTCCAGTTTCAGGTAGCCATTTGCTTTACTAAATCGGTGAATAGAATAGAATAGAATAGTAGCATGGAAATGGTGTGCCAGTGTTTCCAGCAAGCCGGAGCCTATGGTTGAAATTAAGGCATTGGTTTTCAGAATCAGCACTGGCACTGACATTCTTCAAGGATTTGGCCATTAATTGTCAGGTTTTGCTGCTCTTTGAGGATGGGTGAGAACAGAAGCAGGTGGAAGGGGATGGCATCATGGCCTGTTCAACTGATGTCTCTTAGTCTATTGTTGTGGTCAGTTAATGAGGTTAGTCATAGTGAAGAAAGTTAAGCTATGTGTGTAGGAAAGTCACTCTTTTTGGCATGGTTACCCCCACTTTTTGCCTCCTATCAGTATGCTTTGACTGTTTTGACTGGGATTCCACTAATCAGGACCCCAGTGATTGTGCTCTCTCCCTCTAAATTTGGCTGCCTAGGACTTTGCACGCCCCCACAACTGGCATACTGGTACTCTCATATAAGTCCCTAGTATATGGTACTAAGGTATCCAGTGCATTAGGGCCCCAGGGGTTCCCCATGGGCTGCAGCATGTATTGTGCCACCCATGGGAGCCCATGCAAAATGTGTCTGCAGGCCTGCCATTGCAGCCTGTGTTAAAAGGTGCATGCACACTTTCACTACAGGTCACTGCACCAGGTAAGTCACTCCTATGGTAGGCCCTCGTAGGATACAGGTACCTGTGTGTGAGGGCATACTGCATGAGCAGAGGTGCCCCTATGAACTCCAGCGCTATATCACTAGACTTCATAAGTGCGGGGAAGCCACTACCTATGTCCAGCTACATAATGGGAACTCTGATTTGGAATTGTTGCTAAGTTAGATACTTTACTCGATCCGGAATTTAAACCAACACTATAGCCTGAAACAAAGTCAGAGTCATGCCCATGTGCTCCATTAGTAGATAAGCTAAGCATCATAAGACATCTAGGACAGAAACTCACCCCCAAAGCAAACAACAGTAGTATACTTTCAGGAATCAATTGCAATAAATGCATTTAAACAAACGAGACAGATGGAACCAAGGTTAATCTAGAGCCTATCAGGAAGGAAACTCTTGCACAGCAGCATTGTTATATTCCATTCTTTGCCCAAAACCGGTGAGGACATTATAAGCATGAAGGATGAACAACTAGCCAGAGAAGACAATTACAAAGTAACAGTAATCAAAGATCAAGGAAAGCTAATGAATGAAACACTAAATCATAACATACCCTGCAGAAATCCACCAACTGGTTTAACATGGCAGGTGCAGACAACATTGTCATCTCCTTACAACCACAGTCCAAATAACTGGAGTTAAACATTGTTACCCTTAACAGGTATCAAAAAGCTGGTGAACACTTATATGTCAGCAGGTCCCAGTTTTTCACATAAAATGGGATTGAACTTTCACTAATATCCAATTGCAGCGAACATTCTCAGTCTGATTAGGAGCCTCACAACATCGCAGCACGTTAACATGATGGATATCAAATCCATACAATTTGTCCCCAACTAGGAGGGGGGTCTCAAAAATCTGAATCAACATGCAAAAGGAAGATAAGGGTTGCCTTAGTGCTGTCCCGGTGCACATACGAAAGCATCTTATGCTTGCATAGTAACATACCCATTGCTTTACTCTTACTATTTCCCAATAGTACAGCAAGGCTTACAAACAATTAAATAAACTACTTTCCTTGAGCATTGGAGTGTATACCTATACTTCTCCTCCAGGTTTCAGAGGTAGCACAGGAATACTGGCACTTCTGGGAGGCATGAACACTAGGAACCTAGAGAGTAGAACAACAGCAAATGAAGAGCCTTGTTGCTCTTTGCTGTGTTGCTGCACCAGCACTCAAACATGAGTATTGGTGTGCTGATGCTTAAATGCTATTGTATTGTAGTGGAATTTACATATAGAGCTTACTATGCCTAATGAGCAGATGTGTTTTGCAGATGGGTGGCATGCTACTTGAAGGGATGCTTGCAACATAAGAAACTTGAGGCCTGATTTAGAGCATACTTGATATAATGCACTTGTAATATGGCGGACAGGATATCCATCACGTTTGTGTTGGAGTAATTCGTTCATCAAACTCTAACTCATGCCTTCAGTTATGAATATTGAATTACAACATGTCATGTTCTTTATTATCAGCTGTTTGTCACAAACCATCACACAATATGTAATGCAATATGCCATGCATTTTGTCCTGATGTGTTTATTTATTTGTTCATGTAGGTAATTATGCATGATGTCATACAGTGGTCAAACCTGGATGATGCATGGATGCGTATGCATATATAATTTTATGCACATACCTACAAATAGAAGCACATATGGCACATTTATCATATTCTATAACCTTGTTACAGCTGTGTTAAACTTAATACTAGAAAGGTGCTAGTGAGTCTCCAAGTATTACTCTCTTATTAACCCATCTTTTACTCCTGAATCCAGATTCAGTTTACTGGATTGTTGTATATTTTTGTTTTTATCTTGCACAGTTTATTATGTTTGTTTTGTTCAGGTATGAAGGGCAACAAAAACCTTTTAAATCAGTTGCTGAAGGGGGCAGGATCTACTTGGATTGGTGTTTCTATTATTTTTTAATTTTACAAATATAGAAACATTTCCCCTACTTTTGTTGAAAAACAACTGTTCCTGGATGGTTGACGCTGACCTTAAGAAGAAGAGCCTCTGGCTGGAAAGGAAGCGTGGATGTCTCTTCTAATGTGAAACCAAAAGAGAGGCAGACAGTGAAAGAAGGAACAAGCCTTCTCATCTGGGTCCGGCTGCCTAAATATTTTTAAAAGGGTGCAATTGCAGGGTTGTGGGTGAGTGATAGTTGGCAGAGGAACTTCACATGAAACCCAGCAGATAGGATGAAAAGCGTATGGATGATGTGGATGCATGGGTGGCCCTGTGTGAAAATGTTATGACCCAGACTGCCTGCACTTAAGTGATGAAATACTGACACAGAATCCGTAGAGGAGCTGACGTCTCTTATAGCCATAAAAACAAACCAGTGGTGCACACCAAGCAAAACAATATCTCTACTTAAGAGATAGTCAAATATCTTGAAGAGACCAATTAACATATCATAATAAATTCCCCTAGAATGCTTGTTTGGTCCTCTCTCTTCCTTAAATGAACTAAACATTCATAAATCTGACCAGAACATACTGTACACAAATATACAACTAACCAAAAGAAGAATATGTCCATGCGAATATAAGTTTTAATACAAAAAGGAAAAATCTTCTTAAATACATAAACATATACATATATATACAAAACATGAAGAAAATAAATGGATAGCCATCAGCCGACACGTGTTTCGTCCTGACTGGACTTCTTCAAGGCTTTGCTCACTTCTATGTCCGTTATATTCATATCACATCTACCATACTCTGTTTCAAAACCACAGTCAATCACATCTTTTCCTTCTTCATAATCAATTTAAATACTGGACATTGCTAGTTTCGTCTATTGGTGAGTCAACTATTCACCCCTCTTTCTATTCTTTTTGTTTACTCTCCAAGCCCGTCTGCTGATAAATCTCGGCAAAGAAACGTCGAGGGAAGTATGTGCCTCCTGTAAGTCTTCTGTGGGCCCGAAAATCAATATGAGCCCTTCGCCGGCATTAATGCATGCCGCGTTTTTTCTTCAAAACGCGATCATATATAGCAATGACGGAGGGAATCGTGTGCCCTCCGTTAGTGACACAATAGCCAGAGGACTAACGGAGGGCACACGATTCCCTCCGTCATTGCTATATATGATCGCGTTTTGAAGAAAAAACGCGGCATGCATTAATGCCGGCGAAGGGCTCATATTGATTTTCGGGCCCACAGAAGACTTACAGGAGGCAGACACTGAAAATCGCGACGGGTGCAACTGCACCCGTCGCACCCCTTCCACTCCGCCGGCTCCATTCGGAGCCGGCATCCTCATGGAAGGGGGTTTCCCGCTGGGCTGGCGGGCGGCCTTCTGGAGGTCGCCCGCCAGCCCAGCGGGAAACTCAGAATTACTGCGGTGGTCTTTTGACCGCGCAGTGGTATTCTGACGGCGGGACTTTGGCGGGCGGCCTCCGCCGCCCGCCAAAGTCAGAATAACCCCCTATATGTTTTAATTGGATGGAAAATCCACTTATTGGCGCTTCATTATTGACAAGTTGACTCGGTTCAACTTCCATCTCCATTACTCTCCACCAAATCATGCCCACCCTTTAGTGGATCAGAAACTGGGATTAGCGTAATAGTCGTAGGCCCACCCACTTCCTGATCAAATGATAGTCAATCGACGACTTCCAAAGAAAGAGAATGAAATCTATTTTTGGTTGGGATTGAATAATATCTTTCCAACCTAGTTGTTTGTTTCTCAGAATTAGGACCAGGGTAGACCTGGTCAATGTTGTGCGTATAGAAGAAACCCAAAGTCAACAATATAGTGCCATAGTCCGTAATCTGCCGTGGGCTTAGGTAGCTCAGAATGTCTTCGACCAGTTTCGGAGATTTAAAAGAGAGTACCACACAGTCACCCCTAAATAACTTCTGGCTCTTTCCCACCCATTTTACCCTCCTAACCATTTTAATATCCTCAAAGAGAACTTCTGTCATGCCAGATTTCATACGGGTCCCAATCCAGTTCAAGGATTTATTCCTCAACGCTGTGCATGATTCCCTGTGGTCCCCAGAAAGGGTGGGGACATTTGCCAGGACTATCACATAGGGAGTTGCCGCTGGTGGCAGACCTAATATATCTCTTGATGTTGGAAAAGAATCTCGGGAGAATTTCAGGCTGGTCAATGTTTCCCCTCTGTTTAGCCGTGCTTTTTGATGTGGGGAACTACTGATACTAACTAGTGGAGGGCATGAATCTACATGTCTTTGGATGGGCTGATGCGTATGTGGTGGCTGTTTATGCACTGGTAAGGGGTTACTGTTTGGATTTAAATCGTCACAATGTTGGGTGGTGACGGCTGTTACACTTGCAAACTGATCCTTCATTAAATTAAACATTGTCTCCACATTTTTCTCCAGTCGTGTTAAGCGTTCAATCATTTGATCAAAAAAGGGCCTGACTAGGTGTTCCAAGGAGTTAATAGTCTCTAAGGGACTGATTTCCGTATTCACTATGGGTTGTGCATTCCTATGACCAAGTTTTGTATTCTCGCAGACGATATGTGCATATTGAGTAGATTCAGTGAGTGAGGATCCAGGATTACCTCGTCTAATCTTATCAAGTGGCTCTTGACTGGAGGCTTTGTCCTTACTAACTAATTTGGGTTTCCTTAAATGTTTGTGAGAGGGTGGATGGTCGCCGTCATCTGAAATAAAAATCAGTTATATCTTGGATACATCCATTCTTACCTAGAAATTTGAGGTCCAGTTACCGGAAAATTAGTCAATTTTGGTGGTGGGGGGAAATGGGGAGGATCCGAAGATTGAGATAAAATCCTTTCCTCAACATTAGTAATTTGTTTATCAATTGCCCCCATGGCTCCTGAAATGAATGTTAATATTGTTGAATGATCTTTTTGGGAGGTAGTATCTTTTAAGCTGGATTGCTTCCTTTTACCCATTCTCGCTAATTATTTGATCCTACCAAAAAGAAGGAAAGTAATTGTGCTAAAAATACAGTGTTCTCAATGATAAAAGTGATCAAACTAAGTAAAATAAACACTATATACCTGTAGCAGAAATGAGCCAAAATAATGACCTCCCACAGTGCTGAAGGGCTGTTTTACAGAGTCATCAAGGAGGCAAAGTTAAAACCCTGCTACAAAAAATCAACAACAAAAAAAAGAGTAAAAAGTACCTGTTAAGGCTTAGGTGCCCAAACCAATAATTGCAGGGAAGATGTCAGGGGGGTGGTCCAGCCCAGCTTCTGCCAGGCGCTGGCGGGCGCAGGACGGGCCCGCCCTTGGCCCGGGCGCCGCCTGTGCGCGTCCCACGGGGCGGGAGCGTGAAATTGAATTGAAAGGGCTCCTGCCCTTGTGACAGCCGCCGCCTCCTCGGACCAATACGCGCTTCCCGCGGGGCGGGAGCGTGAAATTGAATTTAAAGGGCTCCTGCCCTTGTGACAGCCGCCGCCGCCTCCTCGGACCAATACGCGCAAATATTTTGTCCTTTTAAGTCATGGCTCTAGCTTCATCCCAACAGTCAGTGCTCCTGCTCACATTGCCTTGAGGATCTGCAATATCCTAGAACTGTAAGTTTTAGGACTGTAATGCTATTCAAATTTATCCACCAGCTTCATCGTGACCACTGACTCCATTTTGTGTTTATCTTAGCATCATACCCCGTCAGGTATTTTTCTGCGCACAGCTTGTGCAACATAAATTTGCTCTCTTTGTCACCAATGCAGAGACATAACATGGAGGAGTGAGGGAAAGATAATGATGTACAAGAGAATGTTTATGGTATGGCAGGCCAATCTCTAAAATGCTCTTTCAACACAGACTGGAACCGCCAGCTTTTGAACAACAACTTACAGTATGGGAATGGGGTTTCTAGAATTCTCCTCTCCAACTTGTTTAAGGTATTTAAGAGGGAGGCTTGACAACAGGGGTTAGATTTAACTCATTTCGGGTGGGGGATGCTCTTGTCCGGTTCATTCCCGATGAGAGTGGTTCTCTCTTTCAGCAGTCGCCTGGGTTCCCGACTTGAAGTTGGCAAACAGATGATGTCCATGTCAAGCCCCTTGGTGATGCACTTTTAATTCTTAATTTTAGCTTTGCCTTGTGCATGAATATATATTCACTATATGCAGATATATTATCCATGATTGAAGTAGTATATTTTCATTATTTGTTTCTATTATCATTATTATTCTACTGCTGTGATTATTTTTAGAAGAGTGTTCGTGTTGCTGTATTTGACCTGCACATTTTCACTCTACGAACCTTGAAAAGTGCCTTATATAACTTTATTACACAGAATAAGAGTGCTAAATTGTTGGCATTCCTTTCATTTTGTGTTGTCTCAGTCTGAAGTACAGAAAAGCACTTTGGTTTTGTTCCAAAGGGTGGGAAAGCTTGAAAAGTGTAAAATTTAAAAGTGAAATATGTTTGGCAAGAAGTCATAAGCAGCATTGCAAACCATTTCTAAAAATACATGCGAGATTCCAGGGTAGATCAAAGAAAAATGTAAAAGTGAAATATGTTTGGCAAGAAGTTATAAGCAGCATTGCAAACCATTTCTAAAAATACATGCGAGATTCCAGGGTATATCAAAGAACCTTATAATGTCTTAGCGAAATTTGTTTCTTGTTTTTCTGGATTTTCTGCCTATATAAAAATGCATGACAAATGCAAGGAGTTAGAACAGGAGAATCAACAATTACAAAGGCAGTTAGCTGAAACTAAAAATACTGTAACTATGCTGTCTTGTCAGAACAAGCTGTTGCAAGACAAGGCCGATACCTATCAGTCCGTGGCAAAGAAAACCGCAGCTAAAGTTACCCAGAACAAATTTCTGAAATGCAGAGGCAGAATAAATCAAAAGAAAATTCATTTACCAATTGCTAATGCAGGATTAGACTGGAATCCAGATTTATGGGACACTAACGTATGGGAGAGCACTGATTTTTTAAATTCCAGTGATGAAGAGGTTAAAAAAGGTGGGGGCCAGTGTGAGCCAAATAAGCAGAACGTGGTTCGTGCACAGCCCATATTTAGATGAAAAATACAAGGCACTCCACAAAAACTGAGAGGAATTAAAATGCATTCTTTAGAAGATTATACTCAGCAAGACGTTTTTGATATTATGGATCCAGTTTAAACAGAAAAGTGGGGAAGAACTGATTACATGGATGTGAGGTTATTTGACACTGGTGCTTCAGGGGTAACATTAGATTCAGAAGATTCAAGGAAGTTTTGTACTCTTAGCACAGACCCCCTAGTACAAGAACAATTCAGGAGTTATGAGAATCAAGGAGCGACCAATTTATTACAATTGACAGTCAAGGGATGTAATAAAAAATACCATACTGAATCAGACTGTCCGCCAAATTATAAGCCTTGGTACACATTAAGAGATACCATGCAAAGAATTAAGGAAGAAAGTATGAAAACTGCTATTGTATTAGATAAAGCTCATACTTTGTTAGAGGCTCCACTGACCATTTCAGTATGAAATAAAATTATTAGTCTCACCCCTCCAGCTTACAAACAGGTGATAATGACTCTCCTAATTAATCAGACAGGGCAGAGAATAAAAAAGGTGCTGGAGGCGGTTCGCGAGCTGGGAGAGCTTGGTGATTGGAGAAAACCAGAGACAGCCTCGAAGTCTGAGGGTCGCACAGATAACAACCGAGTATCTAGGAGAGACATGTTTATGGCATTACTGAAGGATGGTGTTAGCAAGGACCAGATAGATAGGATTGATATCAAAAGCCTAGGGGGAGATGTACCATAAAAGGGGCCTGGACCGCAAAGAAGGTAGCAGGTGGGTTCACAAGCAAGATAATAATCATGTAACTCAGAGTCAGTTACCGAAGCAGGACGATGAAAAGAAAAGGGAAAGAAATGTCTCTTCACAAGGGAAAGAGGAGGAAGGTTGAGACAGCAAGGGGTTAACTGTTGAAAGCAGAGAAGGAGTAAAGCCTGTTCGCAGATATGAAAGCATATATCCTGATCTGACTTCGGCAAAAGTTGACACATTTAAATCTGATTAAAGTGACCTCTGACCCTGCATCCTTGCAGGCAGGTCGCTTCCTCCTCACCTCTGCGCCGGTAAGTGCTGCCATTGTTTTGGGCTTATTCTGGCTTGTCTGGGCTTGTCTGGGCTTGTTTGGGCTTCTTGGCTTCTCCTCTCCCGGAAGGCCCCACCACCCCCCCCCCTACCTCCTCCCTCCACCTAGGAGCTCTTCCCACTCCTGACTCCTGCTGCCCCCGCCCGTACTCCCATTGGAGGTTTCCCTCCCTCCTCCCAGCTGCCACTCCCCCCCACCTCCCCTCCTATGCCGGCCGTAGCGCGGACACGCCGCTGGCACGCCAAAGGCGTGCCAAATGCAAGCCCGTCTGCGCCCGTCCGCGCCAAGACCACGCCCAGTGCCAGACCCCCTTGTCAACACGCCTCCCGCGCCACCAAACACTGCCAACAAACTCCACGCCCTTAATCCAGGACGCTCCTATATCTGC
The DNA here is from genome assembly GCF_031143425.1 of Pleurodeles waltl. Taxonomy (NCBI): domain Eukaryota; kingdom Metazoa; phylum Chordata; class Amphibia; order Caudata; family Salamandridae; genus Pleurodeles; species Pleurodeles waltl. Next base: position 309,645,190 of record NC_090449.1, on the reverse strand, counting down.
TTCCAGTCCACACCGACGCGCACCAAAGGACCCTTCTCCTGCAAAGCCTGCAATTTCACCTGCAACTTAACCTCCAAACTCCAAATCAAAACAGACAGCCACCTAAGACGCATCCTACTTAACACCCGCTCCGTCCACAAACATGCAATCGAACTCTGGGACCTCCTGACCACATACTCGCCCGATGTCGCATTCCTCACTGAAACCTGGATGAATTCGGCCTCAGAACCAGATGTAGCCATAGCCATACCAGAAAACTACAAGATCACCAGAAGAGACCGAATCAACAGACCAGGAGGAGGAATCGCCATAGTCCACAAAAACACCATAAGAGTCTCCACCAACACCCACCAACACCCACCAACACCCACCAACACCCACGACACCATCAAATCCGCCGAGCACCTCCACTTCAAAATCTACATCTACGCCAACAACACACTCAGAGGAACACTGGTCTACAGACCCCCTGGACCCAGACCGCAGTTCTGTGACGACATCGCCAACGCCATCAGCTCCCAAGCCCTCACCTCAACAGACTACATCCTCCTTGGTGACCTAAACTTCCACCTAGAAAATAACAATGATATCAACACCACCAACCTAATCGACAACCTCGACAACTTCAGCTTCAAGCAACTCGTCACTACACCCACCCACTCCGCAGGCCACACACTCGACCCCATCTTCTCAGCCAGCAACCACGTCTCTTTCAGCCACACCACCGAACTCAGTTGGACAGACCACCGCTGCATCCACTTCTCCTACCAAAAACCAGTCACTCACTACCACCGCACACAACCCCCCTGACGCAACTGGAGCAAAATATCAACGGATCAACTGATCTCCACTCTCACCGGGCCCCACCCCCTGGGACCCCGGACCCCAACAAAGCCACCACCAACCTACATCGCTGGATAGAAGATTGTGCCAACACCCTCGCACCGCTCAAAAAAAAACCAAACACCTCCCACAGAATCAAGGCCAGCTGATTCACCCCAGAACTACAGGAATCCAAACGGCTATGTCGCAGAATGGAAAAAACCTGGCACCTTGACCCTACCAACTCCAACCACATTGCTTTCAAGGATGCCCTACGCAAACATCACCAACTGATCCGCACCGCTAAAAGGACCCACTTCAAAAACCGCATTGAAGCCAACGCTCACAACAGTAAAGAGCTCTTCGGCATCGTCAATGAGCTCTCCACCCCGAGGACCTGCTCCAACGAACCCCCGCCATCACAGGAGTTCTGCAACTCACTGGCAACCCACTTCCGTCGAAAGATAGAAGAAATCCACAATAGCTTCAAACCCCAGACCCACCAGCTGACTACAAACACCCAAGAACCCAACGCTCCAAGCAACACCCACCTCCTCCACTCCTGGACCCCCGTCAACATACAGTAGAGGACACCACCACCACCATGGCCTCCATCGACTCCGGATCACCATTGGACCCCTGCCCACACCATATCTTCAATAAGGCAAACATCATCATCGCCCCCCACCTTTGCAAAACCATCAATAGCTCCTTCGAATCAGCCACCTTCCCAGAAAGATGGAAGCACGCAGAAATCAACGCCCTGCTAAAGAAACCAAAGGCAGACCCAGACGACCCCAAGAACTACCGGCCGATCTCCCTCCTCCCCTTCCCAGCCAAGATCATCGAAAAAATTGTAAACAGCCAACTATCCCGGTTCCTGGAAGACAGCAAGGTACTCAACACCTCCCAATCCGGATTCCGCACAAACCACAGCACTGAAACTGCACTCACTGCTGCCACAGACGACATTAGGACCATGCTCGATGAACGAGAAACAGCAGCACTCATCCTCCTGGACCTCTCCGCAGCTTTCGACACAGTATGTCATCACACTCTCCGCACACGCCTCCACAACTCTGGAATCCGCGACAAGGCACTCGACTGGATCTCGTCATTTCTCCAAGGCAGAACCCAGAGAGTCTGCCTCCCACCGTTCCTTTCAGAAGCCTCCAGAATCATCTGTGGCGGTCCCCAAGGATCTTCGCTCAGCCCCACGCTCTTCAACGTTTACATGGCCCCCCTCGCCAACATCGCACGAACCCACCACATCATAGTTTCCTACGCAGACGACACTCAGCTCATCCTCTCCCTCACGAAAGACCCTACAACTGCAAAGAACAACCTCCACAACAGACATCACGCCATCGCCAGCTGGATGGAATCAAGCCACCTCAAGTTAAACACAGACAAGACAGAAATCCTCATCTTTGGCACCAACCCCTCAACTTGGAATGACTCCTGGTGGCCCATCTCCCTAGGAACCGCGCCCTCACCCACGCACGCAACCTAGGCTTCATCTTGGACTCCACACTCAGCATGACTCAGCAGGTCAATGCCATCTCCTCTTCTTGCTACAACACTCTCTGCATGCTCCGCAAAATCTTCAAGTGGATTCCTGTCGAAGCCAGGAAAACTGTCACCCATGCCCTGGTCAGCAGCCGATTGGACTACGGAAACGCCCTATATGCCGGAATAACAACCAAACTCCTAACAAAACTGCAAAGAATCCAGAACGCATCTGCCCGCCTCATTCTGGACATCCCACGCCGTGACCACATTTTCCCCCACCTCAGGGTCCTTCACTGGCTACCAGTATCAAAGACGATCACCTTCAAACTCCTCATCCATGCACACAAGGCCCTCCACAACACAGGCCCAGCCTACCTCAATGACAGACTCACCTTCCACACCCACCCGCAATCTTCGCTCTGCCAGCCTCGCCCTCGCCTCCATCCCCCGCATCCGCCGCACCACCGCCGGAGGAAGATCCTTCTCTCACCTAGCCGCCAAGACCTGTAACTCCCTACCACTCCACCTTCGCCAGACCCAAGACCTCTTGACATTCAGGAAATGCCTCAAGACATGGCTCTACGACCAGTAGCTCCCCCCCAGCGCCTTGAGACCCTAACGGGTGATTAGTGAGCTCTATAAATCCTTGATTGATTGATTGATATAAATCCTTGATTGACTAGGAAACTGGCCAAGCTTCGGTACAGGGATGGCTCGTAAAGATAACAGAGCACAAGTTGATTTAGAAATACACTAGAAACAGAGAAATGTGCAAAGAGTCCAAGCACTAGTTGACACTGGAGCGAAGGCCTCTCTAATTTATAGCAATCCTAAGAAATTTACCGGTCAGCACTACACCATCACAGGGTTAGGTGGAAAACAAACTCCTGATGTGCAGACTACAGTTCAGATGAAAATAGGAAGAACACCGAAAAGAGAATATACTCTTTTGATTGTGCCCCTTCTGGAGTACGTACTGGGAATTGACATTTTAAAAGGAATTACTTTGTATTTGGATAATGGTTGTTATCAATTTGGATCTAGGAGATACATTTTAGTGGCAGCTATGAGGGTGGGTCATCTGAAGATACCCCCAGTGAAGGTGCCCCCAGCACCCAAGGTAATATGCCTAAACCAATACTGCCTCCCATGAGAGCATGATGAAATACGTAAGACTCTCCAAGACATGATTGAGGCTGGTGTAATAGCTCCAACCTCCACTGAATGGAATAATCCCCTTTGGCCTGTGGGTAAACCTGATGGGCGCTATAGAATGACTATTGATTACAGCGAGCTGAATAAATATACACCCCCATTGACAGCTGCGGACCCTGACAACATCACTTTGATTGAAAGAATACAGAAACATAAAGGGACATGGTATGCAACTATTGATATTGCCAATGCTTTCTTTTCCATACCGTTGGCCCCTGAGTGTCAAGACCAATTTGCTTTCTCATATTCTGGCAGTCAATTCCAAATGTTTTCTTTACTCATGGGGTATGTACATAGCCCCACCATCTGTCACCGGCTGGTGGCAGAGCACCTGGATGAAGTATCTGTCATTCGAGGAGTGCAATTGAAACATTACATTGATGACAAGATGATTCAAGAAGAGACACAAGAACACGTGCAGACTCATTTGGAGCAGGTTGTAGAACTCTTGTAGAGCAAAGGGTAGATGATTAATCCAGATAAGATGCAGGAACCCTCTCAAAATGTAAAGTTTCTAGGGGAGGCGTTGCCACAGGGAAAACAAAAGATTTTAAAGTGTGCTACTCCCCGCACTAAGCAATAGACACAGCAATTCATTGGATTGTTTGGTTTTTGGGGACAGCATATTCTTCATTTGAGTCAGATCCTAGTCTCTTTGTACAAAGTGACACAAAAGAAGCATGAGTTTGAATGGAGTGAACAGCAGCAGTGTGTGTTTGATTTGGCACAGGAGGCAATTTAACAGGCTTTAGACTTGGGGCCAGTACAGGAAGAGACACTGAATTGCATGTAACCGTTCAGGGGCAACATGAAAATTGGAGCATGAGGCAAGAACAGGGAAGAACTAAGGGTGTCCCTGGGTTTCTGGACTAAAAAGTTACCTGAGGCTGGGGAGTGATACGCTCCTTTTGAGAAACATTTACTTGCATGCTACTGGGCTCTAGTGGATACTGAGCAAATTAACCTAGGTCATAATGTGATTTTGAGACCTGCGATTCCAATAATGCAGTGGGTGATGAATTCACCTAAAACACACCGCATTGGACATGCACAAGAAGCTATTATCATATGTTGGAAATGGTACATACAGGACAGGGCTCGGGTGGGACCAGCAGGCACAGCTGCTTTACATGAACAGGTGTCAGAAGCTGAGGTGCAGGATGAGGAGAGGGTGCAGGAGGTACCACAGATAAAAGAGTCACCAGTGAGATGGGGTGAGCCATTTGAATCCTTGTCCCCTGAGGATAGGAAGCATGTATGGTTTACCAATGGTTCAGCCAAATATATCGGGGTCTGGCGGTGGGTGTAGCAGTAAGGACATACGAGACAACTCAGGGTTATAGGTTTGGGACAGATGTGTATTTTATTGATGATTCACAAGTCGTTCTATCAGTCTTTTCCATCAGTCCTTGGGTCTCTTTCTCCCTCAGTGAAATAATCTCTTCTTTTCTCTTCTCTCTTTCAGGTCTTCGGTCGGCTCATCGACGATCTCGTGGTGGAATGGCGTCGTCAGGGAAACCGGGAAAGGAAAGAAGGTACGGTAAGTCGTAACTCTGGACTTTGCTTCTTGGACTGTTTTAGTATAGTGCGAGGATGGAGAGAGAGAGTGGTGGACTAGTAAGGAAAAGGGTGTATTGGGGAAAAAAAATGGGGGGGAAGGTTTTAACCCGATAGTGCAAACACCTTAGTGATCTAGATCACTCTGGAGGACATGTCAGATTTATATCACCTGTGTCATAAAGGTAAGTGTGGGTTTTAGTGAAAGGAAAAAAAAACACGCTAGCAAATAGTTTTCTTCTCCCTCAAGCAAACCAAAACAATAGCAAAATAAGGCAATAAAAAAAAAATGTCTATAGCAATTTCTGCCAGTTATTCCCTATTTAGTCTCTTCTCTTTATCCCTCCCCCTCCTTCAACCTTCTTCTTCCCTCTTTCTCTCCCTCCTCCTTCCCCACCAAAGCATTTATCCTGCTTTGAAGGAAGGTCTGTACCTGCTGGAGCCACTCCCCTCCAGGGATGTGGCAGAGTATCGGTGTTTCTGGGCTTCCTTGCCCTTCGTCGAGGTTTTCTCCGGAAGTCAGCTGTTCCAAGCGGCTCTGCTCTCTGGGTGGTTCTGTTCCTGCGTCTTTCTGCACCGTTTTTCCTTCTGGTACCGCGTCTTCCTCTCCTACCTACTCGTTTACTTCTGCGTCCTCCTCTCCCCGCCGTGGACGTCCCGCACTCTTTTGCACTATGGGAATCTGGATATCTGGATTCCCGAGGGGAGTGTTTTCTTGTCCCGCCCCGTGCTGCCCCCGGGGTACCGGGTGGTCTGGAGGCCGCCATTGTCGGGCGCCGCATGTTCCGCTGCCCGGCTACAGGGGGAGAAAAGACATTGGAAGGCAGTTTTATATAACCCAGTTACCTAAAAGCTGTTGACCACTACAGGAGAAGGGAAGAGTAGTCAATATGCAGGAATGTATGCTGTGTATCAAGCTTTGGAGCAAGAATTGCCCAGAATGTGTCACATTTATACTGATTCTTGGTCTCCCGCCAATGGGTTAGCCACCTGGATTCCCACATGGCATGCACATAACTGGAAAATACATTCAAAGGAAGTGTGGGACAAAGAATTGTGGCAGGAAATTTGGGAAATGCTAGTGCAAAGTACTGTTACTGTGTATCATGTGGATGCCCACTGTCCCACCAATTCACTAGAATGCTGGTTCAATTCCCTTGCAGAAGACAAAGCCAAAATTTCAGAGGCAGAGGTGGCGCCACTGAATTCTGATTTGGTGGGGATGGCTAAATGAGGGCACCACAAATGTGGACACCTGGGAGAGAAAGATACTTACAGGTGGGCAGTGATTAGAGGGATGCACATTCCCCTTGACTTGATAAAAACTGTAATCATGCAATGTTCTATTTGTCAACACACATAGCAGAGATCTGTTGCGCAAACTGTCAGAGGTCAGTTGGGGAGAGGGAAGTTACTGGCGCAGATATGGCAAATTGACTACATTGGGCCACTACTGACTAGTTGCGGTGTCAATATGCTTGCACAGTACCGGCCACCTATTCTGGTTACCTGATTGCTGTCCCTTGTAAAGGTGCCACGCAGTATAATACCATCAAGACTCTGGACCTATAATGTTATATTATGCAGTACCACTCCAGGTCCAGAGTGACAATGCGTCACACTTCAAAGGAAATTTTTACAAGATTATTGTTTACAACACAACATTGAGTGGATTTATCATATTCCTTATTATCCACAAGCTGCAAGACTGATAGACAAAATGAACAGCTTGCTGAAAGCCCAATTACGAAAATTGTCAGATGTAACTTTGAAAAACTGGAGAGAACATTTAAGTGAAGTCCTCCAAATTCTGAACAACAGACCACTAACAAATGCTGAGACTTCCCTGAAGAGGATGTTAACCCCCGCGATGCAGATACAACCCCATGTGGTCACCAACACCATCACGTATTGGGGAATAAAACCCAGAGCCTTAGCTTCTTACCAAGCCAAACCAGAATCTGCAGGGCTTGGCCTACACGCTTTAAAAGCTTACATATTGAAACCAAAAGACATGGCATGTTGTGAAACAGGTGTTGGAATACAGATCCCCCCACAGAGCATTTTGGATTGATTGCTCCTAGATCTGGATTGGCACGCAAAGGTATTCAGGTTTTAGGGTTTGTGAATGATGCAGACTACCAAGGAGAAATCAGGATTATTCTCTTGAATAGTGGAGATACTGATTTGATGCTACAAACATGAGAACGAATTGTGCAGATTATAATTATCCCTGTGTATGGAGGAATAGTGAGAAAGGGGACTGCCCCAGCCCTTCTTACCGTACGTGGGGAGGGAGGTTTTGGTTCAACTAAGCAAACCCTGGTGCTAAGGTGTGGGTGGAATCCCCAAATCACCCTCCAGAACCAGTAGAAATTATAAGTAAGAGCCCAGATAATGTTCTCCTAATCATGAAACCTGGAAAGGAACGATGGGAACATATACCAGCTGACAAATTGCATTTGTGAGAATTATCATACTTATCTATGTGCTGACTGTGCTGTGTGGTCTCCTTTCGGGCATGTGTGTGTGGGGTCAGGAGGGACCAAACCCCCCAACTCCAACCTGATTGATCGACCACATTGAGCGACACCTCTACTGCACTTGACTGAGAATATTTGGACCCCCCTGGCATGAGTTGTGTCTAACAGGCCCGACTTCTTCATGGGATCTTTGCAAAGTACAGTAGATGTTCTATGTACATGTTTGTTTGCAATACCCACACCAGCATGTGTCCCACTGGATATTTTTAATGCCACCAACCAGGATGGAGATGTTCAGGAACACAACGTGATATCCCATTTCAGCCCCTAGGAGTACTGTAGAGACTGTCAAGAAACAACAAATGAGAAGTGGGAAAATCTCACTCAGATAATTGTGTACAATATCACCAGTGGTGACGTCTGTGACCGCATGTCGTGTCATCCTTGTGATATTAGAAAATGCACTCAACTGCGCCTAGATGCAAAAACACTGTCTTCCCAAGAGAAACCGTTGGAACACCAAATTTTATGCTACCATCGAACAGATAAACATTGCAAAAACATGACAAATAACATGGCATACCTTCACATTGTGAGTGCCGATAGTCACACCAACCATGTTAAATTACCGGTGGGTTCGCTGTTTTCATGTGGAAATATCACTTTCACCTACATTCCCGCTAATATAAGTGGTAGACCGTGTACCTTTACATGATTAGGACTCATGATGTTTCCATTTCATTCAGTACATACTCGTTATTCAAGAGATGCTATTAAATTAAATGAAGACTGTGATGATGACATACGCATATTATCTAAATCAGAATATATACGCTTGAGTCTCTCTATTGTACGCGTGTCTGGATTGACTGTTTATAATACTCGAATGATCAATAAGTTGGAATGCTTAATAGTTAATAATATTAATCATATTACTATTGCCTTATCCTAAATTTTACTAGATATACATGGTACTAGAAAAGCTGCATTGCAAAACAGAGCTGCTATTGATTATTTATTGTTAAAGCATGATCACGGTTGCTCTGAATTTGAAGGCATGTGTTGTTTTAATCTGTCAGACCCCTCTAAATCCATCTAGTATCATACTGACACTTTACGCGAGTTGGTGAAAGGAGTAAAACAAGATGTGGATAAAGGGCGGTGGGATTGGTTATTACAGTATTTGCCCAATTTCGGACCATTACGTAATGTTTTGGGTGGGATACTGGTGGTAATTTCTATAGTTACAACGTTGTGTTGCTGAGTACAATGCATATCTAAGTTGCTTGCAATGTTTAGACCAAAACAAGTTAATTTCACATCAGTATGTTATGAGAGTCTCTGGTCAAAGGGTGGAGTGTAATGCTATTTGTATTTAACCACCAGCTCCATCTTGACCACTGACTCCATTTTGTGTTTAGCTTAGATCCATAACCCGTCAGGTATTTTTTTGCGCACAGCTTGTGCAACATGTTTTTGCTCTCTTTCTCACCTAGGCAGGGACATAACATGGAGGAGTGAGGGAAAGATAATAATCTACCAGATAATGTTTATGGGACAGCAGGGAACAGTTCAGTCTTTGGAGTGCACCTTGGGATGAGGCCAATCTCTAAAGTGCTCTTTCAACACGGACTGGTACAGCCAGTGTTTAAACAACATCTTGTAGTATGGGGGGGGGGGTTCTGGAATTCTCCTCTCCAGCTTGCTTAAGGTTTTTAAGAGGGAGGCTTGATGATTGGAGTTAGATCAAACTCATCCCGGAAGGGGGGCTCCTTTGCCCGGTTCATTCCCATTGAGGGTGGTTCTCTCTTTCTGCAGTCGTCTGGGTTCCCAACTTGAAGTTGGCAAAGAAATGAAGTCCATGTCAAGCCCCATGGTGATGCATTTTTAATTCTTATTTTTAGCTTTTCATTGTGCATGAATATATAATCACTATATGTAGATATATTATCCATGATTGAAGTAGTGTATTTTCATTATTTGTTTCTATGATCATTATTATTCTACTGCTGTGATTATTTTTAGAAATGTATTTGTGTTGCTGCATTTGACGTGCACGCTTTCCCCATATGAACCTTGAAAAGAGCCTTAATACATTTATTAGTCAGACTAAGAGTGCTGAATGGTTGGCATTTCTTTTTTTTGTCTTCTCTCAATCTGAAATATAGCAAAATGAGGAAACTGTGACTAGGGGCAGACTTATGAAGGACATCACATAATTTATCTGGAAGGTGTCAGGGAGTGGTATTTAACAGTTATTGGGATATTGGAAGTTCAGTTACATGTTGTACGCTGATGAGTAAAGACATTATCTACAAGCTCCGTGTTTGGTGTGTTCCTGCACCTGGTTCCGGGCTGGAGAGGACTCAACAATTGGTGACCAGTGGGGGATATGTGCCTCGAAGAAGCAGAAGAAGTAGCAAACTGCTTGAGCATGCCATGTGCGCCCAAGCAGAAACAAAGAATCCTGCATTTGGCGTATGTGGAGTTTAAACATCACTCCAGCCCATACGAGGTGTTGTGGAGAAGTTGAAAGGCCAAGAAGGAAGCACAGTTATAAAAGCAAGCGGAGGCCTGCTTTCAAGGCTAAAGGGAAAAGAAAGTACCGCCCTACAACACTTAGCCATCATCCATAAAAAGAAAATGCTAAAGGCAGTGATAACCAGGTACACCACAAGCAGTGACAACCAGATATAATGCTAGAAGTCAGTGACAACAATGTGCGAGAAATAAATATATATTCACCAGTAAAACAATGGTCATAACTGGAGCATCAGATATGCCGGATGAGACCTGCTGGAGAGCCTGAAATGTGCAAAGTAGCAAGTAGCATCCACTACCTCCCGATTCACGCCTTGAGCGAGGCGGCTCGAGCACAGGGCCCACCTGTATAAAAATCACAAGGTGGCCCCAAAAGTGAAAGCTGCTGAAATAACATGAAGAAATGACTCTAACAAAACAAAAAAATGAAAACAAAGACCAGAGCATGCAAGAAACAGAAAATGCACTGACCGCCAAAAGTGAAGAACGAGCAGCACAGCCACTCTGCTAGTTCGGTGACCCCAGCTCAAGTATGGAGCCGGTACTTCCAAAAGGTGTTGATTCAGGTGCCTGAACAGCATATACTCTCAACACCAGAAGACAGAAAGGTGAAGTACATGGTGGCTGTTTTCCTGAAGAATATTGGAGCCAAACGGACCACGTGAATCAAGACTTTTGATTATGTCATTGATGCTCTGGAAGAAGTAAGTGATGAGAAAATCAATAAAAGCTTAAAGACTCTTTCTGGTGATGGAGTGAAAGAATTGATAAAGAAACGCTCATAGACTGAGACAATGTCTTACTGCCCAGTCAAAAAAGCACTGGGGACCAAGTTCAATCTGATGCCAAATGTAGACTATTAAAGGTACATTTACAATCAAGCGAGACAACAAGTTGGTAAACAATGGATACGTTTGTGGAAAGACTTGAAGTGCTCATCAAATATTGCAAATTCAGTGAACTTAATGCTGAAAAAGCTATGCACCTAAGAATCATTGATAGTTGTTTGTGGGACTCTTTCAGAAGACCCATGTCGTGAGAGGCATTCAGTCTGAAAAAGTGTTAATGGCGGCAAGAGCTGAGGAATGAGCATATCGGCAAGCCACTGACATGGAAGCGTGAATAGCAAGAGGTGAATCAGCATTAGTCATGAAAAGCAAACATTAGCGCCAAGCAGATGCCCGTAAGTTGACTCCCTCAGGAAAGGAAAGACTGTGTTTCCGATGTGTATTTTCATTTCCACATATGAATAAATGTCCAGCCATTGGACAAAGGTATAAAGGGTATGGAAAGGAGAACCACTTTATAACCGTAAAGTGAAAATAAAAGAATTGCGTCACAACAGGAGGAGAAGATAGAAGTCAGAAAGTTCAAGAAGCAGTCTTGCCACAAACACAAAGTCCACAAACAACATCGACTGCGACAGGTCGAAACTAAACGAAGTTGATCGCCATCAAGTTCATCCAGCAAGAGTTCCTTGACATCACCAGCAAGCGATAGTGAAGAGGGTTATCGATAAAAGGAATAACATGCACAAGTGGACCCTTCTGCTTGCATGGAAGATGATAAAAGGGCAGAAGTGACTGAGCTGAGAAAGCAAAAGAACTCATATGGACGTTGCCTCAAAACCAAACTGAAAGTCAACAGTTGCACAGTGACTTCTGTAACCAATAGAGGTGCATCAATCAACATCATGCCATTTGAAATATTTCATAGTCTAACACCTATACCACGACTCTAAGCATCACGTACAAAGGTGTAAACATGGGCTGCTTCCAAGCCATTGTGGAGTCAAGGATCATTCATAGCGACAAGAATTCAATTCAAGCCCCAATTTACATTCTTCACAGTACCCCATCAAATGCAGGCCTACTTAGCTTTACAATGCGGTTGACATGGGGCTGATATCCATCAATTACAACCTAAATACACAACTTGAAATTTTGAATCAGTTCCCATCACTGTTTAATGGACTAGGAATGCTCAAAGAGATAAAGGTGCAACTTCACATTAATGAAGATGTCGGGCCTGTTGTGCGCAGCGACACTTCCGAATAGCATTTCACCTACTGTGTTCGAGAAGCAGCTAGGTTGCTGAAACATGAAATTATTGAGCGCTCTACTGATCCTACACCACAGGTGTCGCCCATTGTGGTAGTGCCGAAAAAGGACAGTGGAGGTGCAGTGTGCATCTGCATGGATATGCACACAAACAACAAAGCAATTGAGATAGAGAGACATCCTGGTCCGCACAACATGGATAAGATCATGCAGTTGAATGGAGCCAAAGTTTTTTCCCATCTTGACCTGAACAATGGCTACCATCAGCTTGAACTGGAAGAGAACTGCAGGAACATTACCACTTGTTGACTCATGTTGGTTTATTGAGATACAAAAGAATGAGTTTTAGAGTACCCTCTGCTGCAGAAATCTTCCAAGATTTTATATATAGGATTATTCAGTCTGTGACACATACCTTCAGTTAAAGTGATGATATACTAGTATCCGGTGCAACTCGAAAGGAGCATGACTAAGCCCTCAAGCAAGTATGTTGATCACTTGCACTTGCAGGCCTCACCTTAAATGCTGAAAAGTGTGAATTTCATTAAAGAAAACTCATGTTCTTATTATATAGTCTTTTTTGGGCATGGCCTGGTAATGCTCGGGTATATTCATGACTTAGCCGCAGTGACTGCACCTTTCCGAGACCTGACAAAATGAAATGTCCAGTTCCAATGGTCCGCTGAATGTGACCGCAGTTTCAAAAACATTAAACATGCAATTGAAAATGTGTCTGAAAGGCCTTACTTGATCTAAAATTGCACACTGAGATCACTGTTGAAGCGAGCCTTGTAGGGATGGGTGCAATCCTTGCTCAGCATAGTGGACATCCAAATTCTTGGAGATACATTGTGGTGTACGCATGTCAAAGTTTGTTTGACACAGTACGTTCCTATTCCCAGATGGGAAAAGAGAAGCTGACGGAGGTATGGGCCTGTGTTATCATTTTCATGTGTTTCTGTATGGAAAGCAGTTCACAATCGATTACTGACCACCAGGCATTACTCACCTTGTTCGGCACTCCGAAAGCCAAGCTGTCCCATCATATAGAGAGGTCGGGGTGTAAGTACAACGATACGACCATACAATTGAGCACAAGCCAGGCAAGACCCAAAATCTTGCTGATTATTTCTCATAAGTATACTTACAGTGGCACAGTTCAATGTTGAAAACCGCTGAGGAGTACATCAACTTCATTGTAAAATCTAACATGCCTGCAGCTCTGTCCATTGAGTAAATCATCACCCGCTACCAATGGTGACAAGGACATGTGTGCCCTTAGAGACACAATTGCAGCACAGTCCTAGAAAGAAAGGGGGTTATTACAACTTTGGAGGAGATGTTAATCCGTCCCAAAAGTGACGGTAAAGTGACGAATATACCACCAGCTGTATTACGAGTCCATTATATCCTTTGGAACTCGTAATACGGCTGGTGGTATATCCATCACATTTGGGACGGATTAACACCTCCTCCAAAGTTGTAATAACCCCCAAAGTGTTTGACCTTTAAGTGACAATGTTGAATTAAAAAAATATTGCAATGTCCAAGATTAACTATCTCTAAAGAAAGGATTGTACTGAGAGGATCCCGGATTGTCATACATGCAAGTTTGAGACAGCAAGTTATTGAACTTGCCCAGGAAGGCTATCATGACATTGTGGCCACCAAGAATGCATTTTGGTATCACGTATGGTTAGTTCATTTGAACCACAAAGTGGAGAGGGAACTAAAAGAGTGTCATATATGCAACTGCCTGTCTCCCAAGATGACCGACCATCCTCTGACAAAGTCCGATCTCCCTGGGCATTTGTGGGGAAGAATTGCTATTGATTTCTTTGGACCACCTGCCAACGGACATCACCTTTTGGTGATCAATTACGAGCAATCCTGGTTTCATCTGGTAGAAGACACGTCATCCACAACCCACGACAAAGTAATTGAGGGGCTAGATTAAATCTTTGCAGTGTGGGGCGTACCAGACATTCTCAAGTCAGACAATGGTCCACCGTTCAACAGCAAGGAGTTCAAGGAATTTGTAGCCAGGCTCAACATCAAACATCAGAAAAGCACACCTTTGAGGCCTCAAGCCAGCAGTGTTGTGGAATGATTTGTAGGCACCCTAAAATGGCTGATTCAACGTGCATCGACAGAGGGACTTGATCTGAGTCAAGCGTTATGCCAAACCCTTCATGTTTACCGGTCAAACCCTCATTCCACTACAGGCGAGAGTCCTGCCACTTTGATGTTTGGAAGAGCCAAAAAAAACATGCTACCACAGTGGATCCCTGAGCGAACCTTACATGAAGATGTGGTTCGTGCTACTGACGCTGCTCAGAAGCAGTAGATGAAGTTGTATGCAGATCAACATTGTCAAACTCAAGAGTTCGAGGAAGGTAATTTAGTTCTCATCAAATGAAAGCGAAAGACAGATCCTCTACTTGATGTTGAACTTTTAAGAGTTGTGAAATGAAAGGGATATATGTTAGCTGTGGCCAGGAAGCAGTGGGTGGGACGAACGCCACTGAGGTCCTGGAGCCGCTCACCCCGTCCCCCGGGGGCCGGATGAAAAGGTTCTTACCCAGAGTCTTTGTGACTTCCTGGACGCGGGAAGCAGAAAGAACGACGCCAGAAACAAATGAGGGCCAGAGCAGACAACATCGGAGAGAAGAGATAGCAGAGAGACGGAGGAGACAAGGAGGGAGTACAACGAAGATTACGATGGTGAGATGAATCTGAACGGTGAAGATGGAGTTAAGGGGAAATACGAGGAGAGCCCAGAGAGAGAAAGCGGAAGGAGAAGAGACGAGGAGCAAAACTCAAGGGGACCACCGGAGTCTACTCCCAGCCATGTTCCAGAAGGAACGTGGCTGAACAAAGTACGGTTCCTCTTAGGGGGTGAAAGGGAGGAACAAAAGAAAGTGGGAAAGGAGGGATAGCTAGGGGAACAGAACCATTGAGGAGTGCACGTGCATCCACCCACACAGTCCCTTTTTGGATAAAGTCATAGGCACAGGGGAGCACATAAGGAGCTACTGTTAGCGTGTCTGACCTTAATAAGTAAACTTACAAGGGTACGCAAATAGGTTGATGAACCTTTTGACTCATAATTAAGATGATCCCACCATATTTCCAGTACATGCAGATCAATAATCAATAACCAATACACAATATTAATAATCAACACTAATCAATAACATTGATGATCAATAGAGTCAGTAATTGTCACTCACCATGGCCTTTCAGCCATGAATAACCACACCTTTAGTAAAAGTTAGAATATTTAATTCTCTATATTAACAACACTAAAGTCATGTACATTAATCTCAGACTCAAATGATACACATACAGAAACGACACTGGCTGTCCAAAGCGACAGGAAAAACGTAATCTAATCAAAACTTGAACTATTACACATTCTAAGGCTACAGTGCAAATTAATAACAAAAAAAGTTTTGTTACGAGATCACATACAAGTCGATTCAGCAAAGAACTTTATCAAGCATAATTCCTTATTAGCATATTTTCATTAGTGAGGATTCTTAACTAACACCAGATTAGCATCAGTACGTTGGGTTTCATGCAAAACAATTTAGTAACACGAATTTGGAAAAACATCTAACTATTGCTCTCACAAAACAGTGCGGTTGTTACCTAGAAAGAAAAAGAAAATATGTCTATGTTAGAAATTGGGTCTCTAGTTGGCAGTCGGTTTGCACCCTGTCCAAGTAGGGACCCTCACTCTAGTCAGGATAAGGGAGATACCCGCTCAGATAACCCCTGCTCACCCCCTTTGGTAGCTTGGCATGAGCAGTCAGGCTTATCTCAGAAGCAATGTGTAAAGCATTTGCACATAACACACAGTAATAAGTGAAAACACTACAAAAGGACACCACACCAGTTTTAGAAAAATAGCCAATATTTATCTATATAAAACAAGACCAAATACGATAATAATCCAACATACAGTAAGAAAAATATGAATGCTGCAAGATTTACTGAAAAGTACAGTTCCTTGAAGTCAATAGCTCCACCTGGGGCCATCACGGCGTTGTGAACAACAAAAACAACAGTTCAGGCTGGCCACGGTATTGCGGGCCAGCTACCGTGTCGGGAAGACCTGCAAACAGTACCTTGGATTTGGAGGGCGTCGTGATCCTCGCGGTGAGCTCCGGAGAGCGGCATCACTGATGTCGTGGTGTCGGTTCCGGAGTCGGTGCAGGAGTCTTCGGGCCCTTGAGGTCACACGCGTTACGGATCGAACTCCAGGCTGATGAAGTCAGGTGCGCTGGTGTGGATGGTGTCGGGGCTGTGGTGTGAAGCAGGACGATGCGACATGGGGTGCCCACAGGTCACGGTGCAGACAGCGGCTCGGTGACGGCGTCCAGTGGCGTCGGTGAGATCGGGGCTGCAGTGTAAAGCGGGGCGGTGCAACGTGCGGTGTCCACAGGTCACGGTGCAGGCAGCGTCGTCGTCGTTGCTGAAGCGCTGTCGTTGGTAGGCCCAAGCCAGCGATGTGGGACGGGATGGTGCTTCGTGATCCTCACAAGCGGTGTCCACAGGACACGGTGCAGGCAGGGTGCCTGGTGATGACACAGGAGTGGACTGGCGCTGCGGGACGGTGCTTCATGTACCTCACGAGCAGTGACCACAGGCCACAGGGCAGGCAGTGGCGTCAATGTCAGCAGGAGCGTCGTCGTCGGGGATGCCCAGGCTGCGGTGTCAGCAGGTGATGCCAGAGTGCGGGCCCACAGGTCCCGGTGCGAGCAACGGCTTGGTGAAGTCGTCCGATGACGGCGTCAGTGAGACCAGGGTTGCGGTGCGAAGTAGGGCAATGCGACAACGTGTGGTGTCGGCAGGTCACTGTGCAGGCCAGCGGCGTCGTTGGCGTCGTCGTGGTGGGTTCTCCTCTTGAACAGCACAAAACACACAGTTCCCAGTGCTGCAGGTGGAGGAAATTGACGTCTTTGGTGTCCCTGAGACTTCCAACAGGAGGCAAGCTCTACTCCAAGCCCTTGGAGAATTTTCTCAAGCAGGACACACAGCAAAGTTCACCCTTTGCACTCTTTTCAGGCAGAAGCAGCAACTGCAGGCCAGTCCAGCAAAGCAACACAGCAATGGGACAGTACTCCTCCTTCAGCTCTTCTCCTGGGCAGTGATTCCAGAAAGATTCTAAAAATCTGGGGTTTCGGGTCTTCTTCTTATACCCAGTTCTGCCTTTGAAGTTGGCAAACTTCAAAGCAAAGTCTCAAAGTCTCAAGTGTTTGCAAGATCCTTCCTTGTCCAGGCCAGGCCCCAGACGCACACCAGGGGGTCGGAGACTGCATCGTGTGAGGGCAGGCACAATCCTTTCAGGTGTGAATGACCACTCCTCCCTCCTCTCTAGATCAGATGGCTCATCAGGATATGCAGGCTACACCCTGCCCCCTTTTGTGTCACAGTCTAGAGGAGAGGTGTGAACAGCCCAACCGTCAAATTGACCCAGACAGACAATCCACAAACAGGCAGAGTCACAGAATGGTATAAGCAAGAAAATACCTACTTTCTAAAAGTTGTATTTTCAAACATACAATTTAAAAACCAACTTCATTAAAAGGTGTATTTTTAAATTGTGAGTTCGGAGACCCTAAACTCCAAATTTGTATCTACTCTCAAAGGGAATCTGTGCTTTAAGGATATTTAAAGGCAGCCCCTTTGTTAACCATTGAGAGGGATAGACCTTGCACAGAGAAAACCGAAATTGGCAGTATTTCACTGTTAGGACATATAAAACACACTAGTATATGTCTTACCTTAAACATACACTGCACCCTGCCCCTGGTGCTACCTAGGGCCTAACTTAGGGGTGCCTTACATGTAGTAAAAGGGAAGGTTGAGGCCTGGCAAGTTGGTACACTTGAAAAGTCGATATGACAGTTTACAACTGCACACACAGACACTGCAATGGCAGGTCTGAGTCATGTTTACAGGGCTACTAATGTGGGTGGCACAACCAGTGCTGCAGGGCCACTAATAGCATTTGATTTACAGGCCCTGAGTCACCTCCAGTGCACTTTACTAGGGACTTACCAATAAATCAGTTATGCCAATCATGGAGAAACCAATCAACAGTACAATTTACCTAGGGAGCACTTGCGCTTTAGCGCTGATTGGCAGTGGTAAAGAGCGCAGAGACAATAAACCAGCAAAAACAGACCTCAAACTATAGGAGGAAGAGGGCAAAAAGTTTGAGGATAACCCTGCAAAAAGGGCCATTTCCAACAGCATAACAGACACATGGGTACAAACAATAGCTCTCCTCAATTGGATCGGCAAGATAAGGTAGTCTTTGTCATCAGGAAATCAGTCGATCAGCAAGGCATCAGGATTCAGCATCAAAGTTCAGAAAACGCAAAGTCTTTAAGCAACTTAAAAGAACAGAGGTAAACCCTCAAGAAGAATAGAACGACTGGCGTCCCGTCACTTGGTGCAGTCCCGTTAAGTTAAATTCACTAAAACTACTTCCCAAACCCCTATTGGTCAAGGGATCGCATGTTCACACTTTGTCCAATGAAACTAAAACTCAAAATCCATCAATTCTACCATGACTCCGTTCACATGTCGCTGATTGGTTATTTCTGCAATGTCCTCATCATCCGGCTCGTCAGGTAACAATATTGTTGCAGCTTCTACTCCAGTCAGTGTCTTCATTGTTCTCCTCTTGAAGAGAAAGTCAGTCTTACACACCTTACATACATATTGTTGCATTTAGCAAGAACAGCATCTGCTAGCAGTGGGTTCTCATGAGAAAAGATTCTCAGTTGTGAGCACATTTACACAATACAATGGAAAATCCCAGTTTAACTCTCTAGGACAGCCATTTATTAAAGGTTAAGAAATACAGCTTGACATGAGGCCTGGCAAGTAGGTCAAGGCCTTCGCTACGTTAAGGCCTACAACTAATAAAGCTAATACATAATGCATAACTCTTAATATGACATATTACTACATTAGTCAAACATATGTTCAACATTTCATAGTATTAGTCTATTAATAAGTACACTTTGTGAACATTGGCGGCCTCTCATCGTAATCACATTTCAAATGTGTGCATTATTTTCGACGTTATTATATTTTCTACACAAATCCATTACTCAGAATACATGAACAACCATTAATAATTTTTACTAAAACACCTGCACTATATTAGTTCCTTTCTGGTGAGCCCTCACTAGCCCCACCCCTTCTATATAATATACTTAGAAAGCTTACCTTGGTGGTCATTCTGACCTCGGCGGTAAAAGGCGCCTACCGCCGGTCAGAAATCCTCCATAATCCCGCCGCGGTCGCGGAAACCCGCCACGGTCATTCTGACCCGCAGAAGGCAAACCTCCGAAAATCCGACCGCCACAACAGACCGCCAGACCAGCGGTCGGCGGAAAGGTGGAGGTGACCAAACCTCCACCGCCACGCCAACAGAAATACGCCCATGCCATTACGACCCACGAATCCACGCGGCGGTCATTCAAACGTGGTATTCCATTGGCGGGACACACCGGCGCGGTCAGAATACACACAAACGAACAAAACTCACCCACATTGGACGATTTGAATCCCACACACCTGATACACATACACACACCACTCCCACACACACAATACAATATAAAACACACACCCACATCACCCACAAACCCCTACGCTTAAAAATTCGTAAAGAAGGCAAGAGCGAGACACCAGCATCCAAAACATAACAGCCACAGCCACTCAACACCATCACCCACACACTATCCACACACAAAACAACACACACCACCACACTCAACTCACTTAAATACACATACTCCACCCCACACATCATACACACCACCCCATGGCACCCCAAAGACAACCCCGCTTCACAGACGAAGAACTCAGGGTTATGGTGGAGGAAATCGTTCGTGTAGAGCCCCAGCTGTTCGGCACACAGATACAATACACCAGCATTGCCCGGAGGACGGAGCTATGGCAGAGGATTGTCGACAGGGTGAACGCAGTGGGACAGCACCCCAGAAATCGGGAAGACATCAGGAAGCGATGGAACGACCTACGGGGGAAGGTGCGTTCCATGGTATCCAGGCACAACATCGCCGTGCAGAAGACTGGCGGAGGACCCCCACCTCAACCCCCACAATTCACATCATGGGAGGAGGAAGTCTTGAACATCCTGCATCCTGACGGCCTCGCAGGAGTCGGCGGAGGAATGGATACTGGTAAGTTGAAGCTTCAATACTGCTTCCCCCCCACCTGCATGCCAAATCAGACCCCAACCCTCACCCCCATCCTCGAACCCCACCCTCACCCCCACCCCCACCCTCACCCCCACCCTCACCCCCACCACCATCCTCACCCCCACCACCATCCTCACCCCCACCACCATCCTCACCCCCACCCCCAGCACACCTATTCCCCGCCAATGTCTCACCATCACAACCCACACATCCCAAAACCTAGGCCTGCATGCGTCCACTAAGCATGGACACCCATCACCAAAGCATGCCCAATGCATATACACATCCCCCCCACAAGCCACCCTCACCAAAGCCCCCACACACGAATGCCAGCACTTGGGGACACGGGAACCCACAGATACACCCATATGCCACACATTGAAACTATAACCATACCTCTATACCCCTGCAGGACCCGACCGTCAACACACCGCGGCGGAGGGGCCAGAATTATCCACACCCCCCACCCAAGAAGCCGTCAGCGATGACAGCAGCTCTGTCGATCTGGACACCGATGACCAGCCCGGACCATCGGGGACCTCTGGACAGTCGGTTCCCCTCACACAGGCACAGGCCACTATAGACCCTAACCCCTCTGGGAACACCAGCACAGCTCCCACCCAGCGGGCCCATGCCTCTGTCTCCAGGGCGCGTCAATCTGCGGTGTGTCTACCACTACAGGGCACCCAGGATAACCCACCACCCCAACAACAACAGGGACCTGGGGGCAGTGGTAGTGGGCACACCGGCCAGGGGGCAGAGGCCCAGGGAAACAGGGCAACTCGGCGGGCAGCTGTGCGACAGGGGGGGAGGAGAGGCCCAGGGAACCCACTCTCCACGAGGTCCTCACCACCATCATGGGAGCATACAACCGCTCCCAGGAGACGATGGCGACGGTACTGGCCCGGTTCCAGGAGATCCAGGTGCTGCAGGAGGAACACTATCGGGGGTACAGGGAGGACATCCGAGCCATCAACACCACCCTGGTTACCATGGTAGGGCTGCTGCAGGACCTCGTAAACAGCAGGGCGGACACTGAACAACACCCAAGGGCCCCTGCCACTAGCCGGGACCAAGAACAGCCATCCACCTCCGCCGGCGCTAGTGGACAGGAGGCCCCCGCACAGCAGCAGCCCACCAGACCCCCACCTCCTGCAGGAGAAGAACCACCCCGCAAGAGGGCCCTGAGATCTCGCAAGACAGAGTAGGATGTCAAGACCCCCGCCAGCAATGGATACCACCTGATGTCATCCCACTGTCCCACATTGTCACCCTGTCCATCCTCGAACTGCCCATGCTCCATCTCTCCACAGGCCTCTGGACAATGCACCTGTGTGACTGTTACTCTGGACTCTGCCATGGACATTCCTTCACCATAGCCCCCACCCACTTGAAACCACCCATCCCATTTTGAGCACTTCAATAAACACCTATTTTGCACCAAAATATCAGGAGTCTGGCTGTGATTTCAATAGATTGTAATTGACATGACAGTGCAAATATGTCCTTGTACATGGTGAAGTCAACAAACAGCTGCCACAAAGCTGTAGTCCATGGGGAAACGAAGCACAGGACTCGTAGTGGGGACCCCAGATCTGAAATAGGGAGGGAAAAGCCAAAACTCAGTCATCATACACTGGGGCAAATAGACAGGCAGCAGAGATGCTGCAGAGTAGTTAACATTTACTAAATTATCTTTGAAATGTTACCTGTGTCCTATTGGAAGTACTGTTCAATGATTCTGTCCCTATTGTCTGTTTCAGCCCCGTCGTCTTCCTCCTCGTCACTCTCCTCAGGTTCCACCGCTGCCACAACACCACCGTCTCGACCATCCTCCTGCAGGAAAGGCACCTGGCGGCGCAAAGCCAGGTTGTGAAGCATGCAGCAGGCCACGATGATGTGACACACCTTCTTAGGTGAGTACATTAGGGATCCACCGGTCATATGCAGGCAGCGAAACCTGGCCTTTAGGAGGCCAAAGGTGCGTTCGATCACCCTCCTAGTACGCCCATGGGCCTCATTGTACCGTTCCTCTGCCCTGGTCCGGGGATTCCTTACTGGGGTCAGTAGCCACGACAGGTTGGGGTACCCAGAGTCCCCCACTAGCCATACACGGTGTCTCTGTAGCTGTTCCATCACGTAAGGGATGCTGCTATTCCTCAGGATGTAGGCGTCATGCACTGACCCTGGGAATTTGGCATTTACATGCGAGATGTACTGGTCAGCCAAACACACCACCTGGATGTTCATTGAATGGTAACTTTTTCTGTTCCTGTACACCTGCTCCCTGTCTCTTGGGGGAACCAAAGCCACATGGGTCCCATCAATGGCACCAATTACGTTGGGAATATGTCCAAGGGCGTAGAAATCACCCTTCACTGTAGCCAGTTCGCCCACCTCAGGGAAAATGATGTAGTTCCTCACGGATTTCATCAGGGCAGACAACACTCTGGATAACACCTTTGAAAACATGGGCTGAGACATCCCGGAAGCAATTCCCACGGTTGTCTGAAATGACCCACTTGCCAAGAAATGGAGTACTGACATGACCTGCACCAGAGGGGGAATCCCTGTGGGTTGGCGGATGGGGGACATCAGGTCGGGCTCCAGCCGGGCACACAGTTCATGGATAGTGGCACGGTTAAGACGGTAGGTCAGGATAATGTGGCGTTCTTCCATTGTCGACAGGTCCACCAGCGGTCGGTACACGGGAGGATTCATCGGTCTCCTCGCCCAACCCAGCGGACGGTGCCTAGGAAGGACAACATGGAGCACACAGTCAGGCAACCCACAGGTGTACTCACAGCTAGCACAGTATACGATTCTCTATGCAGTGAATGGCGTGTCTGAGTGGCTATGCAAGGCCTAGGCCTGTGTGACGCAGTTGAAATTGAGCCATGTGGGCCCTGGAAATGGCGGCTGCCTGACCTGTGAAGTGTGACAATGGGATGTGAGGTCAATGCGCTGGCGTGGCACACCGCGGCGGGCGGCGGGCGAAGACCGCAGCGCGAAGCCGCATTGGTTAACATTGAAGCCTATGGGTTTCAGGAGCCAATGGCGAAGGGCGCCGGCGGTGGCGGGACGCACCGCCGCGGTACGCACCGCCGCGGACGTGACCGCCATTTTCTATCTACTTATCCACTTGCGACTTGAACTTTCACAGGAGAGGACCTATACTGCAAGTGTTGCTGTGACCTCGGTCTGGAAGGGACAATGGCTGCTGCGACTGGGGAAAGGGCCCCTGCCTTCACTGGAGAGGAGTTGGAGAAACTTGTGGATGGGGTCCTCCCCCAGTATGCACTACTCTACGGTCCTCCAGACCAACAAGTGAGTTTAATTCTATCTGGATTTGGGGCCACTGGCTGGCTTGGGGGCCTGGCGGGGATGGGGGGCATGTTGGGCCTGGCGGGGGGCCTGGCGGGGATGGGGGGCATGTTGGGCATGGCGGGGGGCCTGGCGGGGGGCCTGGCGGGGATGGGGGGCATGTTGGGCCTGGCGGGAGGCCTGGCGGGGATGGGGGGCATGTTGGGCATGGCGGGGGGCCTGGCGGGGGGCCTGGCGGGGATGGGGGGCATGTTGGGCCTGGCGGGGGGCCTGGCGGGGATGGGGGGCATGTTGGGCCTGGCGGGGGGCCTGGCGGGGATGGGGGGCATGTTGGGCATGGCGGGGGGCCTGGCGGGGGGCCGGGCGGGGATGGGGGGCATGTTGGGGCTGGCGGGGGGCCTGGCGGGGGGCCTGGCGGGGATGGGGGGCATGTTGGGGCTGGCGGGGGGCCTGGCGGGGATGGGGGTCATGTTGGGCATGGCGGGGGGCCTGGCGGGGGGCCTGGCGGGGATGGGGGGCATGTTGGGGCTGGCGGGGGGCCTGGCGGGGGCCTGGCGGGGATGGGGGGCATGTTGGGCCTGGCGGGGGGCCTGGCGGGGATGGGGGGCATGTTGGGCATGGCGGGGGGCCTGGCGGGGGGCCTGGCGGGGATGGGGGGCATGTTGGGGCTGGCGGGGGGCCTGGCGGGGGGCCTGGCGGGGATGGGGGGCATGTTGGGGCTGGCGGGGGGCCTGGCGGGGATGGGGGGCATGTTGGGGCTGGCGGGGGGCCTGGCGGGGATGGGGGGCATGTTGGGCCTGGCGGGGGCCTGGCGGGGATGGGGGGCATGTTGGGCCTGGTGGGGGGCCTGGCGGGGATGGGGGGCATGTTGGGCATGGCGGGGGGCCTGGCGGGGGGCATGGCGGGGATGGGGGGCATGTTGGGGCTGGCGGGGGGCCTGGCGGGGATGGGGGGCATGTTGGGGCTGGCGGGGGGCCTGGCGGGGATGGGGGGCATGTTGGGCCTGGCGGGGGGCCTGGCGGGGATGGGGGGCGTTGGGCCACTGGAAAGGAAAATGCTGAGTAACTTGAACGTGGTATTTCTCCCTCCCTGTACGTGTCACATAGGTCCGCGCCCATGAGAAGATCGGATTTGGCGTGCCATCGCCAAGGAAGTCCGGGCCCTGGGGGTCCACCATCGACGGGGCACCCACTGCCGCAAGAGGTGGGAGGACATCCGCCGCGGGACCAAGAAGACCGCCGAGTCTCTGCTGGGGATGGCCTCCCAACGTAGGCGGGGTGCCTGCCGTCAACTGAGCCCCCTGATGTTCCGGATCCTGGCGGTGGCCTACCCTGATTTGGATGGGCGCGTGAGGGCAGCACAGCAGACACAAGGGGGTGAGTCCAAGCATTATCTACTCTGTTGTTGCGCAGTGGAGGTGTCTGGGTGGGGGAGGAGGGCTGTGGGTCCCCCTAGGCCAGGGCGATATCTGTAGGCTGGGCACCCCCGTAAGCCCCTGTGTCCCCAGCCACCACCCTCAGTAGTGTGTCAGTACAGCCATCCCTGGGCCGTGTCATCCATGGGTGCAGTTGTCAACTCTAGGCGTGTAGGGCATGTTCCACGGAATGCGTAGCGGACCCCAAGTGCGCAACTTAGTGCAGGGGGCATCTGTGTCTGTCATGTCCGCTAACTGTACCGGAGATCCATGTAATCAATATCCCTTTATTTCTCTCTCCCCCCCCCTTTTTGTTTGTCTTTCTGTGCTTGTGTGCATCAGCATCATCAGGCGGAGGAGAAGTGGCATCGGGGCAGGAGGGAGCTGCATCTCACATGGCCCAGGAGGGCCATGCCACAGAGTCAGACTGGACCAGTGAGACGGAGGGCGAGGGGAGCTCCACGACGGGGATGACTGGACCCTGCAGCGACACGGACACGTCCTCGGAAGGGGGCTCCCTTGCGGGGGTGGCACCATCCGTGCCCCCCGCCATTACAGGTACAGCCGCCACCCAGCGCACCATCTCCGCCCTCCCAGCAGCCCCTCCGCGTTCGCCCCGTGCCCGCTCTGCCAGGAAGCCGGGCATCTCCTTCGCCCCAGGCACCTCAGGCCCTGCCCCTGTTACCCCCGCTGCCCTCAGTGAGGAGGTCATTGACCTCCTCCGAACGCTCATTGTTGGGCAGACTACCCTTTTGAATGCCATCCAGGGGGTGGAGAGGGAGGTTCATCGCAGCAATGCGTACCTGGAGGGCATTCATTCGGGTCAGGCTGCCCATCAGCGATCGTTCCAGGCTCTGGCCTCAGCACTGACGGCAGCCATTGTCCCTGTCTCCTGCCTGCCTCTACTAACTCCCTCCTCCCAGTCTCCTGTTCCTCTGCCTGTCCCACCCACACCATCAGACCAGCCTGCACACACCTCAACACCCAAGAGAAGCTCATCCAAACATAAGCACCACAGATCACGCAGACATTCACACACGCAACATTCCGATGCAGACATGCCAACAGTCACTACCACCTCTGTGACCCCCACCTCCTCGTCTCCCTCCTCCCTCCCTGTGACGTCTACACTCACACCTCCATTCACCTCACCATCAGCCAGTGTTTCCATCACCAGCACACCCTCCACTCCAGTCCGCACACGTGCAGTCACCACCCCCACTGCCATTTACACGTCCCCTGTGTCCTCTCCCACTGTGTCTGTCACCCCCTCTTCCACACCACACAAACGCAGCCACCCACCCACCCAACAGCCATCCACCTCACAACAGCCTATCCCTCCTGCACCTGCACCCAAAGACAGCAAACGTGACTCACCTACAACCACATCCTCTCCCTCCACTCCCATTCCCACTGTACCTACCACTCTCCATTGTCCCAAGAAGCTCTTCCTCGCCACTACTAACTTCTTTCCTGACCCTGAGCCCCCCCCTCCTTCTCGTCGGGGTAAGAAGAGCACCTCAGCCACCACCAGCCCTGCAGCCCCCTTGACAAGGGTGCAGGGGTATTGGAGCCCACCAGCCCGCATGTCTGGATCTTCGCCCAGCAGCAAGGGGACAGCCAGCCCACCCCCTGGGAAGAGGAGCAGAAGGCGGAAGGGGCGCCGCAGGAGCCCGCCTTCTACATCCCCCCCGGACACCACCCAGAGACAGTCACCAGCCACAGCTCCAAAGGGAGGAAAGGGCCACAGGCCGACGACTAAGGAGGGCAAGGGCAGCAAGTTGGAGAGGTCAGGCAGCAGGCCTGCTGCCCAGGAGGAGCCCACAACCCCCATAGCCGCTGCCCCGGGAGGAACCGGCACAGCTGCCCCGGGAGAGCCCACCAGCCCCATAGCCGCTGCCCAGGGAGGACCCAGCCCAGCTGGCCAGGAGGGCCCCACCACCCACAGCCCAGGTGGGCAGTGAAGGAGCACCATCCCCGCTGCCCAGGAGGGCACCACCAGGCATTTAGCAGTTGGCCATAGACCGTCCGCCGTCTCAAGAACCGCTGAACTGGGCCCTTCAAGGCAAGAACCGCTGAACTGGGCCCCGCCGTCTCAAGAACCGCTGAACTGGGCCCCGCCGTCTCAAGAACCGCTGAACTGGGCCCTTCAAGGCAAGAACCGCTGAACTGGGCCCTTCAAGGCAAGAACCGCTGAACTGGGCCCCGCCGTCTCAAGAACCGCTGAACTGGGCCCTTCAAGGCAAGAACCGCTGAACTGGGCCCTTCAAGGCAAGAACCGCTGAACTGGACCCCGCCGTCTCAAGAACCGCTGAACTGGGCCCTTCAAGGCAAGAACCGCTGAACTGGGCCCTTCAAGGCAAGAACCGCTGAACTGGGCCCTTCAAGGCAAGAACCGCTGAACTGGGCCCCGCCGTCTCAAGAACCGCTGAACTGGGCCCCGCCGTCTCAAGAACCGCTGAACTGGGCCCTTCAAGGCAAGAACCGCTGAACTGGGCCCTTCAAGGCAAGAACCGCTGAACTGGGCCCCGCCGTCTCAAGAACCGCTGAACTGGGCCCTTCAAGGCAAGAACCGCTGAACTGGGCCCTTCAAGGCAAGAACCGCTGAACTGGGCCCCGCCGTCTCAAGAACCGCTGAACTGGGCCCTTCAAGGCAAGAACCGCTGAACTGGGCCCCGCCGTCTCAAGAACCGCTGAACTGGGCCCTTCAAGGCAAGAACCGCTGAACTGGGCCCTTCAAGGCAAGAACCGCTGAACTGGGCCCCGCCGTCTCAAGAACCGCTGAACTGGGCCCTTCAAGGCAAGAACCGCTGAACTGGGCCCTTCAAGGCAAGAACCGCTGAACTGGGCCCTTCAAGGCAAGAACCGCTGAACTGGGCCCCGCTGTCTCAAGAACCGCTGAACTGGGCCCTTCAAGGCAAGAACCGCTGAACTGGGCCCTTCAAGGCAAGAACCGCTGAACTGGGCCCCGCCGTCTCAAGAACCGCTGAACTGGGCCCTTCAAGGCAAGAACCGCTGAACTGGGCCCTTCAAGGCAAGAACCGCTGAACTGGGCCCCGCCGTCTCAAGAACCGCTGAACTGGGCCCTTCAAGGCAAGAACCGCTGAACTGGGCCCTTCAAGGCAAGAACCGCTGAACTGGGCCCCGCCGTCTCAAGAACCGCTGAACTGGGCCCTTCAGGGCAAGAACCGCTGGCCCTTTGGCAGACGTGGCAGGGCAGGATCTATCTCGGGCAGGGCTGCAGGATGTCCTCTGGCCAACTTGCCTCCTCCAGTGGCAGTGGGGTCTGTTATGGACTGTATGGACTGTGGCTTTGCTCTCCCCAGGATGGCCCAGTGGGCAGGCCACCCACTGTATGGACTGTATGGACTGTGGCTTTGCTCTCCCCAGGATGGCCCAGTGGGCAGGCCACCCACTGTATGGACTGTTTGGACTGTGGCTTTGCTCTCCCCAGGATGGCCCAGTGGGCAGGCCACCCACTGTATGGACTGTTTGGACTGTGGCTTTGCTCTCCCCAGGATGGCCCAGTGGGCAGGCCACCCACTGTATGGACTGTATGGACTGTGGCTTTGCTCTCCCCAGGATGGCCCAGTGGGCAGGCCACCCACTGTATGGACTGTTTGGACTGTGGCTTTGCTCTCCCCAGGATGGCCCAGTGGGCAGGCCACCCACTGTATGGACTGTATGGACTGTGGCTTTGCTCTCCCCAGGATGGCCCAGTGGGCAGGCCACCCACTGTATGGACTGTTTGGACTGTGGCTTTGCTCTCCCCAGGATGGCCCAGTGGGCAGGCCACCCTCTGTATGGACTGTATGGACTGTGGCTTTGCTCTCCCCAGGATGGCCCAGTGGTCATGGAGTCCCCTCGTGGATCTGGCGTCGTGTACTCAAGTGGCTGAGGTGCCCCCCCTTCCCTTCCCCCTGAGGTGCCTGTCCTATTTTCTTTCTGATGCCCCTGCAGTGTTCTCTCCGTGGAGTTCTTGTCGTGGGACTGGGCCTTGCCCCTTTGCACAGGACCCCTGTGATCCACGGACAGTGGTTGGACTACATTTAGTAGCTGTATATATTTTGTACATAGTTTATTTATTTTTTGGGATTAATGGCGTACATATTTCAATATATCTGCCCGTTTATGATCTCTTCTTTTGGTCTTTGCATTATTTCGGAGGGGGGTGGTTTGTGGGTTGTGACAGTGATCTGTGGAAATGCATTGATGTGTGTGTTGTAGTGGGTGTGGGTGGGTGGGTGTGTGCCGGTAATCTTTTCCCTCCCCTGTGTCGTAGGTGCAGTACTCACCGATGTCTTCCACGCCGCCGGGCGTGCTCCTGGTATATGAGGAGGAATAGGAGTGCGGGGATGACCTGTAACTCTGGCTCCATACTGCCAGAATCTCGCCTGGAGTGCGTAGAGGTGAGCGTTTTCCCGTTCGTAGTCTGTTTCCGCCGTGTTCTTATCGTCGGTGCTCCCGCCCCGGAAAAGGTGGCAGATTGGTGGGTCGTAATAGGGTGGGCGGTACTTTGTCTGCCGCCGGGCTGTTGGCGGGAACCGCCGCGCTGTTTGTTTGTACCGCTGTGGCGGTCGGAGTGTTAAGTTGGCGGGCTGTGTTGGCGGTTCCCGCCAGGGTCAGAATGCCATTTTTAATACCGCCGGTCTGTTCGCGGTCCGACCGCCGCCTCTCCGCCGACCGCCAAGGTCAGAATGAGGGCCCTTGTGTCCTTTTCTTGTCCCCAAGGTGAGGTCCTCCGGCGCAACCCTGGAGAGAAAAGAAGGCAGAAAACCCGGTTACCCACAAGTAGGAACTACGGATGAAGAGCAAACGATAACCCAAGCCACCTCTTTCTATAATATGACTCAAATTGTGCAATAAAAACGATCACCTAACCGGAGAGAGAGTGTCACCAGCTCATCATTAATACGGGAAAACAGCTGGGAAAAGGGGACTGGCTACAATAACGTCACGTCGTCCGGGCAAATCCATCACCAGTGACTTATCCCACTTCAAACATTTGTCTCGTTGATCATCAATGCCTGCGGATTCAGAGGAAACTGCCTCACTTGAGGACTCTGATTAAACATGAATCCTTGTAACCCTGGAGTCCATCCCAACTACCTCATACCACATGGTCTGCCCCAACTGTTTGAGCACCGAGACAGCTGATCGAAGAAATATAATGCTGCTATTTGTTTGTATAGCTTGTTTGTGTCTTTTTATTTACCAAGGGGAGAGTGTAGTGTCTTAGAACTGTAGCGTTAGGACCCAGTGACTAAGGTCAGACGTATGAAGAACATTACATAAGTAATCTGGAAGGTGCCAGTGAGTGGTCTCTAATGGTTATTGGTATATTGAGTGTTCATTTACTTGTTGTACGCTGTTAAGTAATGATGTTAACTACGAGCTCCGTGTGTGGTGTTTTCCTGCGCCTGCTACTGGGTTGGGGAGGAAGCAACGAGGATCCACTAAGGATCACAGCTCACATACCTTTTTTTGCGCACTACAACTTGTGTTGGAAATTGAAAAAAATATATATAACTTGGTTTGCATGCTCACTGTGCCATTGGACTCAAGCTGCACCTCAATGACGACCCAAAAAAGCCGAAACCAGTCTAGGACTGCTTATGTTGCCAACTGGAGGGCCAAGGGGTTAAAGTGCATGGGACCTGTCTCTTTCTTCAGCGGCAAAGTGGCCAAAAAACACAATGGACTGGAATGTGATCTCCACTAAATTACCAGTGGCTGCATTTAAATTAGGTATTCCACCAATCACTTTTACTTTTTCTAAGTATGACTTACCTATGACAAACCTATAGCCTGTTCTTAGGCATGTCGTAAAATGGTTATTGTCACATACAAATTTAACCTACCGAATATAAACGTGTCAACTTTTAACCACTCGGGTGGCACCGGTTCCCAGGTGCCTTGGACGAGGTCACCTCGTCCTACACCCGGGAACTGTGGGGAGCGCTAGTGCTCCCCCCATGTGCACCCCACCCACCCCCCTCAAGGCAGGGATGGAAGGGGAAGCCCTTCCCCTTCCACCCCTGACCCCCCCCGGCAATCTGATGACATCAGCGCGCGCACAGCGCGCCGACGTCATCAAGTATTGCCGGGCTTCCAGCGCCTCGAGGGAGGAGGACTTCTCTAGCAGGAATCTCCACTAGACACCAGGGATTTTTTGGGGTATGTTTATTTTGGGGGCTATTTTATTTAGTATTTCGCCCCCTCCTGGGGGCAGATCGCCGATTTTTCGGCCGATCTGCCCCTGGGGGGTGGGGGGGTGGGGGGGGGCGAAATCCACTAGACACCAGGGATTTTGTTTTGATGGTTTATTTAGGGGGCGACCCCTTGGGCAAGGGTCGCCCCCCCCCCCGGGGGCTATTTTATTTAGTATTTTGCCCCCCCCCGGGCCAGATCGCCAATTTTTCGGCCGATCTGCCCCCGGGGGGGCGAAACCCACTAGACACCAGGGATTTACTTTTATATGTTTATTTTGGGGGCGACCCCTTGGGCAAGGGTCACTCCCCTGGGGGGCTATTTTTTTTTCTGTTTTTTTGTCTGTAAAAAACTTGAGAAGGGACAGTGCAGTGCCTTGCGGAATAATGAGCTGCTAGCTCTGACATTTTCAGACAGGAGGGATGTGTACATGCTGTAAACCATTCATGATGAGAGTACTTCCCCTGTGACTGTTTGGGGTCAGGTTGCGGAAGTGCGCAAACCTGCGTGCATTTTAGACTACAATAGGTACATGGGTGGTGTTTATAGAGTAGAGCAGAGATTGGAACCTTACACTGCTCTTCATAAGTCTTACATGTGGTATAAAAAGTTGGCCCTACATTTATTTCATTTGGCAACTTTTAATGTTTTTATTGTATTCAAGGATTGTTCACCTGAGTCAAGGATGACATTTGTTAAATTTCAGGAGTCAGTGATAGAAAGCCTTATTGTGGTGGAACAGGCAAGAGTTCCTAGAGTAGAAGTGGTGGAGGATGTGGCTAGATTGAAAGATCGGCACTTTCCAGATCACATTCCTCCCACTCCCAAAAAAGACTTGCCCACAAAGAAATGTAGAGTATGTGCCCGGAGATTAATCCGGAGGGAGAGCCGGATGTACTGCCCCGAATGCCCCTTCAAAGCCTGGGCTGTGTGTGTCCAGCTTTTTTAGAAGTTACCACACAAGGAAAAACTTTTGGGAAATACCGTTAGCGTAAACTGTCTGTTTTGTGTTTGTAGTTTTGTACTTATTTTATAATTAGTTAGTGGTTTCTTTGTTGTCTATAAACAAAAAAAAAGTGATGGCGGTGTGCGTGGGGTGGCGCTTGGCTGGCGGTGTGCGTGGGGTGGCGCTTGGCTGGCTGTGTGCTTGGGGTGGCGCTTGGCTGGTGGTCTGGGTGGGGTGGCGCTTGGCTGGCGGTGTGGCGCTTGGCTGGCGGTGTGCGTGGGGTGGCGCTTGGCTGGCGGTGTGTTTGGGGTGGCGCTTGGCTGGCGGTGTGGGTGGGGTGGCGCTTGGCTGGTGGTGTGCTTGGGGTGGCGCTTGGCTGGCAGTGTGCTTGGTGTGGCGCGTGGCTGGCGGTGTGCTTGGGGTGTCGCTTGGCTAGCGGTGCCAGCCAAACGCCAGTCCACACACTCATCAGCTGTTGTGATTGCTGTATCAGGCATGTGGGCGTATGAAAGTGATGGGCCCTTGACTGGTGCCGTCTGTCGATGCGAGTCTTGTAATGTGCTGGACCCGTGGCTGGCGGCGTGAATGGTCTTGTGCATGTCATGTATGAAAGGTGTGTGAATGGACTGTAAAGCGGTTGGTGCCTTGCCGTGGCTTTACAGCTCACGAGCTGTGAGTCATTGGTTCAGTTTTTTGGCCTTTCAGTTATTAGCAGTGCATTTCACTTTTGTGAAATCTCTTGTTAATAAAATTTAATCTACTGAACCATCACTCACCCTCGTGCCAAATCCAACCAGTATTTGTGGTACAAATGACAAAACCTGCTCCGCTGTAATCAGGCGTTGCAGCACACCTGAGACACGCTAGGTGATGAAGCATGCCACCAACTTGGTTGGTGGGTGAGGGGTCTTTTTCACATAACCTAAGTGCGTTTCTTTTCACAATTTTAGTGTTTGGCACATAACAGACGTATGTGGACACATCAAAATGATACATTACAAAACTACCTGTGTTTGGGGGGAGGGGCCACCTATGTTTTTGGTCCTGGCTGCGGCCTTCATCTAGGGAAACCTACCAAACCCAGACATTTTTTAAAACTAGACACCCCAAGGAGTGCAGGGAGATGTGGCTTGTGTGGATCCCCCAACATTTTCTTACCCAGACGCCTCTGCAAACCGCAAAATTTGCTTAAAAAAGCATATTTTCCTGACTTTTGTTTGTACGATCACCGCTCCAGCACAAAATTCCTACTCCCCAGCATTCCCCTCAATCTCCCAAGTAAAATGACACCTCACTTGTGTGGGTCCCCAAAGCAGAGTCAGCCTAAAGATGTATAAAAGAAGAATATGTCCTTATCAACTCGCTGTACTATCCCCTCTAACTCTACAAGTTTTTGGCCTTATTCTGTTGCAGGCACCTGGCCCACCCACACAAGTGAGGTATAATTTTTATCGGGAGACTTGGGGGAACGCTGGGTGGAAGGAAATTTGTGGCTCCTCTCAGATTCCAGAACTTTCTGTCACCAAAATGTGAGTAATATGTGTTTTTTTTTGCCATATTTTGAGGTTTGCAAAGTATTCTGGGTAACAGAACCTGGTCAGAGCCCCAGAAGTCACCCCATCTTGGATTCCCCTAGGTCTCTAATTTAAAAAAATGCACAGGTTTGGTAGGTTTCCCTAGGTGCCGGCTGAGCTAGAGGCCAAAATCTACAGGTAGGCACTTTGCAAAAAACACCTCTATTTTCTTTAAAAAAATGTGATGTGTCCACGTTGCGTTTTGGGGCATTTCCTGTCGCGGGCGCTAGGCCGACCCACACAAGTGAGGTATAAGTTTTATCGGGAGGCTTGAGGGAACGCTGGGTGGAAGGAAATTTGTGGCTCCTCTCTGATTCCAGAACTTTCTGTCACCAAAATGTGAGGATAATGTGTTTTTTTAGCCAAATTTTGAGGTTTGCAAAGGATTCTGGGTAACAGAACCTGGTCAGAGCCCCACAAGTCACCCATCTTGGATTCCCCTAGGTGTCTAGTTTTCAAAAAGGCACAGGTTTGGTAGGTTTCCCTAGGTGCCAGCTGAGCTAGAGGCCAAAATCTACAGGTAGGCACTTTGCAAAAAACACCTCTGTTTTCTTTAAAAAAATGTGATGTGTCCACGTTGTGTTTTGGGGCATTTCCTGTCGCGGGCACTAGGCCTACCCACACAAGTGAGGTATCATTTTTATCAGGATACTTGGGGGAACGCTGGGTGGAAGGAAATTTGTGGCTCCCCTCTGATTCCAGAACTTTCTGTCACCAAAATGTGAGGAAAATGTGTTTTTTTTTAGCCAAATTTTGAGGTTTGCAAAGGATTCTGGGTAACAGAACCTGGTCAGAGCCCCACAAGTCACCCCATATTGGATTCCCCTAGGTCTCTAGTTTTCGAAAATGCACAGGTTTGGTAGGTTTCCCTAGGTGCCGGCTGAAGTAGAGGCAAAAATCTACAGGTAGGCACTTTGCAAAATACACCTCTGTTTTCTTTAAAAAAATGTGATGTGTCCACGTTGCATTTTGGGGCATTTCCGGTCGCGGGCGCTAGGCCGACCCACACAAGTGAGGTATCATTTTTATCGGGAGACTTGGGGGAACTCTGGGTGGAAGGAAATTTGTGGCTCCTCTCAGATTCCAGAACTTTCTGTCACCAAAATGTGAGGAAAATGTGTTTTTTTTTGCCATATTTTGAGGTTTGCAAAGTATTCTGGGTAACAGAACCTGGTCAGAGCCCCAGAAGTCACCCCATCTTGGATTCCCCTAGGTCTCTAATTTAAAAAAATGCACAGGTTTGGTAGGTTTCCCTAGGTGCCGGCTGAGCTAGAGGCCAAAATCTACAGGTAGGCACTTTGCAAAAAACACCTCTATTTTCTTTAAAAAAATGTGATGTGTCCACGTTGCGTTTTAGGGCATTTCCTGTCGCGGGCGCTAGGCCGACCCACACAAGTGAGGTATAAGTTTTATCGGGAGGCTTGAGGGAACGCTGGGTGGAAGGAAATTTGTGGCTCCTCTCTGATTCCAGAACTTTCTGTCACCAAAATGTGAGGATAATGTGTTTTTTTAGCCAAATTTTGAGGTTTGCAAAGGATTCTGGGTAACAGAACCTGGTCAGAGCCCCACAAGTCACCCATCTTGGATTCCCCTTGGTGTCTAGTTTTCAAAAAGGCACAGGTTTGGTAGGTTTCCCTAGGTGCCAGCTGAGCTAGAGGCCAAAATCTACAGGTAGGCACTTTGCAAAAAACACCTCTGTTTTCTTTAAAAAAATGTGATGTGTCCACGTTGTGTTTTGGGGCATTTCCTGTCGCGGGCACTAGGCCTACCCACACAAGTGAGGTATCATTTTTATCAGGAGACTTGGGGGAACGCTGGGTGGAAGGAAATTTGTGGCTCCCCTCTGATTCCAGAACTTTCTGTCACCAAAATGTGAGGAAAATGTGTTTTTTTTTAGCCAAATTTTGAGGTTTGCAAAGGATTCTGGGTAACAGAACCTGGTCAGAGCCCCACAAGTCACCCCATATTGGATTCCCCTAGGTCTCTAGTTTTCGAAAATGCACAGGTTTGGTAGGTTTCCCTAGGTGCCGGCTGAACTAGAGGCCAAAATCTACAGGTAGGCACTTTGCAAAATACACCTCTGTTTTCTTTAAAAAAATGTGATGTGTCCACGTTGCATTTTGGGGCATTTCCGATCGCGGGCGCTAGGCCGACCCACACAAGTGAGGTATCATTTTTATCGGGAGGCTTGGGGGAACGCTGGGTGGAAGGAAATTTGTGGCTCCTCTCTGATTCCAGAACTTTCTGTCACCAAAATGTGAGGAAAATGTGTTTTTTTAGCCATATTTTGAGGTTTGCAAAGGATTCTGGGTAACAGAACCTGGTCAGAGCCCCACAAGTCACCCATCTTGGATTCCCCTAGGTCTCTAATTTAAAAAAATGCACAGGTTTGGTAGGTTTCCCTAGGTGCCAGCTAAGCTAGAGGCCAAAATCTACAGGTTGGCACTTTGCAAAAAACACCTCTATTTTCTTTAAAAAAATGTGATGTGTCCACGTTGCGTTTTGGGGCATTTCCTGTCGCGGGCACTAGGCCGACCCACACAAGTGAGGTATAAGTTTTATCGGGTGGCTTGAGGGAACGCTGGGTGGAAGGAAATTTGTGGCTCCTCTCTGATTCCAGAACTTTCTGTCACCAAAATGTGAGGAAAATGTGTTTTTTTAGCCAAATTTTGAGGTTTGCAAAGGATTCTGGGTAACAGAACCTGGTCAGAGCCCCACAAGTCACCCATCTTGGATTCCCCTAGGTGTCTAGTTTTCAAAAAGTCACAGGTTTGGTAGGTTTCCCTAGGTGCCAGCTGAGCTAGAGGACAAAATCTACAGGTAGGCACTTTGCAAAATACACCTCTGTTTTCTTTAAAAAAATGTGATGTGTCCACGTTGCATTTTGGGACATTTCCGGTCGCGGGCGCTAGGCCGACCCATACAAGTGAGGTATCATTTTTATCGGGAGGCTTGGGGGAACGCTGGGTGGAAGGAAATTTGTGGCTCCTCTCTGATTCCAGAACTTTCTGTCACCAAAATGTGAGGAAAATGTGTAATTTTAGCCAAATTTTGAGGTTTGCAAAGGATTCTGGGTAACAGAACCTGGTCAGAGCCCCACAAGTCACCAATCTTGGATTCCCCTAGGTGTCTAGTTTTCAAAAAGGCACAGGTTTGGTAGGTTTCCCTAGGTGCCAGCTAGGCTAGAGGCCAAAATCTACAGGTAGGCACTTTGCAAAAAACACCTCTGTTTTCTTCCAAAAAATGTGATGTGTCCACGTTGCGTTTTGGGGCATTTCCTGTAGCGGGCGCTAGGCCTACCCACACAAGTGAGGTATCATTTTTATTGGGAGACTTGGGGGAACGCTGGGTGGAAGGAAATTTGAGGCTCCTCTCTGATTCCAGAACTTTCTGTCACCAAAATGTGAGGAAAATGTGTTTTTTTTAGCAACATTTTGAGGTTTGCAAAGGATTCTGGGTAACAGAACCTGGTCAGAGCCCCACAAGTCACCCCATCTTGGATTCCCCTAGGTCTCTAGTTTTCACAAATGCACAGGTTTGGTAGGTTTCCCTAGGTGCCGGCTGAGCTAGAGGCCAAAATCTACAGGTAGGCACTATGCAAAAAACACATCTGTTTTCTTTAAAAAAATGTGATGTGTCCACGTTGCGTTTTGGGGCATTTCCTTTCGCGGGCGCTAGGCCGACCCATACAAGTGAGGTATCATTTTTATCGGGAGGCTTGGGGGAACGCTGGGTGGAAGGAAATTTGTGGCTCCTCTCTGATTCCAGAACTTTCCGTCACCAAAATGTGAGGAAAATGTGTTTTTTTAGCCAAATTTTGAGGTTTGCAAAGGATTCTGGATAACAGAACCTGGTCAGAGCCCCACAAGTCACCCATCTTGGATTCCCCTAGGTGTCTAGTTTTCAAAAAGGCACAGGTTTGGTAGGTTTCCCTAGGTGCCAGCTAAGCTAGAGGCCAAAATCTACAGGTAGGCACTTTGCAAAAAACACCTCTGTTTTCTTCCAAAAAATGTGATGTGTCCACGTTGCGTTTTGGGGCATTTCCTGTAGCGGGCGCAAGGCCTACCCACACAAGTGAGGTATCATTTTTATCGGGAGGCTTGGGGGAACGCTGGATGGAAGGAAATTTGTGGCTCCTCTCTGAATCCAGAACTTTCTGACACCAAAATGTGTTTTTTTTAGCCACATTTTGAGGTTTGCAAAGGATTCTGGGTAACAAAACCTGGTCAGAGCCCCACACGTCACCCCATCTTGGATTCCCCTAGGTCTGTAGTTTTCACAAATGCACAGGTTTGGTAGGTTTCCCTAGGTGCCGGCTAAGCTAGAGACCAAAATCTACAGGTAGGCACTTTGCAATAAACACCTCTGTTTTCTTTTAAAAAATGTGATGTGTCCACTTTGCGTTTTGGGGCATTTCCTATCGCGGGCGCTAGGCCGACCCACACAAGTGAGGTATTATTTTTATCGAGAGGCTTGGGGGAACGCTGGGTGGAAGGAAATTTGTGGCTCCTCTCTGATTCCAGAACTTTCTGTCACCAAAATGTGAGGAAAATTTGTTTTTTTAGCCATATTTTGAGGTTTGCAAAGGATTCTGGGTAACAGAACCAGGTCAGAGCCCCACAAGTCACCCATCTTGGATTCCCCTAGGTGTCTAGTTTTCAAAAAGGCACAGGTTTGGTAGTTTTCCC
Source organism: Pleurodeles waltl (assembly GCF_031143425.1). Classification (NCBI taxonomy): domain Eukaryota; kingdom Metazoa; phylum Chordata; class Amphibia; order Caudata; family Salamandridae; genus Pleurodeles; species Pleurodeles waltl. Next base: position 309,606,595 of record NC_090449.1, on the reverse strand, counting down.
TAGGTTCCAGCTGAGCTAGAGGCCAAAATCTACAGGTAGGCACTTTGCAAAAAACACCTCTGTTTTCTTTAAAAAAATGTGATGTGTCCACGTTGCGTTTTGGGGCATTTCCTGTAGTGGACGCTAGGCCTACCCACACAAGCGAGGTATCATTTTTATCGGGAGACTTGGGGGAACGCTGGGTGGAAGGAAATATGTGGCTCCTTACTGATTCCAGAACTTTCTGTCACCAAACTGTGAGGGAAATGTGTTTTGTTAGCCAAATTTTGAGGTTTGTAAAGGATTCTGGGTAACAGAACCTGGTCAGAGCCCTACAAGTCACCCCATCTTGGATTCCCCAAGGTCTCTAGTTTTCAAACATGCACAGGTTTGGTAGGTTTCCCTAGGTGCCGGCTGAGCTAGAGGCCAAAATCTACAGGTAGGCACTTTGCAAAAAACACCTCTGTTTTCTGTCAAAAATTGTGATGTGTCCACGTTGCGTTTTGGGGCATTTCCTTTCGCGGGCGCTAGGCCTACCCACACAAGTGAGGTATCATTTTTATCGGGAGACTTGGGGGAACGCTGGGTGGAAGAAAATTTGTGGCTCCTCTCTGAATCCAGAACTTTCTGACACCAAAATGTGAGGGAAATGTGTGTTTTTTAGCCACATTTTGAGGTTTGCAAAGGATTCTGGGTAACAGAATCTGGTCAGAGCCCCGCAAGTCACCCCATCTTGGATTCCCCTAGGTCTCTAGTTTTCACAAATGCACAGGTTTGGTAGGTTTCCCTAGGTGCCGGCTGAGCTAGAGGCCAAAATCTACAGGTAGGCACTTTGCAATAAACACCTCTGTTTTCTTTAAAAAAATGTGATGTGTCCACGTTGCGTTTTGGGGCATTTCCTATCGCGGGCGCTAGGCTGACCCACACAAGTGAGGTATTATTTTTATCGAGCGCTTGGGGGAACGCTGGGTGGAAGGAAATTTGTGGCTCCTCTCTGATTCCAGAACTTTCTGTCATCAAAATGTGAGGAAAATGTGTTTTTTTAGCCATGTTTTGAGGTTTGCAAAGGATTCTGGGTAACAGAACCAGGTCAGAGCCCCACAAGTCACCCATCTTGGATTCCCCTAGGTGTCTAGTTTTCAAAAAGGCACAGGTTTGGTAATTTTCCCTAGGTGCCAGCTGAGCTAGAGGCTAAAATCTACAGGTAGGCACTTTGCAAAAAACACCTCTGTTTTCTTTAAAAAAATGTGATGTGTCCACGTTGCGTTTTGGGGCATATCCTGTAGTGGGCGCTAGGCCTACCCACACAAGCGAGGTATCATTTTTATCGGGAGACTTGGGGGAACGCTGGGTGGAAGGAAATATGTGGCTCCTTACTGATTTCAGAACTTTCTGTCACCAAACTGTGAGGGAAATGTGTTTTGTGCGCCACATTTTGAGGTTTGCAAAGGATTCTGGGTAACAGAACCTGGTCAGAGCCCCACAAGTCACCCCATCTTGGATTCCCCTAGGTCTCTAGTTTTCAAAAATGCACAGGTTTGGTAGGTTTCCCTAGGTGCCGGCTGAGCTAGAGGCCTAAACCTACAGGTACGCACTTTGCAAAAAACACCTCTGTTTTCTTCCAAAAAATGTGATGTGTCCACGTTGCGTTTTGGGGCATTTCCTGTCGCGGGCGCTAGGCCTACCCACACAAATGAGGTATCATTTTTATCGGGAGACTTGGGGGAACGCTGGATGGAAGGAAATTTGTGGCTCCTTACTGATTCCAGAACTTTCTGTCACCAAAATGTGAGGAAAATGTGTTTTTTTAGCCAAATTTTGAGGTTTGCAAAGGATTCTGGGTAACAGAACCTGGTCAGAGCCCCACAAGTCACCCCATCTTGGATTCCCCTAGGTCTCTAGTTTTCAAAAATGCACTGGTGTGGTAGGTTTCCCTAGGTGCCAGCTGAGCTAGAGGCCAAAATCTACATGTAGGCACTTTGCAAAAAACACACATGTTTTCTTTAAAAAAATGTGATGTGTCCACGTTGCGTTTTGGGGCATTTCCTGTAGTGGGCGCTAGGCCTACCCACACAAGCGAGGTATCATTTTTATCAGGAGACTTGGGGGAACGCTGGGTGGAAGGAAATATGTGGCTCCTTACTGATTCCAGAACTTTCTGTCACCAAACTGTGAGGGAAATGTGTTTTGTTAGCCAAATTTTGAGGTTTGCAAAGGATTCTGGGTAACAGAACCTGGTCAGAGCCCCACAAGTCACCCCATCTTGGATTCCCCAAGGTCTCTAGTTTTCAAAAATGCACTGGTTTGGTAGGTTTTCCTAGGTGCCAGATGAGCTAGAGGCCAAAATCTACAGGTAGGCACTTTGCAAAAAACACCTCTGTTTTCTTTAAAAAAATGTGATGTGTCCACGTTGCGTTTTGGGGCATTTCCTGTAGTGGGCGCTAGGCCTACCCACACAAGCGAGGTATCATTTTTATCGGGAGACTTGGGGGAACGCTGGGTGGAAGGAAATATGTGGCTCCTTACTGATTCCAGAACTTTCTGTCACCAAACTGTGAGGGAAATGTGTTTTGTTAGCCAAATTTTGAGGTTTGCAAAGGATTCTGGGTAACAGAACCTGGTCAGAGCCCTACAAGTCAACCCCATCTTGGATTCCCCAAGGTCTCTAGTTTTCAAACATGCACAGGTTTGGTAGGTTTCCCTAGGTGCCAGATGAGCTAGAGGCCAAAATCTACAGGTAGGCACTTTGCAAAAAACACCTCTGTTTTCTTTAAAAAAATGTGATGTGTCCATGTTGCGTTTTGGGGCATTTCCTGTAGTGGGCGCTAGGCCTACCCACACAAGCGAGGTATCATTTTTATCGGGAGACTTGGGGGAACGCTGGGTGGAAGGAAATATGTGGCTCCTTACTGATTCCAGAACTTTCTGTCACCAAACTGTGAGGGAAATGTGTTTTGTTAGCCAAATTTTGAGGTTTGTAAAGGATTCTGGGTAACAGAACCTGGTCAGAGCCCTACAAGTCACCCCCATCTTGGATTCCCCTAGGTCTCTAGTTTTCAAACATGCACAGGTTTGGTAGGTTTCCCTAGGTGCCGGCTGAGCTAGAGGCCTAAACCTACAGGTACGCACTTTGCAAAAAACACCTCTGTTTTCTTCCAAAAAATGTGATGTGTCCACGTTGCGTTTTGGGGCATTTCCTGTTGCGGGCGCTAGGCCTACCCACACAAATGAGGTATCATTTTTATCAGGAGACTTGGGGGAACGCTGGATGGAAGGAAATTGGTGGCTCCTTACTGATTCCAGAACTTTCTGTCACCAAAATGTGAGGAAAATGTGTTTTTTTAGCCAAATTTTGAGGTTTGCAAAGGATTCTGGGTAACAGAACCTGGTCAGAGCCCCACAAGTCACCCCATCTTGGATTCCCCTAGGTCTCTAGTTTTCAAAAATGCACTGGTTTGGTAGGTTTCCCTAGGTGCCAGCTGAGCTAGAGGCCAAAATCTACAGGTAGGCACTTTGCAAAAAACACCTCTGTTTTCTTTAAAAAAATGTGATGTGTCCACGTTGCGTTTTGGGGCATTTCCTGTAGTGGGCGCTAGGCCTACCCACACAAGCGAGGTATCATTTTTATCAGGAGACTTGGGGGAACGCTGGGTAGAAGGAAATATGTGGCTCCTTACTGATTCCAGAACTTTCTGTCACCAAACTGTGAGGGAAATGTGTTTTGTTAGCCAAATTTTGAGGTTTGCAAAGGATTCTGGGTAACAGAACCTGGTCAGAGCCCCACAAGTCACCCCATCTTGGATTCCCCAAGGTCTCTAGTTTCCAAAAATGCACTGGTTTGGTAGGTTTCCCTAGGTGCCAGCTGAGCTAGAGGCCAAAATCTACAGGTAGGCACTTTGCAAAAAACACCTCTGTTTTCTTTAAAAAAATGTGATGTGTCCACGTTGCGTTTTGGGGCATTTCCTGTAGTGGGCGCTAGGCCTACCCACACAAGCGAGGTATCATTTTTATCGGGAGACTTGGGGGAACGCTGGGTGGAAGGAAATATGTGGCTCCTTACTTACTGATTCCAGAACTTTCTGTCACCAAACTGTGAGGGAAATGTGTTTTGTTAGCCAAATTTTGAGGTTTGTAAAGGATTCTGGGTAACAGAACCTGGTCAGAGCCCTACAAGTCACCCCATCTTGGATTCCCCTAGGTCTCTAGTTTTCAAACATGCACAGGTTTGGTAGGTTTCCCTAGGTGCCGGCTGAGCTAGAGGCCAAAATCTACAGGTAGGCACTTTGCAAAAAACACCTCTGTTTTCTGTCAAAAATTGTGATGTGTCCATGTTGCGTTTTGGGGCATTTCCTGTCGCGGGCGCTAGGCCGACCCACACAAGTGAGGTATCATTTTTATCGGGAGATTTGCGGGAACGCTGGGTGGAAGGAAATTTGTGGCTCCTCTCTGATTCCAGAACTTTCTGTCACCAAAATGTGAGGAAAATGTGTTTTTTTAGCCAAATTTTGAGGTTTGCAAAGGATTCTGGGTAACAGAACCTGGTCAGAGCCCCGCAAGTCACCCCATCTTGGATTCCCCTAGGTCTCTAGTTTTCACAAATGCACAGGTTTGGTAGGTTTCCCTAGGTGCCGGCTGAGCTAGAGACCAAAATCTACAGGTAGGCACTTTGCAAAAAACACCCCTGTTTTCTTTCAAAAAATGTGATGTGTCCACGTTGCGTTTTGTGGCATTTCCTGTTGCGGGCGCGAGGCCTACCCACACAAGTGAGATATCATTTTTATCGGGAGACTTGGGGGAACGCTGGGTGGAAGGAAATTTGTGGCTCCTCTCAGATTCCAGAACTTTCTGTCACCAAAATGTGAGGAAAACGTGTTTTTTTAGTCATATTTTGAGGTTTGCAAAGGATTCTGGGTAACAGAACCTGGTCAGAGCCCCACAAGTCACCCCATCTTGGATTCCCCTAGGTCTCTCGTTTTCAAAAATGCACAGGTTTGGTAGGTTTCCCTAGGTGCCGGCTGAGCTAGAGGCCTAAATCTACAGGTAAGCACTTTGCAAAAAACACCTCTGTTTTCTTCCAAAAAATGTGATGTGTCCACGTTGTGTGTTGGGGCATTTCCTGTCGCGGGCGGTAGGCCTACCCACACAAATGAGGTATCATTTTTATCGGGAGACTTGGGGGAACGCTGGATGGAAGGAAATTTGTGGCTCCTTACTGATTCCAGAACTTTCTGTCACCAAAATGTGAGGAAAATGTGTTTTTTTAGCCAAATTTTGAGGTTTGCAAAGGATTCTGGGTAACAGAACCTGGTCAGAGCCCCACAAGTCACCCCATCTTGGATTCCCCTAGGTCTCTAGTTTTCAAAAATGCACTGGTGTGGTAGGTTTCCCTAGGTGCCAGCTGAGCTAGAGGCCAAAATCTACATGTAGGCACTTTGCAAAAAACACACATGTTTTCTTTAAAAAAATGTGATGTGTCCACGTTGCGTTTTGGGGCATTTCCTGTAGTGGGCGCTAGGCCTACCCACACAAGCGAGGTATCATTTTTATCAGGAGACTTGGGGGAACGCTGGGTGGAAGGAAATATGTGGCTCCTTACTGATTCCAGAACTTTCTGTCACCAAACTGTGAGGGAAATGTGTTTTGTTAGCCAAATTTTGAGGTTTGCAAAGGATTCTGGGTAACAGAACCTGGTCAGAGCCCCACAAGTCACCCCATCTTGGATTCCCCAAGGTCTCTACTTTTCAAAAATGCACTGGTTTGGTAGGTTTCCCTAGGTGCCAGATGAGCTAGAGGCCAAAATCTACAGGTAGGCACTTTGCAAAAAATACCTCTGTTTTCTTTTAAAAAATGTGATGTGTCCATGTTGCGTTTTGGGGCATTTCCTGTAGTGGGCGCTAGGCCTACCCACACAAGCGAGGTATCATTTTTATCGGGAGACTTGGGGGAACGCTGGGTGGAAGGAAATATGTGGCTCCTTACTGATTCCAGAACTTTCTGTCACCAAACTGTGAGGGAAATGTGTTTTGTTAGCCAAATTTTGAGGTTTGTAAAGGATTCTGGGTAACAGAACCTGGTCAGAGCCCTACAAGTCACCCCCATCTTGGATTCCCCTAGGTCTCTAGTTTTCAAACATGCACAGGTTTGGTAGGTTTCCCTAGGTGCCGGCTGAGCTAGAGGCCAAAATCTACAGGTAGGCACTTTGCAAAAAACACCTCTGTTTTCTGTCAAAAATTGTGATGTGTCTACGTTGCGTTTTGGGGCATTTCCTGTCGCGGGCGCTAGGCCGACCCACACAAGCGAGGTATAATTTTTATCAGGAGACTTGCGGGGACGCTGGGTGGAAGGAAATTTGTGGCTCCTCTCTGATTCCAGAACTTTCTGTCACCAAAATGTGAGGAAAATGTGGTTTTTTAGCCACATTTTGAGGTTTGCAAAGGATTCTGGGTAACAGAACCTGGTCAGAGCCCCACAAGTCACCCCATCTTGGATTCCCCTAGGTCTCTAGTTTTCAAAAATGCACAGGTTTGGTAGGTTTCCCTAGGTGCCGGCTGAGCTAGAGGCCTAAAACTACAGGTACGCACTTTGCAAAAAACACCTCTGTTTTCTTCCAAAAAATGTGATGTGTCCACGTTGCGTTTTGGGGCATTTCCTGTTGCGGGCGCTAGGCCTACCCACACAAATGAGGTCTCATTTTTATCGGGAGACTTGAGGGAACGCTGGATGGAAGGAAATTGGTGGCTCCTTACTGATTCCAGAACTTTCTGTCACCAAAATGTGAGGAAAATGTGTTTTTTTAGCCAAATTTTGAGGTTTGCAAAGGATTCTGGGTAACAGAACCTGGTCAGAGCCCCACAAGTCACCCCATCTTGGATTCCCCTAGGTCTCTAGTTTTCAAAAATGCACTGGTGTGGTAGGTTTCCCTAGGTGCCAGCTGAGCTAGAGGCCAAAATCTACATGTAGGCACTTTGCAAAAAACACACATGTTTTCTTTAAAAAAATGTGATGTGTCCACGTTGCGTTTTGGGGCATTTCCTGTAGTGGGCGCTAGGCCTACCCACACAAGCGAGGTATCATTTTTATCAGGAGACTTGGGGGAACGCTGGGTGGAAGGAAATATGTGGCTCCTTACTGATTCCAGAACTTTCTGTCACCAAACTGTGAGGGAAATGTGTTTTGTTAGCCAAATTTTGAGGTTTGCAAAGGATTCTGGGTAACAGAACCTGGTCAGAGCCCCACAAGTCACCCCATCTTGGATTCCCCAAGGTCTCTACTTTTCAAAAATGCACTGGTTTGGTAGGTTTCCCTAGGTGCCAGATGAGCTAGAGGCCAAAATCTACAGGTAGGCACTTTGCAAAAAACACCTCTGTTTTCTTTTAAAAAATGTGATGTGTCCATGTTGCGTTTTGGGGCATTTCCTGTAGTGGGCGCTAGGCCTACCCACACAAGCGAGGTATCATTTTTATCGGGAGACTTGGGGGAACGCTGGGTGGAAGGAAATATGTGGCTCCTTACTGATTCCAGAACTTTCTGTCACCAAACTGTGAGGGAAATGTGTTTTGTTAGCCAAATTTTGAGGTTTGTAAAGGATTCTGGGTAACAGAACCTGGTCAGAGCCCTACAAGTCACCCCCATCTTGGATTCCCCTAGGTCTCTAGTTTTCAAACATGCACAGGTTTGGTAGGTTTCCCTAGGTGCCGGCTGAGCTAGAGGCCAAAATCTACAGGTAGGCACTTTGCAAAAAACACCTCTGTTTTCTGTCAAAAATTGTGATGTGTCTACGTTGCGTTTTGGGGCATTTCCTGTCGCGGGCGCTAGGCCGACCCACACAAGCGAGGTATAATTTTTATCAGGAGACTTGCGGGGACGCTGGGTGGAAGGAAATTTGTGGCTCCTCTCTGATTCCAGAACTTTCTGTCACCAAAATGTGAGGAAAATGTGGTTTTTTAGCCACATTTTGAGGTTTGCAAAGGATTCTGGGTAACAGAACCTGGTCAGAGCCCCACAAGTCACCCCATCTTGGATTCCCCTAGGTCTCTAGTTTTCAAAAATGCACAGGTTTGGTAGGTTTCCCTAGGTGCCGGCTGAGCTAGAGGCCTAAAACTACAGGTACGCACTTTGCAAAAAACACCTCTGTTTTCTTCCAAAAAATGTGATGTGTCCACGTTGCGTTTTGGGGCATTTCCTGTTGCGGGCGCTAGGCCTACCCACACAAATGAGGTCTCATTTTTATCGGGAGACTTGGGGGAACGCTGGATGGAAGGAAATTGGTGGCTCCTTACTGATTCCAGAACTTTCTGTCACCAAAATGTGAGGAAAATGTGTTTTTTTAGCCAAATTTTGAGGTTTGCAAAGGATTCTGGGTAACAGAACCTGGTCAGAGCCCCACAAGTCACCCCATCTTGGATTCCCCTAGGTCTCTAGTTTTCAAAAATGCACTGGTTTGGTAGGTTTCCCTAGGTGCCAGCTGAGCTAGAGGCCAAAATCTACAGGTAGGCACTTTGCAAAAAACACCTCTGTTTTCTTTAAAAAAATGTGATGTGTCCACGTTGCGTTTTGGGGCATTTCCTGTAGTGGGCGCTAGGCCTACCCACACAAGCGAGGTATCATTTTTATCGGGAGACTTGGGGGAACGCTGGGTGGAAGGAAATATGTGGCTCCTTACTTACTGATTCCAGAACTTTCTGTCACCAAACTGTGAGGGAAATGTGTTTTGTTAGCCAAATTTTGAGGTTTGTAAAGGATTCTGGGTAACAGAACCTGGTCAGAGCCCTACAAGTCACCCCATCTTGGATTCCCCTAGGTCTCTAGTTTTCAAACATGCACAGGTTTGGTAGGTTTCCCTAGGTGCCGGCTGAGCTAGAGGCCAAAATCTACAGGTAGGCACTTTGCAAAAAACACCTCTGTTTTCTGTCAAAAATTGTGATGTGTCCATGTTGCGTTTTGGGGCATTTCCTGTCGCGGGCGCTAGGCCGACCCACACAAGTGAGGTATCATTTTTATCGGGAGATTTGCGGGAACGCTGGGTGGAAGGAAATTTGTGGCTCCTCTCTGATTCCAGAACTTTCTGTCACCAAAATGTGAGGAAAATGTGTTTTTTTAGCCAAATTTTGAGGTTTGCAAAGGATTCTGGGTAACAGAACCTGGTCAGAGCCCCGCAAGTCACCCCATCTTGGATTCCCCTAGGTCTCTAGTTTTCACAAATGCACAGGTTTGGTAGGTTTCCCTAGGTGCCGGCTGAGCTAGAGACCAAAATCTACAGGTAAGCACTTTGCAAAAAACACCCCTGTTTTCTTTCAAAAAATGTGATGTGTCCACGTTGCGTTTTGTGGCATTTCCTGTTGCGGGCGCGAGGCCTACCCACACAAGTGAGATATCATTTTTATCGGGAGACTTGGGGGAACGCTGGGTGGAAGGAAATTTGTGGCTCCTCTCAGATTCCAGAACTTTCTGTCACCAAAATGTGAGGAAAACGTGTTTTTTTTGTCATATTTTGAGGTTTGCAAAGGATTCTGGGTAACAGAACCTGGTCAGAGCCCCACAAGTCACCCCATCTTGGATTCCCCTAGGTCTCTCGTTTTCAAAAATGCACAGGTTTGGTAGGTTTCCCTAGGTGCCGGCTGAGCTAGAGGCCTAAATCTACAGGTAAGCACTTTGCAAAAAACACCTCTGTTTTCTTCCAAAAAATGTGATGTGTCCACGTTGTGTGTTGGGGCATTTCCTGTCGCGGGCGCTAGGCCTACCCACACAAATGAGGTATCATTTTTATCGGGAGACTTGGGGGAACGCTGGATGGAAGGAAATTTGTGGCTCCTTACTGATTCCAGAACTTTCTGTCACCAAAATGTGAGGAAAATGTGTTTTTTTAGCCAAATTTTGAGGTTTGCAAAGGATTCTGGGTAACAGAACCTGGTCAGAGCCCCACAAGTCACCCCATCTTGGATTCCCCTAGGTCTCTAGTTTTCAAAAATGCACTGGTGTGGTAGGTTTCCCTAGGTGCCAGCTGAGCTAGAGGCCAAAATCTACATGTAGGCACTTTGCAAAAAACACACATGTTTTCTTTAAAAAAATGTGATGTGTCCACGTTGCGTTTTGGGGCATTTCCTGTAGTGGGCGCTAGGCCTACCCACACAAGCGAGGTATCATTTTTATCAGGAGACTTGGGGGAACGCTGGGTGGAAGGAAATATGTGGCTCCTTACTGATTCCAGAACTTTCTGTCACCAAACTGTGAGGGAAATGTGTTTTGTTAGCCAAATTTTGAGGTTTGCAAAGGATTCTGGGTAACAGAACCTGGTCAGAGCCCCACAAGTCACCCCATCTTGGATTCCCCAAGGTCTCTAGTTTTAAAAAATGCACTGGTTTGGTAGGTTTCCCTAGGTGCCAGATGAGCTAGAGGCCAAAATCTACAGGTAGGCACTTTGCAAAAAACACCTCTGTTTTCTTTAAAAAAAATGTGATGTGTCCATGTTGCGTTTTGGGGCATTTCCTGTAGTGGGCGCTAGGCCTACCCACACAAGCGAGGTATAATTTTTATCGGGAGACTTGGGGGAACGCTGGGTGGAAGGAAATATGTGGCTCCTTACTGATTCCAGAACTTTCTGTCACCAAACTGTGAGGGAAATGTGTTTTGTTAGCCAAATTTTGAGGTTTGTAAAGGATTCTGGGTAACAGAACCTGGTCAGAGCCCTACAAGTCACCCCCATCTTGGATTCCCCTAGGTCTCTAGTTTTCAAACATGCACAGGTTTGGTAGGTTTCCCTAGGTGCCGGCTGAGCTAGAGGCCAAAATCTACAGGTAGGCACTTTGCAAAAAACACCTCTGTTTTCTGTCAAAAATTGTGATGTGTCTACGTTGCGTTTTGGGGCATTTCCTGTCGCGGGCGCTAGGCCGACCCACACAAGCGAGGTATAATTTTTATCAGGAGACTTGCGGGGACGCTGGGTGGAAGGAAATTTGTGGCTCCTCTCTGATTCCAGAACTTTCTGTCACCAAAATGTGAGGAAAATGTGGTTTTTTAGCCACATTTTGAGGTTTGCAAAGGATTCTGGGTAACAGAACCTGGTCAGAGCCCCACAAGTCACCCCATCTTGGATTCCCCTAGGTCTCTAGTTTTCAAAAATGCACAGGTTTGGTAGGTTTCCCTAGGTGCCGGCTGAGCTAGAGGCCTAAAACTACAGGTACGCACTTTGCAAAAAACTCCTCTGTTTTCTTCCAAAAAATGTGATGTGTCCACGTTGCGTTTTGGGGCATTTCCTGTTGCGGGCGCTAGGCCTACCCACACAAATGAGGTATCATTTTTATCGGGAGACTTGGGGGAACGCTGGATGGAAGGACATTGGTGGCTCCTTACTGATTCCAGAACTTTCTGTCACCAAAATGTGAGGAAAATGTGTTTTTTTAGCCAAATTTTGAGGTTTGCAAAGGATTCTGGGTAACAGAACCTGGTCAGAGCCCCACAAGTCACCCCATCTTGGATTCCCCTAGGTCTCTCGTTTTCAAAAATGCACTGGCTTGGTAGGTTTCCCTAGGTGCCAGCTGAGCTAGAGGCCAAAATCTACAGGTAGGCACTTTGCAAAAAACACCTCTGTTTTCTTTAAAAAAATGTGATGTGTCCACGTTGCGTTTTGGGGCATTTCCTGTAGTGGGCGCTAGGCCTACCCACACAAGCGAGGTATCATTTTTATCAGGAGACTTGGGGGAACGCTGGGTAGAAGGAAATATGTGGCTCCTTACTGATTCCAGAACTTTCTGTCACCAAACTGTGAGGGAAATGTGTTTTGTTAGCCAAATGTTGAGGTTTGCAAAGGATTCTGGGTAACAGAACCTGGTCAGAGCCCCACAAGTCACCCCATCTTGGATTCCCCAAGGTCTCTAGTTTCCAACAATGCACTGGTTTGGTAGGTTTCCCTAGGTGCCAGCTGAGCTAGAGGCCAAAATCTACAGGTAGGCACTTTGCAAAAAACACCTCTGTTTTCTTTAAAAAAATGTGATGTGTCCACGTTGCGTTTTGGGGCATTTCCTGTAGTGGGCGCTAGGCCTACCCACACAAGTGAGATATCATTTTTATCGGGAGACTTGGGGGAACGCTGGGTGGAAGGAAATATGTGGCTCCTTACTGATTCCAGAACTTTCTGTCACCAAACTGTGAGGGAAATGTGTTTTGTTAGCCAAATTTTGAGGTTTGTAAAGGATTCTGGGTAACAGAACCTGGTCAGAGCCCTACAAGTCACCCCATCTTGGATTCCCCTAGGTCTCTAGTTTTCAAACATGCACAGGTTTGGTAGGTTTCCCTAGGTGCCGGCTGAGCTAGAGGCCAAAATCTACAGGTAGGCACTTTGCAAAAAACACCTCTGTTTTCTGTCAAAAATTGTGATGTGTCCATGTTGCGTTTTGGGGCATTTCCTGTCGCGGGCGCTAGGCCGACCCACACAAGTGAGGTATCATTTTTATCGGGAGATTTGCGGGAACGCTGGGTGGAAGGAAATTTGTGGCTCCTCTCTGATTCCAGAACTTTCTGTCACCAAAATGTGAGGAAAATGTGTTTTTTTAGCCAAATTTTGAGGTTTGCAAAGGATTCTGGTTAACAGAACCTGGTCAGAGCCCCGCAAGTCACCCCATCTTGGATTCCCCTAGGTCTCTAGTTTTCACAAATGCACAGGTTTGGTAGGTTTCCCTAGGTGCCGGCTGAGCTAGAGACCAAAATCTACAGGTAGGCACTTTGCAAAAAACACCTCTGTTTTCTTTCAAAAAATGTGATGTGTCCACGTTGCGTTTTGTGGCATTTCCTGTTGCGGGCGCGAGGCCTACCCACACAAGTGAGATATCATTTTTATCGGGAGACTTGGGGGAACGCTGGGTGGAAGGAAATTTGTGGCTCCTCTCAGATTCCAGAACTTTCTGTCACCAAAATGTGAGGAAAACGTGTTTTTTTAGTCATATTTTGAGGTTTGCAAAGGATTCTGGGTAACAGAACCTGGTCAGAGCCCCACAAGTCACCCCATCTTGGATTCCCCTAGGTCTCTCGTTTTCAAAAATGCACAGGTTTGGTAGGTTTCCCTAGGTGCCTGCTGAGCTAGAGGCCTAAATCTACAGGTAAGCACTTTGCAAAAAACACCTCTGTTTTCTTCCAAAAAATGTGATGTGTCCACGTTGCGTGTTGGGGCATTTCCTGTCGCGGGCGCTAGGCCTACCCACACAAATGAGGTATCATTTTTATCGGGAGACTTGGGGGAACGCTGGATGGAAGGAAATTTGTGGCTCCTTACTGATTCCAGAACTTTCTGTCACCAAAATGTGAGGAAAATGTGTTTTTTTAGCCAAATTTTGAGGTTTGCAAAGGATTCTGGGTAACAGAACCTGGTCAGAGCCCCACAAGTCACCCCATCTTGGATTCCCCTAGGTCTCTAGTTTTCAAAAATGCACTGGTGTGGTAGGTTTCCCTAGGTGCCAGCTGAGCTAGAGGCCAAAATCTACATGTAGGCACTTTGCAAAAAACACACATGTTTTCTTTAAAAAAATGTGATGTGTCCACGTTGCGTTTTGGGGCATTTCCTGTAGTGGGCGCTAGGCCTACCCACACAAGCGAGGTATCATTTTTATCAGGAGACTTGGGGGAACGCTGGGTGGAAGGAAATATGTGGCTCCTTACTGATTCCAGAACTTTCTGTCACCAAACTGTGAGGGAAATGTGTTTTGTTAGCCAAATTTTGAGGTTTGCAAAGGATTCTGGGTAACAGAACCTGGTCAGAGCCCCACAAGTCACCCCATCTTGGATTCCCCAAGGTCTCTAGTTTTAAAAAATGCACTGGTTTGGTAGGTTTCCCTAGGTGCCAGATGAGCTAGAGGCCAAAATCTACAGGTAGGCACTTTGCAAAAAACACCTCTGTTTTCTTTAAAAAAAATGTGATGTGTCCATGTTGCGTTTTGGGGCATTTCCTGTAGTGGGCGCTAGGCCTACCCACACAAGCGAGGTATCATTTTTATCGGGAGACTTGGGGGAACGCTGGGTGGAAGGAAATATGTGGCTCCTTACTGATTCCAGAACTTTCTGTCACCAAACTGTGAGGGAAATGTGTTTTGTTAGCCAAATTTTGAGGTTTGTAAAGGATTCTGGGTAACAGAACCTGGTCAGAGCCCTACAAGTCACCCCCATCTTGGATTCCCCTAGGTCTCTAGTTTTCAAACATGCACAGGTTTGGTAGGTTTCCCTAGGTGCCGGCTGAGCTAGAGGCCAAAATCTACAGGTAGGCACTTTGCAAAAAACACCTCTGTTTTCTGTCAAAAATTGTGATGTGTCTACGTTGCGTTTTGGGGCATTTCCTGTCGCGGGCGCTAGGCCGACCCACACAAGCGAGGTATAATTTTTATCAGGAGACTTGCGGGGACGCTGGGTGGAAGGAAATTTGTGGCTCCTCTCTGATTCCAGAACTTTCTGTCACCAAAATGTGAGGAAAATGTGGTTTTTTAGCCACATTTTGAGGTTTGCAAAGGATTCTGGGTAACAGAACCTGGTCAGAGCCCCACAAGTCACCCCATCTTGGATTCCCCTAGGTCTCTAGTTTTCAAAAATGCACAGGTTTGGTAGGTTTCCCTAGGTGCCGGCTGAGCTAGAGGCCTAAAACTACAGGTACGCACTTTGCAAAAAACTCCTCTGTTTTCTTCCAAAAAATGTGATGTGTCCACGTTGCGTTTTGGGGCATTTCCTGTTGCGGGCGCTAGGCCTACCCACACAAATGAGGTATCATTTTTATCGGGAGACTTGGGGGAACGCTGGATGGAAGGACATTGGTGGCTCCTTACTGATTCCAGAACTTTCTGTCACCAAAATGTGAGGAAAATGTGTTTTTTTAGCCAAATTTTGAGGTTTGCAAAGGATTCTGGGTAACAGAACCTGGTCAGAGCCCCACAAGTCACCCCATCTTGGATTCCCCTAGGTCTCTCGTTTTCAAAAATGCACTGGCTTGGTAGGTTTCCCTAGGTGCCAGCTGAGCTAGAGGCCAAAATCTACAGGTAGGCACTTTGCAAAAAACACCTCTGTTTTCTTTAAAAAAATGTGATGTGTCCACGTTGCGTTTTGGGGCATTTCCTGTAGTGGGCGCTAGGCCTACCCACACAAGCGAGGTATCATTTTTATCAGGAGACTTGGGGGAACGCTGGGTAGAAGGAAATATGTGGCTCCTTACTGATTCCAGAACTTTCTGTCACCAAACTGTGAGGGAAATGTGTTTTGTTAGCCAAATGTTGAGGTTTGCAAAGGATTCTGGGTAACAGAACCTGGTCAGAGCCCCACAAGTCACCCCATCTTGGATTCCCCAAGGTCTCTAGTTTCCAACAATGCACTGGTTTGGTAGGTTTCCCTAGGTGCCAGCTGAGCTAGAGGCCAAAATCTACAGGTAGGCACTTTGCAAAAAACACCTCTGTTTTCTTTAAAAAAATGTGATGTGTCCACGTTGCGTTTTGGGGCATTTCCTGTAGTGGGCGCTAGGCCTACCCACACAAGCGAGGTATCATTTTTATCGGGAGACTTGGGGGAACGCTGGGTGGAAGGAAATATGTGGCTCCTTACTGATTCCAGAACTTTCTGTCACCAAACTGTGAGGGAAATGTGTTTTGTTAGCCAAATTTTGAGGTTTGTAAAGGATTCTGGGTAACAGAACCTGGTCAGAGCCCTACAAGTCACCCCATCTTGGATTCCCCTAGGTCTCTAGTTTTCAAACATGCACAGGTTTGGTAGGTTTCCCTAGGTGCCGGCTGAGCTAGAGGCCAAAATCTACAGGTAGGCACTTTGCAAAAAACACCTCTGTTTTCTGTCAAAAATTGTGATGTGTCCATGTTGCGTTTTGGGGCATTTCCTGTCGCGGGCGCTAGGCCGACCCACACAAGTGAGGTATCATTTTTATCGGGAGATTTGCGGGAACGCTGGGTGGAAGGAAATTTGTGGCTCCTCTCTGATTCCAGAACTTTCTGTCACCAAAATGTGAGGAAAATGTGTTTTTTTAGCCAAATTTTGAGGTTTGCAAAGGATTCTGGTTAACAGAACCTGGTCAGAGCCCCGCAAGTCACCCCATCTTGGATTCCCCTAGGTCTCTAGTTTTCACAAATGCACAGGTTTGGTAGGTTTCCCTAGGTGCCGGCTGAGCTAGAGACCAAAATCTACAGGTAGGCACTTTGCAAAAAACACCTCTGTTTTCTTTCAAAAAATGTGATGTGTCCACGTTGCGTTTTGTGGCATTTCCTGTTGCGGGCGCGAGGCCTACCCACACAAGTGAGATATCATTTTTATCGGGAGACTTGGGGGAACGCTGGGTGGAAGGAAATTTGTGGCTCCTCTCAGATTCCAGAACTTTCTGTCACCAAAATGTGAGGAAAACGTGTTTTTTTAGTCATATTTTGAGGTTTGCAAAGGATTCTGGGTAACAGAACCTGGTCAGAGCCCCACAAGTCACCCCATCTTGGATTCCCCTAGGTCTCTCGTTTTCAAAAATGCACAGGTTTGGTTGGTTTCCCTAGGTGCCTGCTGAGCTAGAGGCCTAAATCTACAGGTAAGCACTTTGCAAAAAACACCTCTGTTTTCTTCCAAAAAATGTGATGTGTCCACGTTGCGTGTTGGGGCATTTCCTGTCGCGGGCGCTAGGCCTACCCACACAAATGAGGTATCATTTTTATCGGGAGACTTGGGGGAACGCTGGATGGAAGGAAATTTGTGGCTCCTTACTGATTCCAGAACTTTCTGTCACCAAAATGTGAGGAAAATGTGTTTTTTTAGCCAAATTTTGAGGTTTGCAAAGGATTCTGGGTAATAGAACCTGGTCAGAGCCCCGCAAGTCAACCCATCTTGGATTCCCCTAGGTCTCTAGTTTTCACAAATGCACAGGTTTGGTAGGTTTCCCTAGGTGCCGGCTGAGCTAGAGACCAAAATCTACAGGTAGGCACTTTGCAAAAAACACCTCTGTTTTCTTTCAAAAAATGTGATGTGTCCACGTTGCGTTTTGGGGCATTTCCTGTTGCGGGCGCGAGGCCGACCCACACAAGTGAGGTATCATTTTTATCGGGAGATTTGCGGGAACGCTGGGTGGACGGAAATTTGTGGCTCCTCTCAGATTCCAGAACTTTCTGTCACCAAAATGTGAGGAAAACGTGTTTTTTTAGTCATATTTTGAGGTTTGCAAAGGATTCTGGGTAACAGAACCTGGTCAGAGCCCCACAAGTCTCCCCATCTTGGATTCCCCTAGGTGTATAGTTTTCAAAAATGCACAGGTTTGGTAGGTTTCCCTAGGTGCCGGCTGAGCTAGAGGCCAAAATCTACAGGTAGGCACTTTGCAAAAAACACCTCTGTTTTCTGTCAAAAATTGTGATGTGTCCACGTTGTGTTTTGGGGCATTTCCTGTCGCGGGCGCTAGGCCTACCGACACAAGTGAGGTATCATTTTTATCGGGAGACTTGGGGGAACATAGATTAGCAAAACAATAGTTATTGCCCCTTGTCTTTCTCTACATTTTTTCCTTCCAAATATAAGAGAGTGTGTAAAAAAAGACGTCTATTTGAGAAATGCCCTGTAATTCACATGCTAGTATGGTCACCCCGGAATTCAGAGATGTGCAAATAACCACTGCTCCTCAACGCCTTATCTTGTGCCCATTTTGGGAATACAAAGGTTTTCTTGATAGCTACTTTTCACTCTTTATATTTCAACAAATGAATTGCTGTATACCCGGCATAGAATGAAAATGCACTGCAGGGTGCAGCTCATTTATTGGCTCTGGGTACCTAGGGTTCTTGATGAACCTACAAGCTCTATATATCCCCAGAACCAGAGGAGTCCAGCAGATGTAACGATAAATTGCTTTTGAAAATTTGACATTGCAGGAAAAAGTTACAGAGTAAAACGTAGAGAAAAATTGCTGTTTTTTTCACCTCAGTTTCAATATTTTTCTTTTTCAGTTGTTATTTTCTGTAGGAAACCCTTGTAGGATCTACACAAATGACCCATTGCTGAATTCAGAATGTTGTCTTCTTTTCAGAAATGTTTAGGTTTCTGGGATCCAGCATTGGTTTCACACCCATTTCTGTCACTGACTGGAAGGAGGCTGAAAGCACAAAAAATTGTAAAAATGGGGTATGTTCCAGTAAAATGCCAAATTTGTGTTGAAAAATTGGGTTTCTGATTCAAGTCTGCCTGTTCCTGAAAGTTGGGAAGCTGGTGATTTTAGCACCTTTGTTGATGCCATTCTCAGGGGGAAAACCACAAGTCTTCTTCTGCAGCCACTTTTTCCCATTTTTTTGAAAAAAACGAAATTTTCACTGTATTTTAGCTAATTTCTTTGCCTCCTTCAGGGGAACCCACAAAGTCTGGGTACCTCTAGAATCCCTAGGATGTTGGAAAAAAAGGACGCAAATTTGGCTTGGCTAGCTTATGTGGACAAAAAGTTATGAGGGCCTAAGCACGAACTTCCTCAAATAGCCAAAAAAAAAGGCCTGGCACAGGAGGAGGAAAAGGCCTGGCAGCGAAGGGGTTAATTCTCGTTTCTTCTGCAGCATAGAGCCTACTGTTGGCATATTGCAAATGAAGGACACGCTCTAGATTTTTTTTAAACCAAACTACTTGAAGAACTGGCACGTGACTTACATTTATCCAATGAGAATAGCGGGAAAAAAATACACATTTTTAAGACTATTTCGGTAGGCAGCTGGAGTGGAATTTACAATTAATGAAATTTATGTGCTGTGCCTTGCGGTTCCGCAAAGAAAGTGTATATTCGTTTATTTTCCATGATCGCAATCTTTTTAATCAAATAAGACTCGAACTCCGCGTTTGTTGTCTTTCTCGGATCAAGGAGGTTTTTGGGAAATGTAGTTTTCTGAGGTTTGGAGACCGTTGTCGGCGTGCCTTGGCAAGTAGAAGTCGGACTCCGTTTCCCAGATGTGCCTTTGGTCCTGTGATGTAGCGTACATTGGGCCCTGGCCGCTTTGTACAGCTGCCTGGTTGGTGAATCGAGAATTGTTGTTGTTCCTGTTGGGGTCTGTGCTGGACCACAGCAGGCGAGGCGGCTTGTCACCCCTCCGGTGAGTGTTGGGAGGTATGAGTGGCGTACAGGGGTGTGTAACCTTCTCACGTTTCACAGTTATAAAATGTGGCTACCCTCAGCTAACGTTTAAGCCGTTATTCCTTAGAAGTGTTCACCAACTGTGGTATGTATCTGTCAGTGTGGTAGGTCACTAACTGGGGCTGAAATCACAGCTTTAGAGGGGTATTTCTGTTAATATCCATTAGATAAATTATTTTATGAAGGTTGCAAAGGGTAGCGCTTTTACTGAGGTCTCTGGTGATGTTCTACTTGATTGGAGGTATAAGTGTGAATTAAAACAAGGGGCATTCTCCAAATGAGGGTGTGTTGACTTGTAAACAGCTGTGTCCTTGCACAACAGATTAAGAGTGACAATATGAGACACATTGAAACGCATGAAAACCTTTCCCAATATATCTATAGAAAGAAACCCACTGCAGTCTGACCTAAAATCACCTGACCACCTCTGCACTTCACCTCTCAAAACATTTTCAAGACAATCGCGCGGTAAACCATTTCCATCTTTCCAGACTAGCATAGAGACCCTTTCCCAAGGCTGCAGCTGACAACTTGCCCGAAATACGCCACTCTGAAGTATCCATGACTACTGCACAAACGACTGTATAGCCATTGTCTACGATGTTAATGATCTCCATAGGTTTAATATAGGGCCCTATTGTTTTATGCATGAGGTAGTGGGCCCCTGGATGTTGCTGTTTCTGAGCGGCCCTCCTCTGCAACCTGGATGAGTGGTTGGCATTGGCAATTATGTTTTGCCAACTTGTTATTTGGTCAGATTATAATGTGTTTTGCATGCATGATCGTGGGCTTAAACTAGCTTGTGTATTATTTAGGAGACATGAGCGCTGGTGTCGGTGAGTAGTATGTTACTGTTTAGGGGCATCTCTTTGACAACTTTATAATGTTGATATTTGGCTGTGCTTGTTACTTTGTGGTACGGTCTGTTGTATCTCAAAAAGAACAGAGACTGAACACTTCAACTTGTATTTATTTTAAGTTGCAGTAAATACGCCAACACCGGTGTCTGCCGCCCTGTTCATCTCCAACTGTCCCTCTTCCACATTCCATCCCTTAGACATTCCTTCCCTACATTCTTTTACCTCATAACATTCCAATAGAACAAAACAAAACAACATACTTCATAACATAACACATCTTCCCCCTTACACAATACAATATGAATGAGAGAAGCCAAGGAAAAGGAAATAACTAATTTACAACATAATCTTTTAAATAAGCAGGTTTCTTAACAATTCTTCCCAGTTTACTTTCATAAGTTCCATTCTTTCCAGATTGTGCTGAACTGTCATTGGTGACTCTAGCTTCTTGTGTTGAGCTATCATTGTTAACTCCAGCACCTTTATACGCCGAATACCCTTCTTCAGCTCCAATAAGATCTTCCATCCCGGTGGGAGTGTCATTATGCACAGTATCTATCCAAAAGTAATTCTTTGTAAATTCTGTAGATTCTGCTGAAGTATTTCCATCCACATCAGTAGAGTCTCCTCTAAACCTCGCAAAACGGCTCATATGCCATACTCGTCCATCACTCAATTTGGCCGAATTTTTGTATATCTCAAGAACTGTTTTAGGTTCAGAAAACTTGGTATCTCCTTTTTTAACCTTGCCTGGTAATTTGACACGAACTACATCACCTTTCTTAAGATTTATTTCTTTAGCACCACTCTTCAAATCAACAAAGTTTTTATAAAGACCTTGCACTTTTTGAATATTTATTTTAACCTCAGCAGGTGACCATTCTTTCATCCTAGATTTGTTTAACCAACCCTGATTATCTTTTGTGAATGGAATTCTTCCTCTCATGACAGTAAATGGAGTGTGCCCTGTAACAGTCGGGCTGGTTCTGTACATCCAAATCATTTTCTTAACACAGGTTTTCCAGTCAACATTTTTATATCTAGCTAATTGCAAAGAATCTTTAATTACTCGATTAAATCTCTCCACTTCACCATTCCCACTTGGATGGTAGACCGAAACAAACTTATGTTCTATTCCATTCCTCTTAAAAAAATTCTTTAATCTCCTCACTTTTAAATTGAGCACCATTATCCGTGATGATTTTCTTAGGTAAGCCTTCCCTCTGAAAAAGCTCATCCAAGAACATCAAAACATTCGCTGAATTAGCTTTGGTAACAATTTTAATCTCTGGCCACTTTGAGAAGTAATCAACCACCACTATAATATACCATTCCACATTCTCCTCAACGATTGGTCCCATTATATCGATACCAATAACTTCCCAAGCCATTTCAGGACAAGGCACAGGATATAAGGTTGGTTTTAAGGTCACCAGAGATTTATCAGCATTCATACATAAATCACAATTCCTAACCATTCTCTCAATATTAACATCCATACCAGGCCACCAATAATTTTCTTTAATTTTCAGTTTGGTTTTGACAATGCCCAAATGTCCTTCATGATTCATTTTGATGATAGAATCCCTCAATTTTTCAGGTGGAACCATTCTATCACCCCTCATAACCTTGTCATAGTCCACTGACAACTCATCACGTAACTCAAAAAAACCTTTGAGCTCAGCTGTAATTTCTTATTTTTCTGGCCAACCACACTGAATGTACCTCTTTAACGTAGATAGAATAGGATCATTTGAACTGGTTTCATCCCAGACTTCACAACTAATGGCATTCCATTCAGTATTCCCGGACCATGCAACAGTGATCCCTTCATCTTCATTCAAAGATTCTTGGAGGGGTAGGGGCAATCTACTCAAACAATCCGCCACCTTATTCTTAACTCCTGGGACATATACCAATTTATACTTGAAGTCCAACAATCTTATGGACATCCTAGCTATTCTTGCTGTGGCCTTAAGTAGTCCTTCAGTGGTCAATACTTTAATTAAGGGTTTATGATCACATCTAATTTCAATGTCAAAACCCCCCAAAAAATTCCTGAAGTGCTCTAAGCCCCAAACAACAGCAAGAGCCTCCCTCTCTATAACTGAGTACCTTTCCTCTGTGGGGGACAGTGCTCTAGAGGCAAATGCCATGGTCACTTCTTCACCATTGACCCCTTTCTGACTTAGAACTGCTCCAATACCCTTATTAGACGCATCCGTGGTGAGAATGGAAGCGAGTTTAGGATCAAAGCCTGCCAACGTTTTACCCAAACAAATCTCTTGTTTTACATAGTCAAAGTCTCCCTGTAATGCATCTGTCCAAACAAATTTACATTTTTCTTTTAACAATTGTCTTAAACTAAAGGTTTTTTCTGAGAAGTTCTTAAGAAATCTTGCATAGAATTCCGCTAAGCCAAGGAATGATCTTAATTCGTCCTTGTTACTAGGTGCCGGAGCATCTTTAATAGCAGACAGCAATTCTTTTTTTGGTTTAATTCCACCTGCAGTGATCTCATGCCCCAAATAGTTCAATTGTTGAACACCAAACTTACACTTAGAGAATTCAGCTGTTAAGCCTTTATCCCTCAGAATACCAAGTACTTTAACAACTCTAGCATCATGTTGCTTCCTATTCTCGCCCATAATTAAAATGTCGTCCTGAAAGAAGATTACACCTTCTACATCCTTGAAAAGTTTGTGCATTAGTTTCTGAAAAACTGCTGCAGCAGATGCTAATCCAAACGGCATTGGAACATATCGATAACAACCCTGAGGAGTCATGAAAGCAGTTAAACCTTTGCTATCCTCATGTAATCTGACTTGATGGTAGGCCGAAGACAAGTCAATGGAGGTGAACCATTTCATGTCTTTTGTCAAGGCAAGCATCTCGCCTATCTTTGGTAATGGGAATCTTTCCATCACTATGTTATTATTTAATTCCCTCAAGTCGATGCACAAGCGAATCTTCCCATTGGCCTTACGTACTGCCACCAATGGGGAGCTCCATTCGGAAGCATCAACTTCTTCAATTATACCTTTCCTTAATAGAGACTCCAATTCTTTATTAACCTCCTCTCTTAACACCCAAGGAATGTTACGAGATTTGTGAATTTTTGGTACAGCATTTTCCTTTAACAAAATTTTATGTGTAAAGTCCTTAAGTGCACCGATCCTATCAGAGAACAGCTCAGGAAAATTGTTCTTCAATGTGAGCCCATAATCTCTGCTGACACTCACCACCTTAACTTGTTCCATACTATTTGGGTCCAACACAATGTTCAAAGCTCTTTGATCCAACCACCCCAAAACCGCTGCGCCCTCTTCAGCAACATATAATTTGCCCCAGTTTTCCTACCTTTAAACTCAAAGACTACTTCTCTAAACCCAATCATAGGAATAGATTCTCCTGTGAAACTCTCAGGAGAGACATCTGGAGGAATCAAGGTGGACCCAAGAACTCTTATGAATTTTTTCTCCCATAAATTCTTATTAATTATTGTATAAGGAGAACCAGAGTCTGCTACAATCAGTACTTGCACACCTCCCAAGAGAATCTCACACACAGGTTTATTCCTTGATTGTACATTCAAGAGTGATACATAAGGATTTTCCAAAAGATTCACTTCTGCACATTCTTCTAAAACTGAAAAATCACTAGCGCTGTTAATACCTAGAACACACTCATGTACTTTTGAGTCCAGGCTAGAATCAGAACTACATTCTGAATCTGATTTACTGACAATAGCTGCAACTTTTTTACCCCTTCTACATACTTTGGCAAAGTGGCCCCTAATACCACACTTGGCACACTGTTGGTCACGTGCGGGGCATTTCCTGTAGAAGGCTAAGTGCTCCTTACTCCCACAATGAAAGCACTTTTTATCATTATTCTTTGTTTCAGGTGGCTGCTTTCTTTGTGTCTCCTCCCTATATTTCTAGAATTTAACTTTACTGACAACTTCGTTCTGCGTTTCTTTTTTTTCAAGTGAAATAGCCTTAGCACATTTATTAGAAATTTATGCTTTTTTAACAAGGGCTACAACTTCTTCCAATGGCGACTCACCATGCACCCACAATCTCTCTTGAATATGGGAATTGTTCACATGCATAATAATCTGATCCCTGATCAGCTCATTATGTAGCACACCAAACCTACAAGTAACTGCTAGTTTGTTTAGTTCAGAGACATATTCCTCTATAGATTCCATTTTCCCTTGTTTCCTACAAAAGAAATTAAATCTATCAATAGCAATACACACAGAGGTCAAATAATATCTGTCTGGATTTTCCAGGGCATGTGCAAAAACATTAGAGTCACCATCCTGATGAACTTTTTTTTCCAAAGAGTTATACACTTTAAGACCTATAGGTCCCAAACAATGCAACAAGATCTTCTTCTTCTTAGCCGGGGTTAAATCTTCCTCATCAATTGTGTCTAAGTAATTCAAGAAATATTCCTTCCACTCCAGCCATTTCACTTGTTGATCACCTGTAGAGCTTAGAAAGGGTTGTGGAGGAGTGAGGGTAAATGTTTGAGCAGCACACATTTTTCCCCGTGAAAAATACTACACATTAAAAGCTAAATTAAAAAAAAAAATTGTGAGTCCTTTAAAAGCATATGTAGTAGTTTCAAGATGGCCGCCGAATGGGGTGCTGACCTGCAATGTGCTCCTAAGATGGCCGCCTCTCCGTGCGCAGACAGCACAGCGTAAAGCTCACTGGCGTCCACCCCCGAGGAAGGACAAAAACATACAGCGCACTGTGCGCACGATAAGGTAAGCACACAACGCCCAGCAGTGTGTGCTGCGCGCCGCCCCTAAGGTTTGCTTCAGTTGCGGCAGAGAATCCACAAGAATACTTGGAACGTGACTCGCGTGAAGCTTAGTAAGCGCGAGTACAACAGTTAGGTCCGCGCGTGCCGCTGCTCCAATAACTCAAATCTGCGAACTTGGAAATAGCCAAAAAGACCAAAAAAAATGGCAGGCCTGCTGTAAAAATGTCCAAGGGGACACTTCAGGCTTCAAAAGGTGCGGGGAGGTGTTGGCGAGTACTCACTCCATTGTATAGATGATCCTGAGAAGAGGGTCATGTAGAGAGTGCAGCATGAGTCCTTGCCGATCCAGCATGAATTCTTGAAAACACCTTCGTCGCCAAAATTCGTGTTGTATCTCAAGAAGAACAGAGACTGAACACTTCAACTTGTATTTATTTTAAGTTGCAGTAAATACGCCAACACCAGTGTCTGCCGCCCTGTTCATCTCCAACTGTCCCTCTTCCACATTCCATCCCTTAGACATTCCTTCCCTACATTCTTTTACCTCATAACATTCCAATAGAACAAAACAAAACAACATACTTCATAACATAACACGGTCTTCGTGACATGTTCTGTTACGTTTCTGAGGCTTTTATATAATTTTGGATTGCTGGAACAACTAAGATTTTTAGAGTTGGTGCACGTGTTTATAAAAACTTCCATTTATGACGCACTAACTTTTTTTTTTTTTTTAAATTGCGTTACGTTTTGGTGCATTGATATCTCACAACCTGTCTATTACACACTTATAGCATAGGCGCTTTGCCAGTTTGATGCACTATATTGAGCACATATCTTTAGTGCAGTATTTTGCCATATCTTCTTAAGGAATGCATGCTAGTGCTGAGGAACTTCAACTTAACCAGCTATATGTTATGTTTAATTGTTCACATCGCAACTGATGCACTCACCATTAAGCAAAATGGTATGTTGCAATCTCTTTAACATAAACATCACTGGAAAATCTTCACCACAATTTTCCACCTCTGTCCAGGTAGAGTTGGATTGCCCTTTCAATGTCATGAAAGGAAAAGCATTAGGTGATGAGAGCGTTTATGAAAGAATCATTGATTGAGAAATCTGTATTTTGAGTTGGCCCCTGTCTCATCCTAGTTTGTTGTTTTAGATTTGAAAATACTTTTACCAGTTCGCAGTTGATTTCACAGAACTGCTAAAGAGCAAAATGTTTAAAACTAGTTAAAATGAGTTACAACAGATAATGTGGTATTTTCTAGTTACACACATCCCTGTGATGAATCTTTTGACACCAAATTACCAAATCAATTATTTAGGAGCTTTTAAATATAATTTATTTAATCGCAAATCAGAATATGGATATACTCTGGAAATGTTTTTTTTTTTGCCTTGTCACCTTAGATTAGACAGACTAGATTATGTTTTGTGGATTTGAAGATTCCCAAGATGTCACTAAGAACTTCACAAATTAATAAATTAGCCCCAGAATACCACTCCAATCATGCGCCAAAGATGTTTATACAAATCCTTCAGGGCTTGATTCTCCAAAAACTCCTCATACACACTCTTGAAAGATCCCTTGTGCTAGTGTCCCAAAGATTCCTGTTGTGAGACCACAAAGGATTCCTTCCAACGTCCATTTTGATCATACTGGCAATCCTTGTCAGCTTCCCATGACTTTAGGTGACCAGATATTGAAAACAAAAAACTGGGACATTCCACAAAGATCAAAGTAGGATTAGAATTTAGCATCTACTGAGAGGAAACAGAAAAACGCAAGTGACTGCTACCCGGCAACATCACAAGCACAGACAGTTTGGCTTTACGGGTAATTTTATTAATCTTTTACACAGAGTATCATCTGTGTTAATGACCGTGTTTTCTGATGAGAGCTGCTAACTGGTTCTGTACTAGAACACATGAAAAACTGACTCCCTCTATCTTCAGTTGACTCTAAAAACCAAGATAGGTCCTAAATTTACTGCAATCTTCTGGGATGCATGGTGTGAAATTGAGAGTGTTTGTAGCGCCTAATCGCCCTACTGCGAGTTCCCTCAACAGCTCTTGTAACTTTACCCATTGACTAATCTGTTTAAACTCTCCCACAACTATCACAAGAGTACATGGTGGCATCCCAATAGAGCCCTTGCTAGCCCTCTCCAGAGAGTCCAAATCTTGCCTCTTCGCTGAAAGACATCTTCATATCACTCTACAAACAAAGCACTCCTGACAGCCCCTCCCCAATAGGCCTATCTCTGTTAGCCATGCCCAGAGTGTGTTCCTGTGTCATCTCCTTCATAGCCTTCTCATTGACATCCCACTATAGAGAGTGCATCTTTCATGCTTCCACCTAGGATCCATCCTGACAGCAATCCACAAACTGCCCCTGGATGATAGACATCTTTCCTTTAGTGCGCCCCAGAGAGAGGGCATCTATCAGCTGCCTCTCAGGAGTTCCAGAGACTATCCTTGCCAGTCAGAGCCCCCAACAATCCTTTCCAGAGAGATGTGTCATGCAAAGCAAAAGCTCCCTTAGAACCCTTCCGAAAGATACCTTCTTAACATAACTACAGAAATAGATTCTGGTATCATTTGAAAGAAGGCGGAAGACTCAGTTCTCCCCAAGAAAGACAACTATAACAGGCATCCACTAAACATAGTCTTGAGATACGGAAAGCTGTTTTGGATCTTAGGCTAGACTATCTTTTCCTGACAGAGACTTGAGCTAGAGAGGATTTAGATTCTGACTTTGTTACTGTCCTGACCATGGGATGTGGAGTCGAAAGAGTAGATAGACAACATAAGAGGTGGGGGTGGCAATTATATCTGAAAACAGCCTAGAGTGTAATTTGATCCTTTAAATATTTCCCCAGATATCTGTGTAGGACGTTTTTTTAAAACTGAGACAAGGAAACTTGATAAGGCTGAAGCTCTCCTAGTCTGTTGCCCACCTTGATCTAAGAAGGTATTCCTAGAGAATTGATCTCAAATTACTGAGCCTGTTATTTCGATTGATCAGTGCTTAATCCTTGGGGATTTCAACTTCCATCTGGAGGACAGGAACACCCTATCCCTTTTGGACTTTATGTCCTGTTTTGGTTGGAGTCAAATGGTTACCTAGAGCGCTCATGTAACAGGACATGTACTGGATGGTATATTCTCTGTACAGGAACTTGTTACTGTGGGGGAATGCCGACAGTTGGAGTGGTCGTACCACAGTCTGATCCCCGTTGCAGCTATACACAGGATCTGTATACACCCCAAGCATAGCCCCAACATTCATAGCCGAAAATGGGGGGGGGGGGGGGGGGGGGTGGTGTCAAAAAGGAGGACTTGCTTTTTGCCTTAGAGAGGTATCAGGAGAGGTTTGAATGGGGACAGGGTTCACAGGTCCAGAACTTAGAGTACTGCAATTAGCAAGTGAGTCTATTGCAATGCCACTGAAGGCAATATTCACAGAAGTTCTGGATTCCGGGATGTTTCCAGACACCTGGAAGGAGACCATAATTATGCTCTTTAAAACAAAACCTAGTCCAGTTGCCCTCCTGCCTTTGCTTGCTACCATCCTGGAAAAACACATCAACCAAGAGCTGACCACCTTCTTGTTGAATCATGACTGCCTGGATACCTCCCAACATGGTTTCCAGAAAATTCATGTTACGGAGTCGGCTCTGATCGCCACCACAGCTTCAATTAGGAAACAGGTTGATCTGGGAGGTGGTGCCATCCTAATTCTATTAGATCTGTTGGCAGCGTTTGATACCATCTCTCCCCAAATTCTGATATATCACCTACACCAGGCGGGTCTGAGGGTTTCGGCTCTGAGCATCCTGGAGAAAATTTCTCCAAGACTGGACTATGATAGTTAGTTGTGGAGATTACAGTTCAGCTCATTTTCAGCTTCCCTGGGTAGTTCCTCAGGGGTCATCTCTTAGCCCTACCCTTTTAATTTGTATGTGGCTCCTCTGGCCAAAATGATCCGATCCTTCAATTTTTGGTGTTGTCATATGCTGACGACACCCAAATTATTGTAAACTTCAAAGATAATGTGTATATCACGGCAGACAGGTTTCAATCCTGCATGAAATTCAATGGGGATAAAACAGAGGTCATCATCTTTGGGGCAAATACCTCCATTTAGAATCATAGTTGGTGGCCTGAGACTTGTGTGACCCTACCCACTCCCATCTCTGAGACCAAGAACCTTGGGATCATCTGTTGTTCAGATCTGATTTTTAATGTACAGATAAACAAAGTTGCTAACACTTGTCTATGGATTGGATAGTCAGAATCTTTAAAAAAAACATCAGCCATTTATTCCCCCAGAACTCAGGGCAACAGTTGTGCTGGCCCTCATTAAATCTAGATTGAACTACTTCAATGCTTTATATTTAAATATAACTCAATCATCCCTGTATAAGCCGCAGTTGATACAAAATGCTGCTGCTTGGCTAGTACTTGGATTACCTAAATGTACCTCCATTAAGGAAGGCTTGAATAAACTGCACTGGCTACCTATTGTAGCCAGTGCAGTTTGTTTAAGGCACTGCGCCTGACTCACACATCTCTTCACTCCCAAGGCTTAGGATATTTGCAAGCTACTATTAAATGGTACAGTCACAACCCCCCCCTTAATGATTGGCTCGCCTCTGATTGGTGATACAGAAAGAGGAGAGGGTACGCAAAACTGCTTTTTTTTTCTCCACATTTTAATTGTGTACTTTGTATAGTTTCCCTTTTTCTTCTCCTACTGCACTCCCTTTTTCATTTTGCTTCAGCACTTTACCTATCTTTCTTAATTAATAGATGTCTAGCTCTGTTACTTACTGACTTCATGCTATCATCTGAGTTTGGCAGCCATGAAAGCATTTTTGCTTGCTTTTTGGTGCCAAATTATTGTTTTTGTATGTGTCAAAACCCAGAAACAAAAACATTGGTCAACAATTTTAACATTTTTTTTGACCAAATAAGCACAATATATTTTTTATATAATTATATTTTCATAAATGGTTACGTAAAATAACTGTCCACCAAATGGTCAACAACATTTCCTTCCTACTTGCATAAAAATACATAAATGAATACCTGTTGGACTTAAAATTATTTGCTCATGCAGATCGACTCCATGGGATGGATATTCTGAAAATTGAGAGGTGGGTCAGTTGGTTACGGCTCCTGAATTAAATTATTGAAGAGCTGCAGTAGCCTTTCACATTAATTTGTCTTCTGAAATTAAAGCAAACAATCTGTATAATGCTAAAAATGTTACATACAGGGCACGAGAAAGTCAAACTATAGGTTCACATAGACTTTGTTCTGCCCCAGTTTTATCCCAGAAATGCCATGGTTTCTTGAATTTCTGATTAGTAAATGATCTTATGCGTCTGGAAGAAATCTAGAATTTTCTTCCTCTGTCCCTGAATAGCAGAGGGTTCCTCTCTAAAGGGGGCCAGGTATGTCAGAAAAGGAAAAGTCTCAGGTGATTGGGGGATGGGGTCTTTATAAGAGAATCATCCAGTGAGAAATGTATACGTATTGTGAGTATGCTTCTGTCCCATCTTATTTGTTTGTATTAGGTTTAAGAAAGACCTCATGTTACCAGCTCTCAGTTGATGACACAGGACTACTAAAGAACAAGATGTTTAAAAAAAAAAAAATAGTTTAAATGAAATGGAACAGGGGTTCAATATCCCCTAAGAGCACACATTCCCAAGATGGATGTCTTGATACCAAATTACCAAATCAATTACTTGGGAGAGCATTTCATTGCTATTTTAAATATGGATAGTTAGGTGAGCTTTATTCACCCTCCTTGCTCTACAGTAACAGGAGTTGATGATGTTTTGAGGATTTGAAGATTGTGAGCAATTTTTTTTTTTTTAATGAATATGTGATTATTGGACATCTCCCAAAGAAGACCATTATGCCGATTATAATGGATCACTAAGATATAATACTTTTTTGCTTGTTAAGATGTCTGGGGGATGAGGTTCTGAATGAGATAGGATTAACTCTTTCTCTTAGTCTTACAGGGAAATTATTAGGTGAGGCAATGAAAAGCAAACCTCCTATTTTCCTTGGCTAATTTTATATCCTTTCATCTTCCCTCAAGTTTCTCCAATAACCTTCGCATAATAATCTAGAGTTTGAGTTTAGCATTGGATCATCGACATGAAGTTTAAGTTTATCCATACCAGTAATTGGGATGGGGTGGTAAATATCCAAATTCCCGCATATTGCTATTGCCAAGTGTTCTATAATCAGAGCAAATAGTCAGAGACATGGGGCATCATTGGGGAGTCTGTTGACATACTTTAACCCTCCCCGCTTCAACAGATTTAATTATAAGTGTGCTGCTGAATCTTTATTAAGATTTCATTAAAACTTTTATAAATTTAGCTGGTAAAAGAATACGCCTCAAGAATTTGGAACAGTGCCGTTCAATTGACCAGTTTGAATGCTTTCTTAGCATCAAACATAATTATTGCTGCATTAATTCAATTTTGAAAAAATAATCCTTTGTATGAATAAGGTAATTTGAA
Organism: Pleurodeles waltl; assembly: GCF_031143425.1. NCBI lineage: Eukaryota > Metazoa > Chordata > Amphibia > Caudata > Salamandridae > Pleurodeles > Pleurodeles waltl. The sequence continues at coordinate 309,575,315 of NC_090449.1, read as the reverse complement.
TTAGCTGTGGCAGATATATTTGGTAAACAAGCATTGACAAAGTCAATAGGTCTCACCTATGGAAGAGCTATCGGCTTTGCCAATGTGTTTTAGCCATGTTGTTCACCACGTGGCTTCTGCTCAGCATGGCTAAAAGTTAGTAGCATCGAGGGGAGTGGAGATGAGTGTCATAGAGTGGAATGGCGAAAAGTGGAATAGACTGTTGTAGAGTGTGTCATATATTGGAGTGGCATTATGCAGAGTTGCATAGAGTAGCATACACTGGATCTTCATAGAGTAGAGTGGACTGTGTACAGTGTAGTGGCATAGAGTGGAGTAGAGTGCAGCACCGTAGAATGCAGTGGTGTACAGGGCAGGATCATAGAATGCATTGGCGTAGATAAGTGTGGTACATAGTGGAGTGGCTGCAGGGTGGAGTGGCAGCAAAATGGAGTGGTTTGCTGTAGAGTTGAGGGCTGCAGGGGCTCAGTTGAGTCGAGTGACATAGAGTGAAGTAGCATATAGTTTAGAGGCGTGGGGAAGAGTAGCATAGAGTTGTGAAGAGTAGAGTAGGGCGGCATAGAGTAAAGTAGTTGGGAGTAGAGTGGCATATAGTTCAGGGGTAGGGCGGAGATTGCAGTGTTGCAGAGCAGAGTGTCAAAGTGCAGTGGTGTAGAGTGGAGTAGTGGCATAGAGAGCAGTGGCGTAGCCTCAGTGATGCAGAGTAGAATGCAGTGCCGCGGAGTGCAGTGGTTAAGAGTAAACCGGTGTGGAGTGCAGTGGTGTAGAGTAGGTTGTTTCAGAGTAGAGTGAGGTGGTGTACAGTGGAGTGGTGCAGGGTAGAGTGCACTTCTGTGGAGCGACATGAGTGTAATGGCATAGAATAAAGTAGTGTAGAGTCCAGTGCTGCTGAGTAGATTAGAGTGCCATACAGTTGATTGATGTAGAGTGCAGGGGAATAGAGTTGGGTGAAACAGAGTAAAATGCATTAGCGTAGAGTGCAGTGCTGGACAGTGACATAGAGTTCAGTGGTGTAGAGTGGTATAGATAGAATAGAGAGGCGTACCACAGAATGATGTAGAGTGGAGTGGTGCAGTGGTGTGGAGGGGTGTAGAGTTGAGTGGCATAGAGTATCATTTATGGTGTGGTAGCACACTGCCATTACAGACAACACATTTTCAATTGAAATGACCATTACATTTTCACAGACATACAGTTTTACTAATAAAACTATAGAGTGCACAGATGAACATGTATGGAAATAGCATCACCTAGTTTAATTTGTTTTGGTCATATTAACCGCTTCTGTGCCGAGGACGTAATGGTTACGTCCTGCGGCACAGTGCTCATGTGCCCAGGACGTAACCATTACGTCCTGGGCACAGAGCCCAGAGGGAGCGCTAGCGCTCCCTCTGTGTTCTTACCCACCACCCCCCCGGTGACGTCCGCGCTTGATCGCGCCCTGACCATCACAGAGGCCTCCTCCAGCGCAATCGGAAGAGAAATGCAAAGCATTTCTCTTCCGATCACGTGGAGGAGACCTGAAAGGCTTCAAAGAGAAGGAAAGGAATTTCCTTCCCTTTGAAGTCTCTCTGAGCATTTTAGCCCACTAGAAACCAGGGGTTTATTTTTAGTTGAAATTGGCATAAGGGGAGCGACCCCTTGAGCAAGGGTCGCTTCCTAGGGGGGCATTTTTTAAAAGGCCTTTTCTGCCCCCCACTGGGTGCAGATCGGCCTATTGTTAGGGGATCATTTTTTTTGTTTTTTAGGCAAGGGTCGCTCCCCTGAGGGGCAAATTGTAGTTAGACCATTTCTGCCCCCCTAGGGGGCAGATCGGGCGAATTTTGTTAGGTCAGTCTGCCCCCAAGGGGGGCAGAAACCACTAGGCACCGGGGATCTCTTTTTTTTGCGCCAATGTCACGCAAGGGGGCGACCCCTTAGGCAAGGGTCGCTCCCGGGAGGGGGGGGTGAGGGGGGCAGGGGTGAAAATATATTTTAGGCCATTTCTGCCCCCCCCCCCCGAGGGCAGATCGGCCTATTGGCACCAGGGCTAAAAAAAAATGGGATTTTTGTTGTTGTTTTGTTTTGTTTTGTTTTTTAGAGGTGGGGAGGGACCCCTTAGGCACACGTCGCTCCCCAGGGGAGGCAGGGGGGCAAATTTATTTTAGGCAGATCGGCCTATTGCTATTAGGCCGGTCTGCCGCCAGGTGTGGCAGAAACCTCTAGGCGCCAGGGGTAAAAAAAAAAATATATATATATATATTTGTTTTTGTTTTTTAGAGGTGGGGAGCGACCCCTTAGTCAAGGGTCGCTCCCCTGGGGGGCAAATTGTATTTAGACCATTTCTGCCCCCCCCTTTGGGGGCAGATCGGCAGATTATTGTTAGGCCAATCTGCCCCCATGGGGGCAGACACCACTTAGGCACCAGGGATTGGTGTGTGTGTGTATGCGTTTGTTTTCTTTAGGGGGTGCAGCCCCTTGGGTAAGGGTCGCTCCCCATGGGGGCACATTACTGTTGGCCATATCTGCCCCCCGTTGGGGGCAGATGGGCCTATTTTTGGAAGGCCCATATGCCCCCAAGGGGGGGCAGAAAGCCCACCACAGGCCAGGGAAGTTTTTTTTTCAAAAATAAGAGGGTGGGGGTATGGCCATACCCCCACCCCAAATAAATGGGGCCAAAGTTGTTATATGCGGCAATTACCCCTGATCTACACCCCGGGGGCAGAAAGTCTACTAGATGCCAGGGAATTTAAAAAATATATATATATATTGGGGTGGTGTCTACCAACCAGTATGGGCCTGGTTACGCCCCCACCTCAACTGAAGGGGGTAACAGTCTTTCAGCTCTCCCCCGCACTCTAAAACATCTTATCCCACAGCAAGCAAGAAGACATTTGATTATTTTGAGTTTTAGTTTTACATTTGGGCCATGAGAGCTTGGCTTACTCTCAAAATCGTCCCACTTGGAATGGTGATGGTTGCACTTTATGGACTTTGGGACGCTGCCATGTAGAAAAATCCACAAGACCTACACATATCTGAAAACTAAACATCTGGGTGATTCCAGGTTGGTGTGTTTCACATGCACCCCGTGTCATTTTTGTACCCACAATCCCCTGCAAACCTCCAACTTTGCTGGAAATCACACTTTTTTCCCACGTTTTTTGTGATGGAACCCTCCGGAATCTGCAGGAATCCACAAAATTCCTACCACCCAGCATTGTCTCATCTATACCGATAAAAAGTTTGCTGCGCTTGACGGCCTAAAAATGTTTTTTTTGCAAACTGCCCTTTTAGTCCCCCTTTGGTTCCCCCCCCAATATCGACATGTTTTTGGCTCTTCCCTTTCACAAGCACTTGGCCCACCTACACAAATGAGGTATCATTTTTACCGGGAGACTTGGGGGAACGCTGGGTGGAAGAAAATTTGTGGCTCCTCTCAGATTCCAGAACTTTCTGTCACCGAAATGAGAGGAAAAAGTGTTTGTTTTTTTGGCAAAATTTTGAGGTTTGCAAAGGATTCTGGGTAACAGAACCAGGTCAGAGCCCCACAAGTCACCCCATCTTGGATTCCCCTAGGTGTCTAGTTTTCACAAATGCGCTGGTTTGCTAGGTTTCCCCAGGTGCCGGCTGACCTAGAGGCCAAAATCCCCAGGTAGGCACTTTGTAAAAAACACCTCTGTTTTCTGTGAAAAAATGTGATGTGTCCACGTTGTGTTTTGGTCCTTTTCCTTTCGTGGGCGCTAGTCCTACCCACACAAGAGAGGTACCATTTTTATCAGCAGACTTTGGGGAACGCTGGGTGGAAGGAAATTTGTGGCTCCTCTCAGATTCCAGAACTTTCTGTCACCGAAATGAGAGGAAAAAGTGTTTTTTTGGCCAAATTTTGAGGTTTGCAAAGGATTCTGGGTAACAGAACCTGGTCAGACCCCACAAGTCACCCCATCTTGGATTCCCCTAGGTGTCTAGTTTTCAGAAATGCGCTGGTTTGCTAGGTTTCCCAAGGTGCCGGCTGAGCTAGAGGCCAACATCCATAGCTAGCACTTTGCAAATAACAGCTCTGTTTTCTTTGTGAAAAAATGTGATGTGTCCACGTTGTGTTTCGGGGCATTTCCTGTTGCGGGTGCTAGGCCTATCCACGCAAGTGAGGTACAATTTTTATCGGGAGACGTGGGGGAACACAGAATAGCAAAACAAGTGTTATTGCCCCTTGTCTTTCTCTACATTTTTTCTTCCAAATGTAATACAGTGTGTAAAAAAGACGTCTATTTGAGAAATGCCCTGTAATTCACATGCTAGCATGGGCACCCCGGAATTCAGAGATGTGCAAATAACCAGTGCTTCTCAACACCTTATCTTGTGGCCATTTTGGAAATACAAAGGTTTTCTTGATACCTATTATTCATTTTTCAAATTTCTGCAAATGAATTGCTCTATACCCGGTATAGAATAAAAACCCATTGCAAGGTGCAGCTCATTTATTGGCTGTGGATGTCTAGGGTTCTTGATGAACCTACAGGCCCTATATATCCCCGCAACCTGAAAAGTCCAGCTGACGTAATGGTATATTGCTTTCAAATATCTGACATCGCAGGAAAAAGTTACAGAGTAAAAACGTGGAGAAAAATGGCTGTTTTTTTTCACCTCAATTTCATTTTTTTTTATTTCAGCTGCTATTTTCTGTAGGAAACACTTGTAGGATCTACACAAATGACCCCTTGCTGAATTCTGATTTTTGGCTACTTTTCAGATAATGTTTAGCTGTCTGGGATCCAGCATTGGTTTCTCACCCATTTCGGGCACTAACTGAAAGGAGGCGGAAAGCACAAAAAATAGTAAAAATGTGGTATGTCCCAGTAAAATGTAAAAATTGTATTGAAAAATGGGGTTTTCTAATTCAAGTCTGCCTGTTCCTGAAAGCTGGGAAGATGGTGTTTCTTGCACCGCAAACCCTTTGTTGATGCCATTTTCTGGGAAAAAACCACGAGCTGCCTTCTGCATCCCTTATTTCCAATTTGTTTGAAAAAAACAAAATTTTCACTGTATTTTGGGTATTTTCTTGGTCTCCTTCAGGGGAACCCACAAAGTCTGGGTACCTCTAGAATCCCTAGGATGTTGGAAAAAAAGGATGCAAATTTGTCGTGGGAAGCTTATGTGAACAAAAAGTTACGAGGGCCTTAGCGCGAACTGCCCCAAATAGGAAAAAAAAAAGGCTCGGCACAGGAGGGGAAAAGGCTTGGCAGCGAAGGGGTTAAAGTATTTGTTTCCGGCACAATTTAGAAATAACAAAAAATGTGCTTCATCTGTGCATTCATAATTCTGATATATTCTGAAATACTTTTGCAGTTCATTTAAATGTTGTGTGCTAGAAAAATACTCTTTCCTACCCCCTGTATCCAGCAAGATTGTCACATATATCCTCTCACTTCCAAGTCACAGAAAGATAAGTAAACAAGCTCTCTCGGAAGGCAGCACCTGGCATTTGACCTCAGTCTTTGAATGCACAGCAAATATGACAAGATAAAAACAAGATGTACAGACTTGTTTACAGAAAGGGAGTTTGTAGAAGGATACAGGTAACACGGTTTAGGCAACGGGAGAGAGAATCTGAACCTGGAGAGTCTAAAGCAAATAAAGCCAGCAATTGGAAAGTCATAAAGTGTTAGTCACAAAGCAAAAAGCCAATAGTAATCATCTAGCAGGATTAATTCCTAGGTTAAGTTTCTTAAAGTCCCCAAGTTTTCTTTAGCACACCGGACAGCTGTGCTGTCTGGCAGTTTGCTACCTAAAACCAGTTTTGTTCAAAATGTATTCGGGCTGAGGAAGCCTCTGTAACGTGATTTTCCAGAATTTTAGTCAAAGGCTTATAGTGAATTTATCGGACAACATGAGCTAGAGTCCCTTTGTGACTTACCAGATTTTAAAATACTGAAAAAGATATTGGAGCCATAACTCCCTGAAATATATTATTATAAAAGCACAATTAATAACCATTCCTAATCAGTAATAAAAGGTTTAAGGATCTCAAAGTAATCCAACGCTACTTACAGCTTTAGCACTGGCTAAGCTATCTAAGCAACTTTAACTGCTTCTGAAGAAATAAAATTACCCACCTTTTAATCTCTGCTCTTCCCTGAGTTTAGGAATCCCCTCTAAATACTGAGCAGTCAGTTAGGTATGGATTCCAACTTGGCTCTATTAGGTCTTCCTAATATATTACATAAAACATAGCTGATGCGAAATTGGTTTCAGGGTCAACAGTGTTTCTAATTAAATTCTTATTCACTGTTGATTTCGCAGCCCTTGACAACAGCTTCCAGGTATGCTCATTTCCTTCATGACAGTTTTACTCAGTATGCCTCTAATTCAAAGCCTCAGCTGCAGTGCACTGTTACAGTCCCTTAATTTTTGCTTCAATTGCGCCAAATAGTGCATTTTTGTTGGAGAACTAGTGGTACAAACATTAATGGCTGCAATTTCTACTGCTTCTTGAAGAGAAGAACACATGTCTTCCTTTTCCCAGATAGGTTAGCTGGATATGCAGTGCTTTGACCTTAAAAGTGGCCTTAAAATAATCACTGAACACTAAAAGTGAAGCCGTTCCTAAGCTGACTTAAAAAATTCCCAGGTAAAGATCTGAGTCTTAGATACCCACTCCGCATCCAGCAAGAAAATCTTATTAGAAAAAAACTATTTTTAGGGAAGCGGGTCTAAATTCTAGCTCAAGCTTCAGAGAATTAATTGCATAATCAGAGAAGCTATTTGCCACAATTGAAGAACCCCTTCTGACTAATCGCTGTAGCTGATCAGTATTTGGGAATTTATGTCTCCTCTATTTACTTCAATCTGTTCAGATTGTATTATAAGGCCACACTGCATAAAGCGGAGAACCTTATTAGCAGATGGAAGTTTCTGCCTCTTTCCACATTGGGAAAATTGTATTAGTTACAATATAATTTTTACCTCTTTTTGTCATCTTTTCATTCAGTAATGTTCTGATAAGAATGCCAAAAAAAGATTTAGCTAGGTGGACCCCCTAAATTGTGATATTGTTTGGAAAAATCTACATCGACGACTGAAGGTGAGCTAACTTTAGCTAAATAAAGAACATGGTGGGATAGCTTTGCTGAATCTAAGGATTTATTATCAGACAGCTTTGGTGGCTATGGTATCTATTATCAGACAGCTTTGTTGGACATGGTGTCTGGATCGAACGCCCTTTTGGTCCCATCTTTGATTACTTTTTCTTCCATAAATGGTTATAGGTTTGGGGCTACACTAATCCTCCTTTCTTAAGTTTAAAAAAAAAAAATATTTTAGATTTCCCAAAATGGCACTTCATATCTGTATTATATGAGTTTGGTTTATGATCTAATTAAACTTTCAAGGAACACAACCTACCTAGATGTAATTAGTATCTGACTTTAAAGGATTGTGAATGTTTGGGTCTGACTTTTTCAAAAAAATGAGAATAGGAAATGGAGGTGTTTGGGGTACAGTATTATGACAGACTTCAAGCATAACCCAGGTTGGAAGAAGGGCAATCAGTAAGGGATCCCTCAGGATGGTAAATGAAGTGGACTATGATTTAGTTGTATTAAAGTCAGAAACAATATTTAACCAACAGTACACAAGGATTAAAGAGCTCCCATATGTGATTTTGAGAGGTCTATTTAAACATGGGGTTGAGGGTGTAGGGTAGTGTGTTGGTACAGAGTTCTTGGTATAATAAAAGTACACCCCCTTGCCTCTAGCATCTGGGTAAAATTGAAAAGGACAACCATGGTGAATATGACCTAGAACAAATGTGGTGTGATTTCTCACAATTTAGTCAGAAGCTGTTTAGGGTACCACACCTGAGAAGGATGGAGTTTTTTTCTAGATGGCTTCTCTAATATATCGCTAAAGTGGTCAAGACATTTTTTCCTTCTTCTCTATATAGGTCCTTTAAATGCGCGCAAAAAGGAGCTGGTGACTGGCTGCACATAATAGCCACCTGTCTAAGCTGGGTCTTCTGGGATATGCTATTTTGTTTTTTAAGTGTTAATTTGGGTATCACTCTTAGCCCCCGTGTTCAAATTGGCCTATTTTGAACCGGTCTATGCACTGGAGCACGTAGTCAATTTTTTGTGTGTACGAAGACCAATAATGGAGTAAGAGAGAGCTATATAAGGTCATTTATTTGTACATGGTTAAGATTAATTCATTTGCGAAAGGGGCAAGATGGCGGGTGTTTGACAGGGCTGTGTGCCAGATTCTCCTGAGACTGGTTCTATGGGACTCAAAGATATGGAATGTCACAGCCACAGCTCTCCTGGTGGCATGTATTTTGGTGGGATCAGCTACCTGATCTACCTCTGCCAAGGGACGTTAGCAGTCTCAAATACTTTCCCTGTGTGGCTGTTTGTGGCGAGGGATAGTCATTGGCAAATAGCTGATACCCTAAAAACTATTACAATGGTATTTACAGAATTCTATAGTGTCTTATATGAGAAGAAAAACAAATTGCACATTCTTAACAGCGAATAAGAAAACAAGCTGAAATCACAGCATCCAGATACCACAAGTTGTACATAGACTGCATAAGTAGCGTGACAATTGACATTTGTATAAAGTGCACAGTAATGTGCCATCATAGGACAATAAGAGACTGTGGGCATCAAGCTAATAATAGACAATATCAAAACTTAAAATAAATCAAAATTCCCGAATAAGATACTTTACCCCAAAATACTACCATAATATGAAAAAATAACAATGGCTATCCTAACTTAAACAAGCAAAAGTACTCGCACAATATAAATATATACTTTCTAAAATACAAAAATGTCTAATAGAGAGCATTATAATAGAGCATCATAATTAAATTATGTTTTCTTTGCTTCATGCTTGGGATAAGAATGTTTGCAGAAGTTTGATTAGTTAATGTTTCTAGCAAGAGGTCGAAATCTCAGATAAATAAAGTCTAGAATTTATAGACCAAGTCGCATGCAAATATTTACTAATCGTAAAGACCATTTCTCGAGGAACTGTAGATAAAATCCTGTGAGCAGTCAAACGTCTGTCAAGGACCAACTTAATACACAAAGGACGAATTCATTTGTGCCTAGATCCAGTATACTATGAACAGAAAAGCAAAAAAAGTATTGATATCTTCAGATTTACACCCAAACAATTTGCACTCTGTTGTAAGAGGACAGCCTGAGGACCATTTACTAATAAAGGTCCTTAGTGGTTAAAATGCCAAAATGAAATTTAATAAATAGGCTGTTTGAAAGAGAAGAAATCTCATTGAGGAAGACATCAAATTTAGGGATTGGTTTGTACGTCAAGAATTGGATAGCTAAAGATCACAAGTTAGTAGATTGATGCGACTGAGCCACTAAAAAAATCACAGTATTTTTTCTTTCTTTCTTTCAGGAGAGACCTGGAGTTTGAATTAATACGCTCAAGGGAGGTATAGAACAACTCAAGGCGTAGTTTTGTGAGCCATCCGTTTAGGTGCAAGAGTCACTAGATTTTGTTGCCTGAATCTAGGTTCGTGATTTCTAAAAGATCCCTTCTATACAAGTCCAGTTCCTGGTTGGACCAAAGCCTAATCCATTAAAGTATGGGACTAGGGGCGGCAAGATGTTCAATACCTTTATGAGCAATGTCTATAGTTAAAGGTATAGACGGTGTAGACATGGGTAGTTGGAGCAATGACTTGATGAACTTGAGCACTTTTGCCTTCAACCGGTTAAAATAGGTGATTCCCCATAACGCTGTTCCGTAAAGTGCTGCTGATTGGGTTTTAGCCCTTTAGACCTCCAGGGCTTGGGAAATAGCCTGCAAATGAGAAGCTTTGTGCTTTTTAATATGCCAGCTGAAGTGTAGGGGATGATTGTAAGAGGATAGTAGTTAGGGTAAATTGTTCGTTCGAATTTTCATGGGGTCTGAAGGCCATAAGTTTTGTCTTTTGGGTGTTGATTTCAAACCCTCTGGAAAGACAAAGGGGGTTATTCTAACTTTAGAGGAGGTGTTAATCCGTCCCAAAAGTGACGGAAAAGTGACGGATTTACCACCAGCCGTATTACGAGTCCATTATATCCTATGGAACTCGTAATACGGCTGGTGGTATATCAGTCACTTTACCGTCACTTTTGGGATGGATTAACACTCCTCCAAAGTTAGAATAACCCCCTAAATCCCTTGAGTTAATTCTAGAGGTTTTGTAGGCCAGTTGGAGTCCTAGAAAGAAGAACAGTGTGCTCCGCAAAGAGGAGCACAGGGACCTTAATTATGCTCTACTTTGGGCCATCAACTTTCTCACGTTAAGGTGGCCATTAATAAAAAGGGAGACCGCACCCCTGACGGACTCCCCTGCATACAGGGATGGGGTCTGTCAGTTGACAACCAGGACCCCATCTCACCTGTGCATAGTTAGATTGGTGGAGCCTAATGCAGCTAGCTAAGATTTCAGGTGTAATTCCCAGAGCACAAGAACTTCCCAAAGAATACGTCTGGGCACCAAATCGAAAGCGGACCGAAGAATTTGTCTGCCCACCAAACCGAAAGCTGCCCGTAGAACAACGACAGCCACATAAATATGGTCTTTCAGCAGGAGAACATAGAGGAAGAGTCTGAACCCTTGATCTGTAGTACTACTATTGCACCGAAAACTGGTTTGGAAAGGGGATAGAATTTTAGCTTCATCTAGCCAGTGCTGGAACTTGATGAGGAACTGGTAGCAAAAGATTTTTGGAGGTTATCTAGGAGGCTTATAGGTCTACAAAAAAATTGTGCATTCCTATCGCCCTTTTTGAAAATGGGGATAGTGTGAGACGCAACTCAGATAGAAAGTAAATTGGCTCCGTTTGAGAATTTCATTTGAGAGACAATTGATGTAAAAAGCCCAAATGTCTGTCTCAGATTTGTATAAATCACCAGTATGGCATCAGGTTCAGGGGGCCTGCTTTGGTGTAAAGATTTAATGACCAGTCTCGTATCTGCTAAAGAAAAGGAGAACTCCTTACCTGCTGAGGTAACAATCGGAGGACTGGCAGAGATGGACTGATCATGTGGAATATTTGCATAGAACATTGAAAAGTAATGTATCCAAACAGATGGTGATATGAAATGTTTAATCGTCATACTGGCCCCAGGGTGGCCATGTGAAATCCACCAAAACCGCCTCTTGCCTTCCCTGGACCACATCAGTCAAATCCTTCTAAATGGTTTCATCACATTTGCATTGTTTAACTTAAAAATCTGCTTATAAAATTGACGAGCTTCACAAACAGCAACTGAATATGATCTTTAATCTCCCTCAAAAATCGCACTTTGGCCCGGCGACAGTCATGGTCATACCAAGGAGTTGATTTAAAAGGTGTATTGCGGTGTTGTTTTTATGTCCTTGAGAGTAGGTCTTTTAAGAGACTGGAAAAAAGAAAGATGATTATCGTACATCAACTTGTTAGGAGAAAGGCTATGCTCCACGTTGGCCATGAAAAGAGTGTACATTTCATCCAACAGATCAGTGTTCTTTGCTGTGGATGGCCACTTAATGCCCCTTCTATTGTTAGCAAATGATGGGCAAGATTGGGTATGTGTTTGTGGAACATATAAGTCGTAAAGGAAATCCCCTGATAATGTTAGTTCTAAGGCATTGTGACCACTTTCATCTCTGGAAGAATCTTAAAGTTGCGTAAATTATTCTAGAGTCGAATCTGGACAATAAAATAGTCATCACATGATTTCTCTGCACCACTTTTAAACATAAAGGCTCTGATTTTGTCAAACGTTGTTCTTCCATTACATGCCCCAAGACCAAAGAAGTGTGTTAAGGAAGCAAGCTATCAGGCTGCTGCAGACCAAACTTTTATGGAGTTTGCCTCAAAAGATGGAATGCCCAAGGCTTCTTCTTGGCCTTGGATTACAGATGTGACGGGCTTTATGGGTTCATAGGTGGTATAAAAATCCTGAGCTCAGAACTAGAATGGGAAGAAAGAATCTTCCACGATTGCAAGGGTCGGGTCTCTTTGTTTTTGAATGCTGTGCGGTTGTATATGTTCAGAATATTGATGGAACGCCCTTTGCAGGGGCTAAGGTTTAGCCTTAAGATATCGGTTGATGAGATATCCATCCTTTTTCATTGACAATAAAGGGATATTTTGAAGCAAAATACCAAGCCACCTGAGGCTTTACATTTGAGGATGGTGTGTTCCATTTTTGCTGAAGGATATATCTCCAGGTCTATAGAGCTGGGAAACACCCCAGGATTCTTGGGCTAAAATTGTGTGGAAAGAATCCATAAAGCTGTTCCAGGCTGGGCCCATACTTTTGTCAGCGACCCCTTCAACATTCCATGAAAGCAGGTGAGTCTCAGCGTTCAAACTCTGGGAATCGGCACCTGGGTTTATGTGAGGGGAAAAAGGCATTAGGCAGAGGCCTTTGGGGGGTGGTAAGGAGGCAGTACAATGAATGTGGAAACCTTGGGTGAAAGTAGTCCGTCAAGCTCGTTAAGAGGGCTGTTTGAATTTGAAAAGGAAGTCGGCGGAGGTGCCAACAAAGGAATGTTCCAATTGGAATATTCATTAATAGTTGGTGGTTGAGATATGATTTAAGGATTAAAAGGAAACAAATATGGGGGGCGGAAGACATATTGACCATCCATAAAGGATTAGGGTTGCAAGAAAAAAAGAGGACATGGTAGAGGATCAAGCCAGGCCTTATTAGCGATGTTTCAATTAAATAAAATTGAAGAGCCTGAAGGGGCTATAGACTGAGAGTCCATACTTATCAAACCCTGAACTAGGGCTTTGCTGGCAAGCACCAAACATATGCAATCGAGAGAGATGTTACTCATCGATACGCTGTGGGCCCTGATGAGGTCTGAGCAAATGATGGTGAGACACGCTCTTTGGGTTCTGATCCAATAGATAACTTTATTAATGAGGCAGTTGCTGTCTTCGAATGACCTAGGACCCAACTTTGGCACATTTATTAGAAATACTTTTGAGCCCCCATGGTTTTGCAAAACTGAATGATACCTAAGCTCTGGAGAAAGATGATTGGAGGCATAAACGCAAGAAGATGTTTTCAAAACAGAGTTCCTAGCTGATATTGTGCCAATATTGAACAGAAGAGAAGTGTGGTGGCCTGCAAAGATGTATCACCCTGGGATTTAGGGCCATTCGGGAAGGAGACGCTCACCCTCTCATAATAAAAAGTTGATGATAGGGTAGTGCAGAAGTGTGTTAAAACATTTGAGCCTGGGGTAGAAGCTGTTCGCAGCTGGGACAAGCGAGTGATTGGTATAGACGGCTATGGGAACTGGTTCGTCATCATCCCACAATTTTACTGGCTCTTGGAAGTTGTTCCTGGCCTGGAGGTAAAAATCTTGAGATTAGTGATTTTAGATTCACTATCTTATCTTTCAGGGTACTCAATGTATCAAATCATTTCTGCATTGATAGATGGTCCAAGAAAAGGGAAAACGGATTTCTACTAGGTTTGGGGAGTTTAAAATGGTCAGAGGCTTGTTCCTAAATTTTGTAGAACTGCAAATGTGTTGCTACACACAATTGGAAAACTAGGATGTTCAGGGACCAGGTTGTCTACAAGAACTGGAGCAATGAGAGCTGGTCAAGAATCAAATGTGAGATTAAAGGAAGGAGAGGGCACATTCTTATTGGAAGTGCAAAAAACACTTAATGCCGTGTCGAGGAAGTTGGCCCTACTCTGGCTCTTTCTGGTGCTGAGTGGCTCAGGACAGGCCTGCCTTTGGCCCAGGCACATCCTGTGCAGCGAGATAAAGCACACGTGCATTGGAGCGCCAGATGAAGCACAGGTGAAGCAATGAAAGGGGTTCCTCCTTGAATGCCCCTGTGTTACCTGAGACATGTAGCCCCTGCTGCTCCCTTCACAAACGTCTTGTGCAGTGCAGTAAAGTACGCATGCTTTATAGTGCCGATGAAGCACAGTTGAAGTGATGAAGGTGGCTCCTCCTGCAATCCTGTGCGACTTGGGACAGGTAGTCCCTGCTGCTGATCTCTTTTCAAACATCCTTTCCCCAAATGTTTATCATAATAAATATGAAAAAATGCAACTGCATGTTACCACAGCATCGATGATGCTATAAATAACAAGCATTTACAATGTAATGGGCCTCGCATTTGCCCGAGTTAGAGCTTATTAGCTTTGCGAACTCCTTTTCTTGCCACATAAACTGAAAATGAAAAGATAAACCGTTTCACATAAGCGAGCCGACGGCCGCAAAGCAAACACACAAAAGGAAACAGAAGTTAGCTCGCAGTGAAACGTATCGGCAAAAGTGCAGTTATCCATGTACCTGGCAAAAGTGCAATTATATATGTAACAGGATCGATGACATGCAATGTGTGCGACTACTGCCCAACGCAATCGCTCTGCCTGAGAAATAAAGAGAAAAAGTAGTCTAGAAACCATACGGAAAACATGGAGCCTCGTATGTTTTCAGTACTTGAACGGTGCGCTCGAGGAGGGCTAAACACCAGAAAAGGCATGACGTATGCATGCTTTTCACTAATCAAATCAGGCGAATTTTAAAAGGCAAGCCCAAGAACCAACCAAAGTGATGGGTGTGGTTACAAACCCTTAGAGAGATAACAAAAGGGACAGAGCACTTTGCGTGCTCGACCCTAAAAAGCAGTGCGATGGGTCAGTTAACTACTGCTCAGTTAATATTAAGAATTAGATGAATAAAATTGTTATGGAATTAAAAAAAGTACAATCACAATATAAATTGAAAATGTAGACATGTCTTTGTTAGTGGATGCATGCAGCTGAAGCAAGCCTTAAGGTTACCAGCAAAGAGATTGTTTGTGTACTGCCTTCCTGATGGCACAGCACACTTTACTGAACTAAAATAAATCTACATGTAGCTGCCAAATCAAAAGAAACTGAAAGTTGAGTCACTCAAAAGGGATCCATGGTAGCTGCCAGACAAGAAAATGTGTCAAATATTTTCAGGCAGCGTTTTTCGGACATTACCTGCATGAATTAGCCAGCACTGAAACTTGAAGCAGGGCTGCCAGGACAGCTTAGTAACATGTGTCTGGTGAATAGCAATCAATATAAAAAACATATGGAGTCCAGATAGTGAAAATACAAAACTTTGATTAGGAAAAGTTGATTCTTAATGGTGTTAAGAGGACTTACCTACACTTTTCAGTTGAGCATACTGTATGCCTCTGGATTAGTGTTTTGTTTTTGAGTAATTGATGCAGGAGTCTGCATTGGCATGGAGTACATGTGATCTTTTGAGGCTTTGTTGACTTTAGAACCTTCTTGGTTGAACTCAGTGGCTGATTTTTGTGGTCAAAACCCCAGTAATTGTGCAAGGACAACTCTTTGTTGCAACTGTTGTTTCAGCTACATTCAGGCTGTCAGCCCTGACTGTAGTGAACATATCGGATGTTTAACTATCAGATTAGATCATAATATGGTTTTTGTCGAGGCCGTGTCCATTCCCGTTTTTTCTTTTATTAATTCAAATGTACTTGCGTGTTTACCCCTAACCGCTTCTTGACCAGTTTGTTCTCAATGTCCTATGAAGATGATGTGGTAATTTTGTGTTTGAATGTGTCTAGGTTTGCAGAAGAATATGGCAAAACTTCTAAAACATACAATAAAGAACAAATTAGTTCTGAATATTGCTTTTAAAGTTTGAAATTATGTCTCTCGGAGGAAAGCTGGCTAAGAAGGTACTTTATACTTAAACAAAAAAAATCTTTTTAGAAAGAGGAAAGCCATACTGCATCCTATGTGTTATTTCCTCTTAGAATGTGAAATAGAGTAAAGAAACTCACCAAATAAAGGCATATTCCTTGCCCATTTTTAGGTCTCGTCTGAAATGGAGCATAGCTGTTGTTTGCAACTCATTTTGTTTACTGAAGGGGGCTCGGACCCAGCGCTGGCTGCGTCATAGCGATCTTTTATTTCAACATGCAGCCTGGCTGCTGTATAACATGGCTAAAAGACATTGTCAAAGCCAGTAGCTCTTGCATAAGTGAAACCTATTGGTTTTGACAATTCTTTTTAAGTTTACCTATAGTGTTGACTTTAGGAGGTGTAAATTGACACACAAGACAATATGATCCAGTTGCTGCATACCTTACCCCATTATGGGCAACAGTGTTGAAAAGTGGCTGGCAGAGTTTTTTGCTTAAATCTCTGGCCGTGTGGATTGCCCCTCAGTTTCAGGTCTTCAATTCATAACTGGGAAACAATCGGTAAGAAAATAATATTTGTGAACATTGTATTTTCTCACATTTCGAAAGAAATGTGGGCGTATTGACACAGATGGTATTAAATATGAAGGATAATGCTAAATAGTGTCTGCTTTCCTTTCCTTTCTATTGAATGATCTTAACTTGTATGCATGTTTCTGTAATCTGGGAAGCTAGAAATAACAAGCATTTGCAATGCAAAAGGTCTCACATTTCACATTTGCTTACGTTAGGGCTATTGGCACTGTAAATTCATAACTAGACTATTCTTGCCACATAAATTGGTCAACCCTGCCTCATAATTTCGTCTTTTCCTGCCATATAATTCCAGTGGCCCTTCATAAAACTGAAGCACTTCCATTTATTTTCTTCCTCTATCTGCAGCACAAATTAAAATTATGCCATTTATCATCCTAATTTAAATCTGCCATGCTAATTCTAATAGAATACCACTTCCACCACCTCACCATCAGAGTTGCTGGCTGTCTTACACAATTCCCCCCCAAAAAACACAAAACGGCCACAGAGGAGAAATAAACTAGAGTGTTCACCCAAACACATCAAGATACAAACAGGCATCATGTAATGAGAAGGTTAAGTTGGCCTGAATCATGGTCAAAATTGTAATCAGGAGAGACTATTAAAACGTACATTATCATATGAACCTTTATCATAAATAAACTTTTGGCATTTGACTGTAATACTCAAAACAGCCCCTAAAAGGCACTATTACAGAAATCATTTGTAAGAAACATGGTCATGTAACCATATTGTTAGCCCCATGGAAAAAAAACAAGAGAAAGTAATACAGTGTAACTGTATACCCTAAAGGCCATTTTTGTAGGGCTAGCAGGCCTACTGAAATGATATTACAAACAAGGCCTTTAAAATTAATTCCTCTCAGCTGTAAAACAAAAGGTCTAGCCATGAGAAAGCTTAAAAGATACTGAAAGGTGGGAGGGGTTATTATTTTGAGGTCCCTGCTAATCTAGTGTGGGGACCCAGAGAAGATGTAGACGGCGTGTTTTGAAGGTGGTCCCACTGTTCTAGAACCTCCACAGGCTGAGTTGTGAGCAAACCTTATGTAAAAGTAATGGCCTGCAAAGCATTGTGGAACAAGTTTTCATGCCGGGAATCTTATAGTAGGTTGACTGCAATATTCAGAACAGCCCCCAGAGTACACCACAATAAAAATAGCATTTGGAAGAAACATGGTCATGTAACTATAGTGTAAGCCCTTAGAGAGCATAACCACATGAAAAAAGAATGGGAGAAAGAAATGCAGTGTACCCATTTATGAAGCCCTTAGAGAGCATAGCACATTACACACTTTCAAGGCTAGCAGGCCTATCGCAATGATATTACAGACAAGGCCCACAAATCATAACTTCTCCCAGCTGTAAAACAAAAGTTCCAGACATGAGAGAACTCAAAAAGATAATAAATGGTGATAGGGGTTATTATACTGTAGTCCCCACTAGCATAGTGTGAGGACCCAGACATGGTGGTGGCAGAAAGAGCACATTGTGTACAGTGTTCTTAAGGTGCTCCCATTGTCCTAGGAACCCCAAAGGCTGAGTTATGAGCAAAACTGTTTTGGAAAAGTAATGGCCTGCAAAGCATTATGTGGCAAGAATATTTTAGTATGCTGATATGACGTCAATGCTTAGAACAGTCTCTAGACGACACCACAATGAAAAAAGCCTTTGTAAGATACATAGCCATGTAACTATAGTTAGCCTCGAGAGGGCAATACCACACAAAATGAAATCACGGAAAGTAATGCACTGTCACCATATATTTAGCCCCTAGAGGGCGTAGTGCATTGCACATTTGCAGGATTGGCAGGCCTACTGCAACAACATTACAAACAAGGCCCTTAAAACATTAACAGCTCCCAGCTACAAAACAAATGTCTCATCTATGAGAGCTTAAAAATACGTTGACTGGTAACTGGTTATTAGTTTGGGCTCCCCAGTAACCTAGTCCCTACTAACCTAGTGTGGAGACAGAGAGAGAGAAACAGACACATGGACGTGCTGAATGTTTTGGTCGTGGTCGCATTGTCCTAGGACCACCACAGGCTGAGTTATGAGCAAACATGTTTTGTAATAGTAATGCCCTGCAAAGCATTATGGGGATGAGTTTCCCCAGTGCGACAAATTTTGTAGTATTGGCTGTCCCGCTGTGCCAGGAGAGCCGCTTTCACTTTGAGGATTTCTGTTTTTCATAAGGCATTTACCAATTCCAAGTGTTTTAAGGGGACAGCCACAAGAAATGGCTATGATTAAGTAACTGTGAACAATATAACCACCGCTCTAATATCACCGATTAAGTTCACACTGGTGTGCCTGTTGGTGCTGTGAGTGCCATGGCCGCCATGCTGCACGAAGGTGGGGGGAGACAAAAGAAAAGAATGATTCGCCCATGATGAAGTATATCGGGTCATGCAGTAATCCATGTAACAAGAGCAATCTGCAAGGCGTGACAAAAACAGCCTCAAGGCGGGACAAACGTAAAGCATTTACCAATGACATCAAGTGATTTTTGAAAGGCAAGCCCAGGAATGAATGAAAGTGATGGGTAATGTTAAAATCCCCCAATACTTACAATGGGTCAAAGTGCTTGCACGCTCGACCTAAGAATCCCTAAGCTGAGCCAAGTGCATTCTGAGAGCTGCCTATTCTCCATATCCCTTGACTGAGTTTATGTTCTGTTCAGAAATCGTCTTTCAGGAAGTGACTTATTTAGAATCATTGGAAACACAGAAGATTGTTGCCTGTGGTTTAGTTTTCATTGTGTAAACTGAATAATTTGTTGCTTTTTTTTTTAATTTGGTATATACAATAGAATCATTTGAACTTTAACTGAACCATCCACCAGAAGCTTCAGAGATAACATCTGAGACCGTTAGAAACAAACGTAGTTATGCACAAACACCCTCACTTAGTAACTAAATGATCTCTCAACAACCTTACAACAGAGAATAAATGGACCACTGCCCTACCTGCAATCTCAGCTAATAAGAGCCGCAAAAAAAACACTGAATGTTCTACTACACTTGAAGTTAGGAAACACAGCTAATTCTTAAAGATCAGTATTTTTCAGTCCTGTGAGACAGATCAGTTGCAACACTTATAATCAGATGAAGGACAAAGCCGCACATGGTCTTTCTGGGATTGCCAGTCCCAGCATTATTTAACACCCGGCTCTGCAGTGAAATGGGAACACTACAAAATGCATTTATGCCACAGGGACTGTTACAGTGGTCAGAAACTCCTATGTTTCAACCTATTCCCCTGGCTATAATACATTAGTGGGACAAAGAATACAATTTGTATGGTCCGCCTCTCTCTTCCTGGAAAATGCCCAATTGACTTCCATACTGTGTGTTATCAAAAGGGGGTGTGGACCAGTTTGCCCTAACTCTGAAACATGAAGTAATGGAGGATTGACAACCCACTTTGCTATAAGAAACGGAATTGGCAGTTATGATACGATTTATCGTCTGAAATTAATACATCAAGTCCAAACGTTGAATCCAAATGCATTTATTGGTGCTTGTATGGTCTGAAGATCAAAAACACTAGTTGGATGTTTCTCTTTGAATAAGGAGTTTGTGACTTGTAGACGAACAGCCGACACTTGTTTTGCCCCGTAATGGTTTGGCAGTCTCAAAAGAGTACACGGGTAAGCTAGTGATTGAAAGTACCAGTTATCATCATCTTCTAGGTCAGTGATACTCAAAGCACGGCCCTGGAGCCGCATGCGGCCCTCCTGACCTTTACCTGCGGCCCCTGGTGAACAGCAGCACTAGCCTGCTATTTACTCAAATCGGCACTAGCATAAAAAGATGTTAAATAAATAGGCAATCATTTATTTAAAGGTTAATGATGTTAAAGAATGGAACACCTTTTGTTTAAAGGCATCTTGCAGCAAAAGTCACTTCAACATTCAAAGCGTTTATTTCTTTAGCAAGCAGAACCATTTCACCTTAGAACATCGGAATATATATGTGCATTGAGAAGTATTTTTTTTTTAAAGTTATAGTTTCAAAATGAATTTAGGAGCACTCATCCCCTCTCCCCACCACAATGTGACGAGTGAACTAAGATGCAAGCAAGTTATGTGCACTCTTTGGGTAGGCTGGGTTTCTGTTATACCTGAACACTATTATAGGTTATTAATCCAAACACAGGACAAGGTTTTGTGTGGCATCACACATCCTGAAGTTGTGTACTTTAAGGCCCTGGTATATGTGATAATGGAGAAAGAGGAGGGAAGTAGGAATAAAACAATTGACTAAAATGACACAATTCGGTTAAGTGGGGAAGCTGGGATTAAGTTTCACAGTGTGCAGTTCAATCACTAAATGTTTATGCTTTGCTTCCCCTATACCCACCTTACCGAAAACACCCCTCCCCCAAACACTATCACCCCACGCCTCCTCCCATACCAAGCCCTTGACGGCTGGTATTAATGCAGCCCTCGATCACATCACAGACCAAACATTTTGGCCCTTGGGAAAATGTGTGTGAGTACCCATGTTCTAGACAAACAGATATTACTCACATTTACCATATACCCTGAATACACCATTGCCTAATCTCCTGCAGGAATGGCACTGTTAGACCTAACAAGGTGTCCAAATTGAGGGCCCCAGAATGGTCCAGCATGAGCTTACTTTAAGGCCTGAGGTGGAGCCAATGGATACAAACAGTAAAGAGACCGGGGGATTGGTTGTGAATGCTCCAACGTAGAAGTAAGCATGAAAAAAGTAATGAACACTTTGCATATATCTTATTGGTTTGGGTCTTAATCCTTTGAAAGTGTGAAAGCCAGTTAAAGTAACCAAAACTCTGGTTTAAGGAGTTAGCAAGATTCAGTCGATTGCCACCTCTGTGCCTGTGGTACAGTAGCATATGCTAAGGAAAAAAATCCCAGAAGTATTCTTGAATAAAGGCAAGCAGTGCGGCTCTAGTAGGCTTACAGCACAAAGCTTAGCCTGAAAGAGTCTCACTCACTGCTCCATAATTTATCTAAGAAGCTAACATCTGCTGATTGGCATACAGGGAGAAAGTGAGTTTTCGGGGCTTTGAAAGAGAAGAAGGGCAGTGCAAGAAACTCTGTATAGCTTATCCATCCATGATAACAGTAAGTTGAAAATGAGGGAGTTGACTGAACACGGCAAAAAAGAATTGGTCTCACAGGGAATAAGTGACTTCCTACACGTGCGAGTACATAATTCACAAATATATTTATGGCTGAGCTGTGAATAAATGCCATTAATACTGACTAATTCATCAGTGGCTGTAAGGAAATGCTTCTTTTGTATGGTCACCCCCAAGTTTTTGGTGCTGCTGGCTTTTTGACTCAGTGTGCACTGAGGCCTGCTAACCAGACTTCATAGCCAGTACCCATACCCTTAAACTGCTATGTCGAATTGGCACATACCCAATTGGCTAACCTAAGCTACCTGTGAGTCCCTAGCAAATGGTACCCAGGGTACGTTTAGAGTGGTACCCATGTCAGTTAGAGGGTCTCCCAGGGATTGCATCCCTGGTTGTGCCACTTTGGGTATGACACGAGTAAAACAAAACTCCTAGCCGACCATTTGCAGGCTGAAAGAGCAGTTTAAACTGCTAGCCCAACTTTACATACACACACACAACCCCCCCCCCCCCAAAAACTCTGGAACAATGTGACCAAAATGGGTCACCCAAGTTATCAAACAACTAGTTACATTAATTCAGACTTTGTTCTCAGGTTGAAATAATTAATGTAACAAATTGCAGTGTGCAACTTAAGTGAAGTTGTCATTTTGTTGCTTTTAGTCCCCTGTGCCCATGCTGGTCGCACTCAGGGTCCTGTTACTAAAAAGGATTTCTACCCTCCCGGGGAGACGTGCCAACGACTCCCAGGAAAGTATACTATAGGGACCTGCTCTGGATGGAGGTGTTACCTCCCTCTTGCAGGAAGCCCATTTTGTGTTGGTCCAAAAGGCACGATTCAAAGGAGAAGCTGCCTTTGAAGGGCAAATTGGTAACTTTTGGGAGACGGCCTGCTCCATTGTTCAGGCATATAGTCTGGCACTTGGGACAGGAGAAGGAAAACCAGCTGCTCCAATGTTCAGGTAGATAGGCTGGCACTTGGGACAAGAGAAGGGAAATGAGCTGCCAAACCGGTTTTCCCATGACATGTAGCCTACTTAGTAGCCACATCTCTGGGTTGTACTAGGAAGCCGTTTTCAGACTGGATCTGCCATATTGGAAGTGGGCAGAATGATGCATCCTAGAATGCCCAGGTGTCACACTTCGTAGGAAGTAGTCATTGGGAGGGAGAAAACCTGGTACTCTTTGACTAGCAACCACATCCTACCCAAAGTCATTTTCTGAGAACTAGGACACATCTGGTACCTTGAACCCAGATCCCGACTGGACTGGAAGGTGGACCGAAGAACTGCCCTGCTGCACCACGGAACTGGCTAGGAGAGGTTGCACCGTTGTGGACTGCACCTTGTGGCTAACAAAGGAGAGAGACTGTGCTTGCTGTGTCCTGCTCGAGGAGAAGTCGTCTCCAGAGTCCACCCAAAGCCAAGAGACTTTTAGGGTCAGTAGGCTGGCTACCTGTTCACAGGACAGGGACACAATAGCTGAGAAGCCTGGTGGGGCAAGTTTAGTAGCCCAAAATCTTCAACCTGCCGCCAACAGCCGGAGCGTAGTACCAGGGACCAGGATCTGATGAACAAACCGCACCTGAGTATGCTGAACCCCAGAGTATCGTCTGAGTTCAGATGAGACCCCCAGAGGATGAGTTATCGACCAAGGAAGGATTTGCTTGCCTGTAACCACAGTACTGGCGACCAGTAGTCCAGTGGCGACTGGACTTATGCCAGCACCGAGAGGTCTTCCAGGGAAGTCGACCCTGTCACACGGACCATCTCACCCCCTTTGTGGCCCTAGGAGGAGTTGCAAATAGGCCTTCCCTCCCCCATTGACCGCATCTCATCCGCAGCATCCATTGAGCACCTCCAGCGTCCTTTGGCATCATTCATCTATAGTATCAGTCCCACTTCCAAGGGAAAGTCCTGCAAAGGAGAAAAGTGCCTGGAACTAACTAAAGACTGCTTCACCTGATGAGCTTACTGTTTCCGAGGACCTTGCTGGTCCCCCTGACGAGTTCCCGACTGGAATTGGTAGCTTAAAGTGACTCAAAGTAACTGCATTACACCCAGCCCAAACATTTTAGTGAAATGGTTTCTAAGTGGCAAATCTGTTGATTTTGCCAGTGCCGGTTCGCTGTTAAGTGAAATGCTTTGATTTCATTATATCTTGTAACTTTTAGTTTTGGTGCTGCTGAAATGTTTTAAACTTCTTCCATTGTTTAGCCCTTGCTGCTCAGAGAGACAGTTACACACGGTTGAGCTGAAGGTTTGACAAACCTAGGGGTCCTAAAGGAATTGGTAAGTGTATTACATGGTGAGGTTGCCCAGCCACACCATATAATGCACCCCATTTCCTCAGTGTCCAAATCGCAAAGCATTTTAATCCCAAGTAACCCTAACATACAAGTACATGGTAACAAATTTATTTCTTTTCTTGACTGAGCAGCGTCTAAGACAGACTCTCTGAGTACTAAGGAGAGCTAAGCAAAACTTAGAGCCAAGGTGTAAAGCACTTTAAGATTAATTACCGTTTGATGCTACAACTCAGTGTTAAAGAGTTAAAAGACTTTAGAAATTATGAGGCTTTTCAGGCAAGGCTTTAAGATCAAATAAGAGGGTATCCTGCATCTCAGAAATGGAAGAAAGCCTTCTGAACTGCACATGAAAAGATTACAAATTTCTCAGCAGGATAGGGCGTGAATGTTAGAAACATACAGTTCAAACTTAGATTTGTCAAGGCTTGAACTTTAATAGTTAAGGATGGACTCAAACATCTAGGGTGGGGGATACAGAGAGTGCTGCCATGAAGGGAAATATCTTTAAGTTTAAAGACATGCCACCCAATTTTGATAAAAGCCTTGAAGGGAGAATACGGGATAAAGGAAACATAGCTGTGAATGTGACAAACATCTTTTACTTATATTAAAAATAATTCAAACTGTAAAAGAACAACTCTGAAATTTTAACGTCACAGGATTGGTTCCCAAGCTTTTTAGAACCACAAGCCAATTTTTTAGAATAGCAAACTTTTACGTCCCACCTACATTTAATGTACATAAGGCAGGGTGATTTGTGAATGTAACTGAAGCATCATGTGGTAGCACATTGTCATTTACAGACAGCAGATTGTCCTTTGAGATGGCCACTAAATTTGCACCGACCCACAATTTTACTGATAAAACTATACAACGCATGAATGAAAGCATCTGGAAATCGGGATTCTGTGAATATTTATCATTTGTGTATCACCAAGTAATTGTCTTGATTTGTTTTGATCCTATTAAAGCCTTTGTTTCCCACACATTTCAGAGTTACAAAAAAGTGCTTCATTTTCGCTTTCCTAACTTATGGATTCATATAGTTAGTTTACAGGTATTTACATTTTACTGTGTATTGCAAAAAACAACATCCTACATTGTCACATAATTCACTTTAAATATTCCTCTCACTATGTGGTCAGGGAATGAGAAGCAAACACTAGTCTCCATGTTAAAAGAATAAAGCATCATGACATTTGAATCACCAGCATATGTGACTGATTCAACACAGAATTTAAAAGCATCTTTATTTATTGTTTTGACTTTCATGACACACAAAAAATTAGCTTGGTTGCTCCCCACATTTTTGGAAACTCTGGTCTATAGAATACTGATTAAGAGATTGTCTGCGAAAAATGTTAGTATTCACTGTCGGCTGTACAATATGGGATCTACCCCAGTTTCTGGTTGGCAGTAAGAGCCTGGCCCATAATTGCTTTTAGCTGAATACCATATTGGACTGCCCTAGTTCTAGCCCTAGACATACTGCTGTCCCAAAGAGCCTTAATTCTAATTCTACTCGCTTTCACTACATTGGTCTCCAACAATTGAATGATGACACAGACTGACCTAAATGTAGTATTTGTTTCTATTCACTTTCCCCTGTTTCTGTATATGCCCCTTCCATAGCTATCCTGCTCCCTGGACAAACCAGCCAAGGTGTACAAGAAGGAATTTCTATTTTTTGTTGGAACATTTTGTTTGTCATATTTTACAATTAAAAGTAACATGCAACCAAAGATTTTCTAAGAAAAAATAGTTTGAGTTTGACACCAACACGGTTACTGGTTTGTTACTAGACTGACCTCGTTTGAGACAGTTTTACATCACAGACTTGCTTGCTTGTAAGAAGGCATAAAAAATTAAACAACATGAAAGTTTACTTGCAGTCACTCTTATTGTCTCTTGTCATGCATGATATGTGTCTTAATCCATCAGAGAGTGTTAATGGTAGTTGTGTGCCTGTTCTTGTGTTTGTATTACAGTCAGTGCCATTGAATTCCCCCAAATCTAATCATATTTCCTGGGACACCCCCTGCTTAGGTAAACCCCAATTGCCGCTGCAATAGAACTAACCCATGTTGAGGGGCCTTGACTTATTTACAGTTTCTGGTTCCTGGACAACTGTGTTGCATCCCTCAGCCCCAGCAATGAGGTTGATGTAAAATACGCTGCTAATGAAAGTCCTTCAATTCCTTGAATATTTCTAACCAATTACTTTATTTAAGAATCATCTCCACAAGGTACGAAGAAATGTACCTTTTTGCCTATAGTCTCACAGACACAGATAGAATATGCGGGTCCAAATTCATACAAAGAAGGATTTCTTATATTTCCTTCTCACATAGTCCCTAGAATGTTCTGCCCTTGTCATCCAGGTTAATCATACCACACTAAAATGCTTTTCACTACTGTTTCACAAATTTGGAATATTGACATGAGGTGGTACATAATTGTCATATCTTGGTTTGTTTGAATTATCTTAGACTGTATTAAGATGATGCCGTTAATTAATTGACCTGCCAAATTTCTTATGCCAGATGTTTTTACAGTAACAATTTCAAATTTCAGTATCTCAGGCGCATCACAAAATAACATAATTATCTTCAAGTGCAGCAAACTAGTAAGAATATTTTACTAAACTAGAATATGTTATTGTGCAACAGGCATTGTAGCTCAGTAACACTTTTAGCACAGGTAACCGCAGTAGTCCATGGCTCAATGTAGATAACAGGGTTTTTCAATTGCATTGAGCAGACTGCTAACTTGAGTATTTTTCTCACAGTGAAGAGAGAAGGGGTTATTGAAGCTCCCAGATCAAAGTGGGAATAGCCCATTGAGTTGTTTGGTTAAATTATTTTATGGAATTGAAGGCTATTCAAATGCTGAACATGTTTGATCGGGTGGTATATCTCAAAGCCTAGAGCAGGTAATCAATTGATATAGCATAACAAATGGCACACACAGAAACTGACAGTATAACTTTATCTCAATATATGTAATGTGGTCCCCTGCGGGTTAGGTTAAAAAGACACATGAATAATTCAGCCCATGGCTGAAAGTCGTGGGCTGATATACATTATATTATATTGTGTTGCAATATTTATTATATTATACATTACATTGTAATATATATCATATTATGATATGTATATTGTATTGTACAGAAACTTACAGCTGCATGTTAATGAATGTTAGCATATTGTAGAGCAGAATACAGTCTATTGCAAGCCACATATCCTTCGCACGTTTAATGGCCAAAGGAGGAAAATCGTACAGTATAGAATGTAGGTAACTGCTCTGTGTAATATTTCTGTGCAAACCCTAGAGCAGTACCTAAAAATTGTACTACTTCTCAGGCACCCTTATACCTGCTAAATTGCATCCTAAAATGCTACACAGATACCTATTGGAAGATTGTGACAAATATTATCTGGTGTATTTGAAACACCAAACCGATCTACTAATGGTAATTATCACACAGTGTATGCAACTGTAATTACTACGCAGGAAACCAAGATGAACACCAAAGCCAAACAAACTGTTGTCCCAAACTCTCTCCTATCCAAAGAGATTATATTTCAACATTTTAATTTAGTAAGTATATAAAGTGGCCTCAAAAACTGATAAGATCAGTTTACAGTTTAATACAAGGCTCATATCCTTGGCACCTTTTATTGGCAAAAGAGGAACATCATTCAGTACAATATAGGTAACCTTTCTGTGTGTAATATTTCTGTGCACACCCTAGAGAAGTACCTAAAATTCAACTACTTATCAGACACCCTGATAACTGCTAAATTTCATCCTAACGTGCTACACAGATACCTATTAGAAATATCTTGCTGGAATATTGCAACAAATATTACTATCCGGCGTATCCGAAAACACCAAACCTGTTATCTGTCATACAGTGTATGCACTGTAAATACACTGACCTCCCCCAATTGACAACTTACACAGATGGCTGACACATGTATAACCAAAATGTCCAACCAATTGAGCGATTGCAGTTCTAAAAGATGTTCAGTTAGTTAGCCTAAGTGGATCCTTGCAGTTCTCCATACAAATATTCATTGGTAATACCACTAAACACAAATCTGGGTCCTGTGTGATATATTGCATCACATAACACAGATACCATTTTGGATATAGCACAACTCACGAACAAACATCTGAGGAATACAGCAAATATTAAGGAGAGATATCTGAGAGAACCACTTGGTCAGATTTCAGAACTAGGACTAAAACAACAAACAAAGCAGATTTTCAGTTCAAATGTAACATTGTTTACAGCACATCAGCAACAATAATAATGTAAATCACAGTGCTAATATTCAACTAGAGAACGCAAAGCCAATATTATATAGAACTGTCACAGTGCATATGGCAGCTGTGAGAAGAGAATGTAATATTTCACAGGTTTGGTATTCACAACAAGCAGTACAGCTGCACAACAAGATTATATACCACAGTCTACATATTCAACAGGAATAGCACACCAGAAAGTGTAGATACAGATTATTATAACTCAGCTGATACAGCAATCAGGAATTTGAAACTCACAGGGCTGATATACAATAATAATATCACAACATAGACTGTAGATCTACAAATTGAGTAACAAAATTATTACACAGCATGAATGATTAACCAGTAACCACTTTGTAACATTCTCTCAAAATTGGATTTTGTCGGCAAGTTTGGCCTTTTAAGCTATCGATGTGGGTCTCTCATCCATTTTTCACTTTCATAAATATCTTTATTTTACTCTTCAGGACACAATGGGGTCAGTTCTGAGCCGCAGAATTGCTGGAGTGGAAGATATTGACATTCAGGCAAATTCGGCTTACAGATACCCTCCAAAGTCAGGTAAGAGCATATCTATCTGGTTGAAGCCTATAGTCCTTCAGATATGTAAATCAACTCCCACCGTGGTGCATAAGGTTATCTTCTTTTTCATAGGAACATACAGAACCACAGATCGTAACACAATGGAACTGCATTTCTGCAGTGTGCTACTCCTACATCATGTTAAACCTTACAGATATGACGGACAGGGCAATACTTTTCTTAATGGGGATGGAGACGAGTATGTGATAGGGTTGAGGTTACTAAAAACACATTGCTCCTCTGTAAACTAAGTGCAGGTCTACATTGATAAACGTTTGTGTTTAATGTACTACTGCTTTTCTGCATTATCACTCTGTGTCACTGCAAGTCTTTTCACACAGAATAATCTTTTTGAATAAAACAGTGTTACCAGACAGCATGAATCCTTTGTGAGAACCCAAATCACTCATGCTTTATTAAAATTCAGCAAACATGGCAACAAAAAAATAGCCGTGTCTCTTTGCCACTTAACTGCTTTTGCATAGACTTCACTTAATCTTCTGGTTTACCCTGGCTGTTCCATTCTTACCTGTTTTTTGCAAATTACAGCCTTTTTAGGTTTTGTCCGCAGACAGCTTTTAGTTGTCCGTTGTCGAAGACCTATTGGTAATACTAATACTTAAAGTGGGCTTTGGTTCAGGCTATTTCTGACCATTGGTTTTGGTGTTTGCAAGTCTCATTTGCTTGAACATTAAGCTGAACAGTAAAATGTATGTCTTCCTTGGCCAGTACCTCTAAAGTGGGAGGAGAGGTTTGCTTTGACATCAGAATCGAAACACTACCCCATAATGTAAAATCTTCCTTTCCCGTCTCCCCATTATTCAGGTGGTAGTGTTACCCTTTCCATTAGCATCCTCATGTCTTTACTTTGTCAGGCAGGTTTCCCTCCACCCATTGCTGTGGCATGTGGTTGGTTCCAAAGCTACCATGTGGTCAATGTTTTAGGCCCCTTGCTTAGCAATTAATTTCATATGTGTTCCAGCCATATTCTCTGGCTCTGCTTGGTAATTGATTTAAAAGGTGATCGTATTTGTATGGGTACTTTATTTTAACTACCCATGTTGTTTACATTTGAAAATTAAATAAATGACCCTACTATACATGTTATTGGTAATGTTGTTTTTTCATGGAATTACATTGTTACCACAGAGGAGTGAAAACATTGCTGATGTGCGATTGTATACATACCTATCAAGTCATATTCCTTTATCGCCTCATAACCTGATTTTCTTTCTCTAAGTAGTAAGGACTAGCATGGTTCACTCTACACATTATAGGTCTAAATCACCCTATTACTCGTCTTTACTGTATACCCCCAAAATCTTAGTCCTCAAATATTGGAAGTGAAAAATCAAAGGAAATATTTTTAATGATAAGTTACATTGATTTTTGGTTGAGTCCATAAAGCTACATGATGTCGCAGGTGAAAAATGGTTCACCAATTTAATTAAAGTACTGGAGACGAGTGAGTGTCTGAGTAAATAACGGGAACTGAAAATTGGAGAGCGCTCTACATGATTTGCTTGGGAATCAGTTTTTAAATGCTGTTGTGCAAATTCAACTTCTTTAAAAGACGGGCTCAGTTTTTTGCTGCCCTGCATACTGATTTCAGAAAGCAATCCCTCCAGGCAAAGGGTCGACTGCAAAACCAAAATTAGCCGTGTTAAATCATAGAAGACAAAACTTTTCTTTCATCGTTCTTTCATCATTGGGTGTGAAAACACTTTCTAATATCACAGTACTTATTGGTCAATTTTAAACCCGATGTGTGCTGGCTTTCTGTGGGCATCCATGACTAACTAGTGACCTGCACAATGTTCCACAGATAATAGCCAACTTTCATGGTAGAATTTCAAAGGCGGTATTTTGGAGGGCATATTATGACTATGGAATTGGCACCATTAAAAAATGTTGGCATATCATCTAAGCAAGAGTGCATAATTCCTGTGTAGGGGGAGGGGCTGACATAGATTTACAGAGAACAAGCAAAATGCCCTGTACATTGGGACCAATTAATGTGTATGCATGGCTGTGGACAGTCACATGGAAAACTTATAGAATTATAGATGGGTGACTGAATAATGTGAATGTTTTCCACTAAAATGTTCTTAATAATATCAAATAGATGAGAGCCAAGCCAGAGTTGTCTGTGATGTTACTCTTATAGGACAAATATCCTCTTTATTCATTCATTCATCTATAATTGTATGCTATTTAGAGTTCTGATATGAAATAATCCATACTTTATACTTCTCCCTATGTAATTTATTAAAGGAAAAATAGGCTGCAGTGTTGTTTGTAAAATAGTTATCGTCCAAAATACCTACTACTCGCATTAAACCTGTGTGGTTTCCATATTGAGCATGTCACATTGTGGAGAATAGGAGGTGTGATTCGCGCAAAAGCTGAGCAAAATGATTCAGGTGTTGGACTCGTTCCAACGGTCCTGTGATTGGGCAAGTGGTATACTTGGTGGACTTAAACTTTTGCTCCACAATGACTCTCAAGGAGGATGGTAAAAGGACCTTTGGTTGTATACATGATTTGGAAGGAAGACATGTACTTGTACTGGCTTGATCTAATTTAAAGGATGTTGCATGCTCTTGGTGCAGTATGGAAAGAGTGATTTGCTAGCCATAAACAGAACAGCACTGCCATGTTTAAGATCTGGCATAATTTTATCTAATCCCATAGATTTAGTAAGGACAAGGGAATGAGTGTTGTAAAAGGGGCTTTGGCTTGCTCCCTGTAAAATGGGGAGACCATTGTCATTCAGAAAGGTCTGTAGAACACCCTGTCCTCTGTAAAGTCTTCCACGACATCCAGTAGACCTTTGCAGCATATGCTGTCTCTTGGTCTGTACTTCCCTCATCCATTTCATGTACAAGTAAAATCATTTCCTGAGAATTTTTAACTGTGTCTTTAATTGCTAAAAATCCAAAATGTGTTTTATTACCTCGTTCATTCTGCTAGAATATTTATTTTGATATTGAAGAAATGTAAAACAGCCTCATATCTTTAAGAATTCTAAGCTTCTTCCTGATTTTAACTTCCTGCTGGCAGCAGGGAGGGAGCTAGAGTGGAGAGGTTTTGCAGTATTCAATTGACCTTTCCATGCACCTGGTAAATTAGGAAATTTCCGTTTGTTGGTCCCTCTTTTGTTTTTAGTGTCTTGTGGTTCATGGCACACTCACCCCAACAGAACTTGTAGGTTCTCAAGCTTTCAGTGGAACCTTCTGTTTCTGGGATGGGTAGATAAACCTTTCTCAAACCTCCACTGATGATATTTGTGAAGAAAAATGAGATGCAGAATTGTGTTGAATACCCTAGAAAATGTTGTTTTGCTTCTTCTTACTTAAACATTCGGGGTATGTCATTAGCGGATAGGGAGTGTGGTGAAGCTCGCAGAGGGAAAATGAAAGCAGATAGGTGGGAAGAAAAGACAAATGTGAGAAATAAAGTATTCAGTAGTAGAGCATGATCTGAAAACTATTCTGAGACAGGCAGAATAGATGATACACCTCATGCTTTCTATCATAGCAAAAAGAATGACAGTCATTTCCAATGTTATTTTTGTCCCACTTGGGTCTTTAAACCCATAGCTTGGAAACCAAATCTAATCTTCTTAGGATGTGACCTAATTCAAAATTGGGACACAGTAAGATTCAGGATTTTCATAGCCTTCCTTTATGTCTCTACAATGGATCCTTATGCAGCATAGGTGCATCTCATCTCTCTACCTTGACTTAATCTAACGTTTGCTTTGTGGGTTCATCATTCCTTAGGTGTCCACATGTACTAGTACATGTACAAATCCACAGATTTATCCTTATGTTGTAAAAGAAAATCTCATCATGTATGTTGACACTCATAACTTATTTATGCCTGGAGGTGAACATGATTGGTGTAGATGGGTGAGGTTTTGATTTGGCAGGATAAAAAGAACCAACGAATAAGCTTTGGGATGAAGTGCATACGCAAGAGTTGATATTTTTGGGCTTGTTGGCGAGTTAGCAGTCTGTCATTAAATTACATTTCTGTTCTGAAGGATCCTGTCATTCTTTTCTCATGTGCTGTCCGGTACTGCTCACTTTAGGTATTGCGGCTAACAGTCTTTAAATTCTTCTGATGCAGCCCACACTTTACTGGCTTTTAATTTCTTTGTTTATTGTCTGAGCCTAATCCTTATATCAATCTGATGTTTATCAGGTCTGCTCTGAAAACACCTTGGGTTGGTGATCTAGCATCCTTTCCTAAGCTATAATTTTCCAATTCATGCATTTTTTATGTTGTGTTTCGGCATTTTTCTCTTGCTACTCTTCGTCAAGCATCAAATGAGTTACAGTTGATAACATAACTTGTAGACCACCATGTTGCTCTTGCACCAACTTCATACCAACATCTGTGTCAAAGTTGCTAATCTTGTAGGCAGGATGTTTTGAGTCTGTGCCTTTTTGCTGATTTGATTCACCATTGGTCCATACCATTTTACATTTTCTTTCATCAGGCCACAAGTCTTTTATTCTGGTGGATAGATGTGAAGGCAATAAATGTCATATCATCTTCGCTAGCAGTAAGATGAGTAATCATGCTCCGCCAGTCTGTATTATGTATACTTGTGAAAACACATCAGAATTAAAGCATCCTCTTTTGTGAATCAATAGGCATGGGCAGTATTTTCAAACTCTGTCCTGTTTACCTTATCATTAACGCACATTGTTGTCCCAGTCAGCAGACTTATTCTTCTTGGACATACCTATCTACAGTGCAGCAGAGCCATGCCGCCACTATGTTGATATTCCTGCACAGGCATGTTCCTCATACAAGATCTGTGAATGCCATTCCTTCCCTCACCTGGCCATCGACAAAACATACCCATCATTTTCTGGCATTTTTTATAAAAAGTATTATTGGGGAAAAAAAATGTGTACCGAAAGTTCCATTTCTGACAGATGACGTTTCCGTCCGGTGTCAGGAGGAAATGTTGTTAAATTTTCCTTATCCACTGTCTGTCGCATGCACCAAATGATATACCACTGCCAATGCTCAAATACTGTTCTTCTTAAAAAAATGCAAAAAAATCTTTCATTTCCCAGCATTAATTTTTGATCCTTCTAGGAAACTACTTTGCCAGTCATTTTTTCATGGGTGGTGAGAAGTTTGATACACCGCACCCAGAGGGGTATCTGTTCGGAGAGAATATGGATCTGAACTTCCTGGGCAACAGGCCAGTTCAGGTAGGAAAGCTTTTCTTTGGCAATTAGCTTTAGTATCATAATTTAATAAAGGTATTAGCCATACAGTGCCTATCCTGAAGGTTGCCTTGATAAATGCTTGTTTGTTCTCTGACATATCAATTTTAACAATTATTCATTTTATTTTTTAAAGTGCATTTATGTTGACTGTGGTCAGCTTACTTGTGCCTGGGCCCCATTATGTCTTATGTCAATAGTTTCATTGATTTGTGGGCATCATCAATTTGTCCTTATATTCTGTCTGCCAAAGAGTGCCATTCAGTTTTCACTTTGATCTTTTGTTTTTACTTTTTTATATGTTTTCATCTTTTCTCTTGACTGACTCTTTTGAGACTGATATTATTTTATTTTGCCTCAATCAATAAAAGGGGCAAAAACGAGCACAATTGTAACTGCAAACCATTCATATTTTAGGTGAATACAGTTAATGTCTTAAATTTATAGACAAGGTGAAACATCACTGCAAATCAGGCATTCTCACTACCAACTATACAGACAAACTTGTAAAAACAAAGAGCTAGCAGGAGATCACAGGAGAGTTGAGTAAATTATTGAAAGGTTTAACTAGGACATCCTAGGAGATGCAAAGGTTGAGCAAGTATCCGTAGAAACCTCAAGTGCTTGATAGTGCTAAAGGGCTGCTTGCTCACACATTTTGTTTTTGTCTCCTTGATTACTTCATAGTAAATGTTTAAGAAGTGTCATACATCAGAGGACCATTATGCATTTTGATATTTTGCGAGTAACTGGAATAAAAACTGTATTTGAACTGCTGCTTGACACTTTTCTTTCTTTTCAAATTGTTAGTGTCACAAAATGTCTTAGTTCACCCAAGTTCTTTCTTAGAATACAGGTTAATCCTATATGTGCAATTACATCACCAGGATCCAGAGGCCTACAACTCAAATCATAGTAAAAGCACATATTATCACAGACAGAAGTCTGGTAGTGAACAGATGTGCATAGGGGCACCAATTTTTGTAATGTTTCTAAAATTGAAATTGTAGAAACTGCACCACCTGCCTGAAAAGTTGATGCGTCACCTGTGTAAAAATCAGAGACTGAGAGACCTGTGGCATGCAAAACAGTTCCCATGAAATCATGAACAGAAGACACTTAAATGGGCGAGATTTGATGAAGAACTGGAATAATACGTTATTGGCCTCAAAATAGATAACCTGGATGCATGTCTCTATACTTTAATTCCTATTTGCAATTTGAGCTCAGGATAAGAAAAGCAGCCACCTTGCAGTATTTCTTGGTGCCTTAAGGTTAGCAGCTTTAAAATTGGTCGAAAAGAAAATACTTAGGGAAGGTAGAAAAACAAACATCCACTTATTTCTCTGATCTAGGAACTCTATTCAACAAGTACCCAAGCTTTTTAGTTTGAGACAAATTAATGCAAGACATCTACAAAGCCCTGGGGTCAAACAAGCTTTCCCACTATCTCCCCAGTTGTTGTTCAACATCTGTGATGATCTTTTGTTCCTTATGTTTGCCCAAAATTCCTAGTGGGTGGGCACATCAGGATACCCTTTTTGCTCTATACCGTTGACTTTCAAATACTGCAAACTCCAACAGTTATTTGATCAAGATGAAGCATAGTGGAATAAAAAACAACAGTAAAACAAAGCAAGTATTCACGTTTAAGTGGTCACTAACAGTGTCAGGTGGTTACCTACTCCTCATTTTTTCATTCCGATTGCTATGGTAATTTTTTTGTTGTGCAGAACCCTAATTACCAGTGGAAAGGACTGAAATGTATCTTGTAAGATTGTCATTGACAGAGTACTAGAATCTTTTGGGTGATAAGTGTACTTCTTTTAATGTGGTTGACAACAATCACCGTCAACTTACTAATGTGTCAGATTGAATTCACATTCATGTCGTTTTGCTGAAAGGATGCTTTGCACTCATCTGAACTGGACAAAAACAGTTCTAGCACATTATCAAGTGGATTGAACGGAACAAAGATTGATCAATGACTCTGGCTAAGGGCATGGCCAAAGATGCACACCCTAGACTAAGTGGTTGTCTGGCTACCTGTTCACCTCCTGTGTTCTGTGTCATGTTCAGCTATCGCCAGGTAGAATTATGTTTTCTTAGTTACCCCCTCCTCAAGTTGCAAACCGACTTTAAATTTGAATGGTGAGTTATTTTGAAAATCAACTAGAATTTACTGAATATAGGCTGACCCCTTTGGCTTTTCTAAGGTTTGGTGTGGGAGAAAACTCTATGCACTGGAGTGGTAATGACCTTCAGCCCATGCTTGAGGAGGAAGAAGACTGCTGCTGTAACCCATGGAAGAGAAGTAGATAGATTTGTTAGGTGTGTAGTGAAACATCCTTTCCCAGGACGGGGTCCAGCAACTAACACATTTTTATGCATCCTCTACAAAGCCCGACCTTGGTGCGACTGTAAAGCGACTGTAACCTGTTGTGTAAGGCCACAATGTTTGCCCCAGCACCTTTATCTTCTATAGCCTGCTGTGTGCCTCTGTGCTTGTCATGCTTCATGAGAAGTTTGAAAGTGACTGCTGTGCTTTAGGAGGGCCCATGTCCCTTTAAAACTTCCACAATGTAAGAAGCCGGCTGTTTATATAGTGGACCAGAAAGAGGTACACTGTGCAAAGAGTCCAGGCAAACCCAAAAGTATCAGAGAGGCACAAATGACATCACAGATGCTCTTTTGTGGTAGTGTGGTGAGTAGTTAGGCATATCAGAGGGTAGTGCTACGCATGTAAGGTGTGCGCACACACATACATACATACACACACACACACAGTAAGTAAGACACACACTCAATAAAGAAATCCAACACCAATTTATAAAAATAATTTACTTTCATATGTAAATTTAGATACCAAGGTGACTGGAATCAGGTGGTTACTTATCGAGATAGGAATTTTTATGGATCAATTCTGTTTATTGGTGTTTTAGATTAGAAGAACACAGCTATATGCCTACAACTGTACAGGCCGGCAGTGGTATAAGCGCTCAGTAGAAGTACAACTAGAGTTTTGACGCCGTCAATGGGGAGTCGGTAATGTAACCAAGCAACATGAGCACTGTATTTACAAGAACAGTCAATAGAACAGTAGGGTGTAAAACTGTCCCTCCCCGCCCTGCCTATGATAGTGTACCCCTTGTGTCCTTCACCCATAGGTATATTAGCAATTTTGTCTGACCTCTCTCCCGGCTCAGTGGTTGAGTGAGTAGCTCTAAGTGTAATCAACTAGTTCAGTAGTCACCTCAACAAGCATAGGACATTTAAGTATGTGGGGCATGTGTTTTCATAGAATTCTGTAGACCTGATTGGTATGAAGGGTGCCCACAATGTAGAAACTTCTACTGTTCGGTGTTCCGCTGCTAGGGAACGTTTCTCCATCCCCAGTAGGGCCCATAGTTTATGTAGCTACGAGTTGTAGTGTGGGATTCTGTCTGTGCCCCATTGTGATAATATCGTGTGGTGGGTAGCATTGAGGGTGAGTGCTATTTAACGACTAAGAGATCGTAGAGAAAAGGTGAGGGGGTTAGATAGGCCAAGAATGATGTATGTTGGCAATCTTGGGATCTCTGTGTGGAATGCTTTGTCTGTATTCGTCTAGGATGCTCCTCCAGTACTGTTTCAGTTTGGGACAGTGCCATAGTAAATGTATCATTGTACCAGTATTCCAGCATCCTCTCCAGCATAGCTCAGGCTTAGTAGGGTTCCATGTGTGAATTCTCGCAAGGGTATAGTACCAGTATGTTGCTATTTGATAGGCTGTTTCAGTGCCCGACACACTATGTGCAGTGTGGTGGGCCCTGTATTGTATATCTCCCCATTCCTCTTCTGTTAGATCCCTCCTTAACTCGGCCTCCCACCTTCTTTGTCCCTTGGTTTTGGGTATTTGTGTAGTGGCTATGAGGTGTATGTAAAGTTCAGATATCAGCTGTTTATCATCTCTCTGACCAGTTCTTGAATGCCATGAGTGGTCTCGCTACTAGCGGTCTAACTGTTGGTTGGAGCACCCAGTGTCTAACCTGTGAGAGTGTCATTCTGTCTGCCTCTGTAAACCCATAATCTTATTTCAGGCAGGCAAATGGGATGATACCTTCTAGGTCAAATAGGCTCCCAACTCTCTTGTAATCTCCGGCATACTATTCCTAAAAGCGCTCTGCGCTCCGACCTGGGGCAAAATCAGGGTTAGCGAATATTGGTGTTATGGGGGAGGGGAAGGTTGTAAGACTATTCTTGACCGCAACCGAGTCCCAAACCTGGAATGTCGTGCCCGTGATAGGGAAGGAATATAATCCCAAAGCTCCATGTCTGCATTGCAGCCAAGGCTCCTTCCAGATGTGGGACCCTGTGACTGCTTGATCCATGAAACACCTGTGTTTCTCGGTGAAAGGGCGATTTCATTATAGTATGAACCGTAGTTGGGTAGCCTGGTAGAATTTCAAAGGCATGGGATCGCCAGACCCCCTTTTGTCTTAGAGAGATATAGGGTTTGCCGCAGTATGCATACGGGTTTCCAGTCCCAGATAAATTTTATTATTGCCGCTTGCAGTGTGGCAAAGGTTTTGGTCGGCGGAGGAAGAGGGATCGTTTAAAAGATGAAGAGAATGCATGGTAAAATTGTCATCTTAATCGCTGCCATTCTACCCAGCCATGACACTTTGTTTGCTCCAAGTCTCCAGGTCTGCTCGTACAGCTTTAGAGAGGGTGGCATAATTCTTATTGACTGTTTTTGTAGCTGTATTGGCCAGGTCAGTGCCGAGGTATGAGACGTGGGAGGAGGACCGTACATAGGGGAGGCTCGAGCTAAGCTCTGCCTCATGGGCGTTAGGGACTGAAAGATTCAGGATTTGTGGTTTTTTTTCATTTTCACTTTGAAGCCAGAGTGGTCCCAAACTCCTGTAAGGCTTCAGTGAGATCATTGGGTCTGACAGTGTCAGAATCCCGTCATCTGCATAGAGGCTAATAAGATGGTGATCGCCTCTAAATTTAATGCCAGTTATGAGGGGAGTTATACGTATTCTCTGAGCTAGAGGCTCCAAGTAGAGGGCAAATAAGAGTGGGGATAGTGGGCAGCCCTTTCTCGTCCCTCGCCGAATCGGAAAAGGCTGAGACAGTGTATCATTGACCCGAACATCTGCCTTGGGCTTTTTATAGACACATTTTATCCACTTCAGAAGTGTTGGTCCACAGGCCAAAGTGTTCCAGTACTTTGAATAGGTTTGGCCAGTGCACTCTATTAAACGCTTTCTCTGCATCTATAGACAGTAGTAGTGTCTCTGTCTGTGATCTATGCGTTTTATCTATGAGGTGTAGGAGATGTTTTGTGTTATCACCACATTGCCGGTGCGGTATACCCACCTGATCAGGGTCCACAAGCCCGGGCATGTAGGGATTGAGGCGATGCGCTAAGATGCCGGTGACCAGCTTGGCGTCTGTTTAGAAGTCAGATTGCCCTGTAGGAACCACATTCCTCCGGGTCTTTGCCCGGTTTGGGGATTACAGTGATGGTCGTGTCCAGCGTACTGGTAGCGAGGGAAGTGGTCTATGCGAAGGAGTTAGAGTATCAGGGCTAACTCGCAGCAAAAAGTTTTATAGAAGAGTGTGATTTAGCCATCTGGGCCTTGCGATTTCCCAGGTTGTAAACGGGAAATAGCCAATATCACTTCCACAACCTGAATTGGCTGGTCAAGAAGAATTGCATCATCCGGAGGCAGCGAGGCAAGGGCACAATGATCTAAATACTTGAAGGGATCTGTGTTGATGGAGGCGTCAGCCATGTATAATGTTAGATAGTACTCGTGGAAGACCGTCGCTATTTGGGGATCTGTGTGCGCTTCCCCCAGGGAGGATGAGGGAAACATTTTAATCGTATTTGCCTCGACGCGTGCTCTGTTTGTGAGCTAGGAGCTTTCTGCTGCAGTTGCCCCCCACATAGTATTTATCTTTGACTCGTATAATGGTGTAGTCAGCAGGATCCCAGTCTGAACGCCTCTGTTGAGGCGTGCTTTTTCTAGCTCCCTCCAGACTCTTGGGGCTCCCGTGCATTTGTGAATGCGTTCCCATTCAACCACCTTCTGCTCAAGCAGCGCTCGCTGTTCTCTCCGGGCTTTATTCTCCATTGCCGGTAGAGAGATCACCTCCCCTCGTACCACTGCCTTAAGGGCGTCCCATACAGTCGCTAATGAAGTGTGCTCATCATCATTTTGCCTAAGGCAGTCTTTAATCGTGCATCTTAGAGTCTCCACTGTGCTCTGTGTCAGGAGACTAGTGTCCCTACGGGCTCGGAAGAGGTTTATGGTGATTTGGGCTGTTAATGTGATGGGTGCGTGGTCTGAGAGAGCTCAGGGTTCAATGGCACCCTCTCGAATGTGATCTCGGATGGCCGCAGAGGCTAAGAAATTATCAATGTGTGTATGTTTTTGCCGCTACTGAATAGAAGGTGTAATCCCGTTATTTAGATTTGTATCCCTCCATACATCTATCAAGCCATCATCCTTGAGCCATCGAAGCCCTGCCAGGGAGAGAGTGCCTGTCTAACCTCGCCTGTGTTCTGAACTGTCTAAGTCATTGTCCATAACTATGTTAAGATCACCTCCTCCGAGGATTGCTGTGTCTGGGGTAGTCGGAGTTGGGTTAAGAGCTTGTGTTATGAATGCTTCTTGGTGCGTGTTGGGGGCATAGATAGTGGCTAGTGTCAAGTGGAATTAATTTAGCCGCAGTCTGTAGGCTAAGTATCTACCTTTTATCTCATGTACCTTGGTGAGGAATTCCCCTGATATAGAGTTTTCAAAAGTCGACAATGCATTTTTCTGTAGCTGCAATTTTACTATATAAGAGAGAAAACATACACAGCAAAAAGATACTTCACTTCAACTTGCCGGACCAATATTCTGGAGTTTGGGTGAGTACGGGACAGGGTCCTAGGCCACACCACCGGGTCACCTCAGGTGGCAATGGGGCGACCGGGTTCAGCGTTTGGTCCCCCATGTAAGTCTATGGGGATTGGTCCGGTCACAAAGATGCTGCAGGGCTGGACAGAGAGTCTAGTCCAAGTGAAGCCCTGAGGAGGTTCAGTTCTTGTGATGCTAAGGGATGTAGAGACACAAGTAGTCCTGTTCTCCTTGGTCCGGGGTTTCCGTGTGCGGAGGTGTTTTGGACAGTTCGTTTTTCTGTCAAAGGCAGCGATCACGGTGGCCTTGAGGGTCCACGGAAACAGGCCACAGGTGTGGACTGGGGGTCCAGTTTAGCTGAACCAACAAATGCGCTCAGGTCTCACGAGCCTGAGGGACCTCCTCTCCTGTGGTCCTCCTCTGCTCGATCCAAGGCATCTGGGTGCAGAGGTGCAGTGGACCGTCGGGTCTTCGTCACCGGAGGCGATTGTGGGGAAGGAGGGTCTGCAGAAAGAGGCTGTTGACAGCGTCGGGGAGTCCACCGTTGGCAAACTCAAGTTGTGCTTTGTCTCAGCAGGGCCTGAGAACCACATTAACACCATTGGCCCACTTCAGCTCAGGTGCAGTGGTGATGTCTGGTGTCAGGTTTTGGCAATTGCAGCCCTCACAGTTTTTTCTTGGGTTGCCTGCAGGTGCTCCAAGGGAGTTCTTCTTGGCAATTTGCAAAGCACTGGCAGCTCTCCGAGTTTTTTGGTGGCTGCAGTGGCAGGACTGGTCAGTTGCTTCTTGAGGGTTTCGGTGCAGCAGGCAGGGTTGACGCCAAGTCTGTTGCGCTCCTCACTTCTTGTCCACAGCCTGGTCACCCTAGAGGTGTGTCCAGCCTGGAAATGCAACACTGCTCCTGCATAGCTAATTTTCCTCCTGTCCACGTGCCAAATGGGCCCTGGCGCAGGGAGTTCGGCATCTCCCTCTGACAAAGGTCAGATCTGCATACCAAAGGCAGTGGGCTTCTTTGAAGCCTCCTATAATAGAATGCAGATTTGCCGACCCTCCTGTTGGGAGGGGTGTGTAATAACCCTGCCAGATCAGGCTTTGTTTCTGACCTCCAGAGAGCAAAGGATCTCACCCCTGGGTGTCTCAGTCTTGTCTGTCGGTGGAAAGCTGGCTAGAATTAGTCAGTCAGTCCACCAGCAGTTGGTATGTTTTCAGATGACACCTCTAAGTGCCTTCTGGGTGCATGTATTAATAAATCCATCAAAGGAATCAGTGAGGGTTTATTAATACAAGATGCTGGTTACCGAACATCCCTTTTTTCAGTGAAACCATCATGTAGCTGGGTAAATTGTATTGACCAGTGTTCAGCAGATGCATTTAAAATGGCTTCCCTGCACATCTGCTATGCCCAAGAATCGACAAAGACATACATAGACACACATGTTATATAATTCACCCTGCCTTAAGGGTGTAAGGCCTGTTGTAGGGGTGATTTACAAATATTATGCAGTGTTTAGGGAACATGGCACACAGGCTGTGTGTCGTGTTGTCACTTTTGGGAGCACCTTGGCACGCAGCCTGCTGTAAAAGGCTGCGTGATTTAGTGCTGGTTCCCTTAGAGTGGCACAAGCTACGCTGCAGTTCTTAAGGACCCTCTTTAGTACCTAGGCCTTAGGTACCCGAGGTACCATTTACTAGGGACTTACAGAAGTGCTAAAAGGCCTGGCCTTTTGGGGATCAAGTGACCAAGGGTCTTGTTTTGGGGAAAGGAACACAGGCACTGGGGGTCTGGTTAGCAGGAACCCTGTGCACTTCAGTTAAAGTTGCATCAAGACCAGGCAAACAGTGTGGGGGTGGGTGAAGAGTTACTGCAATCAAAGCCTAACTTTATACACACTACTACTGAGCGACTTCTTTTGAGAGGCGTGTGAGTCCAATCACTATAGTTATGAGTACTGCATTCAGTTGCGAAGCAAGAGTTAAGGCCGTGCATCTCTGACTTGTCAGTGTACATGAGTCCTGTTTTTGAGTGGTGCTTCCCCCAGTGTCAGGGCTTCCTCATCTGTACATTATTATGCAGCTTCCTTATTCCCGAATAACATGGATGTGATCTAGCATAAGAGCGGTGTCCATGCTCTGCGCTTTCTTGTTCTCAAAGTTGTGACTTTAGACTCCTCACAAACACCTGGGAAAAGAAAAGCACACACCTTTCTCAGTAGTGTAACCCCTGTTTAGCTCCATTCATGTGGAAAAACTGAGAACGTCTCTAACCACAGATTTGAGTTGCATGTACTGTTGTTGCGATCAATCCCATGTTAAGCCACCGCTGCACTTTGGTTTTAGTTTAGGCTGCCCTTTGCTACTGTAGCCTCTGAGATGTCTAAGACTTGAGATAGAAATGTAGCTACAGTTACTGCAGTAGTAACCAAATTAAAAAAATACACTGGCTGGACAATATCATTTATTGTGAGAAGTGATAGCTGAATGAAGTATTCTATGTGGCACCATTCTCTAAGAGTAATCTTTTAACGCTGAACCATGCAACCCCCTGAAAGTAAAAGCATTAAGAAGTCCTTGACCATTCCGTGAGCTCTCTGTTTGCAAGGACAGTGGTAGTACTTGTTGTAAAGTTTACCTTGAATGTGCACTGGGAAACGGGAAATAAATTACTGTGTCCTGATACAAATTGACTTTTTTGGTTGTTATGACTGGATTCTGCAAGTTAACTTTCCCACTAATTAGGCATACTTATAAATGTCATAAACCCACAATCAATATGTATTGTCTTTTTTTCCAACCTCTTCTAAGTTTCCATATGTAACACCTGCCCCCCATGAACCAGTGAAGACGTTAAGAAGTTTGGTGAATATTCGAAAGGATTCTCTTCGTCTTGTGAGGTATGGGAAAGGGGAACATTTGCCAGTTAGTTGTTAATGGATTATAGATTTGTTTATGTAGAAGTCATGCTGTTTTACCTCTATCTTAAGGCAATGTGTCATGGGTGCTTTCTAAATGAAAATTATTTCTTGTCCCGGATGTATGATTTAATTAGAGTTTACAAGTATCTGGTTGGTGTCTTGTAAGAAATATTATCATCATCACCAGAGAAAGTGT
The DNA here is from genome assembly GCF_031143425.1 of Pleurodeles waltl. Classification (NCBI taxonomy): domain Eukaryota; kingdom Metazoa; phylum Chordata; class Amphibia; order Caudata; family Salamandridae; genus Pleurodeles; species Pleurodeles waltl. The sequence continues at coordinate 309,531,455 of NC_090449.1, read as the reverse complement.
ATTCACAGGTGCAGAAGTTATTAAAAAGAAGGTTCCATATCATCCAGTATTATAGGGCAATGCCCATGTGTACATAAGTTCTTGCGTTCCCAGATGCTAAGTACAAACCCAGTGTAAAGTGTAGTTTCAAACTTACTGTGGTGAGTGTAAAAGAGGCCTATTTATCTGTATAGAAAGATTTCTTCCTTTTGAAGTAAAAGGCCATCATTGTTCTACAGGTTCCTGGCATACTGGATGATTTTGTAGATTCGGGTTGGATATTTTGTCTGCAACAGTATTGGGGAACTGACTAGTTATCTTGCTTGACCACAGGTACAAAGATGGTGTTGACAGTCCGGCTGAGGAGAATGCAAAACCCAAAGTGCTGTATAGCTTGGAGTTCACATTTGATGCTGATGCCCGCGTCGCCATCACAATTTCATGCCAGGCTACGGAGGAGTTGGTTGGTGGGATGGCAGTGTAAGTAATTGGAAATTAGTCTGCATACCATGTGGGATCTACTTTTTACACAGCTTCCTTTGCTAGCCTCGAGCCTTTTATGGAATTTTCTTCGGCGCATACCCCTGACTGACACTTGACTTTCCATCTCGCCATTAAATGCGAGATACCATAGGGATTATTTGTCATGTTTGTCTGAAAGGTGGCATGTAAACTGTTCTGTGTAGTTTGGTAATGAGCAATGGTAGTTTTCATTGGGTAGCATTGCTTTTCCATTCCTGTTACACAAAGATTGTTGATTTTTTCCTAATTTATAAAAAGCATTGTGGTGGTCTTGGTAGAATGTGAGGCTTGACTTTCATTTCTGAGCTGTCACCTCTGGTTTTGACTTCTTGCTGGCTCTGTCCCACAGTCTTCCTTCAGTGGGTGTTTGGAAGTAGTAAATGGGTAATCTTGTGTTCCTATTACACCTCAACCTCTGTCATCCTGCAATATTTCCAGTTTCCCAAGAATTCAATTTCACCCTCATCTTGCTTTTTTTCTGCAGTTTTTATTTTTTTTATTTTTCTTCTGCATGATTCATCATGCCCTTCAGTCATTTGCTGCTCAACTTTTTTGGAAGCATATTTGTAAGCAAACCTTTTCACATGCAACTCGTGGTCCTAACCGACTTGCTTTTTCTCTGCCGCAATTGCCCTGTCCATCTAGTACACCCCAGTGCACACCAGCTGGTACACCCCAGAGCTCGGAACCTTCAAACGAAACCTCTACCAACTTGAGAAACAATGGCGTACCACAAGGATCCCCTCTGACAGAGCCGCTCATAATGCAGCTGTAGGAACCCTGTCTGGTGTGTGGTGGGTACCTATGGTACTTATACCTTATTCCAGATATCCCTCTTAGTGAAGTGTAGGCAGCGCCTAGAGGCCAGGCTCTCTAGAGGTAGCTGTGGATGAGCAGCCAAAGCTCCTGCAATATCACTGTAGTCACACAGCACTTATACACATGAAAGGAATCACTCAGTTGTACAAAATTAAAGGTACCTTATTTTTGGCACAAATCACCACAAAATACTAGACAGGTGACCCACCTTTAGGAGGTAAGTAATACAGTAGCAATCAAAAATAGGTATAGAAAAGGTTAGAAAACTGTGCAAACAGTAATAACCATTAGTGACCCTAGGGGGAGCACAAACCATATTCTAAAAAAATGGAATGCAAACAAGTTTCCCCCACCTAGATAAGTACAATGTGTAGAGGGGAGCTGGGAGTACTAGAAATCCACAAAGGTAAGTAACACAGTATTCCACCCACCCCCCCACGACCAGGAATGCAGGATTAAAACACTGGATTTTCCCCAAACCACCTAAAAGGAGGAAAAGAAGACTCCCAGAGAAGACTGCAAGAAAAACAGCAGTGGATTCCTGAAGTAAGAAGACCTGTGGAGAGAGGAGACCAAGTCCAAGAGTCACAGTGGAGTCCTGGAGGAGTAGGAGGTATTACCCACCAAGCTGGATGCAGGATTTGGTTGGTGGTAATGAAGAACAGGTCAGCACTGCAGCCCTGGAGCCTGCAAAGAATTCCTGGTGGATGAAGAAGATGTCCCACGCCAGATGGAAGTTTGCAGATGGGTGTTGGTGCATGATTTCCACCAACAAGCCTTGGCAAAGGCAAGCTCGTGGTTAGTGAAAAAGAGGTGTTGTCGGGGACCGACAAGGCCCAGGAGGACTCAATCCAGGAGGGGGAGTCACAGGGGACCCTCGGCATCGCAGAAAGTCCACAGCAGCAGAGGCAGCACCCACAGGAGTCCCACAGGACGGGGACACAGGAGTCGCAGAAGCCCATGCAGCACTCTAAAAGAGGATCCCACGCCGCAGGAGAACCATGCAGGAGGCTGTGCTTTGCAGGATCAAGTGCTGAGGGCTAGAGCTACACGTCGCCTGAAGGTCCCTTGGAGGATATGCAAACAAGCCTTGGCAGCTGCAAGAGGCGCGGTGCGCAGAGGTACTGTCCGGCATGGGAAAGCAAAGGTTTAACTTCACCAACGTTGGACAGCTGGCAGAGAAGACCAAGAGGACTACTCCGACCACCACCTGTGATGTAGGAACGATGCTGAAGAGGGGATCCACACAGCCGGTTGTCATTTTTTAGAGGTGCCTGCGGTTGCAGGAAAGTGACTCATACACTCCAAGGGAGATTCCTTCTTCTTTTGTTGTCTGAAGAGTTGCAGTCTTCTGAGGATGCACGTTGAGGGAAATGTTGTAAAACTGGCAGGAGCCGTGGAAACAATGTTGCTGAAGAGTCTTTTCTTCTTGGAAGTAGCTTGTCGGGTCCTGGAGGCCAGAAGTTGAAACGGAGGTTGCAGAAGAGTCCTGCTGGAACCTTGCAAGCCGAATCTGGGGACCCACCCAAGAAAGAGACAAAAGAGACCCTTAATAGCCCTGAAAGAGGGATTGGTCACCTAGTCAGGTGAGCATCTATTAGGAGGGGGCTCTGACGTCACCTGCCTGGCCTGGTCACTCAGATGCTCCTAGAGTTCCCTGCCGACCTTAGAAACAAGATGGCAGAACCCAGGGACTCTCTGGAGGAGCTCTGGGCACCACCACTGGGGTGCTGATGGGCAGGGGAAGTGGTCACTCCCCTTTCCATTGTCCAGTTTTGCGCCAGAGCAGGGACTGGGGTCCCTGATCCGGTGTGGATTGGTTTATGCATGGAGGGCACCAAATGTGCCCTTCAAAGCAAGCCAGTAGCTTTGGGGAGGCCACCTTTCCCAAGCCATTCACACCTATTTCCAAATGGAGAGGGTGTTACTTCCCTCTCCAAAAGGAAATCCTTTGCTTTGCCTTCCTGGGCTTGATCAGATCAATCAGCAGGAGGGCAGAAATCTGTCTGAGTGGGGACAGCAGCTGGGCTGCCCGGAAAACCCTGTAAGACTGGTGGTAGCAATGCTGGGGATCCTCTAAGGAGCAGATGCAGAAGATGTCTCTCGCCAGAAGGAAGATTGCAGACTGATGTTGGTGCGGGAGTTTCACCAACAATCCTTGGCAAAGGCAAACTCGTAGTTATTGGAAAAGAGGTGCTGCCGGGGACCAGCAAGGCCCAGGAGGGGGAGTCACAGGGGACCCTCTGCATCCACAGAGAGTCCACAGGAGCAGAGGCAGCACCCACAGGACGGGGTCATAGGAGTTGCAGAAGAAGCCCACGCAGCACTACAGAAGAGGATCCCACACCACAGGAGAACCACGCAGGAGGCTGTGCTTTGCAAGATGGAGTGCTGAGGGCTGGAGCTACACGTTGCCCGAAGATCCCTTTGAAGAGATGCAAACAAGCCTTGGCAGCTGCAATAGATGCAGTGCACCGAGGTACTGTCCTGCGTGGGAAGGCAAAGTCTTACCTCCACCAATATTTGACAGCTGGCAGAGAGGACTAGAAGGACTACTCCGAACCACCACCCGTGATGCAGGATCCACACAGCTCAGCAGGAGATGGGATCCATGCAGCCGGTCGTCGCCTGTTTTAGGTGCCTGCAGTTGCAGGGAAGTGACTCCTTCACTCCAAGGGAGAATCCTTCTTCTTTTTGTGCAGGCAGAAGAGTTGCAGTCTTTTGAGGATGCACGGCGAGGGGAATGTTGCAAAGCTGTCAGGCGCCCTGGAAACAATATTGCTGGGGAGTCTTTTCTTCTTGGAAGCAGCTGGTCGGGTCCTGGAGGTTCCAGTTGGGGTCCCGTAGGCCAGAAGTCGAAGCAGAGGTTGCAGAGGAGTCCTGCTGGAATCTTGCAAGCTGTATCTGAGGACCCACCCAACAGAGAGACCCTAAATAACCCTGAAAAGGGGATTGGTCACCTAGCCAGGTAAGCACCTATCAGGAGGGGGCTCTGACATCACTTGCCTGGCCACTCAGATGCTCTCAGAGTTCCCTGCCAACCTTAGGAACAAGAAGGCAGAACCTAGCGACCCTCTAGAGGAGCTCTGGGCACCACCCCGGGGTGGTGATGGGCAGGGGAGCGGTCACTCCTCTTTCCATTGTCCATTTTCGTGCCAGAGCAGGGACTAGGGGTCCCTGAACTGGTGTGGACTGGTTTATGCACAGAGGGCAACAAATTTGCCATTCAAAGCAAACCAGTGGCTTGGTGAGGCTACCCCTCTTAAGCCAGTCACACCTATTTCCAAAGGGAGAGGGTGTTACCTCCCTCTCCCAAAGGAAATCCTTTATTCTGCCTTCCTGGGCTTGATCAGATCAATCAGCAGGAGGGCCGAAACCTGTCTGAGGGGTGGCACCAGCTGGGCTGCACGGAAAACCCTGCAAGGATGGTGGAAGCAATGCTGGGGGTCTTCTAAGAAGCCCCCAGAGTGCATGGAATCATACTTCCAATACTTGCAAACGTTCTGGAGTATGATTCAGACATGTTTGATACCAAACATGCCCCGGTTCAGAGTTACCATTATGTAGCTGGACATAGGTAGCGACCTACGTCTAGTACACGCGTATAATGGTGTCCCCCGCACTCACAAAGCCCAAGAAAATGGATCTGGAATCTGTGGGGGCACCTCTGCTAGGGCAGGGGTGCCTTCACACACAGGTACCTGCACCCTGTCCTCTGGGCTGAGAGGACCTACCATAGGGGTGACTTAATGTCGACCTGGTGTAGTGACCTGTAGAGAATACAAGTACATGCACCCGTTTTACGCAGGCTGCAATGGCAGGCCTGTAGAACACTTTGCATGGGCTCCCTATGGGTGGCAGAATACCTGCTGCAGCCCACAGGGATCCCCAGTGCCCTTGGTACCTATGTACCCTATAGTAGGAACTTTCATGGGGGGACCAATATGCCAATTGTGGGAAGAAAAGGTTAGTAGCAACCAAATATAGAGGAGGGAGCATAATCACTGGAGACCTGGATAGCAGGATCCCAGTGAGCACAGTCAGAAATTGGCAACAGGCAGAAAATGGGGGTAACCATGCCAAGAAAGATGGCGCTTTCCTACAGCAGCCCTCAGTAGCTACCACCTTCACATCAAATAAGCAAAGAAAGCAGCCATTACAGCCCGCATGGACACGGTGACCAACCACATGAAGGAGCTCTTCAGAATAGTCCAGGAATTCTCCAACCTGACAGCCATAGAGAACACCATCCACCCCTCCCAAGAACTCTTCGATTCCCTCTTGGCACACTTCCACACAAGGATCGCATCCATCTACAACAATTTTGAACCCAACTCATGTCTCAACTTTAGCCACCTCAACCAACCAATGCAAAGCAGCCGAATTATCACCACCTGGTCTCTGCTCAGCACTCAGACCACAATGGCCATTGTGTCTTCTATCCACTATGGCGTGCCCACTGACCCCCTGCCCCCACTGACTCTTCAACCTCTGAACCATCCCAATCAGCACCGAACTCACCAGCAACACCTGAATCTCCATGCCAGCCTTCCCGGACAGATGAAAACAAGCACAGGTCATATCCCTGCTAAAGAAACCCTCTGCCGAAACCTAGCAATCTTAAAAAAATTGTCCCATTCCCCTGCTCCTCAACCAGGCCAAAGTACTCGAGAAACCCATCAACCAACAACTCACTAAACACCTGGATCAAAACCACCTATTTGACACCTTTCAATCAGGTTTCCCGCGCCAACCACTGCACTGAGACCATGTTGATCACTGCCACAGGGGACATCAGATCTCTCCTGTATCGCAGAGAAACTGTGGTCCTGATCCTCCTCGACGGGAAACATCCTTTTTTATGACTTTTTTATTACGAAAGTCGTGGTTAACGAAAGCGTAACAACGCTTTTGTTAACCACAACTTCGTATTTTTGTGCCTTAACTACGTATGTTCTGAACAACGAACATGCGTGGTTAAGGTACAAAGAAGGGAGTTGGCGAAGGTAAGTGGTGGGTTTAGGTTTTGGGGTGGGGTTGGGGGGGTGGGGCGTTTTTGGTTTTGGGGAGGGGGTGGGGGGTCAGGGGGTTTTAGGTTTTGGGGTGGGGTTAGGGGGGTGGGGCGTTTTTGGTATTGTGGAGGGGGTGGGGGTTAGGGGGTTTTAGGTTTTGGGGTGTGGTGGGGGTGGGGCGTTTTTGGTTTTGGGGAGGGGGTGGGGGGGTCAGGGGTTTTTAGGTTTTGAGGTGGGGTTGGTGCGTTTTTGGTTTTGGGGAGTGGGTGGGGGTCAGGGGGTTTTAGGTTTTGGGGTGGGGTTGAGGGGTGGGGCGTTTTTGGGTTTGGGGAGTGGGTGGTCAGGGGGTTTTAGGTTTTAGGGTGGGGTTGGGGGGTGGGGCGTTTTTGGTTTTGGGGAGTGGGTGGGGGGGTCAGCGGGTTTTAGGTTTTGGGGTGGGGTTGGGGGGGTGTGATGAGGGATGTAGGGTGAATGGTGCCTATTGCTAATGATTTTATCAGGAATGCCTTTACAACGAAATATCGTCGTTAAGGCATTCGTGGTAAAATCATTAGTAGTAAGGACGAGGTCGGTGTTCTGACCTCGTTGTTAAGGTTAGTAGTTGTTTTTAATTCGGTGTTCTGTCATATAATCCTCCTCGACCTCTCTGCTGCGTTTGACACCATCTCCCACCACATCGACAGACTCTGCATTATCGGCATACAGCAAAACGCCCTCAAGTGGATCACCTCTCTGAACAGGTCACACACATAGCATCTGTCTTCCTCCCTTCTCCTCAAACCTAAGGACATCATATGTCCTCAGCCCCACCCTGTTCAACACCTACATGAAACCCATTGCAGATATCCTCAGATCTCACGGAGTCAACATAATCTCCTATGCTGATGACACTCAATTAATCCTGTTGCTCACACAGGACACCTACAATCCTAAACCAAACATCTACAACACCATCTCCAACATAGTCACTGGATGAGAGACAACTGCCTCAAACTTCAGCTCTGACATGACAGAATTATTGATCTTCGGGAAGAGCACCTTCACTTGGGACACAGGTGTTGGCCAGCAGAAATCTGACCAACACACACCCACGGACCATGCACGCAATCTAGGCATCACCCTTCACAACAAACTGACCATGAAACAACAATTCAATGCAGTCACCCCCTCCTGCTTCCACACTCTTCATATGCTCTTCAGATGGATCCCAGTCAACACAAATACAACCGTCACCCAGGCCCTTGTCACCATACTCCTTGACTACGGCAGTGCTCTGTACGCCGGCATCCCTTCTCAAAAGACTACAGACCACACAGAATGTGGAGCCAGACTAATCCAGAACCCCCCAAAACTGACCCACATCACCACCCACCTCAAAAACCTCCACTGGCTCCCCATCCAGAAGAGATGCCAGTTAAAGATCCTCAAAAGCTCTACACAATCAAGGACTATTCATTGATAGACTGAACTTTCATCTACTCTCAAGACACCTGTGCTCCTCCTCTTGCCATCGTAGCTGCAGCGGAGGCCATTCCTCTACATCGCTGCCAAGACCTGAAATGACCTGTGCCTATTCCGACCTATTCTCCCTTTTTTCTGTGTTTCGGACATCATGGACATATTTTATGCAGCTATATAATTCTCTCTTGCTTGGGCACTAATCTTGTCTTAGGTTCTCCTTGGTATATCTCGCTCATTCTTATTGATTCTTTTTCTTGTGTCCGCAACTCCTGTTCTAGAATAATGTTCTAGACTGTTTGTTACTCTGTTGCAGCTTTCTCTCACTCCTTCTAGTTTTTGTCTCTCATTCTCTTTCAGTCACTTTTTTTTCTTTGTTTGGGCTTAACAATTTCTGTAAAATTGGACACACCTCTAGATTGACTTTACCCTTTTGTCATTTTTTCTTCCTCCTTAGTTTCTCGTGTGTCCACTTCCTTCTCATTCTCTCTTTTGTATTCTTGGCCCAGTGTCTCATATTCTCCCTTCCACTTTTTTCCTTCTGTTTTCTGACCCAGGTTTGCTCAACTCTTATTTTTTATCTTCAACTTCTTTCTTTCCATTCTGCAGTGAAAATGGTGAACTTCGATCCCCTGCCTGAATACAGATTTTAAATGCTCTTTCTCCTTCTCTCTTCAGGTACAGCACAAAAAACCCTGCAATGCAGTCAGAGACTGTTCATTATAAGAGAGGTGTCAACCAGCAGTTCTCTTTGCCTGCCTTCAAAATCGACTTCACTGAGTGGAAGGACGATGAGGTAAAACACTTAATATGTCACATCTCAACTCTTCCATCCACATTGTGGAACCAAACAGTTCACCCATGTGCACATTTTAATTTACCTACACGTGCACACACCCACTTGGATGCAAACTTACACACATGCAGTGTCACTCCTACACGATTACCCTTGAGCACAGACCCACACAGTGAGTTGGTTGTACTAATTGTTGTGGTCATACAGTTAATACAACTGAAACTTGTATGTTTCTTATCACTTTTAATCTGTAACATATATATGTTTTTTTAAATATGATTAGGGAGATGGATCTTGAAGATATTACTGAACTTTGTGTGCTTTAAAATTGTTTATTGTGAAAAGGGGTGGAAGTTTTGTTTCTGTCAAAACTTTGCAGGTTCAACATTTAATTCCACGCATTGTTTTGCAGGACCTAAACGGTGAGGAGTGTGGTTGATTGTTTTATAAAAGCCCATCAGAACAAAAAACAATATCTCACTTTGTACATAAAGATTCTTTATTGGCGTACATTGATAGACTATTTCTATTAAAAATGTTTAACTAGGATTAAATGGATTAATTCATGAACCAATATTTGTAGGCAATTGCCCTAAACCAAGGGTAAAGTGGAATGAAGATTTAACGGACTAGATTTTTCTTTTAGTCCACTTTAAACAAGGCAACACATAATATTGTCTTAAAGCAATTGGAAGTGCCCTCCATAGCTTGGATACAGTAAGAGAAAAGGCACAGAATATGGAGGGCACAAAATGGTTGCTTTCTTCCTGTTAAGCAAGAGATGTGAGTTTTGGGTATCACACTTAGCAGGCACAGAAACCTGTGCCCCACCTGAAAAGCCTATGTACTTGGTGGGCAGTTGACATCTACAGATCATTCTTTTGTCTCAGTACAGGTTCCCCTGCCTAGGTGAAACTCTCTTATTCCCCATTTGCTGACTTTCGTTTGTATTCAAGGGCAACAAGGAAAAATGCAGGCCTTTACCAGCCAGAACTGGGTTTATTGTTGACTCTGGGTGAGTTTCATAAATAGGCTGCTTCACCTGGGTCGGTGGTGCTTTCAAACCTTTAAATATTGCAGACATTCTAGTTGGCGTTGAGATCCCAAATTCACTCCCAGGTAGGTGTTCATATTTACATCTCAAGCACTTCATGGTTCATGTTTATTGTCCTGAGACTGAAGAGTCCTGCACTGCAGTGTAAATAGAAGGCATTGAAACAGAAGTAAAATCTCTTCTGGATTGCTGCTCTCCATCAAAAGTGGATTTTCATCTAGGGAAACCCTACTAACTACCTTGGTTCTGGGTACCTGAACAGGCAATAGGACTTAACTGCTTGCGGACAAGCTGGACTGCTCCTGCCAGGAAGAGTGACCAAATCACTGGGAAAGATGCCCTGCTGAGCTGACTTGCATGAGGACAACTTGACACACTGTGTTTATCCAGTATCCACAAAGTTAACAAAGCCCAGTTGTGCAAGATAACATTAAAAAAATAATCTGGGTTGAGGAGCTGCTGCATTGAAAAGGGTGCACTTACACTATCACCCATTCATCCTGTGCTTGAATCCTCCTTTGTTCAGCAGTCTAGGGACACCAGGAGGAAGTCAACCTCCCCTCTGGGATTGAGTTTAATTCCAGTGACTTGATGAGGTTGCACTGATTCTTTAACAGTCTATACCAGGGGTTTCCAACCTTTTAAGTAATAAGAGCTACTTCTGTTTAATGGAAATCACCCTTGCTACTAATATTATAAGTGCTGACTACATCGGACAAGAATGAATTAGTATATGCAAGATTAGCAGCAGTGACCACCTCAGTGCAGAGTTGCTAGAAGTGATGCAAAAATGGCCTTTTAAATTTGAGATGCCTCTTCATGAATAATACTTAACAGCGATAGCTGCAATGGCAGTGACACCAAGGTAAGATTATTAATAATTAGACTCCACTGTTTCATATTCATCAGTCAAATATTAAATTTAAATATATTTTGAAAATGATTAGTTCCTAAAATACACATTTTCTTCTCGAAAACCAACTTTTGTGTTTTGATATACATACGTATTAATTCAAACAAACAAAGGCTTGTGATTTAATAGGCTGGGCTGCATACAGGAGAGCTACTCACAGATAGCTGGAGAGCTACCAGTAGCTCACGAGCTACTGGTTTGAGAAGTCTTGTCTATACCATCTTCCTGGTTCTTGTGTCCCAGCTTGTGGGAAACTGGCTCTTTGTCTGATATATCAAAATGAGGATATCCTGCAAAGAGTCCAGGGTTTCCCTTACTAGTGGACAGGGGCTTGCTCTAGCAATCCCATGGTGCTCTTTTAGGGGGTAGTGTGGTCGAGTAGCCTTAGGCTTATCAGAGAGGGGTGGCAGGCATCTGCAAATACACCCACAATGAATAAATGAGACATACGACTCAGGGGGATCCACACCACTTTACAAAAATAACAAGTATCTTTAGATTTTTTAGGAACCCAAATCAATAGGATCAGGTAAGTATGTGCTGCAAGAAAGATCTTTGCAGTTTTCAAAAGTTGACAGTGCAATTTTTGGAAGCTGCAATGTTATCCTGTGGAGAGAAAAGCAAGTATTGCATTCAGGTGTAGTACAGTGACTCACTGGACCAATCTCCTAGACTTGAGGTAAGTATTGGACATAAGGATCAGGACCACACCAACAGGTCACAACCGGCAGCGCTAGGGTGGCCGGGTGCAGAGATGTAGTACGGCGTCAGGTGCTCAAAGTTAGTCAATGGGGGTCGGTCCAGTTGAAAAGAGGCTGCAGGCTTGTACAGAGAGTCCAGTCGAGGAGAACCAATAGGTTGGTTTAGTCTTGAGATGCTCGGGACGGAAAGTCACCTTTGGCCCTCTTCTCCACGGGCCACGGGTGATGAGTGCAGAGGTGTCGGGGTTTCTTCATTGGCGCACCCTTGGTTGAGGGGAACTGCAGGCAGAGGCTTCAGGTGGCGTCGGTGAGGCCACAATGGGCAATTCCAAGGTGGACTTTATCTCTGGAGGGTTGGGGGACCACGTTGGCCCACTTCAACTCGGGTGCAGTTGTGTTTTCCTGTGTCAGATGTTTGTGGTCTGAGTCCTCTCCGGTCTCATGGGGTCCATGCAAGATGCAGGGAAGCAGCTCTGCTGATCCAGGGGAGTTCCTGGTTCTTTGTGGAAGGCAGACAGGCTTCCTAGAGTATTGAAGGCAAAGCATCTTGCAGGAAGAGTCGACTTTGGGGCAAATCGGTGGGAACAGCAGACAGGCCGGTAGGGCTTGTCCCAAATTGGGTGCTTCTTCCTTGGGTTTTGCTTTTGCGGTTCTTGAGTGTCCTTCGTTAGTCAGCAGGAAGCTGATTTCCTGGTTCCATGGGCTCCCCTCAATACCGAATTTAGGGGTGTTTAGAGTAGTGTAGGGTAGTAGCCAATGGGCTACTTACCCTTGGGGTCAGTACGCCCCTTGTATGACCACTTCCTGTGGGAAGTGGCATGACTCTGCCCCGGGGGTTCCTACTTCTGCCAAAACAAAAATGGCAGATTTCTAAATGTGGTGTCCACATCAGGCAGCTCGCCTTAAGGGTGGGACTGACCTGAGGCGTGGACACATCTCCGATTTCTAAATTTCCCGCCTGTCCTGGTGCCAAATGGGCCCTGGGGCAGGAGGGTCGCCATCTCTCCTTTGAGTGAAGCTAGGTCTGCATACCAAGGGCAGTGGACGTCTTTGAAGCCCCCTGCCTTGGAATGCAGATTTGCAGGTCATCCTGTTTGGTGGAGTGTGTAAAAACCTTGCCCAGCGCAGGCTTTGTTTCTGACTGCTCAAGAGGAAAGATTCTCACCCCAGGAGACCAGAATCTTGTCTGGTGATGGCAGGCTGGCTAAACCTAATCAGTCCTTACATGGGTAGTTGGTAGGTTTTCAGGGGGACCTCTAAGGTGCCCTCTGGGTGCATGTATTTATAAATCCACCACTAGCATCAGTGAGGATTTATTAATAAAGATAGTTGATACCAAACATCCCTATTTTCAGTGAAGCCGTCAATTAGGTGGGGAACTCATATTGATCAGTGTTCAGCACATGTACTTAAAATGGCTTCTCTGCTCCCTCACTCTGTCTAAGAATCGACCAAGACTTAGAGGTGCATATCTGCTCTTGCAGATATGCCTTCACATAATGCACCCTATCTGAGAGCTGTAAGGCCTGCTGTTGGGGTGACTGACATATATTTGCACGCAGTGTTAGGGGACAGGGCACACAGGCTGTGTCCCATGTCATGTTTTCACTTTTCGCTGTGCCAAGACACACAGCCTGCAATGGCAATCTGCATTTGTTAGGTGTGAGGTCACTAAGGCTGGCATAATACATGCTGCAGCCCTTGGAGACCCTGTTTGGTACCCATGGCCTAGGTACCAGGGGTACCATTTACTAGGGACTTGCCAGGGGGCAAAGGTATTGCCAATTGGGGAACAATTGCAGAGTTTTAGCAAAAGAGGTCGGTCACTGGTGACTTGGTTAGCAGGAACCTAGTGCGCTTTCTGTCAAAACTGAATCAATTACCAGGCAAAAAGTGGGGGTGAGCATGCCATGTCAAAAAGGGGCACTTTCCTAAACATAGATATTGCCCTTGAAGCCTGTGTTAAGCGTGACCTTAACCAAAGCAGATCCCAGAGTATACTACTTCCACCAGTGACAGTAGTGAGTGCCTCCGGATCTGTGTGCTCCCTCTTTACTGGAAAACCTTTACCAAGATGGGTAGCTTTTGGGATAGAGGCCCTGAAAAAGGCACCTATGGGACTTCATGGTGGATGCTGGCTCATAATTTGTGTCTGTCTGTTACAAGTATAGGAACCAGTCAGCCCTGCCTGGTCTGTGAATTTCCTTAAATAGACATTGTCTATAAGTGGACATAGAGGCTGAACTCCAGGTCAGCAGACCACTGTTTTATTTTTTTGTGTTTTTTTTTTTTTTTTTTTGCCCGCTGCCTCCTCCACCTAACATCCCTTACCTATACCATTGACCTCTAACGAGGCACCAGGATTTCACAGTTGTTCCCTTCCACACCATCCACATCATCATTGACTTATTTGTTGGATTGTTTTGGGGTGACACCTCTTAATCTGTCCAGGATTGCTTTTTGATGTGACACCTTTAAGTCTACTGGTCCAGTACCAAAGTGATAACTAAGGAACAGAGTTAGATCTGTAGTTCATGCATCTTTGTGCCTTGCCTATAGCGAGAGATTATCTTTCACTAAGAACCCCGGGCTTAGGTCTTAGTCAATCAGAACAAAGTCACAGGAACTTTGCTAACACACATCGATCAACCAGTGCTAAGAAGCTATTACAAAGTTTTGGAGTGTATCTTCAACACACAGCTGTCTGCCTTGTTTAGGAGCTCTTATGAGTACAGAAAAGTAAAAGTGCAGTTGGTCACCTGCTATCATTGCAGAGCTTGCAGTACCTTTGTTTGGTGTAAGTGTTTGGAGCTCCCTCTCTTAGTATGTAGGTGGGTATCGGAGCCTGATTTCAGTGTCAACCTCTACCTATATTTGGTAGCTAACCATAGTTGACAAATCACTGCCTCTATATCCGAGACATCTGTAGTGCAGAATCAGTTTTATCAGGCTTTGTTGCTACAGACCCCTCTTCTCCAGTAATAGAGGACTTTTAAGTATGTCCGAACTGTTATATTAGGTTAGTGCTTTTTGGTATTGGATGCTCTACTACCCAAGGCATACACAGTGGTGGCTTAAACAGACTCACTGTACGAATATGTATAGGAGAATACCATAGCACTGAAAACTAAGTCCAAAAATGTTACAAGTTTTCAAAATAACGGTTCATAGAAAGCAGGTCAAATCCTGTTATTTTATTGACATGCAGAAGCATCAATCTCTTCAAAAAACATGTATTCTGACATCAACAGCTAACACATGTTTCTTCACACTCTTCACTTTTTCATGGTTGTAAGGTACATGAAATCCAATCCAATATCAATGACATGGATGATGTTAACAATGACCACAATCAGCTTGATGTACCAGTAACCTCCACCTGTGTTCACTGATATGATTCAGGTATCAACAACGTAGGAAGTATGCCTCATCCACCCCTGTCTCTCATGCACAAGCAATAGGGAATAATGATAAGTGGAGTGACAGGGTGACATAAACGTGATAGATAAAAGATAAAACATTACAATAGCTGTGCTTCCAACACCATAGTGTTGAGGTGAACAAAACAAGTGTAAACGATTGTCAGGTAGGCACCAATTACCAATCTAATAGTCTTGAATCGAATGATGGATCTCAATTAATTTAGTTGAGCCACAAACACATTCAACATGGGAACAATCCAAGTAAAGCAAAATAATTATATAATTAAAGGTGGGTATGACCTAAGAGTATACTTAATCGGTGTAAGTCATAACTGCAGGGGAGCGCCTTCCTGTGACAATGTACTGATGCCTGTCTGTTGATGACTTAAGGAAACTTGGGACTTGGCCGTGTTGCAGGCAGTCCCAGAAACAGTAATGGAACTCAACAATCACATAATAATAGAAAGTGGTTGCATAAAGTCCCAAACTCACTATGTTTTAGAAATATAGTTCATAGTAAGTGGATACAACGTACCCATTCAATGTATAATCGAGTAATGCTGTCCATAAATAATGTCTGTAAATAATGGATATTAGGTAGAAGAGAGCAGCTAGGGTCATGGGCAAATCAGGTAACCTTCTGTATAAATGGCAGACATTTAATGATAACTTGGCCTCATTGTAATTAGCAGCCAAAATCTTTCTTTCTCTGTGGCAGGCCTAGCTGTTATATGTAGAAAACCAGAATACCAATTAAAATCCTAAGACTGTGTCTCTGTAATGGAAATAGTGTGAAAAATAATGAAACCACTATTTTTAATAGGTATTAATATTCCAATTCAGTGGTGAAGTAGGGGTTTTAATAAATAATTAGGGAAAGTAGCTTTTAGAAATGTATTTTTCCCCTGCCCAGACTTCATGGAGACTAAATTTCCATTAGCTCTCCCACTTCTGCCAACCAGCATTTGAATTGGTGTGAAGTGCCTCCGACAAGCAAGCAATAGATTGACCTGAAATGGAATGGGTGACTTCTCTGAACCAGAATATGCTGGACAATGAACATAACATCGTTTTTGACATTACAGTGGCAAACCTGGCTTGAGATTCAAAGCCTGCTTGACAGGTCTGCTGGGGTTTTACATATAATACTGGGGCGCACTGAAAGGAAGGGAAAGTGAATGCCAAAGCAATTCTCTGCATTATTCGTGAAGGACCTGCTTTGCTGTGCATATAGCACTGTCTGCATATTTGAAAGGAAAGCAGACAGGATGCCCAAACTGTTCTTGTGTATCTTTTGTCTGGTTCTTGGAAAAGCCTGCTTTATTCTACAAAACTTCTGTCTCTAGGTGTAATGGGGTACAGTGTCTGCCCATACAGATTTTAGTGCTAGATGTGGGAGGAATTTAGGATTACCATAGTGTACACCCTGCACAATCTCCCAGCACTCGAAGCACCAGTTTAGTGTGGCAGAGGCCGTTTGCTTTTGAAAATGCCCAATGTGGGTTGGTGTCAGGTACTTTTACCCCATTGGTTAGGGTGTTTCCAATAGCTTGTGGCAGGCATACATGTTGGCATCTCCCTGCACCACTTCAGAACACGCCTAGACCTGAGGAAGAACAGAAGTGAACTGCACAGGGTTCTTCTCATCCTGTGACCAAACATGATCGTTGAAGGCCTGAACTCTCTTGTACCCAGAACAAAGATGTGGACTCCAAGTGTCATAAGGATGACCTCCTGTTTAAACTACAATAATACAACAAGCTACATTATGCCTTACTTGCAACTGCTCAGTTGATCAGCACAACTGGAACTGTGTTGGCCTATGTCTGACACTGTGGTTCGCAAAGTGCCTCCACTGAAGTCCTTGAAAAGCTTTTGAAATGTACTACAATGGTGGATTGGGACTAAAATCAAAAGGTAAAATCTTTGATTGGGATGAACCTAGTTGGTGTATCTGATGCACATACCATTATGGTCACCGGCGAAATGTGCATAGATCCTGGTGTACCCTGACCATTTCCTATAATTGGCATTTTATGTTTCTTGTCGTTATTCCTACATAAAAGATAAAAATATAATTTCTCTATTTCCCCTTGTTGGAGTTTTTGTCGTTTTGCTGTCATTTTGTTTGTTACATTTTACATTGTTTTCTAATACGGTTTGGGTGCTGCATAAATACTTTACACATTGACTTAAGGTAAGCCTGTCTGCTTTGTGCCATAGTTACCAGGGGTTGAGTTCCGGATACTTTACTGATTTTAAAAGTTCACCGTGGCATGGGTTATGATTATTTCTTTACGCAGTTAGACCTCCACCTCCAAATATTAATCCCATTTTTCTTACACTGTCTTGTTCAGTAGCGTCGTGGTTGTATCGTTCTCTCTATTGACATGTGGACAGAACTTTATCTTAATGGAAGTTTAGGCAGCTTCTAAGCAGTGTCCAGGTTGTACAAATTTCCTCAGATTTGTGATGTGTGCTTGTTGGACCCAGCTCTGTTCATTCAAAGTTAGCTGCTGAGGTGTGGGTAATTTACAGTCTGTGATTAATTCATGGTCATTCAAAAATCTATTTGATGTTGCATTGTTGGATTTTTCTTTGTTTGGTACTGGAATATGAAGTCTTCACAATCTAGTGGTGAAGTATGCTTTTAGCTTCTCTCTCTCATTTTAGAAAATGGACGTTCATTACTTTGATATTGGAGAGTAGGTAGGTATTTCCAAATTTGAAAGTGTAGCTGGAATCGAATAATCTATGCTTAAATTTGGAACATAAGTATTCACCTCATCTCTGTGTGCGCCATTAAAAACTAAAATATCACTTATATTGCGGTGTGAGCATGCAAGTTTATTCACAGGACAGTGTCCCTGCCTGAGCATTGTGCATGACTTCGCATAATCACTTGATTATGTCTTTTTTTATTTTTTTATTTTCCTCCTCAGCTAAACTACGACTTGGATCGAGGAGTCTTCCCCATTGTAATACAGGCTATTGTGGATGAAGGAGATGGTGAGCTAAATTTATCAATTCTCAGACTGTCAACATTTAGTTTCACGAGTCAGTCATTTCCCCCGTTTTTTACATGTTTCTGTTCGACAAACTGAGTAAACAGCCAACTCCCTCCCTCCCCCAAAATACGGATGTCGGAGACCAGAGCAAATGTCATACTCCCAATTGTCAAGCAACGGTTTGGATCCCACATTTAGTGAATGATATCTAGGTAGAAGTTTTTGTCCATATTAGTCATGTGAGAATCTCTGATCACTTTCTATTTTATTTCACTTTTGGAAGTGGTACTATTTAACAGTCTGGTGTGTATGTCTTTGGTGTAAGGACTTTATAAGAAACTTCACCCACCGAGTAAATCCATATTGTCCTTTTCTGACACTTCTTGCAAACCCTCTGGACTGCAAGCCTCTTCTTTAGCCCAGCAAACCTTAAAGTATTCTGTCTCTTATAATGGTTAGCTTCTGATGTCATATATTTTTCCATTGCTCAAACAGAATAATGCACCGGATATACAGGGAGTGCAGAATTATTAGGCAAGTTGTATTTTTGAGGATTAATTTTATTATTGAACAACAACCATGTTCTCAATGAACCCAAAAAACTCATTAATATCAAAGCTGAATATTTTTGGAAGTAGTTTTTAGTTTGTTTTTAGTTTTAGCTATGTTAGGGGGATATCTGTGTGTGCAGGTGACTATTACTGTGCATAATTATTAGGCAACTTAACAAAAAAAATATATATACCCAATTCAATTATTTATTATTACCAGTGAAACCAATATAACATCTCAACATTCACAAATATACATTTCTGACATTCAAAAAAAAAAAAAAAAAAATCAGTGACCAATATAGCCACCTTTCTTTGCAAGAACACTCAAAAGCCTGCCATCCATGGATTCTGTCAGTGTTTTGATCTGTTCACCATCAACATTGCGTGCAGCAGCAACCACAGCCTCCCAGACACTGTTCAGAGAGGTGTACTGTTTTCCCTCCTTGTAAATCTCACATTTGATGATGGACCACAGGTTCTCAATGGGGTTCAGATCAGGTGAACAAGGAGGCCATGTCATTAGATTTCCTTCTTTTATACCCTTTCTTGCCAGCCACGCTGTGGAGTACTTGGACGCGTGTGATGGAGCATTGTCCTGCATGAAAACCATGTTTTTCTTGAAGGATGCAGACTTCTTCCTGTACCACTGCTTGAAGAAGGTGTCTTCCAGGAACTGGCAGTAGGACTGGGAGTTGAGCTTGACTCCATCCTCAACCCGAAAAGGCCCCACAAGCTCATCTTTGATGATACCAGCCCAAACCAGTACTCCACCTCCACCTTGCTGGCGTCTGAGTCGGACTGGAGCTCTCTGCCCTTTACCAATCCAGCCACGGGCCCATCCATCTGGCCCATCAAGACTCACTCTCATTTCATCAGTCCATAAAACCATAGAAAAATCAGTCTTGAGATATTTATTGGCCCAGTCTTGACGTTTCAGCTTGTGTGTCTTGTTCAGTGGTGGTCGTCTTTCAGCCTTTCTTACCTTGGCCATGTCTCGGAGTATAGCACACCTTGTGCTTTTGGGCACTCCAGTGATGTTGCAGCTCTGAAATATGGCCAAACTGGTGGCAAGTGGCATCGTGGCAGCTGCACGCTTGACTTTTCTCAGTTCATGGGCAGTTATTTTGCGCCTTGGTTTTTCCACACGCTTCTTTCGACCCTGTTGACTATTTTGAATGAAACGCTTGATTGTTCGATGATCACGCTTCAGAAGCTTTGCAATTTTAAGAGTGCTGCATCCCTCTGCAAGATATCTCACTATTTTTGACTTTTCGGAGCCTGTCAAGTCCTTCTTTTGATCCATTTTGCCAAAGGAAAGGAAGTTGCCTAATAATTATGCACACCTGATATAGGGTGTTGATGTCATTAGACCACACCCCTTCTCATTACAGAGATGCACATCACCTAATATGCTTAATTGGTAGTAGGCTTTCGAGCCTATACAGCTTGGAGTAAGACAACATGCATAAAGAGGATGATGTGGTCAAAATACTCATTTGCCTAATAATTCTGCACTCCCTGTATGGAAGATGCTGCTTGTAGTGCAGACATGGCTCAAATATGTATTCTGCATTTATTCAGGCAGGGGTTTGCTGCTGGAGTAGATATGGGCTTATGAAAAGAAGCTTTAGATTAAAACAATCGGTCTCTTTACTCTGGTCCAGGAATGTTGCAAGTTTGTATAGGTGGCAGGGAGATGGGCGTGTAGTTAATTTTTTAAAGTATTTTTTAGCTGCAGGAGACATGGAACTTGAAAACTGTGTACTAAGTGACTAGGGCTTCTTCAGCTTCAAGGCACTGAATGCTGTGTTTGGTCTTCCCAAGGGCTGGGTGGAAGAGCTTTGAATTATTAGTTTGAATCACTTGTAGCCTGAATGCCGTTGTCTGATTTGCAAAAATGACATGTTTTATTGGCTGGTTATAAGTTCGTACTGATTCTAACACCTATGCTAATGTTGTTATTGATAAAATATATTTTTGGGCCGCCACATAACACAACAGATCAAGCTTGTGATTCTTTGCTCTCAGGGATCCCAATAGTTCACAAGGGAAGAATAGGTATTGTGCACCAAAGATCTGCAATACTATGCCACTCAGTGTGCAGAGAAGTCATTCGGAAGCATTTTCCTTTAGAAAACATTTAAAAACATGACTTTGTTATCAATCTACTACAATTCTTTTCTCTTTAATCACCATAGCCCTCAAACAATGGTATTGTAGTAATAAGATATTTAATTTGAAGCAGCTATATAATCATATAAACAAAAAACATTGAATGCGCAGGTGGCGAGGCAACACAGACTTGCTCTGGAAGATCCTGAGTTTCTCCTCCAGCATCCTACTCGAGGGAGCTTGGTGGTACAGACGTCCACCAGTTGCCTGAACCCCTATTCCTTACCCACGGCTCCCATTGACAGAAAGTTTGAACAGATGGAAACATTTGCCTTTCTCTGCCAGCTCTGCCCTCATGTCTGTAAATTCTTCTTGCCTCCTTGGCAGTTATTCGCAAGCGTGGGACAGAGTGGAGGACTTCTTGCCCACTGTCTCATAGGAAATCCCAACAGTGTCAGAACTTTGATTTTTAGATGGTAAGGACCCAGCAAAGTATTCTATTCCATGGTGTTTGGATTCCACTAACTGTCTGGGTAGTGTAGTCTGGACCAGTGTTACGCTTCGTACCTCACCTGGATTTGTTTCACACACTTTCCCCCCCGACTTCTAACAGTCCTTGATGGACATGCCCCTTGAGGGCTTTATGCAGTTTAGAGCAAAGGCTGACTTAGCCTTAAAAAGGTTCAAAGAGTGTAGTTACTGCTTGCTCTCCAGACCTAGGCAAGCCTACTTGGTAGTCCCATCAGCAACTTTGACCATTTCGAGGCTTTGGCAGAGCATATTAGCAGAGGCAAAGTCCATGTGTACCTCACCTCACATGCTTATTTTCTGTCTTATCCTCTGGATATGCCTTCAACATCACAACACCTTCTGGATGACCATTTGTCTTTACTCTGCAGAAAAGTTCAGGCTCTCTTAGCAAAAGGAGGCATAGTTGGGTTGCTGACCTCAGAGAACGGGCTGGCTGTTACTCCAGTTATTTCCTGATGCTGAAGAAATATGGAGGCCTTTGTTCCATTGTAGATCTCCTCTCTCTGGATTTCTTTCTCTGGAAGGAAAAGTTCAAACTGCTCACTGTGGGCCAAGTTCTTTCTACCCTCGATCATGGAGACTGGATGGTGGCATTGGATTTGCAGAGCGCCTATTTCCATATTCCTGTTCTGCTTCCAACAGGTGCTACCTGCGGGTTGTGGTAGGCCAAGAGCAGGCTCCCCACTGGTGTTACCAGGGGAGTTCACAAAGATGATGGTGGTTGTCACAGCCCACCTGTTGAGGCTGTGAATACCAGTCTTCCCATACTTTGACAACTGGCTCCTCAGGGTGTTAAACCTCAGGAAGTCGTTAGACACTTCCAGACGATGGCCGCTTGTTGACCTCATTGGGATTTTCCATCAATGTGCCCATTTCACAATTGACCCATTCACAGTGGCTCCTATTCATCTGAGCCTTCCTGGATACAGTGCGGTTTCCACTGCCTCAACGAGTCCAGGACATTTGGGCTATGATCCTGATGTTTAAGCCCTTGACCCTGGGACGCAGTGAGAGTGTTCTGAGACGTCTGGGTATCTTGGCCTTCGGCATCTTGCCAATGGACCACACCAGCTAAGACGTGCAGGCTGTGCATTGGGATCGCACCAAGGGAACTTGTCAGAGTCCATCCAGGCGTTGAAGGCGAATGAGAAAGAACTGCAGTGTTGACTGCTTGTTCAGTGGCAGGCTTGTCTCTCTACCCCACCCAGCACAGATGTTTGTGACTGATGCATTGATTCTAGTTTGGGGTGTTAAGGAGAGGTGGAGATCAGAGGTCTTTGTCAGAGGCTCGTCTGCACATCAGTTTGGTGAAATTGGGAGGGATTTGCTTGCCACTAAAGTGGTTCGTCCAAACTATCAAAGGGGAACGAATGCATGTGCTCATCTCATCTCATATTAGGTCATAGCAAGACCATCAGTATTTCTATTCCTCTTCCCCTACTTCACTGGCTGTCTATGCGTAAGCACTCCATCTTCATAGCTCTTTGCTTCTGCCTTAAGACCATGCATGGCTATGCACATAATCATTAGATCTCCCTATCTGTCTGCCTATCTACCAGACCTAGAGCACACTACATCTGGTGAACATCCCTAAATTCAGAAAGTCGCAACAAGGGTGTCAGACCCTTTCTGTGTTAGGCCCTTTCTGTGTTAGCGGCATAGACCTGCCATTAGTCACATGCACAAAAACAAATCTCTTGAAAGTTCACAAATTACCAGTCCATGTGTACCCCACCTCATTGGTGTAAATTGCTATGTATTGGTTATAAATGACAGTGAACATAACAGGTCTGGTATTTAACTACGTTGAGCCTTGCACAGTAGGGGCTATTCAACTTGCATCTCTAACATTCTGTCTTGGTTTGAGAACTTGCAATTGTCATCACCCTCGGGTAAGGATGAAGCATGCACCTTTGAGTCCCTACTGCAGGAGGTTGGGTTACTTTCTGATGGATATGAGGTACTGAAACAGAATGCATAACTAATGCATATTTCCTTAAATAATGGCCTTTGGCATACTATATGCCATGCATATTGCGAGGGAACCACTGGAATAGATCACTTTATCCAAGCTCATAAGTGTGTACAACACTTTTATAGACTATCTTTGTATAGCAGTGTTCCCGGTAGTACAGCAACCCATGATCAGTCTTCTAGGTCTGATGAAGCTTTTTGTCAAGAGTACGCTTTCTCAATATCGGATACACAGACTGTTATTGAATTGCTAAAAATGTGGTAAGGCATATGGTTGTGATGTGACATGATCCCAGGGAATCTATATTGATCAAAAATAGAAGTTTTGACCCAAAACATAACTTGATGACCGATGCCATTATGGCAAGTGGGAGTATTCCTGACTTTTTGGGAGGGTGGCATAACTATACCAACCCAAACGAAGGCTGATGGAGGAGTCGCCAGTAATTATAGACTGATTTCCTTACTAGATAACATGCAAAAGTTGTTTCATAGGCAAGTCCTGGGTAAAGTGGATGGAAGATACTCAATTCAGACTGGCTTCAGAGCCGAGGTTAGCACCATTGATCAGGTCCTTTGAATGTTATGTGCTGGAAGTATATCAAGATCAGGGAGAAACACCTATACAGGCCTTTTGTGAACATGAAGGCTGCTTTTGAATTAGGTCCCAGGCCAAAATGTGGAAGTGCCTCCTGTCTATGGATGTGCTGGCGCCATTACTCTCTATAACGGGGGTCGCCAACCTTTTCTGTAATTCTTAACTACTTCTGATAATTGAAAACCGTTGTGAGCTACTGAAGGCCAAGGAACTATTGCATTGTTATCAGACAACCCCTTACCCAGCTTCCTTTCCTCGACTTTGAACGTAATGTCCATGGAACCCAATACTATGAACAAAACTCTGTGATTACAGGTCCTACGACAGGACTGCCATGTGCAACAACGTGGGGTCTGTTGGGATGTATGAACATTCTGCCCTGTATGTACTTGAGGACATACCTTTCGCCATACATGGTACTGTTACATGTACAACACAAATATACAAACATTTTTTTGATAATGGGAAAACTTTAAAGTGCAGAAAAATGTTCAGCAAAAATGTTCGTAATAGGGAACTTTTTCTGCACTTTAAGCTTTTTCCATTTTAAAAAAATGGCTGTGTTTTCCAGTTATAATAATGGCAGTGTGTCTTCCAACCCCTGTGAGCAAGATGTCTTTTGTGTGTAAATGTGACACTTTGAAATGGGAGAAAATTCAACTGAAGAGTTAACTTTGTTTATGCACATTCCATAAAACCTATCATTTTAATTTCTCTCATCTCAAAGTTTTGCATTTACAAACAGCAGGCATTTTGCACCCAGTGGCATGCAGACATGGTGCCATATTTATAATAGAACAAATCTAGTCATTTGTTTAAATGGGAGGAATTTAAAGTGAAGAAAAATGCTTCATAAAGCATTTAGACTCAATTGGCTTTATCAAAAGTAGGGAAAACGTTAAGACTTAATGTTTCATAGAAACATTTTTCTCCACTTTAAATGTCTTCCATAAAAAAACCCGAAATTACTGTGTTTCCCATTCATAAATATAGCACTGTCTGCCTGTCACTGGGAGCAAGATTCCTCCTGTTTGGGACACTTTGAAATGGGATACAATTACAATGAAAAGTTAACCTAATAATTGAGTAAACTCTTTTATGTTTTCTCAGTTAAAAGCAGTCAGAAACATTATTTTGTTCTCACCTCCAATACTGAGTTGATTTAAGAGTTAAATACCTCTTTGCATCAGTACTGAACCTCTGTGACCCAACAGGGTCATAAATCTGAGAGGAACATTGCTCATTATCATGCTCGGCTTTCAGCAGCCTGATAATAATGCAAAACAAACACTGCCTTTCCTTTCCTTTCCTTTAAAAGTAAAAGCAACACTTATTGCAGTCCTAGTTTAAAAATGAACTCAAGGTTGGGAGGTACTCTGCAGGTTTCTGTGAGCTACTGATAGCTCGTTATTGAAACACCTGCTCTAAAATAATATTTCACAGAGGTAACTACGCCCAAGCCTGATGGGGGGGGGAGGGAGGGTGAGCTAACAGAATGTTCTCAGTTTCACAGAGGTGTCCATCCAGAATGTGTTCTAGCCTCTACTTTATTTTTTTGTATAGTAATAGTGTGAGTTATAATTTAATGAGTCGTACCCATGATTCCTCCATTCCGAACAGTGTATCAATTCAAGCTCTTCTCTTTGCTGATGACACTATTTTAATCTCACTTACTCCAGTGGGCCTCCAGAACTTGTTTGATCGATTCCACAACTTCTGTGATTCCCACGGCCTGAAAATTAATATTTCAAAAACAAAGTACAGAGCATTAAATACAGGTGAGAATTTCTGGAGGAAGCATGAGGTCGAGAGGAATCTGTCTGGACAAGGTCCGTACATTCGAATATCGAGGCATTAGTCGGGCGCCAGCCTATCCTGGAAGCTCCAAATTTAAGAGATGGCTATAATGACAGAGGCACAGTGATTCTACAGACTCTTATACCAAACCAGTGTCCCCTGTACTAGAGATTTACAGTGATTTGTACTGCAGTGTCGACCATACACGACATCACTCTTTGTGATGGACTTTAGAAGGTAACTTTTTTAGCAGGGCTAACCTGGTCCCTATATCCAGCCGGCACTCCATTGCAGTTGGCTTGAATCTGTGGCTTTCCCTCGGTCTTGCATGACTCTATAGCCGTGAAATGTGCATTCTGCTTTAAAACCCTATACTTCACTTAAATCTTTGAAAATGCATATATTTCTTTCAACTGATTAGATTTTTGGCTTTTTAGTGTTAAATAATTCATTACATTTTACTCAATTTTTCTAAATGTGTGTGTTATTTTGCTTGTGGTGTATTTTAACTTTTTTAGTATCTGTGTGCTGCAAAAAAATGCTTTCCACATTGCACAAGTTTAACACAAGTAACTACCAGAGGTTTATGCACGGATATATTCAGTGACTTCTTGTGGTTCACCATGACAATAATTGTGGCTGTTGATGAGAAGGGCTCACACCTACTCATCCAACAAACAACCCAATTTTCACTGGAGCACCGTGTGTGTTTGCACCACTGTAGTTAACAGTTAGATTGCATTCAGTAGAGCCTGGTTGGGGCTTATAGTTTGTCTCCTTTTGGTGTTCTTGGAGGGGTCTTAGGTTAGGTAGTTGCAGGAATTCATGCATTCGAATCTGGTTCCAGTTTGAGGATATTGCTGTGGTAGAAGGAGGGCAGTGTTTGAGACACTGTATTCGATGTGGAATGGTATATTGCTTTGGAATAGCAGGGCTCAAAAAATCATATAAATGTTACTAGACCTGCAGATCGAGTAACTTAAATAATCTACTTGACCTAACTGTAATGTACTTGACCCGTAAACAAGTCTCAAATTGTGTGATCCTAGGCAAATAGTTTACAGAGTCGCCTTTTTCTTAATTCTTACATATGATTGCACCTTCAAATATGTGAGCTCAGCAATTCTGCAGTGCAAAAAACCCTCTTTTGTTTGATTAAGTAGGCTAAAGTTTGCTGCATGCATCACAAGAATCTAGACCACATACCCATGAGATCTAGCCCACATAACCTGAGACTTATTTTAGTTTACTAACAACATTGCTATCTGGGCAAGAGTGTTTCTCAGTTTGTGTAAACACTCAGCTTTAATAAATATATTACTAAACCATGATGTGTTAACATATTGTCATCTACACACAGTAACTTTCCAAGAAATGTCCAAAAACCTCTCCACTAACCTGCAGCTTTACTGATAAAACTATATAGTGTATTAACAATCTGTGAAACTTGGGTTTCAGAAAACATCCTTTGCACAGCAACATGTAAAGTATTCTGATTTGTTTTCATCCTATTAAAATATTTTTTCATCACACAAATATAAAAAAAGGACTTTCATAACTACTGAAATATATTTTGAAATGTTTGCACAGTTGACTTGGTCATTTAAATGTTGTTGGTTAGGAAAAACCTGACACCCTATATCCTTTTATTTTACATTCTAAGCAGCAGGTCACACAGTTCACCTTACAAAATCCTGGAACTCTGCAGTCAGAAGGAAAATTAATTGTAAGAAAAACTGACTTTTGACCTCTGTCTGTGAACACAGAGCAAATGTGACATAAGAACAAGATTTAAAGGCATCTTTTATTGCACCTCCACTTTTCAAATGAACAGAACACCTGTTCAGTGTCAACTCGCCAGAAGGGACAAGTAAGTTTTAAAAATAGCTCCACCTGTTCAAATAAGACTCGCCAGTGTGAGTGGTCGAGTGGATTTTTCGAGCCCTGAATTGGTGAATCGAAGAGGGATGGTAAGAATTCAAGATTAGAGCACTAGAATTGGGTAGAAAATGTGGTTTTAAATGCAGTCTATTAATTGAAGACAGTTCTTTGAGCCATGTTACTGTTGCATGAGAGTCGTTAAGCAGGCATATGCCGTTTGTCACGCACGTTTGCACATGATGAGATATTTGGACAAGGTAAGAGATTTGAGGTCTTTGAGCCTGTGTAATGGATCATAGGAAATATTTTAGAGATATTGTGAGGGAGTTAAGACTTGGCATTCCTGTATCAAACGCTGGAAAGGTGTTTTTGTGAAAGTATGATTTTTTTAGTATGTTGAGTAACGTTTGATTATGTGGGAAGGGGTATTAAACAGAGGTATGAAGAAACTCATTTAAGCCCTTCTTTTGGTACTTAGAAGCTGTTGTAAACATTTTTATGGAAACCCAAAGCATATCAAATTTACAGGAAATAGGAATGGTATTTAAAATCAGCATTAGTGTTTATCTGCACTTTCTTTGTCAGTGGACTTGTACAACTCTCTTAGTTTGTGTTACCATAGCAATAAGTTATATTCGTTTGAAATGTCATCGCTAGAAAAATATGTCTGGATTTTGAACTATTACAGTTGTGCCAGGGAAATGAAATACATTGAAGTTGTATAAAATAAATCTTTGATCAGCTGTAGTTTGCATTTGGAAAATCATTGAATAGATGCTTTAAAAGGTATGCATCCAAGTTCCAGTAGGTGGGACGAGAGGCATCCTTTACAGTTTGAAATGACATGTTCTTGGTGTCACCGGTAATGGGGTTTGGAATGGCATTAGATTTATTTTAAATATGCACCTATATGAGCACTCAGTTGATGCTGAGGTGGTCATAAGGCTGTTAAAGTGTTCAGGTTCAGCAATGTGTACAAAGCTCTCTGCTGTTGGGGGGGTCGGGGGGGGGGGTCAGCCTCTTGCTCTATATACCATCTTTTACGACTCCGTTCAACAAGTTGTGCCTGTTACTCATATGTCCACCTGACCACTGATATCTACTATTTGCCACTTCTGTATGCATAGACCGCTGTTTGTCATGACTTTCGCTCTCCTGGCTTTCGCTACTCACAGCTGAGTTTCGGCATCCCATTCCTATCCCCTTGACAACTATTTATACCCCAACCTAGGCCTCCTTCCGCCCCTTTTTACATCTTGATACCTCAGTGGTGTTACATGCCCCATATGGCAGTTATTCTTTCAGTATGGGTGTGCCATAAACTTATTTCCCAACTTGCTGGTCACTCTTTCCTAATCATCTGTTCATGTACTTTGCCACTGATCACACACTCTCTATTGGTTTAGGTTTTGCTACCCACAGTACCAAATTAATTAGTCATAATGAATTGAGCCTCAAGTATTCGGTCGCAGTAAGTTGGTACTTTAGGTAGGTGGGCCATTGGTTATCCAATCTGGCAGGGCCCCACTGTATTTCTTGGTCTTTGAAATAAGACATTTTGGGTGGAGTAGGCAGGCCTCAGAGTTGATCCCCAGTGGAGCATGAGGCTTGGGTTGAAATAGGCAAGTTGCTTGTAGTGACACAGGAGTAACAGCTGAATGGCCGGTGCCCTTTACCAGTACTAACTTGTAGGAAGTTGGCTCTGTATGTGCTATTTCAAAGTAAGGAATAGCATGCACAGAGTCCAAGGGTTCCCCTTAGAGGTAAGATAGTGGTAAAAATAGATAATACTAATGCTCTATTTTGTGGTAGTGTGGTCGAGCAGTAGGCTTATCCAAGGAGTAGTGTTAAGCATTTGTTGTACATACACATAGACAATAAATGAGGTACACACACTCAGAGACAAATCCAGCCAATAGGTTTTTGTATAGAAAAATATCTTTTCTTAGTTTATTTTAAGAACCACAGGTTCAAATTCTACATGTAATATCTCATTCGAAAGGTATTGCAGGTAAGTACTTTAGGAACTTCAAATCATCAAAATTGCATGTATACTTTTCAAGTTATTCACAAATAGCTGTTTTAAAAGTGGACACTTAGTGCAATTTTCACAGTTCCTAGGGGAGGTAAGTTTTGGTTAGTTTTACCAGGTAAGTAAGACACTTACAGGGTTCAGTTCTTGGTCCAAGGTAGCCCACCGTTGGGGGTTCAGAGCAACCCCAAAGTCACCACACCAGCAGCTCAGGGCCGGTCAGGTGCAGAGTCCAAAGTGGTGCCCAAACCGCATAGGCTAGAATGGAGAGAAGGGGGTGCCCCGGTTCCGGTCTGCTTGCAGGTAAGTACCCGCGTCTTCGGAGGGCAGACCAGGGGGGTTTTGTAGGGCACCGGGGGGGACACAAGCCCACACAGAAATTTCACCCTCAGCAGCGCGGGGGCGGCCGGGTGCAGTGTAGAAACAAGCGTCGGGTTTGTATTGGAAGTCAATGGGAGATCTCGGGATCTCTTCAGCGCTGCAGGCAGGCAAGGGGGGGGTTCCTCGGGGAAACCTCCACTTGGGCAAGGGAGAGGGACTCCTGGGGGTCACTTCTCCAGTGAAAGTCCGGTCCTTCAGGTCCTGGGGGCTGCGGGTGCAGGGTCTCTCCCAGGCGTCGGGACTTTGGATTCAAAGAGTCGCGGTCAGGGGAAGCCTCGGGATTCCCTCTGCAGGCGGCGCTGTGGGGGCTCAGGGGGGACAGGTTTTGGTACTCACAGTATCAGAGTAGTCCTGGGGTCCCTCCTGAGGTGTCGGGTCTCCACCAGCCGAGTCGGGGTCGCCGGGTGCAGTGTTGCAAGTCTCACGCTTCTTGCGGGGAGCTTGCAGGGTTCTTTAAAGCTGCTGGAAACAAAGTTGCAGCCTTTCTTGGAGCAGGTCCGCTGTCCTCGGGAGTTTCTTGTCTTTTCGAAGCAGGGGCAGTCCTCAGAGGATGTCGAGGTCGCTGGTCCCTTCGGAAGGCGTCGCTGGAGCAGGATCTTTGGAAGGCAGGAGACAGGCCGGTGAGTTTCTGGAGCCAAGGCAGTTGTCGTCTTCTGGTCTTCCGCTGCAGGGGTTTTCAGCTGGGCAGTCCTTCTTCTTGTAGTTGCAGGAATCTAATTTTCTAGGGTTCAGGGTAGCCCTTAAATACTAAATTTAAGGGCGTGTTTAGGTCTGGGGGGTTAGTAGCCAATGGCTACCAGCCCTGAGGGTGGGTACACCCTCTTTGTGCCTCCTCCCAAGGGGAGGGGGTCACAATCCTAACCCTATTGGGGGAATCCTCCATCTGCAAGATGGAGGATTTCTAAAAGTTAGAGTCACTTCAGCTCAGGACACCTTAGGGGCTGTCCTGACTGGCCAGTGACTCCTCCTTGTTTTTCTCATTATCTTCTCCGGCCTTGCCGCCAAAAGTGGGGCCTGGCCGGAGGGGGCGGGCAACTCCACTAGCTGGAGTGTCCTGCTGGGTTGGCACAAAGGAGGTGAGCCTTTGAGGCTCACCGCCAGGTGTGACAATTCCTGCCTGGGGGAGGTGTTAGCATCTCCACCCAGTGCAGGCTTTGTTACTGGCCTCAGAGTGACAAAGGCACTCCCCCCATGGGGCCAGCAACATGTCTCGGTTTGTGGCAGGCTGCTAAAACTAGTCAGCCTACACAGATAGTCGGTTAAGTTTCAGGGGGCACCTCTAAGGTGCCCTCTGGGGTGTATTTTACAATAAAATGTACACTGGCATCAGTGTGCATTTATTGTGCTGAGAAGTTTGATACCAAACTTCCCAGTTTTCAGTGTAGCCATTATGGTGCTGTGGAGTTCGGGTTTGACAAACTCCCAGACCATATACTCTTATGGCTACCCTGCACTTACAATGTCTAAGGTTTTGTTTAGACACTGTAGGGGTACCATGCTCATGCACTGGTACCCTCACCTATGGTATAGTGCACCCTGCCTTAGGGCTGTAAGGCCTGCTAGAGGGGTGTCTTACCTATACTGCATAGGCAGTGAGAGGCTGGCATGGCACCCTGAGGGGAGTGCCATGTCGACTTACTCGTTTTGTCCTCACTAGCACACACAAGCTGGCAAGCAGTGTGTCTGTGCTGGGTGAGAGGTCTCCAGGGTGGCATAAGACATGCTGCAGCCCTTAGAGACCTTCCTTGGCATCAGGGCCCTTGGTACTAGAAGTACCAGTTACAAGGGACTTATCTGAATGCCAGGGTGTGCCAATTGTGGATACAATGGTACATTTTAGGTGAAGGAACACTGGTGCTGGGGCCTGGTTAGCAGGGTCCCAGCACTCTTCTCAGTCAAGTCAGCATCAGTATCAGGCAAAAAGTGGGGGGTAACTGCAACAGGGAGCCATTTCTTTACACAAGCCCCCCCCCAGCCCACAGGCCAGGAGACTCAGCCCAAGCTGGAAGAGTCTTCCTAGTCTGTCAGGCGAGGAAGAGTAGGAGAAATAGGCTGGTTAGTTGCAGGGCCTACTCTGCCTTACATCCTTCTGTTCAGGTCATTCCCTTTGGGGAACTGACCTACTTCCACAGTGATAGGACCTAGTCTGAATTGCCTCTTGTCTGCCTCTTCAATGTCTCCACCCATTCTTTCTATCTTGGTCTTAGAGGTATCCACCTCTGCTAACCTTATCTTGGCCAGGGTTACCCCTAGCTTACCCAGAGAGGTTACCCAGAGCTGGAGTAACCCCACCATGACCAATAGGGTCAGGGGGCCTAACTTGCTATTTGGCATGGGGTCAGACCACCATGCTAAGGATAGTGCAGCCATAAAGGCTAACACCCAGCAGAGGCCACTGACAGCTGTCAGTGCCCAGAACCACACCTTTAGCTCTTCACCTAAAAGGGAAGGGGCTAAGTTACAGGCTTCTTTGGGTTCAGGTTGCCTGTCTGCTGTATTGGAGTGGGGGGTTACCACATCTTGTAGTAAACACCCTTCTTCCACTCTTTCTTCTGTTAGCTGAGGAGCCACCCACTCAGGTTTAACAGTTGCCTGACTAGCCAGGACTTCTTGTGGGTCAGGTTGGACTTTATCAGGGCCATTTTTGGAGTTCTCCCCTACTGGAGCAGAATCTCCTTGGCTTGCTGTAACCTTGGCTAAAGGTTGTCCACCCTTCCTACTCTGTTTTCTTTTCTTCTTCTTCTGGGGCCTGCTTGCATTTACTGCAGAGGCAGGACTTCCAGAATCCTTGGGAGAGGACTGGCACTGGACCAGTTTCTCTCTTGGGTTCTGACTAACCTCTGGGTAGTCATTTCCAAGGAGACAATCAAGGGGGAGGTCCGTACTGACTACTACCCTTCTCCAGCTAAGAGTGCCACCCACTTCTATGGGCACTAAAGCCACAGGCCTCTTAGTGACCCTGTCTAGGCTAACTCTTACCCTGGCAGTCTCACCTGGGATGTACTGGTTTGAGAGCACCAGCCTGTCATGCACAATAGTGTGACTGGCACAAGTGTCTCTCAGGGCAGTGGTTGGGATTCCATTCACCAGTAGGTGGTGGAAGTGTCTACTTCCCTCTGGAATCTCCAACTCACCTGTTGGGCCCTGTTTCCAGTTGAAGGCTAGGAAGACCTCCTCATCTGAGGAGTCATCTCCCATGGCTACACTGGTTACCCCTGGAATTTTGTTCTGGGGTTTGTTTTTGGGACAAGAAGTGTCCTTGGTGTGGTGCCCAGACTGTTTACAGTTGTGGCACCATGCCTTAGTGGCATCCCAGTTCTTACCCTGGTACCCACCTTTGTTTTGGGTTGTGTCTTGGGGCCCACCCACCTGTTCTGGTTTTTGGGGGCCTACAGAGGACTCTTTTTCTTTGTTTCTAGTGTCACCCACTTTCTCCTGGGGAGTTTTTGTAACCCCTTTCTTTTGGTCACCCCCAGTGGAAGTTTTGGTTACCCTAGTCTTGACCCAGTGGTCTGCCTTCTTTCCCAATTCTTGGGGAGAAATTGGACCTAGGTCTACCAGATACTGATGCAACTTTTCATTGAAGCAGTTACTTAAAATGTGTTCTTTCATAAACAAATTATAAAGCCCAACATAGTCACACACTTCATTTCCAGTTAACCAACCATCCAGTGTTTTTACTGAGTAGTCTACAAAATCAACCCAGGTCTGGCTCGAGGATTTTTGAGCCCCCCTGAATCTAATTCTATACTCCTCAGTGGAGAATCCAAAGCCCTCAATCAGGGTACCCTTCATGAGGTCATAAGATTCTGCATCTTTTCCAGAGAGTGTGAGGAGTCTATCCCTACACTTTCCAGTGAACATTTCCCAAAGGAGAGCACCCCAGTGAGATCTGTTCACTTTTCTGGTTACACAAGCCCTCTCAAAAGCTGTGAACCATTTGGTGATGTCATCACCATCTTCATATTTTGTTACAATCCCTTTGGGGATTTTTAGGATGTCAGGAGAATCTCTGACCCTATTTAAGTTGCTGCCACCATTGATGGGACCTAGGCCCATCTCTTTTCTTTCCCTTTCTATGGCTAGGAGCTGCTTTTCCATAGCCAATCTTTTGGCCATCCTGGCTAACTGGATGTCCTCTTCACTGGGGCTATCCTCAGTGATTTCAGAGGTGTTGGTCTCTCCTGTGAGGGAACCAGCATCTCTGACTATTATTTTAGGAGTCAGGGTTTGAGAGACCCTGTTCTCCCTAGATAGGACTGGTAGGGGGGAATTTTCCTCCAAGTCACTATCCTCTTCCTCTGAGTTGCCACCCTCAGAGGGGTTGGCCTTTTCAAACTCTGCCAAAAGCTCCTGGAGCTGTATTTTGGTAGGTTTGGGGCCCATTGTTATTTTCTTTATTTTACAGAGTGACCTTAGCTCCCTCATCTTAAGATGGAGGTAAGGTGTGGTGTCGAGTTCCACCACAGTCACATCTGTGCTAGACATTTTGCTTCTAAAAGTTGGAATACTTTTTAAGAATCTACAACTAGTTCTAGGTTCTAATTCAAACTTTTACAAACTTTTAAACTCTAAAAGAAATGCTAAACAGGATCTAACACAAGGCCCTAGCAGGTCTTTTAAGAATTTAGAAAACTTTTCAAATTGCAAAAATCAATTTCTAATGACAATTTTGGAATTTGTCGTGTGATCAGGTATTGGCTGAGTAGTCCAGCAAATGCAAAGTCTTGTACCCCACCGCTGATCCACCAATGTAGGAAGTTGGCTCTGTATGTGCTATTTCAAAGTAAGGAATAGCATGCACAGAGTCCAAGGGTTCCCCTTAGAGGTAAGATAGTGGTAAAAATAGATAATACTAATGCTCTATTTTGTGGTAGTGTGGTCGAGCAGTAGGCTTATCCAAGGAGTAGTGTTAAGCATTTGTTGTACATACACATAGACAATAAATGAGGTACACACACTCAGAGACAAATCCAGCCAATAGGTTTTTGTATAGAAAAATATCTTTTCTTAGTTTATTTTAAGAACCACAGGTTCAAATTCTACATGTAATATCTCATTCGAAAGGTATTGCAGGTAAGTACTTTAGGAACTTCAAATCATCAAAATTGCATGTGTACCTTTCAAGTTATTCACAAATAGCTGTTTTAAAAGTGGACACTTAGTGCAATTTTCACAGTTCCTAGGGGAGGTAAGTTTTGGTTAGTTTTACCAGGTAAGTAAGACACTTACAGGGTTCAGTTCTTGGTCCAAGGTAGCCCACCGTTGGGGGTTCAGAGCAACCCCAAAGTCACCACACCAGCAGCTCAGGGCCGGTCAGGTGCAGAGTCCAAAGTGGTGCCCAAACCGCATAGGCTAGAATGGAGAGAAGGGGGTGCCCCGGTTCCGGTCTGCTTGCAGGTAAGTACCCGCGTCTTCGGAGGGCAGACCAGGGGGGTTTTGTAGGGCACCGGGGGGGACACAAGCCCACACAGAAATTTCACCCTCAGCAGCGCGGGGGCGGCCGGGTGCAGTGTAGAAACAAGCGTCGGGTTTGTATTGGAAGTCAATGGGAGATCTCGGGATCTCTTCAGCGCTGCAGGCAGGCAAGGGGGGGGTTCCTCGGGGAAACCTCCACTTGGGCAAGGGAGAGGGACTCCTGGGGGTCACTTCTCCAGTGAAAGTCCGGTCCTTCAGGTCCTGGGGGCTGCGGGTGCAGGGTCTCTCCCAGGCGTCGGGACTTTGGATTCAAAGAGTCGCGGTCAGGGGAAGCCTCGGGATTCCCTCTGCAGGCGGCGCTGTGGGGGCTCAGGGGGGACAGGTTTTGGTACTCACAGTATCAGAGTAGTCCTGGGGTCCCTCCTGAGGTGTCGGGTCTCCACCAGCCGAGTCGGGGTCGCCGGGTGCAGTGTTGCAAGTCTCACGCTTCTTGCGGGGAGCTTGCAGGGTTCTTTAAAGCTGCTGGAAACAAAGTTGCAGCCTTTCTTGGAGCAGGTCCGCTGTCCTCGGGAGTTTCTTGTCTTTTCGAAGCAGGGGCAGTCCTCAGAGGATGTCGAGGTCGCTGGTCCCTTCGGAAGGCGTCGCTGGAGCAGGATCTTTGGAAGGCAGGAGACAGGCCGGTGAGTTTCTGGAGCCAAGGCAGTTGTCGTCTTCTGGTCTTCCGCTGCAGGGGTTTTCAGCTGGGCAGTCCTTCTTCTTGTAGTTGCAGGAATCTAATTTTCTAGGGTTCAGGGTAGCCCTTAAATACTAAATTTAAGGGCGTGTTTAGGTCTGGGGGGTTAGTAGCCAATGGCTACCAGCCCTGAGGGTGGGTACACCCTCTTTGTGCCTCCTCCCAAGGGGAGGGGGTCACAATCCTAACCCTATTGGGGGAATCCTCCATCTGCAAGATGGAGGATTTCTAAAAGTTAGAGTCACTTCAGCTCAGGACACCTTAGGGGCTGTCCTGACTGGCCAGTGACTCCTCCTTGTTTTTCTCATTATCTTCTCCGGCCTTGCCGCCAAAAGTGGGGCCTGGCCGGAGGGGGCGGGCAACTCCACTAGCTGGAGTGTCCTGCTGGGTTGGCACAAAGGAGGTGAGCCTTTGAGGCTCACCGCCAGGTGTGACAATTCCTGCCTGGGGGAGGTGTTAGCATCTCCACCCAGTGCAGGCTTTGTTACTGGCCTCAGAGTGACAAAGGCACTCCCCCCATGGGGCCAGCAACATGTCTCGGTTTGTGGCAGGCTGCTAAAACTAGTCAGCCTACACAGATAGTCGGTTAAGTTTCAGGGGGCACCTCTAAGGTGCCCTCTGGGGTGTATTTTACAATAAAATGTACACTGGCATCAGTGTGCATTTATTGTGCTGAGAAGTTTGATACCAAACTTCCCAGTTTTCAGTGTAGCCATTATGGTGCTGTGGAGTTCGGGTTTGACAAACTCCCAGACCATATACTCTTATGGCTACCCTGCACTTACAATGTCTAAGGTTTTGTTTAGACACTGTAGGGGTACCATGCTCATGCACTGGTACCCTCACCTATGGTATAGTGCACCCTGCCTTAGGGCTGTAAGGCCTGCTAGAGGGGTGTCTTACCTATACTGCATAGGCAGTGAGAGGCTGGCATGGCACCCTGAGGGGAGTGCCATGTCGACTTACTCGTTTTGTCCTCACTAGCACACACAAGCTGGCAAGCAGTGTGTCTGTGCTGGGTGAGAGGTCTCCAGGGTGGCATAAGACATGCTGCAGCCCTTAGAGACCTTCCTTGGCATCAGGGCCCTTGGTACTAGAAGTACCAGTTACAAGGGACTTATCTGAATGCCAGGGTGTGCCAATTGTGGATACAATGGTACATTTTAGGTGAAGGAACACTGGTGCTGGGGCCTGGTTAGCAGGGTCCCAGCACTCTTCTCAGTCAAGTCAGCATCAGTATCAGGCAAAAAGTGGGGGGTAACTGCAACAGGGAGCCATTTCTTTACATAACTTTTGTGTCTCTGTTGGAGTAGTCTATGAATATTGCATCCTACCCGAGAAATAAACAGTTTTTCCTGCGTGGGTGTCTCACATTTCAGGCTTATGTGGGTGGTAAGCCACTTGTCCACAGATGATTCAAATCCGAACTGAATTCACTTATACTATGTCTCCTCTTCTCTTCCAGAAGTCACAGGGCATGCTCATGTGTTGCTGGCAGCTTTTGAGAAGGTATGTAATGCTCCTGAACCTTAATTGGCACATATGAGTGCTCATCAGAACCCCGAAAGTAATCCATACATTCAAATCACCAATTCTTAACAGGCATGTGCTCTTCTGCCAACCCATTTCCATGTGGACTTCTTGGAAGTGCCTTGAATGTTTTGTCAACCCATCTCAGCTTTTGTGCTTGGCATCTCTGCCCTTAATGAATTCCCTGCAAGGCTCTTACCCCTACGAATCTCAGTGGTAGAGACAGGGTTTCTTGCCACCTAAACCTTTGCCACCACAGTAGCCAATTCTCCACCCATCAGTGCTCACCTACTGAGATGTATTTTGTCACCCATCTGCCCCGTACACATCCCTATCTTATCCCTTCCTTCACAATGTGTCCGACAACCGCACTTGTGTTTGTAGTATAGACACTACCTGCTTGCATCACACTTTTGTTCACATCGCATTTACTACCTCACCATTTACGACCTCACCATAGTCACTTAATTCCTGCCTCACATGGCTCCAGACCACCTCCCAACCCTATCTAGCCTGTTCCTATGCATCTGATCGCTATACTCCACTTCTCATCTCAGTCACTTCCCACATTTCACCACCTTCATGACCCCCACCACTATATGACTCAGCTGCCATACATACCCTGACCCATTCACCTGCTTGCAACCAAGATTGAATATATCTGTCCTCAAATCTCTGGAAAAACTGAAGTGAGAGAATGTGCCACAGACTTTCCAAGATACACTGTGCAATAGACAGCAACACTGCATTCTTATCCCTGATAGTGTTGCTTTAAGGAATTGAACTCTTCATGACACTTGCATCCTAAAAGGCCTATTTCCCATAGCTAAGACCCCTGTACATCTTTGCCACACACCAGACTCTGCCTTTTAAAATAACATCTTCTGTTACCCAGGCCTGTGTCCTGCAAAACCCATTTGCTGTATTTGTTACTTAGAAACACCTGATTAAACAAAGATATGTGTGTGTATTTGTAAATGTGTGTGTATATATGTGTGTGTAAAACATTTTTAAAATTTATTGTTTTACAGAACAACTCCCAATATTCCATCATGGGTTGTACATCAATATAGCACTGCTTGTGAAAGAAATCTCCAGTACAAGAAAGGCGACCAACCTGTACAAAGCAATTGTGAATTGTTTTTCTGGTGTCATTGGGGTGTCCAACTTGCTCAGTGGCAGAGGAGATAGCGGTGGTGACAATCCTGTAGTGGGGTCTAGCAATGTGTGCAAGGCTCTGCCAGGGGGGATGCCCTATCCTCCCACTCAAATGCTCTCCAGCTTCCCCACACTTTCTCATATTTTCTTGGTCAGCCCCTTGCTTCATATATCATCTTTTGTGCCTCCATACAACACGTCATTCTTGTTATCCACATGTCCGCCTAACCATATTTTTGACTTTCAAATATCTTGAGTCTCTTGCTACACTCAGAATTAGTGTCTCCCTGATATCTACTGTTAGCTACTTCTGCATCCATTGACCGCGGTTACTCATGACTGTTCCTCCCCAGGCTTTCACTATCCACAGCTGAGGTTTGGCACCCTAATCCTATCCCCTCCACAATCCCCAGCCTATGCCTTTTCCTTCCCCTTTTAGATCTTGATGCCTCTGTGGTGTCACATGCCCCACATGGCATTTAGACTTCTATAACGGTTGTGCCATAAACTTGTTCCTGATACTTGCCGGTTCCTTTTTCCTAATCCTCTGTCCATGTCTATTGTCACCGATCATATGCTCAGTGTTGGCTGAAGTTCTGTTGCCCACAATCTCTGTAGCCATCGCCATATCTGAGCCCCGTTCACACACATTTCCTGCAGGTGCACGGCATTGACCAGCAGTTGTGTTGTCACACTCTTACTTGTAAGTGAACAACTGCTTACCTCTATTTTTATTTTATTTTATTTCACAGCATGTTGATGGTAGCTTCTCTGTCAAGCCACTCAAACAAAAACAAATTGTAAGTAACTGTTTGCATAATCACTTCGAACATATTTTATATTGACAGAGCTTTGAACTTGATGTTCAGTGTGCAGTAATAAGTTCTAGATGTTAACTAGTGACTGCATTTCAGATGACTTGCTGTTGACTCATGCTAAGGTTACACTGATTGCATGCAATGTATATTAGTAAATGCATTTTCTTACTCCTGCTTATGTACTAGACACTTACTGCTACAATAACCTAAAATCCTGTGTGTTTGTCTTCAAGGCCTACTGGTGGCAAGGGCTTGGGACCCTGTTGTCGGGA
Organism: Pleurodeles waltl; assembly: GCF_031143425.1. Lineage (NCBI taxonomy): Eukaryota > Metazoa > Chordata > Amphibia > Caudata > Salamandridae > Pleurodeles > Pleurodeles waltl. Next base: position 309,491,982 of record NC_090449.1, on the reverse strand, counting down.
TCTGAAATCGAAACACTGTCTCACAGTACTTTCCTGCTATTGAGCATGGGCCAAGGAGTCCTGAAGTAATGAGCCAAGTTTAGAAACTATTGTAGTTTTTTTTTCACTTAATGTTCCAAACTTCTGCCACTCATATTTTGTAAATGAGACCCAAAGCTTAGGTGTGAGAATCTATTTCTGGTGATGTGTAATCGAGGGTAAAAAGTGGGGAAGGAATCCCGCACATCTGCCTTGACTTCCGTGTGACTACTAGAATATATGTGTTGAATACTCTGGTGAGTTAGTTTCCATCCCCGGTACATGCAACAATGTAATACAAAGTGGACCTGTATGTAAAAGGGGCTGATGTGAGTGAATAAGAGCAGGTGTCAGCATAAGAATAAGATATACAATTTATGTCTTGAAATGTCTTTCTAAAGTGTAAGGTCTTAACAGCTTTGCCAACAAGCATTGGCAAAGCCAACAGGTCCCACCTTTGGGACCGATTGACTTTGCCAAAGAGGTTTAGCCGTGCTGCTATAGTATGAAGCATGGCTAAAGACTTAAAGAAAAAAGTAGTGCTTGCAAAGCAAGCAGTGGAAGTATAGAAACCTGTCAATCAAAAGAAATGGTAAAGAGGTTATGCTCCATGGGAAGGACAAACACGATTGATCTGCTGAGACACAAATAAGAAGCAGGCAAATGAGTGATAGGAAAGGCAACCAGTAGTAAGCAGTGGGCTGGTCCAAATACCTGTATGTTTGTAAGCCCACAAAACGTGTGCAACAGCTAGCACATGCACTGTCTACTAAGTGAGACCTAGAAAACATTTAAAGAACAGGTGTGACAGTAAGAGGCCTCCTCCTATTAGCAATCACTTTTCTGCCTCTCTCACTCTTCACCTGTTGATTAAAATAACTGGAGACATATAGAATCAAACACTGCTTTTGGAGACGCTTCTATTTCAGGGGAGCTCTACTCTATGTGTAAGTCAAAAATCTTTTTACTCATGCCACTGTTTTGAGCTGATCAAATAGGTAATTTTATTTATAGCCCATGCCCCACATACAGGTGTTAAATCAAATGTAGTAAGCTGATTATTTCTATTATGCATGTAGACGGCCCTTGTTGACACATTTTTGGCAAATTGATTTTTATTCTGAGATCAAATACACTTAGAAACAGTGGGTCATTAACCCTTCTGGTCAGGGATGAATTTGTCTCAGCACAAGTTCACAGTACTTCACCTCTGGATACAATGTCGCAGCTTAGTCCTTAGTCACCTGGTGTCTAAGAATCTAACATAACGTCTATTTAAGGCTGTCTTATGACAGTTGAAATGTGTTGTGAACCGCCTGTAGAAAATTCACTTGCTCCATCACCAAAAGAATATTTTTTTAGATGTTGCCACTTGACGCCAACAAAGAATATCAACCCTCTCTGATGTGGTCTGCATGATTACCGTTTTGTTGTATGGAATCCTTCTTTGTCTGTGTGAGGAGGCTATAGTGGCTGTTTAGGTTATTTTCCCCAGGCCACCCCACTGTGTTGTTCCATAATGCGGTTATTTCTGTTTTGGTTTATGAGCCTTTTGAACAGTTGGCCAATAGTGACATTAAACTCTTGACTTATGAGTTTTTGTGTCACCCTGTCGTACAACGTAAGAGGGTCATAGTCTGTCTGGTTTTGAGGTGTTCAACATCGCCAGAAGCCTGTATCTTTCTTTGTAGCTTAATCAAAAATAGAGAAGCAAATCCCTGCAGAAAAGATTCTGCTAACTCAGTAGCAACTGTGTGATGCAAAAAGGTTTCTCTAAAAGGCAGTTGATTGAGGATGTTTGGTTTTGCTAGTAAAGTATGCTGTGCATGCATCTAAGATGGGATAACTCAATGAATTTTTGGAAGGATAATTCTAACAGCAGATTTCTAGGCTTAGGATATTTCCTGGGTGCCAGCTGGATCAGGAAAATTTTGTAGCAGTGCTCCTGCACACTGATAGGTGGCATTGTACAAATCCATTAATTCCTGGAAGTGATGGAGCGAAACTGCATGTAAGCACACTCCTGTGTACTAACATCTGTTCCTTTCCTTCCCCTCTTTGTGGCGCAGAGTCAGAACTCCCATCTTGACTTTGTTGGACTTTTGACGATGACTCCAAAACCATTCCTTCATGTGCTAAGGAACAAAGCCAATATCAAAAAAATAAACACATTAAAGCTGTGCCACACAAAACAGATGTAGGTAACTTACCTGCATGACGTGTCTTTGGAGCTTGGGCACTGGACATGACTTTTAAGTCCTGTGATAAAGGCGGCCCAATATTCCTGATGAAGATTCAAAAGCAGTAGGTGTAGTTGTATATTACTGAATACAAGGAGAAGTTGCAGTCCTAAATGGAGATTCTGTTCCAATCTGAGTCATGGGCCTGACCGTGCGGCGACTGCTCCACTTCCCACTTGAAGTATTCCAAGTGCGAGCATAAGAAAGTGAAGTGGGACTCGACCCCCATATTGGCACTCTGACAACAATAAGAAAAAGCACTCTCTTGAGGTCACTGGCCTGGAAACAAATTCCTCAGTTGGTCCTGGTGTACCCAGAGTTCCCTGGGCCATTGTTAACCACGCATCGCTGATTGGGGTCTTCAAAGAGGCCATGCTGCAGACTTTTAGTTTGGTTTTGGCTCCCTCTAGGGCACCTTCAGGTCACACTGAACCGCAGGAGCCTCAAGTTGAGCTACCACCTACTGAGGACCCATTAGCAGGCCCATTTTGAATCTGGTACAGGCTTTCACTCAAATTCTATGTCCATGCTGGTTCCTGTTTCCCTATGCCAGTAGATAATCTGATGCCGGCACCCATGTTGGTTCTCGTGCCGACCTTGGCCCAAGGTCAACCAGTGCTGTGTCACAAAAGTGCAACTAGTTGTCATGGCATAGATTGTAGGCCAGTACTTCTACTGTGTCACACTTATCAGCAGAGGCTCCATCATCTTTCTTTTAGTTCCATCTGTGATAATGTGCCAGAGCAAGCTGCACTGCAGGATACCGAGGATGATGGTGAGAAATATGGCTTTCTCCTCCCTTATTATACTGATGAGGCATTATACCTTTATTTACAGAACACCAGTGCCTTGTTACCTCCCCAGGCACAGAGTTTACCTTGCTGAATAGGCTACCAGTGGAAGAAAGTGTTTCATTTGCAGTGATGGTTCTGATGGTAGCTGAAGTACTGGAATTGCAGGTGCCCTACATTGATATTAAAATCAGTTTCGTTTGCAGAAATTTTGCAGCTGGGGCCAACAACATCTGAGCCCTTGCTCCCGTTGTATGTATCCTCCAATTGAAAGTCACTGATACTTTGATGTTTACTTGTTTGAAACCATGTTCAGAGTTGCCTGGCAGCTGGCAGGTCATCAAGCGACATAGGCTGGCATCTGATGACCAGATTTTCTCACCAACCACCGTACTCCAGAGAGTCTAATTGTATAGGCGCTGACTAGTAAGGTGAATGCTAGTTATCACGTAAATGTCCCGAGTAGCAAATGATAAAGAATTAATGCCTTAAGAATTAGTTTTTGCTTTCTTCTGTCTGCCTTGGTTTGCCATCTGGAAATACAGTCTGGCTCATAGGCCAATGTACACATGGCCTTTAGATAGAAGTTATCCTTGCTGCTGTGGATACCATGGACTGCTTTGGCAGGGTAGTATGTGCCGGTATCGTCCTTCATTGTCCTCCTTAGGTGAAGTCCACCACATTATCTGGTGGTGCACAACAATCTTTAGTGGATATTCCTTTTGATGGGTCTCACCTCTTTGAGGTGAAGACGGACTATGCTCTGGAATTCATGAAAGATAGCAGAGCTGCAGTGCATTCTTTGGGGCTGTTGAACTCAACCCCTAAATTTAGTTGCTGATAACCTTTTACACCCACAATTAGCATATTGGTGCACCTATGTAAGTCCGTAGTATATGGTACTTGGGTGCCCAGGCTATTGGTACCCCATGGGTGCCCCATGGGTTGCAGCATGTATTATGCCACCCAAGGGAGCCAATGGAAACTGTTCCTGCAGGCCTGCCGTTGCATCCTTCGTGAAATGGTGCATCCACTCTGTCACCACCAAACTGACTACTGCACTTAAACATTGTAAGTCACCCCTGTGGTAGGCCCTTCAGCCCAAGGTCAGGGTGCATGTCTTCAAGTGTGCGGGTAACCCTGCATGAGCAGGGTACCCCTACAGACTCAAGGCCAATTCCTGGACTCTGTAAGGGCTGGGAAGCCACCTTAAGGTATGTAGTACACACTGGTCAACACGAGTGGTTCAGCTACATAATGACTTCTCTGAACCTAGGCATGTTTAGTATCAAACATGTTGGAATCGTGCAACTGCACTGATTCCACTGTTAGTTACTTGATGCCATGTACTCTGAGGGTTCCTTAGAGGATACCACAGGTTTGCCTGTGCAGCCTTACGGGCTCTAGCGGCCAGCCCATGCTGCTGGTGACCCCAGACAATGTTCTGCCGTACTGCTGGTGAGCCATGCTCGGTCAGGAGAACCAGAACAAAGGAATTCCTGTATATTAGGAGTCTAAGGGCTGCACCCGGGTGGCCTCCAAGTGCCACCAGACTGCTTTGAAGGGCACTTCTGGTGCCCTCCTTGCATAATCCTGTTTGCACCAGTTCAGGAGCCCCCGAATCCCACTCTGGTGTGAAACTAAACAAAGGACTGGGTTGACCACCCCCTTCCAGCTCCTCCCCTAGGGAGGTGCACAGAGCTCTGCCAGCTGGCCACTTGATTCTGCCATCCTATAAATAAGATGTGCAGAGGCACTTGAGAGCATCTGACTGGTTTGGCCAGGTAGATGATGTTCCTGACCCCCCCCCCTGATAGGTGGATCACTTCAGAGAGTGACCAACCCCCTTGGGTGGGTCCTCGGATTTGTCGAGCAAGACTCTCTAAGGAACTCTCTGCAAGACATCTGGTCATGGACTCTGGGACTGAACACGTCTGCTTCTGGTGGGAAGGCTCCCATTGAAACATTGTGTTCGATGGCATCTGTCGCTGTAGATACACATGGTCTGCATTAGCTCGCCATCTGGTGTTGGGTCGGAGTGTTACAAGTTGTTTTTCTTCGAAGAAGTGTTTTCGAGTCACTGGACCGAGTGGCTCCTCCTTCTGTGCTCATTGCGCATGGGCGTCGACTCCATCTTCGATTGTTTTCTTTCCGCCATCGGGTTCGGACGTGTTCCTGTCGCTCCGAGTTTCGGAACGGAAAGATAGCTGAAAAGGGAAGATTTTCGACGGTATCGTTGTGATCCGGTTCGAGATAAACACATACGACAACGCATTGAACATCGAAGCGCTTCGGTGCCCTTCGGGGTAGATTTCGGCACACCGTCGGGGCCTAGTCGGCCCGACCGCGTGGAGAACAACGCCGATGGAACGGACCCCGTTTCCATTCTGCCCTGAATGCCACAACAAATATCCTTATACGGACCAACACTCGGTCTGTAACCTGTGCCTGTCACCCGAGCACAGCGAAGAATCCTGTGAGGCCTGTCGGGCGTTCCGGTCCCGAAAAACTCTGCGCGACCGTCGAGCGAGAAGACTGCAGATGGCGTCCACGCCAAAAGAGCATCGACAGTTCGAGACAGAAGAGGAACAGGAGGAATCCTTTTCCATCCAGGATTCAGACTCCGACGAACTCGACCATCCAAAAACAGTGAGTAAGACGTCGAGATCAGAAATTAAAAAAGGCAAAAAGGCCCAGGGGACGCCACTGCCAACCGGCCATGGCTCAACCCAAATTCACGGTGACCAACAATCGGCACCGAAAAAGGCCCATTCAGTGTCGAGATCGTCCGACTCCGGTCGAGACACCGGCACGCAGCCTCCTCGGGACCGAGAGAGTGCTAAAGAGAAGCATCGACACCGAGAGTTCGGTGTCGACACGTATCGACGCCGAGACAGTGGCGCCGAAGATCATAGAGGCCAAGATTTTTCGGCACAAAAGAAGAGGAAGGTTACCTCGGAGCCGAAAAAACAAACAACAGGGTTTTCGGAGCCGAAAAAAGCACCAACAGACCCAGTTTCAGGCTCCTATACTGAAGAACTTTCTATGTCTTCACAAATGAAAAGACACAGATTCGAACAGGAACTGCAATCCACTGAAGTGGATCACACGCAGAAGCGTATCTTTATTCAGCAGGGGACAGGGAAGATCAGTACCCTTCCACCCGTCAAAAGAAAGAGAACACTTCAGTTTGTAGCACGAGAGGCTCCTCAGCAACAAACAGCAAAGACGGTAACACCTCCTCCCTCGCCTCCACCTGTAACTCCGGCTTCACCAACTTACACCCCGTCACATTCGCCAGCTCACACCGCCATGAGCCACGACGACCAAGATCAAGACGCGTGGGACTTGTACGATGCACCAGTGTCTGATAACAGCCCAGACACATACCCAACTAGGCCATCACCACCTGAGGACAGCACAGCCTATTCACAAGTGGTGGCTAGAGCAGCTCAGTTCCATAATGTGGAACTACACTCTGAACAAGTAGAGGATGACTTTTTATTTAACACCCTCTCCTCCACCCACAGCTCCTACCAAAGCCTGCCTATGCTCCCAGGCATGCTTCGCCATGCAAAGGAGATCTTCAAAGAGCCAGTCAAAAGCAGGGCAGTAACGCCTAGAGTGGACAAAAAATATAAGGCGCCTCCTACGGACCCTGTATTCATCACCTCTCAGCTGCCGCCAGATTCTGTGGTGGTAGGGGCTGCCAGAAAAGGGGCAAATTCACACACTTCTGGGGATGCACCTCCCACAGATAAAGAAAGCAGAAAGTTTGATGCAGCCGGGAAGAGGGTCGCTGTCCAGGCAGCAAACCAGTGGCGCATCGCAAACTCACAAGCGCTGCTAGCGCGATTCGACAGAGCCCACTGGGATGAGATGCAGCATCTCATTGAACATCTCCCAAAAGATCTACAAAAAAGAGCAAAACAGGTTGTTGAAGAAGGTCAAAACATTTCCAACAATCAAATACGCTCCTCTATGGATGCAGCAGACACAGCCGCAAGGACCATTAATACGTCGATTACCATCCGTAGGCACGCATGGCTCAGAACGTCTGGATTCAAGCCAGAAATTCAGCAGGCAGTACTTAACATGCCAGTAAACGAAAAAATGCTGTTCGGTCCGGAGGTCGACACAGCCATAGAAAAGCTCAAAAAGGACACTGACACTGCCAAGGCCATGGGCGCACTCTACTCCCTGCAGAGCAGAGGATCTTATACCACCTTCCGCAAAACACCTTTTAGAGGAGGGTTTCGGGGTCAGGCCACACAAGCCAGTACCTCACAGTCCGCACTGTCCACCTACCAGGGACAGTACAGGGGAGGCTTTCGGGGCCAGTATAGAGGAGGGCAATTCCCTAGGAATAGAGGAAGATTTCAAAGCCCCAAAACCACTACCAACAAGCAGTGACTCGCACGTCACTCACCCCCCCCACACAACACCAGTGGGGGGAAGGATAGGTCAATATTACGAAGCATGGGAGGAAATAACTACAGACACATGGGTCCTAGCAATTATCCAACATGGTTATTGCATAGAATTCCTGCAATTCCCTCCAGACATACCACCAAAATCACAAAATTTATCAAAACACCATTCACAGCTTCTAGAGATAGAAGTTCAAGCACTACTGCAAAAAAATGCAATAGAATTAGTACCAAGCACACAAATAAACACAGGAGTTTATTCACTGTACTTCTTGATACCAAAAAAGGACAAAACACTGAGACCAATTCTGGACCTCAGAGTAGTAAACACATTCATCAAATCAGACCACTTTCACATGGTCACACTACAAGAAGTGTTACCATTGCTCAAAAAACACAACTACATGACAACCCTAGACCTCAAAGACGCATATTTCCATATACCAATACATCAATCACACAGAAAATATCTAAGGTTTGTATTCAAAGGAATACATTACCAATTCAAAGTATTGCCTTTCGGTTTAACAACCGCTCCAAGGGTATTCACAAAATGCCTAGCAGTAGTCGCTGCACACATCAAAAGGCAGCAAATACATGTATTCCCGTATCTAGACGACTGGCTAATCAAAACCAGTTCGCTCACACAATGCTCAAACCACACAAATCAAGTCATACAAACCCTCTACAAACTAGGGTTCACCGTCAACTTTGCAAAATCCAACATTCAGCCAAGCAAAGTACAGCAATATCTAGGAGCCATAATAGACACGACAAAAGGAGTAGCAACGCCAACTCCACAAAGAATTCACAATTTCAACAGAGTCATTCAACACATGTCTCCAAATCAAACAATACAAGCAAGAACAATACTACAGCTCCTAGGCATGATGTCCTCATGCATAGCCATTGTCCCAAACGCAAGACTGCACATGAGGCCCTTACAACAATGCCTAGCCTCACAGTGGTCTCAAGCACAGGGTCACCTTCTAGATCTGGTGTTAACAGACCGCCAAACTTACCTCTCGCTTCTATGGTGGAACAGTATAAATTTAAACAAAGGGCGGCCTCTCCAAGACCCAGTGCCACAGTACGTAATAACAACAGATGCTTCCATGACAAGGTGGGGAGCACATCTCAATCAACACACCATAAGAGGACAATGGAACATACATCAAACAAAACTGCATATAAATCATCTAGAATTATTAGCAGTTTTTCAAGCACTAAAAGCTTTCCAACCAATCATAACCCACAAATACATCCTTGTCAAAACAGACAACATGACAACGATGTATTATCTAAACAAACAAGGAGGAACACATTCAACGCAGTTAAGCTTATTAGCTCAAAACATATGGAAGTGGGCAATCCACCATCAAATTCGCCTCATAGCACAGTTTATTCCAGGGATCCAGAATCAACTGGCAGACAATCTCTCTCGAGATCACCAACAAGTCCACGAATGGGAAATCCACCCACAAATTCTGAACACCTACTTCACACTCTGGGGAACACCTCAGATAGACTTATTTGCAACAAAAGAGAACGCAAAATGCCAAAACTTCGCGTCCAGATACCCACACAAGCAATCCCAAGGCAATGCCCTATGGATGAACTGATCAGGAATATTTGCTTACGCTTTTCCTCCTCTCCCTCTCCTCCCTTATCTAGTGAACAAATTGAGTCAAAACAAACTCAAACTCATTTTAATAGCACCAACGTGGGCAAGACAACCCTGGTACACAACACTGCTAGATCTTTCTGTAGTACCCCACATCAAACTGCCGAACAAACCAGATCTGTTAACGCAACACAACCAACAGATCAGACACCCAGATCCAGCATCGCTGAATCTAGCAATCTGGCTCCTGAAATCCTAGAATTCGGACACTTACAACTTAGCCAAGAGTGTATGGAGGTCATAAAGCAGGCCAGAAGGCCATCCACTAGACACTGCTACGCAAGTAAGTGGAAAAGATTTGTTTGTTACTGCCATCATAATCAGATACAACCACTAGACGCAACTCCAAAACATAAATTACTTGCTCCATTTACAAAAAGCAAGGCTAGCCTTCTCTTCTATTAAAATACACCTTGCAGCAATATCTGCATACCTGCAGACTACATATTCAACTTCCTTGTATAGGATACCAGTCATCAAAGCATTCATAGAAGGTCTTAAAAGAATTATACCACCAAGAACACCACCTGTTCCTTCATGGAACCTAAACGTGGTCCTAACAAGACTCATGGGCCCACCTTTCGAACCCATGCACTCTTGCGGAATACAATTCCTAACCTGGAAAGTTGCCTTTCTCATCGCCATTACATCTCTGAGAAGAGTAAGTGAAATTCAAGCGTTCACAACACAGGAACCTTTTATACAAATACATAAAAATAAGGTCGTCCTACGACCTAATCCAAAATTTTTACCAAAAGTTATTTCACCGTTCCATCTAAATCAAACGGTAGAACTACCTGTTTTTTTCCCACAGCCAGATTCTGTGGCTGAAAGAGCACTACATACATTAGATGTCAAAAGAGCATTAATGTACTACATTGACAGAACAAAGAACATCAGAAAGACTAAACAGCTATTTATTGCATTCCAAAAACCTCATGCAGGTAACCCAATATCAAAACAAGGTATAGCCAGATGGATTGTTAAATGCATCCAAATCTGCTACCTTAAAGCAAAAAGACAACTGCCCATTACTCCCAGGGCACATTCAACCAGGAAAAAAGGTGCTTCAATGGCCTTTTTAGGAAACATCCCAATGCATGAAATATGTAAGGCAGCCACATGGTCTACGCCTCACACATTCACCAAACACTACTGTATAGATGTGCTATCCGCACAACAAGCCGCAGTAGGTCAAGCTGTATTAAGAACTCTATTTCAGACAACTTCTACTCCTACAGGCTAATCCACCGCTTATGGGGAAATAACTGCTTACTAGTCTATGCAGACCATGTGTATCTACAGCGACAGATGCCATCGAACTGAAAATGTCACTTACCCAGTGTACATCTGTTCGTGGCATCAGTCGCTGAGATTCACATGGGCCCACCCACCTCCCCGGAAGCCTGTAGCAGTTCAGAAGTTACGTTCAATTTTGTACATTTGTATATATATTATTTAAACCTTTAATAGGTACATACTTACACATTTCATTGCGCGGGCACTATTACTATAGTACAACTCCTACCTCACCCTCTGCGGGGAAAACAATCGAAGATGGAGTCGACGCCCATGCGCAATGAGCACAGAAGGAGGAGCCACTCGGTCCAGTGACTCGAAAACACTTCTTCGAAGAAAAACAACTTGTAACACTCCGACCCAACACCAGATGGCGAGCTAATGCAGACCATGTGAATCTCAGCGACTGATGCCACGAACAGATGTACACTGGGTAAGTGACATTTTCATTCTCCAGATCTTGCAAGAATTCTGCAACATCCATGGAAGGCTGTTCATCCTCCAGGGTCACAAGGACTCTGTTTGCACCTGGAAGTATTAAGGCATCTCCCTTGGAGTGAAAGAGTTATTCCTCTGCATTCGCAGACACCTCGAGACAGTCTATTGGTTGGTGGGGTCTGCTGTCCTCGGACTTCTGGAGATTCATCTTCATAAGTGGTGACTCTGTGGCCTCCCCTGGGACCTGCTTGCTATTAGCCAACTTGGGAGACTGTGGGTCCCTGCTCCTGCCACTGGACTGGAACCCCTGTGCACCGCGACTGTAGCACCTGCCAAGGATTGTTGATTCTTCCTCCAGGAGCTCTTTAGGCACTTTGAAGCCCTGGAACCCCGCCACTCTGCATTTCAAAGATCAGACCCTGTCCTTCAGCTCCTGCGATGTGGGACTTCAGTTTTGTTGTGCCGGTTAGGCCTCCTTGTGACCCCCCCGTGTCACTTGTGGGGACTCCATCGACTTCCGCTGGACTTCCTGCGTGCTGGGGACCAGCCCTGACTCACAAACTCTTCTATAGCTCCTATTTGCATTTGCCGGTGCTTTTTGGTGACCTGGCTGGTCACTAACCCACCTGCAATCTGGTGAATGTCGAGGGACAGCTCGTAGGTGACTCCTGGGATCTTCTGCAGCTCCTGTACCCTACAGCTGGACTTCTTCTTCCACCGACTTGCAGGAACTTCACCTTCAGGAGGGTGGGCATTGTCACCTGAACCACCTGGGCACCTCCAAGGGTACTGGACTCTGTCTCCTTCCTTTGCAGGTCTTCCATGTCCTGAATCGGTCCATGGGGTCCACTGGCCTGGTCCACTGGTCGGGACAATTGGAGGCATCCACTGACTTCAGAGAGAGTATCTTCTCCCCTCTGCATCCAGGTCCCTGGTGTAGGTACTCCTGTCTCCTTGGTATCCTTGGATAGAGACACTCACCATCCATCCTCTTGTCTGCTGGTTTCCTCAGGGTCCACTGGGAAGAGTCCCGTTTTTCACAAACTCCAACCTCTTCTCTCTGTGTTAGCCTATGGGACGCCTGGGGGTCAACTACCTTGCACCTGGTTGCTGGGAACACTTACTGTACTTAACTCAGGTGTCTATACCTGCCCCAGCCCTTAGCTAACTACGACACTTACCTTGGTTGGAGTCACTATTTCACCATCCACTTTTTTAGTATATGTTTTGGCCTTCCTATAGAGTCCTGTGTATTTTTATGCTATTTCGGATGCTCGCAGGGCAGTGCACACACCTGCAGGGGGGTATGATAACACCTCTGCCCAGGAAGGGCTTTGTTCTGGGACCTAGAGAGCGGGATCTCTCACCCCAGTGCTCCAGAATCTTGCCTGTTGGTGGCAGGCTGGTTGTGACCGGCCAGCAACCATTCCAGGGTAGTTATCTAGTCCTCTAAGGTGACCCCTGGGTACATTTTGTAATATATCCAGTACTTGTTCCAGTTTGGATGTATAATTCTGAGTTGTTTGATACCAAACAACCCAGGTTTCAGAGTAGCCATCATGTAGCTGTGAAACTCATACTGACCAATGTCCAGCACATGCATTTAAACTGGCTGCTACGTTCACTTACTATGTACCAGGTTTGGCAAGGACACAGTAAGGGCATATTGCTCATGCAGCTATGCCCACACATACAGTATAGTGCACCCTGCCTTAGGGCTGGAAGGCCTGCCAGAGGGGTGACTTACCTATATTGCATGCAGTGTTTAATGGACTGGGCACCCAGGATGTGTGCAATGTCGAGTTTGCATTTTAGGATTGCCTCAGAACACTCAGCCTGCAATGACAGTGCTGTGTGCTTCTGGATCCATGGCCCTAGAGGGTGACACAATCTGTGTTGCTGTTCTCAAGGGCCTACTAGGGGTGTTGCCAAAAGTATCAATACCTTTGCAATTTTTAGGGAAAGAACACTGGCACTGGAGACCTGGTTAGCAGGATCCAGTGCACTCCAAACCAAGTTGAATCCTGAAACCAGGCATAAAGTGGGGAGGCGGTACTGCAGAGGGTGCCAGTTTCCCACACCTTGTCACAGTGAAAAATGCCTTTGGAGGTTTTTGACTGCCAGGACATGACAGATATAAAGAACATATTCCTAGCTTTCAAATACAGTGCGTCATACCCTATGGATATTTCGGTCTATGTTAGGGGTGACTTGCAAGTATTAAAAAGGGAAACGTTGGGCTTTATAAAAGGTCTATTTCACCAGTTTGAATTGACTGGAGCAGGCCTGAAGACTTGCTTTGCATTGTTGCTTCAGTGTTCTGCAGTTGACTGTCAAAATTTAACTTGCAGTCTTGGGTACACTTTTGTGCCACTTGCACGGGTGCCTTGTTATCATTGTTCCTATGTGCAGAGTCATAAACACAGCTGCTAAAGTCCAGAAAAAAATGGGGGTGACCATACGAAGAGAGGCATTTTCCTACACATATTCTAAAAAAATGCATAAAAAAATCTGTTCTACTGAAATAAAAATAAGTTGGATCTCAAATGTTAAGTAATGTCCACCTCATTGCAAGAGGGCCGGAGGGTCAAGTGTGTGAAAATTGTCAGGTCAGAAGAGACTCGAGATGGAGGCAGATAAAAGTGGATATAATAATAGATTGGGGGCTAACATTCTTCCTCCCCACTTTTTCCAAAATATCCTCTTTTGCCCATGATTGGCAAAACAAAAAAACAGGAATGAGAGGTGCCTAAAGCAAGGGAGAATGGAGCACATGACCAGAGTGCGCATGAGGAGGTAGGGAAGCACTGCACATATAAATAAAACCAAAATTATTTTTGTTGATGTTATTAATGAAAATTAGTTACAGTGTAAATGACAATTACCGGGACTCAGTTGATGCTCAGTATTAATATACATGACCCATCTGGCCAGGCCAAAATTAAGTTACATTAAATACAACCCTATGATCATTCCAGTGTTTCAATGTAAAATGTACCTTTTTTTTTTTGTCCTCATACAAGCCCGCATTTCTGCGCGAGGGTCATCAACCTGTGCCCGTCAAAAGTGATCTCGTCTGTTTGATCAACCCCAAAGGGCACGTATATTTTCCCCTCTCCCGGTCGTGATCTATTCTCCAGGCCATGCAAGTCAAGCCCTTGTATCTAGACCAGCCAGGCTTGTGGAGCGAACCTCCCGAAACCAGGGGGGCAATAATCATTGGACTTTATACAAGAGTTGTTACCACTTTGCTGAAAGTTTTCCCATATGGCCCAACAATCGTCTCTGTTACCCAGCGGGCCAATGCGCTCCTAACAATAAAAATAATTTATAGATGACAGCCAGTCGGATACAATAGGGGGATGAAGACGAAATCCACCTTAAACATATTTGTTCTAGCCAGCAATATCAATAAAAACATCAGGTGCTTACCAGGTTTAAGAAGCTTCAAATCCCAACCTGAATCAGGTGCTACCCCAAAAATCACTAAAGAGAGAGTTACTTCTACCTCAAAACTTATAATCTGTGTAAGTAGTCTTTCAACAGTAGCCCAAAAAACACTAAGGTTAGGGCAGCTCCAAAACATATGTATATAGTTCGCATTAACTTCACCACAACGTGGACACTTTCTCTCTGACTTTTCTAAAGCTGATAACTTCTGAGGAGACCAATAGACCCTGTACAGGGTGAACAAGTGATTCTTCTTCAAAGAGGCCGATCTAGTTGCAGACCAGAGCATAGAACATGAAGATTCCCAGGTATTTACCACATCTAAGGCTGGTAGAACCACTCCCCATTTCTTCTCAGACAGAGGAAACACTGTCTCTGAAGCATCTAGTAACGCCTGGTACCAGACAGAGATTTCTTTATGGACCAGAGCCAGAGATAATTTCTCCTCCCAAAGGTTATTCGCGGCCCCCTCCTCTTGAAGGGTAGCCGCCCAACTTGCTAACTGATAGTATTTAAACTTTGAAACCTTATATTCAGTTAATTCCTCAAACCTTGACCAAGTCACCAACCTAGAATCTTCCAAAATTTGTCCCCACCGCTTCACCCTCTTTAATGGGAGTGCCAACTTGTCTAAGAGACATTCAGAGGTTCCAGGGGAGTCCCAAACTGGAGCCCGAGAACTGTAATAGTTAAATTCTAATGCTTGTCGAACCAACCACCACACTCTGGCGGCATCCTTAAGAATCTTCAAACAAATCTTTTTAAAGTATTTGGCATGACCAAACTTATACAAGAAGTACCTACCAGCCTCTAACAATTCTTGAGTCATTGCACCCCAAAAGGTTGTGTGCTCAAATCTGTTGCGTAACAGAATCCGCACATTTTTCAAGTGAAAAGCCAAGTAATATTTATAAAAGTCTGGAGCTGTGATCCCACCTTTTCCTTTGTGCCTGCATAGTTTTTTGCCAAGCAAACCTGACCCCCCCTGGATGACCACACAAACGAGGTTAAATCTGCCTGTATCTTTTTACACCAACACTTTTCTTGAATTCCAGAGGGATAGCATTGAACAAGAAAGTGAACTTCGGAAGGATAATCATTTTAAGAATTTTAACTCTTCCTATAAAGGACAAAGGAGGACCCTCCCAAGTTTTAAGCAATCTATGTGTCTCCATAAAGGCCTTGTCAAAATTAATCTTAGCTAATTCTTTAAGGCAAGGGTTAACTCGAATCCCCAAATATCTAATCTGTTGCTTAACAAGAGGGCTATTATAGGCGGTATTCCAACACATAATTTTCTCCGGATTTACAGAATAGCCCGACACCCTACCAAAATCCTCTAAACATTGTATAATTCTAGGAAAACCATACGTCAAATCACCGGTATAAATCATAAGATCGTCAGCATATAAGGCGACCTTCTTTTCCCAACCAAAGCATTGAAAGGATGGAATCTGGCTGTCGGCCCTAATTGTTGCAGCCAAGGGCTCAATATATAAATCTAAAAGAAGGGGGACAGTGGACGATCTTGACGCGTCCCTCTCTCAATCCTAAATCTCAAGGAAATTCTATCATTAACCAAAATACTAGCAGTCGTGTCCTTATAGATAGCCTGAATTGCCCTTATGAATTTTGAGCCCAACTTGAAACCCTCCATGACATATTGTGAAAAACACCAATTCCCCCGGTCAAAGGCTTTGGCAGCATCAAAAGTGAGAACTGTTAAAGGGACCCTTTCTGAAGTCGCCAGATCCACCGCACCTAGTAAATCATGAGTTAGCTCATACAATAGTCTACCTCTAACAAATCCCTTCTGGTCCTCATGGATCAGTATGCTAATCAGATCCTAAAGTCTTTTCGACAAAACATAAGTGTAGAGTTTATAATATGAGTTCAACAAGGATATCGGCCTATATGAACTGCATAAAGCCGGATCTTTCCCAGGTTTTAAAAGAAGGCTTATGAGAGCCTCACCCCAAGACTTAGGTATATCAACGCCTTCCTGTAAAAGAAGATTAAACAATTCCACTAGGATTGGGACAAACTCATCACAGAGAGCACAATATAGTTCATTAGGCAAACAGTCTGGGCCTGAGGCCTTCCCCTTCTTTAGATTCTGGATTGCTGCCTTCACCTCCCCCGAATCTATCTCCCTCGCCAATTGTGTCTGATCAGTTTTGGTTAAATGGGGGAGATGAAACCCCTCCAAAAAAAACCCTGGCCGACATTTCAGAAAAGTTCAAATCTTCAGTGTAAAGGTTCTGAAAAAAGGCGACAAAAGCCCCCTGTATCTCGTATGCGGCTGTACATAAGGCTCCAGTGGTCTCTGATTTAATTGATGCAACATAACTCTTAGAACGATGTAATTTAGTTTCAGCCTTCCTCGTACTCGTAATGAGCATACCTACGACTATCCCACCGCCTTCTGATTTTCCTCTAAAGAAATAACATAAGCTCTCTTTTAGCAGATTCTAATTGAACATTTAAGTTACCTGACTGACTCTCCTCATCTAAATGAATATTGGAAATTGCCTCCTGCAGGGAGGCCACCTAGGACTTATGTTGCTTTAACTGATTTTTTTCCTCCCTATATCTAAAGGTGGCCAAACCCACAAGCCTTCCTCTAATAAACGCTTTATACGCATCCCACAACATCTGCAATGTAGTAGAACCATAATTAAATTTGAAAAAGTCTTTAGTGTCCCGTTTCAGACCGTCCACCATCAGCTCATCCAAAAAGAGAGCTTGATTGGCTGTCCACCTGGGAGTAGGTGGTTGAATATTAAGGGAGACAAGCAGTTTTACAGCTGAATGATCCGAAAGGTGGGCCGGAGCGTGACTAACAAATCTCACTGTATCCCTTAAATTATGCAGTATTAGGATCAAATCTATCCTGGAACGATGACAGTACTTTTTTGTTGTTAATTGTGAACCTTGGACCTTCCCCTCCTTTCTGATGCCAAATATCTATCAAACCAAGGTCTACCATTCCCTGTTTTATCCAGGACCGAGTTTTAGGAGAATTCCCCGTCGGTCTTGACGTGGACTTATCTAACATTGGGTCCAATAAAACATTAAAATCCCTGCATACTACAATTGGGTACTTTGCAACCAATAAATGACTGTAAAGTTGTTGAAAAGGTGCTGGATCGCCCACATTAAGCCCATAATATCCCGCAATCATAAACCAGATGCCATTTAGCCCCACCTCAACAATCAACCACCTTCCCTTGGAGTCCCTTATAACATTTGCTACCTTTACCCTTACCGATTTCTTGATAAGGATCGCCACACACTTCACAGCACATGATTGGTTGTTGCACGCATTAAAGCCCACCCATTTCAGATGTTTAAGACTCTCATTCCACTCTGACTGTAATAAATGGGTCTCCTGTAAGATAATCACCTCCTCATCTATCCCTTTTAAGAACTCGAAAATTCTCCTCCTCCCGGCAACCCGTAAACCATTAACATTCCATGAAATAATTTCATCAAAGCCCACTTGTGACTAGCCATTATTTAGGAGAGCAGATTTGTCAAGGAAAAGACCGAGAACTAGGCAAACTATCAGACCCTTAACTAGACCACCCACAACATTACTGAGGACATTTAAATGCATATTTTTTTATTTTCCTCCCCATGCTCCCCACCAGTTGTCAAAAACCCACCTACCAATATCCCAAGTAACCCCCACGCCCCCATCACCCGTGGGAACCCTCCCTGACCTTCTAACGGGGTGACTATTACAACCCATATGAGCACAATTTCCGGTCGACTCTTCCTAAGAAAAAAAAATATTCCATCAGCATGGTGTTTTCATCTTCTCGATTAATGCCCAAACTTCAACAGGATCCCCGATATTGTACATTGTGTTATTCCACAAAATCTTAAAAAATGCATGCCGGGAACCTCATCTGCACCATGGCACCAAAAGATCTAAGTTCCTGCATGAATTTCCCCAGTTCCCCCTGCCTATCTAGAGTCACTTTGGAGAGGTCCGAACGTATCTGAAAGGACCAGTCGCCCATAGAGAAGCTACCCGCCTTAAGAGCTTCAGAGAGAATTTTCTCTTTTACAGAGTAAGTACCAAAATTAATAAGTATTTTCCTAGGTGTTTTCCTGTCAGATTTCCTTCTAAAGGGATCTCGGTGAATTATCTGAATGTCCTCTTCCAGCTTTAAATGTGCCATAGACGGGAAGAATTTCTTAAGCAGCGTTATTACATAGCCGTTAATGTCATCGCCTTCCACTCCTTCAGGAACACTCAGCAACCTGATATTGTTCCTCTGCAAATTATTTTCCAAAGATTCCAACTGCTCCTGAAAAACCTTTTCGTTGCGTATCAACTGGGAGATATCCTGAGAGTTAGAAAGTACTTGTGCCTCTTGCTCTGAGACCGCAGTCTCCAACCTGCTCATTCTCTCAGCTAACATGTTTAGTTTACTTTCCAATGCTACACAGGATTCTCTAATTTTTGCTTGAATGTGTTCAGAAACCTCAAACTTTCCTCTGATCTCATTTGATAAAGAAATCAAGAGGTTCTGTACCGCAGAGTCCTGTGAAGGCATAACCACCTCTGGCACATCAGTCAATGGAGGATCTGACGCACCTACAGGCTTAGCAGGTTGGGCTTGGGCCACCACTTTATCACTATCCTGCCCCCAATAGCTTTGTTCTCAGGGGAAGAGGTAGAGAAGAGGGGAAGGTTCTCAGAGGTCTGTGAAAATTGCATCTCCGTGCTTCTAGAAAATCTTCAACAAAAAAAAAAAGGAGTAAGTGGAGACACCGGCCTGCACCTTTCTAGTGAGTGAACTTGAGAAAGGGTGACCTTGCCTAAATTGCAAGTAGAGCATACTTTATTACTGTGCCTCTTTCTTGTTTGTTACAGGCTGCAAGGATGCAGAGAAGCTCCCTTTTTAAATATTAATTGCCCCCTTCCCTTGGCCTCTCTTGTTGCAAATGTCCCCCTTTCCGACCCCCATGAAGTTTCTGAAAACCGGCTCTAGAGGGACTTCTTTACCCTCACCTGTACTATGCTGCTGCTGTATAGGTGTCAGCAGCGGGCCTCTGCAGGTTCCCCGGGCCCTCAACTTGACTGGTGTCATAAAAACCCTGTCCCCTACTGTGGTCGCTAAATACGCCTTGCAGTGGGCCAGGGGTTCCTTTTCCATCTCCTGCTGGCATTCGCTGAGAGCAGCAGCAGTGCGTGGCCCTCGAGGGCAGCAGAGAATGAGGCAGCGTCTTCCCTGGCAAACACCGTGAGCAGCCTCCGCCTACATTGCAAAGTTCGAGACTCTGAGCCTCGGCGTCTCGGTCCGGCGATCCGTCTCCGCCCTCCACCCTGCCTCATGCAGGGGGCCGAGACCGGGGAAGAGGTTCATCCAGCCCCAACTCCTCAGGGCAGCGTTCGGGCACCGTGTGGTCACATCGTCCCTCGCTCGTCAGCGGAAACAGTTGAGCTCCCGACTGCAGAACTCACGCTGCCGCCATGTTCCCCAATGTAAAATGTAACTTTGTCCAAGCTACTTGACCATTCATAAATGTGACTTTTTGAGTCAAAGAGCCCTCGTCAATGATTTGCATCTATATTTTTAGATCATAATGTGTAGTTATGACAAAGGTTTTTTTTTTAGATGTGTTTAGTAGATGGTTTTGTAGGAATCTGGCTATCTATGCAGTGTACCAGTGTATAAGGGACACTATGCAGAGAGTACATATGACCCTTGTTGGCAGATTAGGCTTATGAAAGGGCAGGGTTAGGCATTTGTTGAACACACACAGAGTCAATAAATGGGAAACACACTCAAGAAGAAACTTGAGAACAATTCAGAAAAATAACACGTATTTTGAAACCAAGAACTTTGTAAATAGGTAAGTATTTTTTTTGTTGTTATATATCCCAGTTTTGAAAGTATACAGAAATACACTTGCATTTATATCTTTAAAGCAGGATCATTATCTTATGGTAAAGAAACTTATACTGCATACGGGTACTTAGCAGCGACTTACAGGACTGTTCTCCTGGAGTTAAGATAAGTATGGGACAAGGTCTAAGGCAGCACAAACAGGTCACCTTGGTCAGCTCTGTAGCCTCCAGGTGCAGATATGCTTTTCAGTATTGTGTACCTTGTTAAAATCAACAGGGCATTGACTGGTTCATGAGGATGCATGTAAGGGCTGGGGGGAGGTAGGTTTGTCTTGGTGAGCAGACAGGGTAGCTCAGTCCTTTAGGGTTCTCGGGCAGTCAGAGACACTGTTAGCCCACTGGAACTTGGGCTGGGGGGCTAGTATGCCGTGGTGCTTTATCCGACTAGGTTGTGCGGGAAGCTCTCCCGATTTTTGGTTGCCTGCAGAAACAGGCTGCAGGCAGGGACTGGGGGACTAATTTGAACACACCCTAAGGGGGTTGCAGCAGTGGATGGTCTCAAAACCCTTTGGGCACCGTTAGTTCACTTTTCCTTGGACTGTGGGGCTCAGGTACAGTGTTGCTTTAAGGTCTGGTACCTGCGGTCCAGAGGCTCTCGCAGTTTGTGCTGTCCTGCAGAAAGAGTCTGCAGGTGGGAATGAGTCCAGCTAAACGCAAGGTGGGGCTCAGCTCTAGAGGGTTTCTGTGTCTTAGGGCACCACCGGTTCACCAAGACTTGGGCTGGGGGCTCATGTACAGTGCACCTTTGTCCAGCGTGGTCGCACTGCAGAGGCTCTTGTGTCAGTCATTTTGGTGCCTGCAGAAGTGCTGCGAAGCCCCTCTCCATTCCAAGGGAGATGCTGCTGGCTATTTGAAGTAGTGGGTCACTCTTCCACAGCTTGGGAGGTGACACCGCTTTCCTGACGATCCGGGTCTGTGCAGTTGTCAGGGGTACCAGACAGGCTGGCAGGGTTGGTGCCAATTCAGTTGCTCTTCCTCATTTCTTGCGTCATTGGCTCTTCTTTGTTGTTCTTTCTTCTTCGGGCAGACAAATGTGAAGGGTCTGGATTCAGGGGGGCCTACTAAATTTAGGAGGGTTAGAGGAGTGAAGAGTTGTAGCCAATGGGCTAACTACCCTCGGTCACTACACCCTCTGTATGACCACTTCCTGTTGGGATTTGTCATGACCCTGTCTCATAGTTCTTAATTACAGCAAACACAAGATGGTGGAATTATTCTTTTTGTGTTCACTTCAGGTGGCCCACCCTAGGGGGTGTGACTAGCCTTGCAATGGAACATGCCTCCTGACTGTTTAATTGTCTCCTGTCCTGGTTCCAAATGAGCCTCATGGTAGGATGTGGCATCTCCCAGGTCTGTGGGAAGCCACGCTAACATATCAAAGGAGGCAAGTACTTAGAAGTCCCTGGCCTTGGTTTGCAGATTCACTAGCCATCCTGCTGGAGAAGGTGTAAACACTTCCTGCCAGAGAAGGCATTGTTCCTGACCTCTGGGTGCAGGGCTCTCACCTCCTGGGGAGGTCAGAAGCATGTCCATGGTGGCAGGCTGGACTGTACTAGTTGGCCAGCACACTAGGGGACTAGTAGGTTTAATGTGGTACCTCTAAGGTATCCTCTGGGTGCATGTAATAATAATCCATCAATGGAATCAGTGTGGGTTTATTAATGCAAAGTGTTTGATACCAAACACTATAGGTTTCAGTGAAGCCATTATGTAGCTGGGTAACTTGTTTTGACCAGTGCCCAGTACATACTTTAAGATGGCATTACTGCTCACTTATATATCTAGCAATGGTTCTAGACATTACAGGGGCATATCTGCTCATGCAGATGTGTCCTCATGTGCTACAGTGCACCCTGCCTTAGAGTTCCAAGGCCTGCTGAAGGGGACTTACATATGGCCTCTGCAGTGTCTTTGCTATGGCACACAGGAGTGTGCCATTTCATGCTTTCAAACATGGTCTGCAACATGTCACCCAGCTTGCTATGGCAGTCTGTGTACAATTTGGTTGTGGGCATCTTATAGTGGTATAAAACATGCTGCAGCCTTAGGGACCCGCTTTCAATCAATCAATTAGTCAGTTTTTACAGAGCGCAACTACTCACCCATGAGGATCTCAAGGTACTGGTGGGAGCAGAGAGATCCTCATCCGAAGAGCCACATCTTGAGGTTCTTCCTAAAGATGGTAAGCGAAGGGCCTTGTCTGAGGTGCAGGGGTAGGTTGTTTCAGCTATTTGCTTCGAGGTAGGTAGAGGACCTTCCTCCAGGTTGGTTTTCCGTATGTGTGGGATGGTGGCCAGTGCTTGCTGGGTGGAGCGGAGGGGTCTGTCGGGGTTGTTGAAGGGGACGCAGTGGTTTAGGTAGGCCAGGCCGATGTGAGTAGCTTGAAGGTGATTCATTTCTCCAATGGGAGACAGTCGAGGGTCCTCAGGTGTTGGGAGATATGTTCCTGTCTGGCGAAGTTCAGGACGAGTATGGCGGCAGCATTTTGGATGAGTTGCTGTTTTTTGTTGTGGTCTCGGCATTGAGTGCGTTGCCCTAGTCAAGCTTGCTTGTGACTAAGCCGTGGGTGACTGTCCTGTGGTAGTCTACTGAGATCCATTTGAAAATCTTTCGGAGTTTACGGAGGGTGTGCCAGCAGCAGAAGGTAACTGTTAACACCTGTCAGGTCATTGATAAGGAGGATTTGAGAATGATTCCTAAATTGCGGGCGTGGTCAGTCGGAGAAGGCGGGGTGCTGAGAGATGTGGGCCACCAGGAGTCATACCAGGCTGAGGTGGAGTTTCCGAAGATGATGACCTCGGTCTAGTCCGAGTTGAGCTTGAGGCAGCTCTCTGTCATCCAAACAGCGACGGCTTCCATTCCTGCGTTGAAGTTCCTCTTGGCCTCGTCTGGGTTTTCAGTGAGGGATATGAGTTGTGTGTCGTTGGCATATGACACGATGTTCGTTCAGTGGCCTCGGGCGATGGCTACAAGTGGGGCCATGTATATGTGTTGAAGAGTGTTTAACTCAGGGAGGATCCCTGAGGATTCAGCAGCTGATTTCTGTTGATTCGGATGTGTATGGTTGGAGCCTGACTGTGTTCTTCCGGAGATGGAGTGGATCAATTTTAGGGCTTTTCCGTGGATTCCTATGTTGTGAGTCCAGTGCATAAGGTGCCGTGGGAGACCGTGTCGAAAACTGCTGAGAGGTCGAGGAGTATGAGTGTTGCGGTGTTGCTGCGGTTTAGGAGTGTGCGGATTTCATCAGCGGCTGCAAGAAGAGCTGTCTACGTGCTGTGGTTTCTGCGGAATCCGGAATGGATGGTGTCCAGTGAGGAGTTGTCCTCAATATATTGCTGCAGCTGTGAGTTGATAGCCTTTTCCAGTACTTTGGCCAGGTAGGGTAACAGCGAGATGGGCTAGAAATTCTTTATATCTGATGGGTCAGCCTGAGGTTCCTTCGGGAGAGGGCATGTTTCCAGTCTTCGGGAAAAGTGGCTGTGCTGATGGAGCAGTTAATTGTCATGCGACGCTCAGGGCGATGGATGTGCTGGCTCTGATTTAGATGTGGTGGGGTCAGGGGTCTATGGGGCTCCGGAGTGAGTGCTGATCATGAGGCTTTCCGTTTTCCTAGTGGTGAGAGTTGACCAGCAATGGATGGTTAGAGTGGGTTCTTGGGGGGAAGGGGGGGGGTCTTGGGTTGGGTTGGGTTGGTCGTAGGTTCTGACGCTGGACTCTGGTTCTCTGGGAGGAAACTGTTGTAAATATCCTTGATCTTGCGATGGAAGAAGTTGGGCGGCTCACTACCAGCTTGAACACTGTGGGAGCTCTTGGAACCCTTCCAAATGTTCTTCAGTTGCCAGTGAGTATCTGAAGTGCCTTCTTTCATATTTCGACTCACTATTGAATGATGTTCTGCTTGTTCACACAATGGATTAACTCCTTACATATCTGATAAAAAATTAACCAACAGGTTAGAACGCACTACTGGCTAAATACATTATGCAAAATTTACCATATTTGATCATGGCAGCTGGTGGTCTGTCAAAGTAGTAGGCAGCAATATCTGACCTGATATGCATAAAGTGAACAGAATTTTCATTAAAGTCAATTGATGGATTTGGTGTCAGGGTTGCAGGGAAAGGGATGGGCTTGCACCAAACACATTTAGGAAATAAATACATTGTGATCCAGTTATGCGGCTTAATTTCCTCTTGAATGTTCTGTGAGACAGAGAAGTAACCAAAATGGAGATATAACTGTTTCCCGTCTTTTTTCCATGGTCGAGCCCGCGAAAGCATGTGCATACAAAAAAGGGGTTGGGACCCTCCCATTGCATACCATTTGTTAGCTTCACGTCACTCTTTTTACATCCTCCTTAATTGGGCAGTGCAGGCAAAACACAATTTCTGTGGAGCTGAGGCCAAGCTCAGATTGAAGTTAATCTGTGCCCGTCCGTCACTCCCGACGTGATTGAGGTACTATTTATTACCCCCCCTCACTCTCCCTGCCTGCTGTTCCCTCTATATGACTTGCACTTTTTTCCCTTGATTTTGTTCTGTTTTTTGTTGTGCACCAGGTGTTCAAAAATCCATGTCGGATCTTGGATGCAATACAAATCATTTGCAATTGGTCAACATGATCTCTCCCCTAAGATCTCTGCCAACATGTACTCGGGTCAAGTAGGTAGCAGCAATTTACAGGACCTAAGCACGGCAAATTACATTAGAATTTGAAGTAGAGCATCAGTGGATTGTTACTTAGCAGCATATGACTAACTACAGCACTCTGGACTTCAGAACATGATATGGATTGTGTTTTACGTATAATAAATAACACATTAATCCTCTTTGTCTGAACTGTAAAATCTCTCTGCCCCAGACATTCCAACAGTCCAGTTTTGCTCTGAGGAAGTGAAACGCACTGATTCTCGACCCCTCTCTAACCGGGTACTTATTAAGAAAATGCTGAAAATGGAATCCTAAAAAAAGTGTTATTCATGTTCAAGACAATATAATGCAAAACTGTAGTACATCTGAAAATAAAATGGAGTTTACTCCCCTCCGGTATTATTACCTTGGTCATGAACATGAGTCCTGGAAATAGAATTTCATGTTCTGATCAGCTTGTAGCTTTGCATAACCCCTGCAATCCTCAGCATGATGTTTTTCTTTCATTTCAGCTTGATTTGCCCCGAATGCAGTTGTGGCTAGCTCCTATTTAAAAGGGCAGGGAGGGTGTGGTACCCAGGTGGGACAATTAATAATAAAAAAGGAAAAAGAAAGAAAGAAAAAAACATACCTCCTCCGTTGCCGCCGCTTCTCTGTCCCTCGTCGCTGGTCCTGCAGGCACAGGCTCCCAGCCTGCCTTGAGGCCAATCCTGATGCTGCTGAGAGCAGCGTCCGGATTGGCTGGAGCGCCCAGCCAGGGCTCTCCCAGGCAGACTGGAAGCCTG
This sequence comes from Pleurodeles waltl, assembly GCF_031143425.1. NCBI lineage: Eukaryota > Metazoa > Chordata > Amphibia > Caudata > Salamandridae > Pleurodeles > Pleurodeles waltl. The sequence goes on along the minus strand of NC_090449.1, from coordinate 309,466,272 downwards.
TGCAGGCTCTCTTCAGCCCAGAGCCCTGTGCGCATGTGTGTTTGGCCGGCCCGTGACGGTGGGCCAAAACACACATGCGCTCTGAGGGGTGTCCTCAATGCCCCACCCCTTTCTCCACGAAGGAATAATAAACCTAGTTTATTATCCCTTCATGGTGAAAGGTTGCAGCTTCTTCTGCTGCTGGTGGGGGGAGGGAGGGCAGGAGGGGTGGGCAGGGAGGGGTGTGCTCTGTAGAATTTCAGATAGTCATTGTTTCACACTAGTGGTGGGATTATTTAATTCTAATAAATAGAAGATGCATTAAGAAAGAGTGGCTGTGAGGTATCAGAGCTTCACAGAGCCAAAGTCTTCAAGACAGAGATGGCTTCTAGATGGGTGTGTCGGTATTAATTTACTAGCATCCCCAGGATTCAGATCAAAACACAAAAATGTTTTAAATTAGGTTGGCCTGACTTCAGTAATGCCACTAAAGAACCATCAATATGAGCACATCTATTCCAGGGTTGAGCCTTTTATTCAGCTCTGCCGTTGCACCTCATGTGTGACTTGCAGCTCTGCCGATGCACCTCATGTGTGATGTGCAACACATCTCTGTTCCAGTGCTGAGACTCACACACAGCAATGCCGATGCACCTAATGTGTGATGTGCAGCACATGTTATGTTCCAGCGCCGAGACTCGCACAGCTCCACTGCTGCACCAAATGTGTGATGTGGAGCACATCTGTTCCAGCACTGAGACTCTCGGACAGCACTGCCGCTGCTTCTCATGTGTGATGTGCCACTCCTCTTCTATTTCAGGGCTGAGGCTCTCCGACAGCTCTGCCGATGCACCTAATGTATGGTGTGCAGCTCATCTTCTGTTTGAATGCTGAGACTCTCACATAGCTTTGCTGATGCGCTGCATTTCTGACGTGCAGCACCCCTGCTGTTCTAACACTGAGCCGCACCGTAGCTCCCGATGCACCTCATCTCTGGAGTACAATATCCACTGACATTCTAGGACTGAAACCTACAAGCACAGCTTTACCTATGCATGTTGTTTCTGATATGTATCACTCTGCTATTGAAAACTAAGAGTTGCTTTGAGCTCTTCTGAGGCAAATCAGTGATAATGTGCAGTACGCCGCTAATTCTTCACCACCAAGACCCTTAAACAGCTATTTGAATGCACCTAATTCTGACTCGCGCTGCCATGCACTTTTGAAATAGCAATATGGCGTGCGTCTGAATGAGGTACTCTATGTTGATGCACCTAATTTCGGTAAAACTCTTTGCTAATCCAGCACTAAGGTCCACAGACAGCTCTTCCAGTGTACATCATGTCTGATGTTAAGCACTCGGCTGGTTCACCACTAAGACTTACATTACACGCAGCTTTTCTGATATATCTAATTTTTGATGAACAGAAACTGCAGTGGTGGATAACATGGCAGATAAATTGACAGAGCCAAATAGCTCACTGTTTTGGCTTTGTCAATGTTTTCAAAGACATAATGTACAGCAGCACTTCTGCTGTGCAGTGTGGTTGAAAGAAAAAAAACTATGATGAGACAAGAGTTCTGTGCATCATATCACTTTTTTTTGCTTTTTTAACTTCCAGCCATTACGTACAGCGAAACGTACTGTGAAACATCATGGTTTAAAAAAAGTTGCTTACGCCAATGGAATTCACATAATCAAGAACCTATTGGCTCTGCCAATGCTTGTTTGTATATGACGCTTAACTCACAACATCCAGTAATTAGATCTGTACAGGGCTACTGGAATTATGTGATTGTGCAGCCATGACGATTTTCGCATAATTATATATTTGCTGCAATTCCCATATAATCCATCTTTTGCCACACAATTTGTAGATTTTAACAAAAACATTTTTCTTGGTCATATGGTTCAAAAGTTACGAAAAAGGCAGCTAGGCGTATTGCCACACAGAGAGAGGCCTTTGGAAAGCTGGATTTATCACCCTTTTTTTTTTTTTTTGCTTATTGCTATACTTGGGTATTAAAATGGTACTAATGAGGTGCAACAAATGCCCAGACACTGTTTCCAAGTTAAAAAAAAATGATGACATAATGAAATAATACAATTAGAAAATGTGCTGCATTGTGCTGCATAATTTGCCTTTTCTTGCCGCATAATTTACTCAACCCTGCTGCATAACTTGAACCTCTTCTGCCGCATAATTCCCGTGGCCCTGGGTCTGTATTAACTCATCAGTAATAGAATCAAAGCATTTTTTATATTTATAACAAGTAGTTTGATGCTTTTAATTTGCACTATCACCGTGAATTTTTGTTTTGATAAACAGGCTCTGAATCGCCACTTGTACTCACCTTTGTTACCAGATGAAATACCTCGATGTGCCCTAATGGGCTGCCTTGTTTGACCACATGGACTGTCTGATATCACATGGCTTTCTCTGTTTCACTAGATTGATGCTTTACCCAGTAACATTGAATATCTCATAATACCAGTCATAGTGGCCCATTGAGACCATACGAAATCCGCTCATAAATGATGTAAAAAAACTCCTACAGCAGCACATTGATTACTTCGATTAGATATATTTAATAATCTCAATATCAACACATCCAATACAATCCTAGAACCACATAAAGCTGCCATCTCGCCACAAAATTTGCACCCTGGTAACCAAAAGAAATATCACTACATCTCCTCATAAAACTTACCTAAACCAGTGCTTGAAAGACCTTAGCATAAGGCTTTGATCAACTCCCATTTGTATGTGAATTAGTAGGCTGACTAGCAGGCAGCAAAATAAAACCTTTACTCCGCTGAACGGTTTCAGTTTCCTGTGATCTAAATATCCCACCTTTCCCATCTGTTCCATTTTCACTGACTGAGCGGTTATGCAGTTTGCAGTGTGTGCTGCACAAAATAGAAATTAAGGGGGTCATTCCGACTTTGGCGGGCGGCGGAGGCCGCCCGCCAAAGTAACCCAGTCGGAAGACCGCTCCGCCGTCAACAGACCGCGACGGTCATTCCGACTTTCCTGCTGGGCCGGCGGGCGACCGCCAGAAGGCCGCCCGCCGGCCCAGCGGGAAAGCCCCTTCAGCAATGAAGCCGGCTCCGAATGGAGCCGGCGGAGTTGAAGGGGTGCGACGGGTGCAGTGGCACCCATCGCGATTTTCAGTGTCTGCAAGGCAGACACTGAAAATCTTAATGGGGCCCTGTTAGGGGGCCCCTGCACTGCCAGAGGCATGGGCAGTGCAGTGGCCCCCAGGGGCCCCACGACACCCGTTCCTGCCATCCCGTTCCTGGCGGTAACAACCGCCAGGAACAGGATGGCGGGAAGGGGGTCGGAATCCCCATTGCGGCGCGGATTCCCTTGGGCAGCGGCTTTACCGCCGCGGTCAGAATTGCCCATGTAGCACCGCCAGCCTGTTGGCGGTGCTTCCTCCGGCCTCCACGAGGCCCTAAGTCTTCACTTCCCTCTCAGTTTCTCTTTGTAACTTTTCCAATTTCCTATTACTATGTTGTTACTACTGCCCCTGCCTGAATCTCATGAACTTGCTCATTCTTGCAGGTGGATCGTGTCAGTTATCTTCTGCAGGAGATTTACGGTATTGAAAATAAAAACAGCCAAGAGACCAAGGTAAGTTAGAGTCACAAAATTATAATTATGATTGTTATTGTCAAAAAATATATCAGATATCTGTGATTGGAGACAGGAATAGCCAGTTTTAATTCACCATTGATAGGGATGATGTAGAAGAGCAGTTCTGCTAAAGGCTAGAAATATGCATGGTTATCCCCGTATAATCACATCAATAAGAATATTTTTGTTACTTATTTTTTGTCATTTTTTGTTTTTTGTTTGTTTTGGAAGCTGTTTCTGAGCCCTGGTTACTTTTGACAAACAAGCAAGTTCCGGTAAATGCAGTTGTTCAGCATGTCTATTGTGGTTTCACATGATTTGCCCGGTCTCCATATCTAGGAGTATTATAACTAGGCTTTTCTGTTTATAGTTCCGATTTGTTAACGTTTTTACTCCACAAAATAATAGATTTTTTCCCCCAGCTCATTTCCCCGTTTCCCCCAGGAATCTCACTTTTATGTCCTCCCTTCGTTCATTTCTATCTTCACTCCCCCCACCCCCCCTTTGTCTGTGCCCAGTTCACCTTCTCTGTAATTTCCCCTTGAATCTGCTTCTGCAATAACTTTATTAATAAACTCATGCCCTTGTCTGTCTTGTTTCACAGCACACAAACTCCATTTTCCAGCAGTCCAGTCTCACCCTGTGTCAAGGTTGAGCATGGATAGTTGTGTTTGCACCTCATTAAGATTTGATTGCAGCAGAGAAAAGATTAATGTTCATCATTATCATTTCTTCCTGGTCCTCTATCCTTCAAACAAGTGACGTTTCCGATATGATACAGTAACTTGTAGATCTTTTGTATTAATGAAAGTTCTGTCAGAAGTGCAGTTTAAACTGAACCACCACAAGGACCTCTTCTGTTCCTGTGCATGGTTATTGAACTTGTTCATTATATGATTCATGGCATTTATGAGAGGAAGCGACTCCTTTATGCATGCATTTCAGATCATGACAGTGTAAACCTGAGTATTTGTTACAACGCTTTAAGGGGTGACATTGATTCTGCTTACGTCCATATGCACAGTGGTCTTTGCTGTCACAATCTTGAAACCTGAGCTTTCAAAAAGGAGAGTTCTGTCCCGCTCTCAGTGAAAGTGGATGGCATCAAGGTGTGGTAGCTCTTGCCCTGGACTAATACCCTGCTAATAGTTTATCTGCAAACCTGCGGGCCTCTACATTGCAGTGTGCAGTGAACAGAAAGCTGAAGCCATTTAAGGTGAGCCCTGCTCACAAAATGGAAGTAAAAGGAGATCCAGAACGTCCAAAGACCTTGCAGAAGGTTAAATGGTTTAATAAATGGCTTACCGTGGGCAGAGTGAGTCATGGCAGCAGCTTAGATCACAGAAAAGTGCATGTAGATAGAAGCTACACTTATACTAATTTGACGATGGAAGGTGGCAAAGCAGTAAAAATGCAGCAACGTTCAGTTTTTTCAGTTTCTTCTGAAAAGCACATACTCATTTGTATTGTTTTATCAGTTTTAACTGAAAAACATAATTATAATTGTTTCCCCAGTCTTTTGTTACGCCTTCAGGTCTGGCCCAAATGGCAAATAAGGTTTAATAAATCTCAGGATATGGAAACTGTGAGCTATCACATGGAGATTACTTCCCCGGAACTGGCTGAATGTTATTTAGTCTGGATCGCTAATTTAGAGCATCGATTCCACTTAACAAGTTTCAGGCTGAATATTGTTCACTTCCTGGTCACATTTCCACAACAGGGCAGTTGGTAATTATCCCTACGCGTTTGTCCTTGTAATGGTACCACCCAGCAATCCTGTCTGCATTTTATAATCCTTTGCAGAGTTTACACTATTGTTAGAATTACATTTTTACGTCCAATTTTACGATTCAGATAACTGTAGACCAGCTAAACAAAGCCCTAAATATTTGCAATGCTTTTACTGTGTTTGTCACACTGTTATTAGCTTTATTTGCTCCTCTGTTAGGATTAGGAAACACATAGGACAGTGACAAGCTGCTTGTTTTGAATCTGCCTCAGTGTATTCTATTATCTTGTCTGTATTTTTAGGGTAGAGCCTGCAAGTACATAAGCTAGCGTGTGTATCTTGCTTGTGAGAGACTGCGGCTTACAGTAAAGGGCTTGGAGCTCACCTTTCGCTTACCATCTCTTGGCTTGCGTGCCACTCTTCTTTACAGTCTCATAATTCGTCACTGCATGCCTGCCGTCATTTCCGTTCCCCTGTATGGAGCAGGGACCAAGCACCGATTGATTCAACTTAATCAGTGCTCGTCCACTGTTCCCAATGTGATTGCAGTACTATTTTGTTCTTTTTTTAACTTCTAATGCCCTGCAAATATAAGGATTGTGACAGCCAAAAACGTGCCCAGCTGAGCAAAACAAATTGCAATGTTTTTTTTTTTTTTTATACCTAACTTTTTTCGTTTTGCCGAGTTGTTTTTTTCTCAGTTTGCACTCATGTCTTATTTTGTTTTTGCTCATGGGTACTATCCTCAAACGATGACGATAATCTTGATTTTAATATTGCAATGCAACATTGTGTTTGATGGCTTGTGTAGCTGTAGATGCACATGCTTTGCATAAGTCTGCCATCTAGTGTTGGGTTTGGAGTATTGCAAGTTATTTTTCTGCGAAGAAGGTTTTTGAGTCACGAGATCGAGTGACTCCTCTCGGTGATACTGGGCATGGGCATCAAGTCCTTTGTTAGATTGTTTTCTCTCTGCCATCGGGTTCTGATTTGTTTCCTTTCATTTCAGTGGATCTCGGTTTGGTAATTTTTAACTTATTCTTCCTTTCTCTAACTTCCTTGGTATAGTTCTGATAATGTTTCCTAGCTATAGTCGATCCGATTAGACCATCGGGGTAATTTTTTTTGCACTTAAGAGGGGCCTCGCCCTTTTAGGGCCTACTTCAAAGCCGGGCTGATTGAATTAACTTTGTTTTGATTCTGTCATCGGTGTCAAGCTAAATCCCCATACACCGACCAGCATTCGGTGTGTAATCTCTGTTTATCTACTGATTATTGAGAAGAGACTTGGGACGCTTTCAGATCGTTTCGATTTAAGAATACCCTCTGAGCTAGTCGTCTGGAAATGGTGTCCAAGTCCACAGAAGACACACCTGATATTTTTGGTGAGCAACATGCGCAGGAGGAAGTAGGGCAGGGTACGGCATTTTCCATCAGAGACTCGGAGTCAAAACAAAATTTCAATGCTGACAGCTACTCTGTTCCTCCGGCGCAGTATGTGAGTAATCCTGCCCCTTCACACCACCCAAAGACATTAAAAAAGACTCCAGCACTGGTCGTTGGTACTCCACTGCTTTTGGGCCATGGTCGGATCCGAAAAAGTCTGGATGAACAACCTTTGGGTTCGGCACCGAGAACAAAGGCCAAAGTGTTCTCGTCATCGACAAAAACAGGCTGCTGCAGCTGTCTCGGTACAGTCTTGAAAAACTGAAACATAATTTTCGGAGCCAAAAAAACTGTTACTAATTTCGGAGCCAACACTTTCGGTTCGAGCTAAACACATGGTGTCTAAACCATCGGAGCCGAAAGCCATGAGTAGTAAACCTACTACTTCTACACAAGAATCATTGGATATACAACCCATTTTAGAAGACATGGATGCCAAACAGCAAAAATTGCCTATTCGAAAAGACACAGGAATGATAATTGCTTCTCCTCCTGTGACTATTAAGAGGAAAATAAATTTTCATGAGACCTTAGATGCTGAACCCCCACCAAAGAAGATCTCAAAAGACAAAGAGAGACAAGGCTATACAACAAAACTAGCCTTCACCACCACATTCTACTGTTCTTCCTTCCTCACCACCATCACCCACATATGAGATGCAGTTTTCACCACAGACATCCTCAGCATGACCACACAGGGATGATCTTGCTGACAATCACCAGGATACGGATCCATGGGATCTATATGATCCTGATCCCATTCTTTCAAGTGATCCAGACTTGTATCCTGCTAGATCTTCTCCACCAGAAGACACTATTGCAAATAACCAGGTCATAACCAGAGCAGCTGCTTACCATAATGTGCAGATGTATACAGATCATATAGAAGACTATTTCCTTTTTAACACATTAATATCTACAAACAAGGAATATCAGTGTCTCCCAATGTTCCCAAGAATGCTCAGACATTCATCTGACATTTTCAAAGAACCTGTGAAGGCCACAATTGACAATCAGAGTGGATAAAAAAATATAAACTGGCACCTCAAACCCAGTTTTTATCAGGACCCAGTTACCACCTGATTCAGTAGTGGTAAGTGCAACAAGGAAAAGGGCCAACAGTCAGTCAACATTAGATGCTCCTCCTCCAGATAAGGAGAGCAAAAAGCTAGATGCAGTAGTTAACCTCACAAGCTGCAAATCACTGGAGGATAGCCAACTCACAAGTTCTCTTAGCTAGATATGACAGGGTCCACTGGGACGAGATGGAAGAACTGTTTCAGTACCTTCCACCAGAGCATCAGAAACTGGGACAACAAATAGTCACGGAAGGTCAAGCAATATCTTATAACATTATTAGATGTGTTACAGATGCGGCTGATACCGCAGCCAGAGGAGTCAACACCAGTGTAGTCATCAGAAGACATGTTTGGTTAAGATGTTCAGGGCTCAAACCTGAGATACAGCAAGCTGTCTTAATTATGCTCTTTGACAAAGAACATCAGTTTGGCCCAGAATTTGTCACAACTATAGAGAAACATAAGAAAGATTCTGAGACTCCTAATGCGATAGGTGCATTATACACCACACCCACCAGAGGAGATTTTCGTAGGCCACAGTTTAGAGGTGGCGTGAAGCCATCAGCCACAGAAACATCAAATTCCTTGCAAATAAAGTCCTCACAGTTCCACACAAGAGGATCATTCAGAGTTTCCTAAGAAGTATCCAACAATAAAGGAAGAGTCAACCATCCACTTCTAGAAGTTCCTCAACTAAACAGTGACTCACCATTCCCACAGTGCACACATCTCCTGTGGGAGGAAGTCTGGTAAATTTCTATTCATAATGGCACAACATCACTACAGACCAGTGGTTTCTGTCCAATGCCCAACATGGCTATTGTCTGGAACTCATTTCCACTCCACCAAACATTCTCCTTCGTTCACACAGACTCTCTCAGGACCATCTCACTCTATTAAAGAGGAGGTACAATCACTACTACTCAAAGGAGCTATATAGACAGTACCTATGTCCCATTAAGGACCAAGAGTATATTCACTATACTTTGTTACCAAAGAAAGATGGCACATTAAGACCAACACTAGATCTCTGGCCTCTCAATCTATACTATACATCCTTTTAGAACACTTTCACATGGTCACTCTACAAGATGTCGTTCCCCTACTACAAAAAGGGGATTACGTGATAGCATTAGACCTCAGTGGTGCCTATTTCCACATTCCCGTACATCCAGCACATTGCAAATACCTAAGGTGTGTCATTGCAGGGAAGCACTACCAATTCAAAGTACTACCATTTGAAGTAACAGCACCTAGGGTGTTTACCATATGTTTAACTGTAGTGGCAGCATTCCTGAGAAGACAACACATGCATGTCTTCCCACATCTGGATGACTGGGTCATAAAAACCAGTTCAATCAAAGTTTGTCAACAACACACCAGTGTACCATAGATCTCCTACACAGTTTGGGATTCACAATCATTTACCTCAAATCCAACCTGCAACTTTCACAAATACAGCCGTATCTGGGAGCAATTCTGAACACTCAGCATATTCAAACCCAGTAAGGATTCAACCATTTCACAATTTAATATATCTACTACAACCCAACCACACTTATACAGTAACGTTAGGGATGAAACTTTTAGGAATGATGGCTTCATGTATAGTCATAGTTCCAAATGCAAGACTGCACATGCGGCCACTACAGCAGTGCCTTTCCCAACAGTGGTCTCAGTCACAGGGTCAACTTCAGGATCTAGTGTTGTTGGACCGCCAGACTCACAGCTCTCTGCAATGGTGTAATCACACCAACCTCTCAAAAGTGCGGCCCTTTCAGAACCCTGCGCCTCAGACCACTATTACAACAGATGCATCACAGATAGGTTGGGGCGCTCATCTTAACAATCTCACCATACAAGGGGAATGGGACTCCAACCGAAAGACTTATCCTATAAATTACTTGGAATTATTGGCAGTATTCCTAGCACTGAAAGCTTTTGTGACACAAATTGCACACAAGGTAGTGTTAATACTTACAGACAATATGACAACAATGTATTGTTTGCAAATACAGGGGGGGCACACTCAACTCAATTGTCCCTTTTAGCCCTTACAATTTGAAGTTGGGCGATTCACATTCAGTTAGTGGCAGAATATCTCCCAGGGATGGACAATCAACTAGCGGACATGTTAAGCAGGACGCAGCAACAAGTCCACGAATGGGAAATTCACCCACAAGTAATTCAAAAAGACTTTCAAATGTGGGGAAACCCAGACTTAGACCTTTTCGCCACAAAAGATAACTAAAAATGCCAAAGCTTCACAGCCAGGAAACCACACACCCCCATCCGAGGGGACTGCTGTATGGATGAACTGGTCAGGGATATTTGCTTATGCTTTTCCGCCTCTCCTACTCATTCCATTTCTGATAATAAAGATGAAACAAACCTCACTCACTATGGTTTTCATAGCTCCCACATGGGCACGTCAACACTATTGGATCTGTCTCTGGTCCCACATCACAGGCTGCCAAACAGACCAGATCTGTTGACTCAAAGGAGAGGCCAAATCAGACACCCAAATCCCAGCACACTCAATCTTGCAATATGGCTCCTGAAGTCATAGAGTTGGTTACCTACAACTTCCGTCTAAATGTATGACTACTCTAAAGGAAGCACGCAAACCCACAACTAGACAATGTTATGCTGCTAAATGGAAACGTTTTGTGAATTGTCAACCCAAAAATAATGATCTACTTAAGGCTTCAGTACAAGATATTATCTGCTGTTTGTTACACTTCCAAAAAACAAATTTGGCATACTCCTCTATTAGGCTTCATTTAGCAGCTATAACTGCTTACCTCCAAAATAGACAACATATTTCCACATTTAAAATTCCCGTTATAAAAGCTTTTATGGAGGAGCTAAAAAGAGTCATTCCTCCAGCTCCTGCATAGAATCTTAACATTGTACTCACAAGTCTTATGGACCAACCATTTGAACCCATACATTCTTGTACTCTACAGTTTCTCTCCTGGAAGGTTGCTTTCTTAGTAGCGATAACTTCTTTAAGATGAGTTAGTAAGATTCAAGCGTTCACTTTAGAAGAACCTTTCTTTCAAGTCCATAAAGACAAATTAGTTCTTAAAACAAATCCAAAATTCCTATCGAAGTTAGTTTCACTTTTTCATGTGAATCAGTCAGTGGAATTGCCTGTCTACTTTCCACAGCCAGATTCAGTTGCTGAAAGAGCGCTACACACCCTTAATGTTAAAGGAGCTCTGATGTACTACACAGACAGAACAAAAGATTTTAGAAAATCAAACCAACTCTTTGTAGTATTTGTAGAATCTCACAAAGGTAATCCTATTTCAAAAAAATGGATTAGCCTGATGGATAGTGAAGTGTGTTCAAATTAACTATCTTAAGGCTAAAAGACAGCTACCAGTAGCTGCACATTCCACTATGAAAAAAGGCGCTTCAATGGTTTTCTTAGGGAACATACCAATAGCAGATATATGTAAAGCTGCTAGATAGTCTACACCACACACATTTACTGAACACTGCTGTGTAGATGTGTTAGCTCGCAAACAGGCAAATGTTGGACTGGCAGTACCTAGGACATTATTTCAAGCTACTTCTACGGGCTGACCACTGTGTACTTTGGAGGGGACTGCTTTACAGTCAATGCAAAGCATGTGTATCTACTGCTGCAAATGCCATTGAACGAAAATGTTACTTCCCCAGTAAACATCTGTTCGTGGCATGTAGTGCTGTAGATATACATGTGCCCTCTTGCCTCCCTGGGAACCTGTAGCTGTTGCAGTACAAGATATTGTAAATATGTATATACACTGCATGGACATCTCATTGCATTACTATCCATCTACATATACATGTACACACTCTTTACTTCACCTGCCTGCTGGAAAGCAATCTAACAAAGGACACTATGCGCATGCACGGAATCACCGAGATGAGTTGTCACTCGATCTTGTGACTGGAAAAACCTTTTTCGAAGAAAAACAACTTGTAACACTCTGAACCCAGCACTAGATGGCGGACGTATGCAAAGCATGTGAATCTACATCACTACATGCCACAAACAGATGTCTATTGGGGAAGTAGCATTTTCCTTCTTTATTATGTGTAATTTCTGAAATGCTTTAAAACATCATCGTCCAGTACACACCAGTCTACCCCACTACAATTCACCCCACACAAATACACTCCAACCCAACCCACTCCAATCTAAACCACTCACCCCAATCCTATACACTCCAAACCCAACCCACTCCAATTCTCCCAACTCACCCCAATCTAATCTGCTCCCTCCAATCCAAGACAATCTACACCAATCCAAACTAATCTGCCCCAGTTCAAAACAATCTGCCCTACTGCAATCTGCTGCACTCCAATCCAAAACAATCTGCCACCTCCAATCCATGACAATCTGCCCAACTCCAATCTGCCCCACTTTAATCCAAAACAACGAGCCTCACTCCAGTCTACCCCACTTCAATCCAAAACAATCCGTCCCACTCTAATCTGCCCCACTCCAATCCAAAACTGTCTGTCCCACTCCAATCCAATTCACCTCATCCCAATCCAATCTACCCTACTCCACCCCAATTCACCCCACTCCAATCCAAGTCATCCCGCTTTTATCCAGCCTACCTCACACCAACACAATCCACCCCTCTCCAATCCAGTCCACCCCACCCCAATCCAGTCCACCCTAATACAGTCTGCCCCACTTCAATCTGCTCCACTCCAATCCAAAACAATCTGTCCTACACCAATCCTCCCTAGTCCAATCTGCCCCACTTTAGTCCAAAACAATCTACTCCACTTCAATACAAAACAACCTGCCCCACTCCAATCTATTTCAATCTGACCCACTTGAGTCCATTTCAGTCTGCCCCACTTCAGTCCATTTAAGTCTGCCCCACTTTAATCCAAAACAACCTGCTCTATTCCAACCTACCCCACCGCAACCTTTTCCCCACTCCAATCCCAAACAACCCACCCCAATCCAAAACAAACTGCCCCACTCCAATTCAATCCACCTCGCCTCAATCAACCCTACTCCATCCCAAATCACCTCACTCCAATCCACCCTACTACAGTCTAGCCCACCCCACACAGTCCAGTCCCACCCAGCCCAATCTACCCCATTCCAATTCAATAAACCTCACCCCTATCCACCCCAGTCCAGACCACCTACTTTAATCCACCTCAGTCCAAGACACCCACACCACCTCAAGCGAATCCACCCACACCACCACAATCCATCCCACTCCAATACAGTCCACTAAATCAAGTCCACTCCATGCCAATCCAATTCACCCTACTCCAATACAATTCTCCCCACTCCAATCCAAACCACCCCATTTCAGTCCACTCCACCACAATCCACCCCACTCTAATCCAGTCCACTCCACTCTGCCCCGGTCCAATCTACCTCATCCCAGTTCAGTCCACTGCAATCCATTCCATTCAGCCAGCCCACACCGCTCCAAAATTCCCCACTCCAATCCACCCCACCCTACTACAATCCATCCCACTACAAACAGCCCACCCCACCCAATCTCAGTTCAGTCAATTCCAATCCAAGTCATCCACCCCACTCCAATCCACCCACCTTAGTGCAAACCACCCCACCTTACTGGAATCCACCCCACTCCAACACACCTCACTACAATGCAACACACCCTCCCCCACTCCACGCCATCCAAATCCAGTCCACCCCAGCACACCTAATTCAATCCACCCCACCCCATTTCAGTCCACTCTGCTCCAATCCACCTCACTCCAATCCACCCCACTCTGCCAATCCACATCACTATCCCAATCAAATCCACCCCACCCCATCCCGTTTCAGTCCACCCCACCCCAAATGAATCCATCTATTCCACTCCATCCCACTCTACCCCAATCCACCCCACTCTACCCCAATCCAATTCGCCCCTCCCCATTCCAGTTCAGTCCCTGGCGCTCCAATCCAATCTAATCTATCCAGCCTACACCACTCCAGTCCAGTCCACCCCAAACAAATCCACGCCACACTACCTTAGTCCGCCCCACTCCAATCCATCCCATGCCAATGCAGTCCACTCCAATCCACCCCATTCCAGTTCAGTCCACTCCAATGCAGTCCATCCACCCCACGCCAGTCCACCACACCTCAATGGAATCCATCCCACTCCAATGCATTCCAACCCACCCCACTATAATCCAATCCATCCCACCTGTATCCCACCACACTGCAGTTCAATCCACCCCATTCCAGTCCACTCCGCTCCAATCCACCTCGCTCCAACCCACCCCACTCTTCCAATCCACCTGACTCTATCCCAATCAAATCCACCCCATCCCATTTCAGTCCACCCCAACCCAAATGAATCCATCTATTCCACTCCTTCCCTCTCCACCCCAATCCACCCCACTCTACCCCAATCCACCCCACTCTACCCAAATCCAATTCACCCCTCCCCATCCCAGTTCAGTCCCTGGCACTCCAGTCCAATCTAATCTATCCACCCTACCCCACTCCAATCCAGTCCAGTCCAGTCCACCCCAAACGAATCCACGCCACACTACCTTAGTCCGCCCCACTCCAATCCATCCCATGCCAATGCAGTCCACTCCAATCCACCCCAACCCATCCCAGGTCAGTCCACTCCAATCCATTCACGCCATGCCAGTCCACCACACCTCAATGTAATCCCACCCCACCTCAATGGAATCCACCCCACTCCAATGCATTCCACCCCACCCCACTATAATGCAATCCATCCCACCTGCAGCCCACCACACTCCAATCCAATCCACTGCACCCCATTTCAATCCACCTCACTCTAATCCAATCCACCCCACTCACTCCAATCCACTACACTCTACTCCAATCCATCCCACTTTATCAAGATCAGATCCACCCCACTCTACCCCATCCCAGTTCAATCCACCCCACTCCTATTCAGTTCGAGCCCACCCCACTCCCATCCACTGCACCCCACTCCAATCCACCCCACTCCATTCCAATCTAATCCACCCCACTCCATTCCAATCTAATCCACCCCACTCCAACCCAGTCCAGTCCACCGAACCCCAATCCAGTACACCCCACCCCAGTCCTATCACTCAAATCCAAACCACCCACCCCAATCCAGTCTAATCTTCCCCACTTGAATCCACCCCAATCCACCTCACCCCCTTTCGATCAAACACACTCCAATCCAATCTACCCCAGTCCAGTCCACCCCACTCTACTCCAGTCCAATCCACCCCCTGTACTCAAATCAACCCCACCTCCTTAATCCACTCCACCCTATTCCTCCCCACTTGACTCCACTCTACAACACTCTCCTGCTGAACTCTACATCCCTCTACTTTAATATACAACACTCCACTGTATGACTCTCCAACAAATCCACTCTACAACGCTATACCCCCACTCTCATGCCACTAACTTTTAGCCATGCTGATCAGCAGCTGCACTGGTGTACAACATGGCAAAATAAAATTGCCAAAGCCAATAGCTCTTATATGGGCGAGACCTTTTGGCTTTGCTGATTCTTGTTTAATTATGTTTTTAATTAGTGACTTATTAAACATCACCGTAAAGCCCACAATGCAGCAAGATACAAATTGTACCTTAGATAAAAAAATGTTTTTACCATTGGTTCTAAAAGGGCACAAAGTAATGTTCTGCTCTAAAAAAACAAAATCTCAAACCAGCTTTCTAAATTCAGACTGAAAGTTATGGGATACTGTTGTGATCAGTTCTTCCCATCCAGCAATGCACTGACTCAGGTCATATGAGTGACTTGAGGGTGGATGGTTAGATAAGGTCCAATATCTGTAGGACAGCCTGCCTTAAAACTGCAGCCTGCCTTTGTTCATGAGTCATTATTACTTTTTGTCAGCCACAAGAGTTTGCAGACTACAAATTGAGAAGGGAAGGATACTGAATGAAAAAGGCTTGAGTAGATCTCTACACTAGTCTATCAGAGGCATTGTATTTTGTTGGACTATAATGAGGGAAACCTATTGACGTTCTGTCTTGGTTTTGTCTCGCAACATAGCTAAACCACTGTTGGCCTTGAGGCTGTCTCATAATTCAGTGCCATCAACCTCAAATTGCACACATACCACTGCCTAAAGATTGGTCTTTAAAAGTTGCCTTCATTCACACCAATTATTATTTTCAAAAGACAGCGCATTGATATAGATGGTTGGCCCTGAAAAGGAGTATTGGGCTGAAAAAAGTATCAGAAACCACTGTAGCAGCAGGCATCAAAATGAGAACATCAAAATGAAAATAGCTTGCAATCCAAAAATTACTTCTCACCATTTCAGTGCACCTGTAAAATAGAAGGATCAGGAACAAGGGTAGCAGGATCCATAAACTGTAGGGGGATAAAACAGAGTAGCCCCTGGAATAACTTGTCCCCTTCTCACTGGTCACAAGTAGAGAGGTAGGCATGGACTGGTTATTACAACCCAGAGCAGTATCCCTTCCAGTAGCAAATGTAACAACATTGGCAACGACTAAAGCATTTAAAAAAGTACCTTTCAAGGCAATGCAAGATCCTTAGCAAAGGGGTGTGAAGGTCAAGGTTCCTCCTGCTGCAACCAGTTACTCTTCTAGCATAACAACTTCTACTACCCCGTCACCTTCACTCATGAGTCACTTGTTGGGCAAGATTGATATTTTTGTTTTCTCACTCATGGGATGGAATCAACTCTGACAAATACGTGCTAACCACCATCACAGCAGGCTATTGCTTAAAGTTCAAGCAGTTATCCCATCACCACACCACTAAGGACCTAGCCACCAGTTGTGATCATTTGCTGCATCTGTTGGATGAAGTGGCTTTGATACTGAAAAAGGAAATCAAAGTAGACATCACAGAAGGAGAGGGGGGAGCAGGTGCACTCTATTTTTTTTAATCCAAAAAAATTATATAATTCAGAGACACACGTTCCACCTCTGAACACATAAAGAATATAGATTTGGACCCATTTCATTATGAAAATATGGCATGGTGTTATGCCACTACTCAAAGAACCTCAAGAATGAACATTCACATCGAAATTGCTTGAAGTTTAAGCAGAGATGCAATCATCCTCAGGTAATTGTTCACCTCTTTGGAACCCAGCCTGCTCCTGATGTGACTGTGGATAAGATGTAAAGTGCTGGTTCTTGTTGCAAGACTATGTGTGTCTGATCCTCACTCTCAAATCATTAGAGACAGCCTTGGTACTTTCGATAACCCTAATGCACAAGGATCAGTCTGGTTATAGTTGTGGAACAATCCCTGTGCACTGCAGGCTGACCATTTGCAGGATGCTCTGCTATGACAGAAATGTTAATGGGACAGGGAACGGATATGGCAGAGATATTAAGGAGAAATCAGCGGGCATACGAGGTGGTGTGGATGAAAGTGTAGTCAACAAGGCTTTGTACAGCCTGTATTGCTCAGCTATTGCTTCCATTTGGATTGTCCTGTATGCTTTTCCACATTGAGCTCCAAAATCACACAAACCCACTGGAGGTACTCCCCTTATATAATGTTTTCTGGTCATCAGCGCTGGATTTTAATAGGACCAGGACACCTAAGAGGACCATATTTCTTGACAATGGCTACTGCTTTTCCGCCAAGGATCTGTGGCAGCCTGATTATAGTGGTGGTGTGGGGGGCATTGGATATGTTGTTTTGTGGGAAAGTCAGCTCCTGTCTCTTCTCAGGACAGTTCAGTATCCATAACTGGGGTTGTTGTTGTTCATTATATCTGAGACATGATTCGCTTTGGGGGTTGTAGATGCAGTGTGTGTGTTGCAAATGGACAGGTTAGTGCTTCAGCCCTTTGGACCATGTGCATACACAAAAAAGAAGGGGAATACCCTATAAC
The DNA here is from genome assembly GCF_031143425.1 of Pleurodeles waltl. NCBI lineage: Eukaryota > Metazoa > Chordata > Amphibia > Caudata > Salamandridae > Pleurodeles > Pleurodeles waltl. The sequence goes on along the minus strand of NC_090449.1, from coordinate 309,448,534 downwards.
CCCAACCTGCTCAGGGTACTACCTAAGCATAATCACAAATAATAGCAGGCAGGGACAAATCAAATCATTAATTATACTAACCAAAGCACTCACTTTTGGTTAATCTGGTAAATTACTTTCCCATATTTATTTAATTGATTTTCAAAAAGCAGTGTGTACCTCAACATGATAACATATAAAATCATAGATAATAACACATCATATTATTAACTAATTTCACAACACAGTGTCTAAAAACTAAACACATACAATACATCAAAAAGGGAAATGCCCAACGGGAATACTCAAAAAGGTCACTATGACTCGATTTACAATGTGATCCTGTCTTAAACAAATGACCAAGGGATTAGCACCCAGCTGTAAACACCTAACAATTTTTTAAGGTATTATGCAGTGCTTCTCATTATTGAATCTCTCAATTTAACAATTATAAGCCCTTGGTCCCGCTAGACTAATGTCGACGTGTTTCGGCCCCATAACTCGTGGCCTCCTCAGGACAGTCGAAGGGCACTGGCACCTCTACAAAAAGTAACAAATATATTAAATATTAAAAACAAGTAATTACACTGTATTAATTCCCTATCTCACTTATCATGTATAGAATAGCAAAGTCTGAATTTTATATTATAAAGCGGATTATCACTAGTCAGCGCTATAGTTCTCACACCAATAATAACTTATAATCCAAAACAAGTTACTCCCAGTGCACTGTTGCCGTGAAAACAAAACAATTACTAATCACCACCATGCACCTCCAAGTGTTACTTGTGCACCCCCCAAAAAGGGTTAATCCTATTCCATGTCGCCCGTCATAAAACATACCTTTTTCTAAAAACCGAAGACACGCATTACCAACCATCGGGACACCTTGCCTATTTGAATATTAGTGTTATCCCGAGGCTAAGGGAAGAAGGAAAAAAAGCCTAAAATGAAAAAGAATTCACCCAACTTCATCTTATTAACAGGGGCTCTCTACTAAAATTAAAATTTACAATACCGCTGTTCTTCTCTATTTAAGTAATCTTCTGGTTTTACTGGTAGGAAATATCACCACGCACTCGAATGCCTCTACCAACTGTCAAAACAAAATAAATAAGACATTTCAAAGACTAATGGTTCAAGTCCTCAACCCACTAATCATTGCTCTTACTACGAGCGTTCATGCTCAAACAGCACTTACTTACGGGTGAGCGTTTATCTTTCCTCACTCTATGGCACGGTCCATGTCAGTATCTCGCTGCTGGCTTCGCGTATGCCGAAGATACGCGGGCGGCCGTATGTCAGCCATTTTTAACAAACTATCCCGGTGCACACTAGTCTGTTCTTATTTCTAAACAGAGTCTAGCGGTAAGTGCCATGTTGGGGGGACTCCGTCCCTTCTTAAAACTTATCTGGACTTCCTATGCGTCTTGTTTGTCCTAATCTCGGTCTCTTCGTCATTGTATACAGATTAGGAGCCCATTAACAGCCATGCCTCATAACATTTATCATCTGGCACCATTATGGACAATATCAGATTTTTCACTGTCACACTAAATTGGTTATCTCAAAAGTACATTCCCTATATATATTAGTCATATTTTTATACAATCAATCCATAATTAATTATCTTCATGGAACATACTCATACATACAATATTTTGATCTAAATTTACAAATTTGAAACAAATTACCAATCCAATACAATAGCAATTATTGTCTAGATCAACAGGTAACATTCTCTTTTTCTAAGGATCCTAATCACTCCAATTCTACTCTTCTAACTCTGATTTTCACAGCATCTGAATTGAAGTTTATACTTTTGACACATGTCCAAAGCCTAATGGACTAAAAATTGTCGTCATTGTCAAAGGGTTCATTTCCTTTTCCCTGGAGGCTCAAAACACTATAATCAAGTGGAACCATATCCTATATCAGTTGCCAATGAGAGCCCAGACTGCTGTAGAATTCGACTTTTAACTGCCTGTGCTGTTTGTCCAATATAAGCTTTATTACAAGGACAAAATATACAATAAACCACATTTTTAGGCAGTTAAAAGTCGAATTCTACAGCACCGATCGAGAGTTAAATGTGCTATAAAAGGAGCACCGTTGGTTGAACATTTTCTAGAACATGGACATAAAGCAGATGACATCAAATGGACAGTGCTAGCAGTGGTACAAAGCAAAACGGATGGCCCCGCAATGGTGACCAGACTACTTAAATTGGAGGCACGGCTGATTGAGAAATTCCAAACAGTCAGAAATGGACTAAATGATTGTGATGAAGTCTGGGCTCTCATTGGCAACTGATATAGGATATGGTTCCACTTGATTATAGTGTTTTGAGCCTCCAGGGAAAAGGAAATGAACCCTTTGACAATGACGACAATTTTTAGTCAATTTGGCTTTGTACATGTGTCAAAAGTATAAACTTCAATTCAGATGCTGTGAAAATCAGAGTTAGAAGAGTAGAATTGGAGTGATTAGGATCCTTAGAAAAAGAGAATGTTACCTGTTGATCTAGACAATAATTGCAATTGTATTGGATTGGTAATTTGTTTCAAATTTGTAAATTTAGATCAAAGTATTGTACGTATGAGTATGTTCCATGAAGATAATTAATTATGGATTGATTGTATAAAAATATGACTAATATATATAGGGAATGTACTTTTGAGATAACCAATTTAATGTGACAGTGAAAAACCTGATATTGTCCATAATGGTGCCAGATGATAAATGTTATGGAGGCATGGCTGTTAATGGGCTCCTAATCTGTATACAATGACGAAGAGACCGAGATTAGGACAAACAAGACGCATAGGAAGTCCAGATAAGTATTGAGAAGGGACGGAGTCCCCCCAACATGGCGCTTACCGCTAGACTCTGTTTAGAAATAAGAACAGACTAGTGTGCACCGGGATAGTTTGTTAAAAATGGCCGACATACGGCCGCCCGTGTAGCTTCGGCATACGCGAAGCCAGCAGCGAGATACTGACATGGACCGTGCCATAGAGTGAGGAAAGATAAACGCTCCCCCGTAAGTAAGTGCTGTTTGAGCATGAACGCTCGTAGTAAGAGCAACGATTAGTGGGTTGAGGACTTGAACCATTAGTCTTTGAAATTTCTTATTTATTTTGTTTTGACAGTTGGTAGAGGCATTCGAGTGCGTGGTGACATTTCCGGCCAGTAAAACCAGAAGATTACTTAAATAGAGAAGAACAGCGGTATTGTAAATTTTAATTTTAGTAGAGAGCCCCTGTTAATAAGATGAAGTTGGGTGAATTCTTTTTCATTTTAGGCTTTTTTCCTTCTTCCCTTAGCCTCGGGATAACACTAATATTCAAATAGGCAAGGTGTCCCGATGGTTGGTAATGCGTGTCTTCGTTTTTTAGAAAAAGGTATGTTTTATGACGGGCGACATAGAATAGGATTAACCCTTTTTGGGGGGTGCACAAGTAACACTTGGAGGTGCATGGTGGTGATTAGTAATTGTTTTGTTTTCACTGCAACAGTGCACTGGGAGTGACTTGTTTTGGATTATAAATTATTATTTGTGTGAGAACTATAGCGCTGACTAGTGATAATCCGCTTTATAATATCAAATTCAGACTTTGCTATTCTATACATGATAAGAGAGATAGGGAATTAATACAGTGTAATTACTTGTTTTTAATATTTAATATATTTGTTACTTTTTGTAGAGGTGCCAGTGCCCTTCGACTGTCCTGAGGAGACCACGAGTTATGGGGCCGAAACGCGTCGACATTAGTCTAGCGGGACCAAGGGCTTATAATTGTTAAATTGAGAGATTCAATAATGAGAAGCACTGCATAATACCTTAAAAAATTGTTAGGTGTTTACAGCTGGGTGCTAATCCCTTGGTCATTTGTTTAAGACAGGATCACATTGTAAATCGAGTCATAGTGACCTTTTTGAGTATTCCCGTTGGGCATTTCCCTTTTCGATGTATTGTATGTGTTAGTTTTTAGACACTGTGTTGTGAAATTAGTTAGTAATATGATGTGTTATTATCTATGATTTTATATGTTATCATGTTGAGGTACACACTGCTTTTTGAAAATCAATTAAATAAATATGGGAAAGTAATTTACCCGATTAACCAAAAGTGAGTGCTTTGGTTAGTATAATTAATGATTTGATTTGTCCCTGCCTGCTATTATTTGTGATTATGCTTTGGACCATGTGCAGCAGAAGATTGTCCTTTGTTTTGTGCTGGGCTGGTGATTCTGTTCTCAGACATCCCAGTGTGTTGTGCATGCTCTACTGTTTTCCTCATGAAAACTCATGCACCTGGTGGAAGATGTTGCCAGTACATTACCTTCAATGTAGAACAAGAGTCCTTTGCCTGTGGAAAATCAATTACTCCCCTTTTTTCCTGTATTGTGGTAATCCCTTTTGACAGTGGAGCTCCACACACAGGTGAATGCACATTACATTGAGACCAGTTTTGGCTGGCTCTGGAGTGAACACTGGGCATAGTGCCTGTGAAAGTAACCAGAAATAGCTGGAATAAATGCTCCACAATAGAAGTGCCTTGGGACTCTAAAATGTACAGACTCTCTAATCAGCCCTTGCATTTCCTTGTGGTTACCAGAGGAGAATAAGTAAGAGATCTCTTAGCAGGTATGGCATTACTCTTCATTGACCAGACAACGACAAAGCTTATACAACCATCTTTTAAACAAAGTCCTTTAGAACATGAGTGCAACTTCTGCTGGATTTTAAATCTGCTTCCAAACTAGGCACATGTCTGAGAAACATCTGCAGAGTGACTTTGTTGCTTTATCAGAAAAAAAGAGAAGTCCCACAAAGAACCACCAGATGGAGTGTAGGAATTCCAAAGAAAACAGCACAAGAACTGTTGTGAGGATAACTCAGGGAACAGAAACTGCCCAAAGCAATGAGGTCACCACAGACTAATTTTGCAGGAGAAACAAGAGCTACTTCTTGGACGTGATCCATCGCTTTCAAGAATCCAGGAAGGTGAGATGTCTGGTCACCTACCAATCCCCAAAGGTGCCCCTAACAAAACTTTCCTTCAGACAAGTGAGACTAGATGACAGACTTTACAAGTTATTTTGTGGGAGTCCACTCCTGTGGCCTAAAGGAAGTTGTATTGATTCAGGAACTGTGTGAACCATCATTCTAGTCCTCATGGGTTAATTTATCCATGGTTGAAAGTACAGTCTTACTTCAGTTGCAATCATTGGCTATTGGTGTCAACCTGCATCGTTATCAGAAAATCTCTACATGACTGGTAGAGGTTGAAATAATGGAACCTGAACTTTGTGGGCATAACTTTGAAATGAATAGTTTGGACTGCCACTCTGTTTTCTGTCTGCCTTCAATAAAAAGCCATAGAGACAATTGGGCTCTTAACAAGGGCTTGAGTGCTAGTAAACTCTATAGTGATCCTAAGGGGACATTGTTGGAAGACTCCAAGAATTTCTTAGAGTGGAAATTTATTTAGGTTTGCTTAAGTCTTCTATGTTAGGAATTTTTAATTTCTATGGATGGAAGTATTTTTTGTGTGGGGGACTTACTCTTGAGTCCCGTTCATTATCAATGGTGCCTTAACTAAGGGCCTGATAACCACCTTGGCGGATGGGATACTCTGCCACAAATGGGACGGATATCCCGCCTATAATTTAGAAGCGCTAAAGACATTTGCACTGGTATAACATTCTAGTTTCCTCCAGAATTGCCCCAATCAGTGCTTCAAGTTAGGAAATCACTCAAGACACATATTTAAAGAGCAAAAAATTATGGTGCAGTGAAAGTTCACTTTCACTCTTGGAAATTCACTACCCCTCTAATCGCACATTGACTGTGCCTTTGCGTTCAACCTTGGACACAACTCTGCTGTCGCACTACATAAACACCACATACACACATACATAATTTACTAGGTCCTTCTGGTATTGTTTATCCTTACATAAGTGCACTATTTACTTAATCTGTATATTAAAGGCCCTTCATTTTTAGAAAGTAAATTACTGGCTGAAGATTGAGGCTATGGAGTGTCCATTCGCAGGAGGAAGTATCTAGGCTATTTAGTTTGCAATGTAACAGTATTGTGGCACTGGGACATCACTACTATATTACTGTGCCCACACAGGATAAGACAAGTAACATCTAACTTACCCAAGACATGATGTAAAGCCTCACATTGCAATATACAGAAATAGATCTGTTTGCCATAAAATCCCAAAGCTTAATTTTTCATGTAACTGCATCTTGTGTCTCTTGGGACATTCCTTATTGGTTACAGGTGATATCAACTGTAGGAAGTTGGCTCTGCATATGCTATCTCAAAGTGAGAGTGTGCACAGAGTCCAAGGTTGATAATGGCAAAATTAGATAATACTAATGCTCTGTTTTGTGGTAGTGTGGTCGAGCAGTAGAGGGTAGTGTTAAGCATTTGTTGTACACACACAGGCAATAAATAAGAACACACACTCAGACTTAACTCCAGGCCAGTAGGTTTTTATATAGAAAAATATTATTTTCTTAATTTATTGTAGAACCACAAGATTCAGAATTTATGTGAGTACATAAATTGTAAGGAACTTCACACAGGTAAGTATGGAACCTTGAACTAAAACAGTAATGTACACAGTTTTGGCAAAAAATGGCAATAAGCTATTTTCAAAGTGGATACTACAAAAAGCAACAGTTCCTGGGGGAGGTAAGTATTGGTTAGTTTCTTAGGTAAGTAAAGCACTTACAAGTTCAGTCTCCTGGGCATAGGCAGCCCACCGTTGGGGGTTCAAGGCAACCCCAAACTCTCAGTACTAGCAACACAGGGCCGGTCAGGTGCAGATGTCAAAGGAGGTCCCAAATTACATAGGTGCCTATGGAGAACAGGGGTGCTCCGGTTCCAGTCTGCTAGCAGGTAAGTACCTGCGTCCTCGGGGAGCAGACCAGGGGTTTTTTGTAGAGCACTGGTGGGACGACACACAGGCACACAAAATACACCCTCAGCGGCCCAGGGGCGGCCGGGTGCAGTGTGCAAAGTAGGTGTCGGGTTTTGCGTTGAAAGCAATGGAGGGACCTGGGGGTCACTCTGGCGATGCAGGCAGGGCACCGAGGGGCTTTTCGGGCCAGCCACTGACTGGGCTAGGATGAGGGCTGCCGCCTGGTCACTCCTGCACTGGTAGGAGGTTCCTCTCAGTCCTGAGGGCTGCGGGTGCAGTGCTTGAGCCAGGCGTATGGTTCCTTTGTTACCAGGCAGTCGCGGTCAGGGGGAGCCTCTGGATCCTCTCTGCAGGTGTCACTCTGGGGGTGCAGGGAGGTCAACTCAGGATGTCCATGTAGTTGGAGTCACCTTGGAGTCCTCTCTGCGGTGTTGGTTCTCCTGAACTCGAGCCGGGGCGCCGGGTGCAGTGTGTAGTGTGTGAAGACTCACTCTTCCGGAGTGAGGCGAGACCCTCTTTAAAGTTGGTTTCTTTGTTGTTGTTTCTGGACAGAGCCGCTGTCCCCGCTGTCTTGGTCCTTTAGGTGCAGGTCAGTCCTCTGAGTCCTCCTAGGTCGCTGGCCCCGCTGGATGCATCGCTGTGCAGGTTCTTTGAGTCTGGAGATAGGCCAGTAGGGCTGGGGCCAAGTCAGTTGTCATCTCCGTCGTCTCTGCGGGGCTGTCAGGTCAGCAGTCGTCCTTCGTTCTTCAAGTTGCAGGAGTCTGATTTCCTGGGTTCAGGGTCTCCCCTAAATACTCAATTTAGGGGTGTGTTTAGGTCTGGGGGGCAGTAGTCAATGGCTACTGTCCTGGAGGGTGGCTACACCCTCTTTGTGCCTCCTCCCTGAGGGGAGGGGGGGGCACATCCCTATTCCTATTGGGGGAAAACTCCAAAACAAGATGGAGGATTTCTGAAGACAGGGGTCAGGTCATCTCAGGACACCTTAGGGGTGTCCTGACTGGTGGGTGACTCCTCCTTGTTTTTCTCATTATCTCCTCCGGACTTGCTGCCAAAAGTGGGGGCTGTGTCCGGAGGGGCGGCCATCTCCACTGGCTGGAGTGTCCTGGGGCTCTGTAACACCAGCCTAGAGCCTTTGAGGCTCACTGCCAGGTGTTACATTTCCTGCAGGGGGAGGTGAGAAGCACCTCCACCCAGTACAGGCTTTGTTCCTGGCCACAGAGTGACAAAGGCAGTCACCCCATGTGGCCAGAAACCCGTCTGGATGTGGCAGGCTGGCAGAAACTGGTCAGCCTAACACTAGGAATTGGACTGGTTTACAGGGGGCATCTCTAAGATGCCCTCTGTGTGTATTTTTTAATGAATCCCACACTGTCATCAGTGTGGATTTATTGTGCTGAAAAGTTTGATACCAAACTTCCCAGAATTCAGTGTATCAATTATGGAACTGTGGAGTTCGGATTTGACAGGCTCCCAGCCCCTATACTCTTTATGGCTACCCTGCACTAACAATGCCTAAGGTTTGGCTTACACACTGTAGGGGTATAGTGCTCATGCAACTATGCCCTCACCTGTGGTATAGTGCACCCTGCCTTAGGGCTGTAAGGCCTGTTAGAGGGGTGACTTACATATGCCACAGACAGTGGTTTGTGGGCATGGCATTCTGAGGGGAGTGCCATGTCGACTTAGTCATTTTCTCCCCACCAGCACACACAAGCTGTGAGGCAGTGTGCATGTGCTGAGTGAGGGGTCCCCAGGGTGGCACAACACATGCTGCAGCCCTTAGAGATCTTCCCTGGCCACAGGGCCCTTGGTACCAGGGGTACCAGTTACAAGGGACTTAGCTGTGTGCCAGGGCTGTGCCAGTTGTGGGAACAAAGGTACAGTTTAGGGAAAGGACACTGGTGCTGGGGCCTGATTAGCAGGATCCCAGCACACTTTCAATCATAACTAGCATCAACAAAAGGCAAAACGTTAGGGGCTAACCATGCCACGAGAGGCATTTTCCTACAACAACCAAGAAAAAGAATCATCAATAAACATTTGTTATCCAAAACCATTCACCGGGAGGTACAGTAGTAAATCCACAATACAATTTGTAAGGGTGCAATATACATCTGGTAATAGGCAACCTTAGGCTCCTACGTGCGTTTAGTACAGGGGTTTGTGGCAATATAGCAGCACAGGAGATGCACCACTCTAAGCAGTAGTTGACACAGAAGAATCATCACTCTCATTCCCTGAGTCCTGCCGAGAACCTGAGGGGTCTAGGAAAGCAGCGAACAGTCCATCCCAAACATCCATGTCCTTACTCAGTTTGTCATCACTTCTGCACTTATTTAATACACAAAGGACCCCCAAAACAGTATTAAAAACAAGGGTGACACATCGCAGGTCATGATGATCCTAGTGTTGTATTGTAGACCTGTTTCATTTATTGGTATATCGTACCCAACTTTACCCAGGACCTGTACAGTTGAGATCCCCACAGAGCAACCTCAGAATGGAAGGTTCTCATGATCAGATTTTTCCTAATAGGTGTACCTCATGCATACTCTGCATCCATTCATGCATGCAAACCTATATCTGGTAATTCCGGTATAGGTATCTGTAGAGAACCATTATTCATTAAAACATTATTGTATTAGTGCGCTGGTTTAATGCATATTTCTGAATTAACTGCACACTACCTCATTCTGTAAACAGTGTTCCAAATGGTCTCACAAGTCTCAGAACAGTAGTTCATATTAATGGTAACAAACTGCAGGATATAATCCTGTGGATGAACTTAAACCTTTGATTGTTTAACCATCAGGGGCATTTCATGCAACCCACATTTCAGTGCTCTTACTTGGTATATTTAGCCCTTATTCTTTTATATCAGCAAAGGAAGGCTGCCGTCTTCGTAGTCACACACTTGGTAAAAATAAAGGGGGGGGTTTACATTTTTGGCTGATGTGAGTTTGATACAACAAAAATGCTTCAAATGCTCAATTGAAATATTTCAGTTATAGACAGTTTCCTTTTACCTCTTGTCATCTTATTCGGAGGGTCCATCCTTTTCCCCTACATGAAGGAGGTGCTTGACATGGAGTCAATGCACTGCGCTCAAACTGCCATTATGAATAGTTAAAGCAATCAGAGAAGTTCATTTCCCTTTCCCCTCTTGTTTTAATTAGGGTTTTTTGTTCTGTGATCATGCATGCCTATGCTTTGGCAAAAACGTCAGTTTATATGTTGGTTCCTGCTCGGTTGCCTCCGTATTTGGTCTTGCCTCAAGTAATATCAAAATTAGGCAGCCCCTACTCATTGGGGTAATCCCCCCGCATCAGGCCATATTAGGCCTAATAAAAATGCTCCATCCTGGCCCCCAATTACTCAATTGAAAGATGACCATGCCCCATTGCATAAATTGTTCCTCTTTCAGTCAATATCCCTGTGCCAGAGCCATGTTTATTGGCATTAGTGGGAAGGTCTCCTTCAGTCAGACATGACCCTATACAGAGCCCATCATTGGTGTTGGAATCTGTGACGCTGCCCAGCCTGATCCCCACATATACTGCGACCTCCGGTTCGATGGCGGCACTGTCGGTGTTGATTGGGGAGCAACAACCCTGACCTAAATCACTGCTGCCAGTAAAACCCATCACTCTTCTCTCTGGTGGAAGAACAATGTGGCCTAATCCACACGAATGGAGCAGATTTGAATGTTCAATCCCAGGGTGGTGACAGTGATCCGGACAACCTTCGGATGTACTAGCCCTCCAGGAGGACAGTAGGCTAAACACTTATCCAGATATCAACATTGACCCCGCACCAGGGTCATCGGACTCAAGATGTTGGCTTTTACTTCGTCCTCAGAAAAGCAGCTGAGGTCTTTGATCATCTTCAGGTAGCGACAGGTCAAATGTCTAATATCCTAATAGACATTTTACAGGTAGCTCAGTCCTCATTGGCACCACTGTTCCCATTCATTGAAGCTCTCTGGGACTCTTTGTAGGAGCCCTGTGGAAAAACCGCCCTTGATCTCTGCAGTTAACACGGTTGCTTGCCGGTACAAACCAGCACCAAGTGATCTCCCCTTCCTAAGCATTCACACCTCACCAGGAAGGGTAATAGTACAAAGTTGCTTGACATGCAAATACAATCCTAGGGCTTTTTCAGCTCTTGTTGTCGCATCAGTGTGTTGGACGTGAGAGAGGTCTGGTTGGCACTCAAGGTCTTCATCCCAAAATGTTGCCATCAGTTCATCCAGATCTTGACCAACATTACAACTGCAGTATGGTACCTGAAAAAGCAGGGACAAGTAGGGTCTAGGACTCTGTTGAGAAGCTCTGAGACTCTGCGCCTAGGTACACCACCACAATCTGTGGATGGTGGTCAGCCCTGTGGCATGTCACTGAACATCAGGCTCAGCAGTCGCAATCAACATCATCTTGCAGACCACAAGTGACATATCCAGTCCAGAGGTGGTAAAAGACCTCTTTGCCCCTTGGGGCATAACTGACGTGGTCCTATTTGCCACTCAAGACAACACCCTTGGACCAAAGTTCAGAGGCCTTCATCATCCATTGAATGGATCCCTGATGTTGTGTTTCAGCTGGAGTGGAAATTTCCCCACTAATATGCATTGCCTGTCATACCCTTGATTCCTTTGGTTCTGGAAAGATTCATAAAGACTGGACCCAAGTCATTCTTTTTGCCTAGTGCTGGGCATGGAGGGTGTGGTATACTGTTAATTGTGGCTCTGACTTCCACTGAGAGCAGACCTGTTGTCACAATAGAGACAGATCGTGCACCCTAATATGACATCCTGCACCTTCATGCATGAAGATTGAGCTGGGAAATCGGAGTACCTTTCAGCTACCACTGGAAGTGATAGACATGGTGCTTTTGATGCGCCGTCCTTCCACAAAGTCAGTTTACTCAAGGAGATGTAACAAATTTGTTTCCAGGTGTGGAGAGAGTAGGCTAGATCCTTTAAAAGTGTCCATTGATAACACACTACAAATCGGACTGTTCTTGGCACAACAAGGCTGTGCTGTGGCTACTATCAAGGAGTTACTCTTGGTGCTCGCTGCATGCATAGCTGCTAATTGTGGCTTTTTGGTGAAAAATGGTCAGCGAGTTGCAAGCCTTATTTGTCTTACCCACCCGTTTGTGTTTCTTCCCAGATATATTGGTGTTATGAACTAAATCGACTGTTCGATGGCATGTGTGGCTGTAGATACACATGCGCTGCATACTCCTGCCATCTAGTGTTTGGTCCGAAGTGGTGCAACTTGTTTTTCTGCAAAGAAGTGTCTCAAGTCACAGGCTTGAGAGACTCCTCCTCTCGGTGATACTGTGCATGGGCACCAGCTTATTTGTCGGATTGTTTTCTCTCCTCTGTCAGGTTCGGATGTGTGTGTCTCCGTCTCCATCTTCCGACTTGCTTCGGCTTGAAATCTTTCTTTCCTTCTTACTTTGACGGTATTGTTTCCGCTCGTGCCTTTTCATCCAAGCGATCGCCTTAATTTGTCGATCCGCGAAAAGACCCCACGCCTTTACAGTCATCCTCGCCCATCTCGGGCCTACTTTACTACGTGGCACCGAACGGTATTCCAACCTGATGGTACAAATGCCATTTTGCTTCTGTCCTTGGTGACACACTAAATATCCTCACACCGATCAACATCTCGTATGTATTCTGTGCCTCTCCCTCAATCACCAGGCTACCTGTTAATCTTGCAGATCTTTCTGGTCAGAGGAAGTGCTTCGAGACCGAAGGGCACGTCTACTGGGAATGGTGCACAAGACTTGGGACCCCAGGCATCTGTGGGGAGGAACACGCTCAGGAGGAACCTGCACAAGAATCCAGGACTCTTCCAACTCTGTAGTGCATTCGCACATCAATAGAAACAGGATAACAGTGGCACAACCCGTGAGTACTGTGGACCCTCCTGCCCACCCCAAGACTCTGAAGAGACCACTTCTAGAGGTTGCTAGTCTGCAATTGCCACCAAGCGAGGGTCAGAACCAAAAATCCATTTGTGCTGTGCTCTGAAAACAGCTAAGACCAAGCCAAAGTCCTCTGCTTCAACTTCTGGCAGTTTGGACTATGACAATGTCTCAATTTCAGTCCAAACCTTGGCTCCGAGTTGACCGTCCACAGCCTCCACGTTGGTGCTGACGAAATTGCACTGAAACGAAACCTTTGGTGCCGAAACACACAGAATCGAAAACATCAGAACACAGAGACTCTAGTCAGTCTTCTGCCACTCAGTCTCCTGTGGATCCTATACTGGAGACTATGGATGCTCGTCAGCGTCGCCTCAATATTCAAGAGGGTACAGGACGCATTGTTCCTTTTCCTCCTGTACTCTTAAAAAGGAAACTGTCCTTTAAGGAAGCCTTGGACACGCCACCTCAAAAGAGAAGAATTAAAGACAAGGCCACCAGCCCACCTCACAGGTCTTCTCCACCTACTTCTGCTCCACCTTCACCCCCTCCTTCACCCCCTTCTTGTTCCCCTTCTTCTTAGCCACCTACCTCCCCTCCTCTTTCTCCTGTCTCACCTATACTAGGAGATAACAGCCCTCAAGGATCTCCTTTATTTGTTGGGGAAGATTTGATTGGGCCACATTATGGATTATGTATCCGGACCCCATCCTTTCCAATGATCCTGACCTGTACCCTGCACGCCCCTCACCACCAGAGGACACTACTTTCTACCAGTGGGTAGTGGCAAGAGCAGCTGCATTTCACAATGTAGAGCTATCCAGGGACCTTGTGGAACAGGACTTCCTGTTTGACACACACACCTCCACAAAGAGGGATATTCAATTTCTCCCAATGCTCCTTGGCATACTTTGTCATGCTGATAAAATCTTTAAGGAGCCCATAAGCTCTAGGGCTATCACCCCTTGAGATGACAGAAAATAGAGCCCGACTCCCTCTGAGCCAATATATATTAGGTCTCAGGTCCCTCCTGACTCCATTGTCACTACAACAGCACAAAATCATTCCAATAGCCAGGCCACTGGGACTCCCCTCCTCGTGAGGAGAGCAAGAAAATCAGTGCTGCAGACAAGAGTCGCTGCGTAAGCAGCCAGCCATTTACGTATCGCCAACTCCCAGGCATTACTGACCAGATAAGACCGGGCTCACTGGGGCGAGATGGAGGAGCTCCTCCAGTTTTTACTAGGTGAGCACCGGAAGAGAGGGCAACAAATAGTTGCGGACGGGCAAACAATTTTTAATGATTCTATCTGCTGTGCCCTGGACACCGCAGATACAGCTGCACGCGGGATTAATACAAGTGTCCTTCTCAGAAGGCATGGTTGGCTACGCTGCTCTGGTTGAGAAGCTAAAAATGACACAGATGCAGCAAATGCCATGGGTGTCCTCCAATCCCCCACACAGAGGGGCACTTTTCATTGTTTTAGAGGCTCCTATAAATACACATCCTCTGAGGCATCCACTCCACAATCCAGACAGCTTCAAGCCTCCTATTCTAGGGTTTCTGCAGGGGTTCTAACAGAGGCAACAACAATGCAGGTGAGGTAAGAGCACCGCCTCCAGAGGCTCTTCCTTCTCTGCAAAGAAGTGACTACCTCCGACTTCTCCCTGCTGACTCCACACCTGTCGGGGGATGCCACAAAAAGTTTCATTCAGAATGGGTCAACATCATCACGGACCAATGGGTCCTTTTCCATTATTAGGCATGGTTATTGCCTCGAGCTCATGACCACTCCTCCAACTATTCCCACCTCACTCTCACAGGCTATCCCACAAGCACCCCACCCTTCTCAAACAAGAGGTTCAATCCCTTCTCAAAGGGGCCATCGAGCCTGTTCCCATACAACACCAGGTATCAGGAGTACACTCCCTATACTTCCCCTCTCCCAAAAAGGACGGCTCTCAGGCCTATTCATCGACCTCAGACTACTAAAACAGTACATCCTATCACAACACTTTCACATGGTCTGATATCTTCTTGAAGATGTTATTTAACTTCAGCAACAAGGCGACTTTGACATTGCTCATTCTAAAGGACGCCTACTTTTACATTCCCATCCACCCTGCACACTGAATATACCTAAGGTTTGTTATAGTAGGCAAACAATACCAGTTCAGAGTCATGTCTTTCGGGGTCTCTACCGCTTCCAGAATCTACACACAGTGTTTAGTAGCAGTTGCCGTACAGCTCAGAAGACAGGATATCAATGTGTTCCCTTACCTAGACAACTAGCTCATCACAGCTAGTACCAATATCACACCCAGTTGACAGTGGATCTCCTTCACACTCTGGGCTTTGCATTTAACTTTTCCGAATCCCACCTCCAACCCCTTCAGATACAGCTTTATGTAGCTATTCTCAATGTAGAGTTGGGGCTAGCATACCCCAACCTGGCCCGCGTTCAGAGTTTTCAGTGTCTTCTCCCCCAGTTTCAGCAGAATGTCACATACGCAGCCAGGACTACTATGCGCCTGTTAGGAATGATGGCTCCCTGCTTTATCATCATTTTTCATGCCGGACTGCACATGCTTCCCCTACAGCAGTGTCTGTTTTGTCAGTGGTCTCAGTCACAGGGTCACCTGGAGGATCTAGTGGTGTTAGACCGCCATACTCACCATTCTCTGCAATGGTGGAACACCACCAACCTGTTTAAATAGCTGTTATTTCTGGACCCTGTGCCTCAGGTCATACTGACCACAGATGCATCACTGATAGGTTGGGGTGCTCACCTTCTAGACCTCACATTACAGGGCCTCCTGGATCTGTCACTAATCCCTACATGTCAGTTACCTCGAGCTTCAGGCAGTGTTTCCAGTCTGAAAGCATTTCTTTCTCACCTTTCTCACAAGGTTGTCTTATTCCGTTCAACAAAACAGCCATGTATTATCAACAGAAACGGGGGGGGACACATTTGTCCCAATTGTCACAACTCTCTCATACAGTATGGAAGTGGGTTCACCACCACCACATTCACCTGGTGGCAGAGTATCTCACAGGGACAATGACTTTGCAGACCTGCTCATCATGATACAGCAACAAGTCCACAAATGGAAACTCCACAAATCCCAAGCTTTAGGTTTAAATAAAAGAAGTACACTCCTATACCATCCAAGGTCTCCAGGACCCAAGGAACAGCACTTGGAGGTCAGGACTCACTCCACAGAAGCCACAAGCAAGTACACCTAAGGAACTAATTTCCTACAAGGAGGAACATTGTGTTGTGTCCTGCAGCTTTGGCCCTAGATGCCCCCCAAAATTGTCCAAGGAGCCAACATGAGGTTATTGCTGAGCCTTTGCTGCCCCTGGCCCTGCCACAAACCTGGGAACCATTCTCTGTTTGGGTTTATACCTGGAGAGTACTGTGAGGAGGAGAGGGTCCTGATTAGTGCGTGCTAGGATTCCGAAAGGCTACACAGCCTAGTCGCATCCCCCTTGGAGTACTGTATTTTCCCCTCCCCCCCTTACGCTGATGCCCAGAGAGCCATGCTGTCCCTCCCACCCATTCCCCTCCCATCCGCCCCAGGCACTGCGACTACCTCAGATAATTTCCCCATAGGGAACTTGCGCACCTTGCCAGGTGTGGGTGTCTGGTGTGGCGGTTTTGGGCAGCTGTCACTGGAGGCTAGGGTGATCTGGCCTCCTGACTCAGCGGTCTGGGAGGGCCCCAGGGACAGTGCAACTTTGCCTGGAGTATTGTGCGGTCAGATCACCTTGCCTCGCAGCCGCTCTCGCTTTAGTGGGCAGCTGCCCTTACTGCAGTAGGCACAGGCGACCCAGTGAGGTCTCCTCACAGATTTATGTGGTCTGTGTGCCCCCCCCCACGTCTTCTTTGGATAAAGCTTACCGGCCGTGGGCGCTGGCTCAGTAGGACATGCACTCTGTATTCCAGCAGGACGGGGCGGCGACCCTTGACTGCGGTCCCTGATCTTGTTAGGGCTGTTCAGCAATATTGCATTTCCAGTGATGGGAGCGCAGGAGCTCCTGGGCTGTTTGTGGTGGGTTCTTTTATTCACCGGATAACTTATAAAGGAAGTGAAGACACGCTGTAACCCTCGTGCAGGGGGGTGCTTTTGGGGGTGATTTTTGGATACTCTGACTGGGGAAGATCTGCCTCTACCATATATCTTCTAAAAGGACTACAGCGCTGTGAATGCCTTTGTATGGAGGGCGTTGTTGGTGGGTGATCTACAGTTTACCACTGTGTGCCCTTTCCTCCGTGTTTTAGGACCTGATGTCTGATTACGTGCCTTGGTCACCTTGTTGGGGATAACAAATATGTTTCAGGATCTGCTTAGGGTACATGGGGAGGGTAATGTTATAAATGACCTATGCAACAATTGTATCCTTTTTCTGCATTTACTATGATATTGTGACACAGTGCTGTTTGTACAGGGATGACGTGTTGCGTGATGTGAGAATATTGCTTTTAGTTGCACTATGATGATGATCTGACAATTGCTTATCTGGCAAAGTATTATTGTTTTTTTGTAGTTTTGGTCTACATTTTATGTTTATGCCATACAGTTTATTTTTATATAAATTGTTTTGGCGTTTTCTTTATGGTGTATTATTTATTTTGTCACTGGGTTGTGTGTGTTGTGCAATCGCTTTACACATTGCCTCTGGGGATAAGCTGGACTGCTCTATGCCTAGCTACTGGAGGTGAGCACAGGCTATCTTTGGCGTGTAACTTACTTGCCTTTACTAGAGTGGTGGATTTGGCGTGGCTAAGGCGCATACCCTAGCCAAGCAGGAATCCCATTTCTAGCAGGCGTTACATGGAGTGTAGGAGGTGGGGTGTCGCTGGAAGCGGTGTGGTGTGGGTCCCTTGTTGCCACAAGGGAGGTGAGGCTTTGGTTCCTTACTGCTAGGTAAGGGGAGGCGAGACGTTTGTTCCTTACTGTTGTAGAGGAGGTGATGCAGCATTAGCGGCGAGGCGTCGGTTACTTACGACAAGGCAGGGTAGATGAATCCAGCAAGTCAAGATGCACGGCGACGACTTTGTGGTATCATGATCACACCATGGGGCCACAGGTGCTGCGGGGTGGTCTGAGTCGGGTGCTATGGATGTCGGTGACACAGCACTCTGGACTCAGGCTGTGGCAGGACTTCAGAAGCAATGCGGCAGCATCGGGCCTGTGTTGTAGGTCATGGTTATTGCACTCAGTGGGGACCACAGCTTCGATGCAGGCAGCGGCATCGGGACCGAGTGCGGCGCCAGTTCCAAAGTCGTTCTGGAAGTTGATGTACTAGTTTCTTCCTTGTTGCACCAGAACTCACTCCCAAATGCCCAAGGGCTGGATTTGGCACTACCTGGCAAGTCAGGACTATCAGCAATAGAGCCCAGGTGCTGGCAGGTGAAGTCTTTGATGTCCCAGAGTCTTCTTAACAGGCGGCAACCTCAGCCCAAGCCATTGGAGAAACTTTGGAAGCAGGATATAGAAAGCCAAGTCCAGTCTTTTCACTCCCAGGACAGAAGCAGCAAGCCAGCCCAACAAAGCAACAGGCAGAGTGGCACTCCATAGTACAGTATCCAGCTCTTCCTGGCAGAATTTCCTCAGTTCAGAAAATTCTAACTGTGTTGTCATAGGTCCAGTTCTTATTCCCGTCTCTGTTTTTGAAGTAGGCAAACTTCAAAGAGAAGTCTTTGCAGTGCACAAGACCCTGCCTTTTCCTGCCCTGGCCCCAAGACTGCTTTGTTTGAGGACAGGCACAGCCCTATTCCGGTGCAAGTGCCAGCTCCCCCCACCTCCCACTCTAACTCAGGAAGACCCATCAGGATAGGCAGGGCACACCTCAGCTCCCTTTGTGTGACTGCCTAGATAGAACGCACAAACAGCCCAGCTGTCATCCTGACCCAGATGTGTATTTAGCATACCAGCAGTGGCACAGAATGGTTAAGCAAGAAAATGCCCAGTTTCTAAAAGTGGTGTTTTCAAACTTGCAGCTCAAAAACAAACATCACGAAAAGATGTAGTTTTCAATTGTGAGTTCAAAGACCCAAAACTCCATATCTCCATCTGCTCCCAAAGGAAACTTGTACTTAAAAAATATTTCAAGGCATTCCCCATGTTAATTTATGAGAGAGAGAGGCCTTGCGGCATTTACACCGAATTTACCAGTATTTCAATACCAGTACATCAGTACATGTCCTACCTTTTTTAATACAGTTCACCTTGCACATGGGGCTGTTTTGTGCCTACTTTAGTGGTGGCTTAAATATAGTAAAAGGAAAGGTTAGGGCTTAGCAGGTGTGAGCACTTGGGAGGTGGAATTCTCAGTTTAAACTGCACACAGACACTGCAGTGGCAGGTTTGATACATGTTTATAGGGCTCTCATGTGGGTGCACAATCAGTGCTACAGGCCCACTAGTAGCATTTGATTTACAGGCACTGGGAGCACATGATGCACTTTACTAGGGACTTATTTGTAAATCAGATATGCCAATAATGGATAAATCAATCACCATTACGGTTTAGACAGGGAGCACTTGCATTTTAGCACTGGCCAGCAGTGGTAAACTGCCCAGAGTCCTAAAGCCAGCAAAAATTAAATTGAGCACGGATCAAAAGCAGGAGTTCAGAAGTGAAAAAGACAGGGGAAACCACGCCAATAGCTCACAGGTCTAAAAAAAAACAATAACAGTGATTTTCTTTTTCTTTACATGAACACAGCCTGGGGCACTGGGGCACTAAAGGCCTTTACATGAGCACCAGATTATCTTGCACAAGGTCAGATTAATGTTTATTATAAGTACGGGAGATTTAAGTGATTTACCCAGCATAAAGGATGTTGACCCAACACCAGGCACTCCAACCTGGTGACATCTTATTCTCTTATGTAATGTTTTCCACTTTATTTGTTTTTTATATAATAGTTGATGCATTAACATTTCTTATATTTCTGCAACTTTTCAGTTAAGATCAATTCTACTTGTGATTTGATTGTCACAACATCTAGATCTGATATTGCCACAGTTCTTATTAAAGTTGTGCCCTGTCCAGAATTCTGATGTTTATTGTGTTAGTAGTATCTAGCACTCAGGCAGGACCTGTCATTCATTGGCCTGGAAGAGAAGTCCAGTAGTTAGGAATTTACAGTGTGAACAATAGAAAGGCAGTAGTGACTATCACATCTACTACACACATAACATCCGAACCAATTAGACTACAGTAATTCCAAATGATTTTGTGTTGTTAGTGAGCTAATTTGTCATTTCTTTTTTCCTGCAGCCTTCTGATGATGAGAACAGTGACAACAGCAGTGAGTGTGTGGTGTGCCTCTCGGACTTGCGTGACACCCTCATTCTGCCTTGCCGCCATCTATGTTTGTGCAACTCATGTGCTGATACTCTTCGTTATCAAGCAAATAACTGCCCCATTTGCAGATTGCGTAAGTACCAAATGAGTGTTAATACCTATACTTCCACAGGGCACTCATTCCGTTAGTCTGATCTCTAGGTGCGATGGGACTGCCATGGAAACCCCTCTACAACAAACTGAACTATTACAGCTGCGGACTTCAGAAAAACCCCGTCCATGACAAGCTAGGAGTTTGCCCCATCTAAAAAGTATAGTTATTGCCATCGAAGGGCTGCATTATCTGCAGAGTGCCCTCTATGTAGCCTCCTCAGTTACAGAGTGTTGTCCTTAACAGTTTGTGGCTCTGAACATTTACATCGACCAGTACTATAATTTTGTGTGCCTCTATGCTTCTTTCTCAGCCCGTCAGATCTTTTGCTTTTCTGCCCCATTATATGAAAAGTGGAAAGCTTGCGATTGTATTCCCACCTCTTGCTAGATGACACCCTCTCATCTATGCTAAATGCAACGCTGAGTTCTAAAACTACTTTTAGTTGCCTCAGGACCACAGGTGAGCAAATCTGGATAGGTGGGTGAGAAAGATGAACTCTCTCTGCTACTAACGACTACTTTAGACACTTCTTATGTGTATAAAGATTGTGTCTAAAGGCTATGGAACAATTTTGGAAAATGCTTTTTTTTTTTTTTTACATGAGCAAAATGCATTTGACCTCTTCCAAGATGAAGTTCAATCACCACACTTGTAGAATATTAGATTTTTAAAAAATAATCTTTTTACTAGACGTTTATGTGTTAATTATGAGTAGCACATTTTACTAATAATTTCCATGTTTTTTGCAATGTTCATAAAAGAATCTTCACAATGCAAAACTTTCATGTCATTTTCCTGTTTAGTCTTGTTCAGTGGATTAGGCTGGCAAGTAGTTATGGTTAGAAATGCAGTTTGAATTTCATTTAAACGCGTAGCACTTCATTTACAAATACACTTCATGAATATATATGTACAAAAATCCTGTTTGATTGACTGCTTGTAGTGGTAGGTGAGATAAGGTGAGTGGAAGTTTAAAAGAAGCATATTTCTAACCAGTAAGGAGGTGAGCATGAGGAAGATGGTGTGTAAGTATGTGACTAGTGGAAGAAGGCTACTTTTTACAATGTTCAAATGAGATCAGGTGAGATATTGGGGGCTTTCACTGCCATACCCTCATTTAAAATATCCCTAAGTAATGGAGGGATGGCACTTTAATGGATGGTGCCAACTAAGCTTAAGAACTGAAATCTGCAGATGCACACGGTGGTTTAGTGGTAGCAAGAAGGTTAAGGCTTCCAGATGTCAGGATTTGAGCAGGTGTTTATTTGGAAATTGCTTCTGAGACACATATAGGTGGTCCTTATGAACTCTGCAGGAAAACCAGCAGAGTTCGGTGCTGGCGGTCAACAAAAGACCACCAGCGTGCAGAACCCCCCACCGGCCACATAATGAACATTCAGCTGGGCCGGCGGGCAGAAACAGTGTTTCCGCCAGCCGGCCCAGCTGAATGCAGGGCCTGAGCCGGCAGCAATGTAGCAGTGCGGCAGGTGCAGCAGCACCCATCGTGCATTTCACTGCCCGTAAACCGGGCAGTGAAATGTGCGACGGGGCTGTGCATGGGGGCCCGAGCCACCCATTCTGCCAGCCTTTCCCTGATGGGTTAAACCGCCAGGGAAAGGCTGGTGGAACCTGAAACATTATCCGGTAGGCGGCACTGCTTGAAGCGCTGCCCTGTCGGATATGTAACTCTGCCATCACCAGGCTGCCTGGTGGCAGAAGCCTGGCGGTGGCGAAGTTACAAAAGTGGCGGTTCTGCACGTTTATTATATGGCGGTCTGGACCGCCATGTCGGTGGCAGTAATTACCGCCATGTTCGTAATGAGGGCCATAGTGTCCCTGTGATTCTAATAAATCTATGAAAATCTATGGGTTTGGCGTTCCATGTTAAAAACCTATTCTGAAGTTTAAAGCCATTCTATCGCCTTTAGTAAGCCTTGACTGTTCATACTTGCCACCTCGAGAGTCACTGGGATCTTTTTAATATTATTGAAGAACCTAGAGATGGGTACAAGTAATGGCAATTAGTGATTGTGCATTGTCTGTGGTTAGACTCACGTGGAACAACTTGACTAATTCACCATGCCTCATAGTTTAGTCACACACATCATTCTGAAAGTTTGGTTTTCCTTTTACTCTCTGAAGGTGAATTAGTCTGCAATCTCAGGGATGTATTGAGTTGGTTACTTTATTTGTAAAACACACCTGATAGGTTCTGTCATATAAAGTGGTAGTGGCAGATGCAGATTATCATTTCATTTATATCTGTCTTCAGTCTCTCAGAACTTACCACGTCAGCTCTGGGTTTGTTCAGGGATCACTTCTCTCCTGATCATCTTCAACTCCTGTGTACCTCCTATGATTAGACCCTCTTTTGCTGTCAGGCCTGTGTGGAAGACACTCAGATCTTCAAGTTTGAAGAGACAACAGGGTCTCTCCACGTAGAATAAAATGTCTAGAAGGAATTCCGACTCTAGCAAGTGTAGTTGCTCTGTCCCAGTAGGCAGAAAACTGTTGTCCTCTTCTAGGACCCTGTAGCCTCTGACCACTTCTGTTCTGACTCCTTTTGCCTTCACTCATACCAGTAAAGAAGATGTGGAGTTTGAGCCTCATATAACCCTCCTTCATTCCCCCAGTCAGAACTACCACAAAGATATTTCCCCCCTTTGCCAGCTATGTATGATTCTACCTATGTTATTCTTACCTCTGATATTTGTCTTGGAATTTGCAGAGCTTATTTCTTGGCTTGATTATTGAACAGTACCTGGGCTACATGAGGGGTGAGCCTGCTGATCCACTCAGAGATCATTTTAGATGATTTTAGACTTGTATATTTTTAAATTGTGAAATTGGTTTTATTTTTACTGTGAGGGGGACTGCTATTTGGGACCTGTGTTTAGAGGTCCAGTAGCCCTCAATCCACTCCTTTAATACCCGTTTTGGGGCTGTTCCTTTACTCGCGGCCGCCAGTTTTCCTTTGCTGCATTGTGTCTTTTGTGCCAGCCATCTTGCAAGGGTTAGCGGTCCAGTTTCTCTTTTCTGGATCACTAATTGCCAGTTCCAGGACTATTTTAGGCACGATGCGGCGAGTGCGCCAAAGGCGCAAGCCCATCTGCGCCAGGCCGGGCCTGGGGGTCTATCCCCTTCATCTTTCCTCGGGGGTTAAAGAGGCCCTACCTATTTACTGTTACTCCTCTAAGGATCTGCATGACTTGAGACCCATGTAGAGAGTTTACCAGAGATATGTGGCATTGCCCTGCCTGCCACTGGACTCCCGATCCCAAGGGGGTTGAGCTGGATATGGGGTTTAAACCCCCTACCTCCTTTCTCTACACAAACTGCCGCTCATTGGCCGCCCACAAACTCAACATTAATTTACTATTAACTAAGGTTTCTCCCTCTGCATTGTTTCTAACCGAAACTTGGCTGAATGATGCCTCTGACCCCGATATTATCCTGGCATTACCTATAGGATATCTAATTGCCAGATTGAATAGAGGGATGGCAAGAGGAGGGGGAATCGCAGTCATCTACAGGGACTTTCTAAACCTTACCTTTCAGCCTCTTCAGTTAATGGAGGAGGAAGGTATGTTTTTCTCCTTAGCTCTTAACCCTCGCTATACCTTTTCAGGGATTCTATTATATCGCCCCCCAGGCCCTTCGGAGAAGTTTTTAGATTCCCTGTTAGACTGTACGGCAGATTTTGTATGTTCCAGACCTAGTCTTACCATTTTAGGAGATTTTAATATTTATGGTGAGATTTCTGAACAACCAGATTCAAGGCGTCTACTTGGCGGTATGGAAGCAATGGGCTTTACCCAAGTTGTTAAAGGCCCCACCCACGAAAGGGGACATACTATTGACTTAGTGTTTAGCAATACTCCTTCCTTGACATGCATGTCCCTTACTCCACTAGCGTGGTCCGATCACTTTTTAATTCCTATTGAATTAGCCACGGGCACAGTGGAAAGGGGTTCTAAGTCTGTTGTTCAGGTTGGGAGATCGTGGAGTAAATTGAATAGAGATAATTTTTTAGCCACTCTGGATTCTCGTAAGTCCAGCTTTATGATCAGGGGTGAATTTGAAGTTGAGGCCTTCAGTGACTGGATCACTGATAGTCTGGATATAGTTCTTCCCCGGAGGAAAAAGTCTGGCCCGTGTGGGACGGCCAGCGCCCTATGGTTTACTCCCCAACTACTTCTTCGAAAAAAAGAATGTAAAAAATTAGAAAGAACTTGGAGAAAGTCGTATGATCCAATAGACAGGGAAGCATACAAGGGGGCTATCAGAAGGTATCACTCCGAGATTAAGGTGACTCAGAGTGATTTCTACCAACAGAAAATTGAGGAAGCGGCAGGTTCCCCCAAAGTAGTTTTCCAAATTCTCCCCTGGACCCTGCTCCTCCTCATATATTTGCCCATGGGGCGGAAGCTATAGTTCATGTGCTGACACAACTACTCAATGATTCTCTAGCTAAAGGATTAGTAAGCAGCTCATGGAAGCATGCTATAGTGAAACCGCTATTCCAAAAACCTACTCTTGACCCTTCAGTGTTGAAGAATTTTAGACCCATCTCCCTTCTGCCCACCCCGCCAAAACTTTAAATAAATACATCAATCTACAACTCTCCAACTTCCTAGAAGAGGATATGTTGCTCCATCCCACTCAGATGGGCTTCAGAGCGGGTCACAGCACGGAAACTGCATTAATTGCGGTTACGGAAGAGGCCAGGAAGACGGTTGACCAGGGTCTTACCACAGTGGTCATTATGCTGGACTTGAGTTCAGCATTTGACACTGTAGACCACCAGGTACTGATTCAGAGAATGAGGGAGATTGGAATCAAGGAACAAGCACTTGCCTGGCTTACTTCCTTCTTACAGGATAGATCCTTTCAGGTCCTAGACCGTTCGTTCCTATCATACAAACTATGATGTAGGTGCGGTGTACCTCAGGGCTCGGCCCTTAGTCCGACACTGTTCAACATTTATATGGCTCCCCTGGCCTCCTTGGTGGAATCATTTGGGTTAGCATTGGTTTCTTATGCTGATGACACCCAACTGGTGGTCTCCTTTTCTGCCAATGAGACTTCAGAAGGAGCCGCTTTTCACACATGCATGCAAGCGGTCTCAAGCTGGATGACCCAGAGTAAATTACAACTAAATGAGGAGAAAACAGAAGTGATGATATTGGGTCCAGAACCAAGGCCTGTAATCCTTCGCACTTGTCCTTTGGCACTTAGTGAGTTCCCACTTACCAAAAAGCAAGTTAAGAGCTTGGGAATCAGTCTGGATCCCCTTTTGACATTAGACCTGTATGCTAGGAATATATCTAAAACTTGCTTCGCCTTACTGAGACTTCTCAGGAAAGTCTTTGTCATCCTTCCGGCATTGGCTAGAAGACTTATTGTACAGGCCATAATTCTTTCAAGGCTAGACTATGGGAATGGTCTCTTCCTAGGTTCCCCTGTCTATGTGACAAAGAAACTACAAAGAGTTCAAAACGCCACAGCTCGTTTACTACTGAACATCCCGAGAAGATTATCTGGGCAAGCTGGGCTAGTGTCCTTGCACTGGTTGCTGGTTGAGCAACGGATCAAATTTAAGGCCCTATGTCACATCCACAGGTCCTTGCATGACAGAGGACATCCGCTCTTTAAAAACTTGGCTACTTTCTATAAGCCGAACAGAGATTTGCGATCTCCAACAATAGCTTTAGCAACCGTCCCGAAAATACAGAAAGTTAGATGGGGTGGGTCCTCTCTGATATTTTTAGGAGCCAAACTGTGGAACTCGCCGCCCCTTAAACTTCGGTTGATGGAACAAAAACTGGAGTTTCGAAAGGCTTTGAAAACATGGTTATTTTAGGTCTGCTTTTATTTTGTCTTCTTCATCCTTTCTATGGTTAGGGTCCTTTAGCCCTGGGATACCAGAGGGTATCCATGCGCTCTATAAACTGTGTAACATAACTTAACAATTACTTATACTTGCCTTCTAAAAATGAGCTTTCCATGTTTCAAAGACAACATGAATCATGATGCAAGGCTTCTCTTCAACCACCTATGCTATAATCATATCACACCAGTCTTATAAACTGTGAGGCAATTTCCTGGAGCACTTTAAGTGAGTGGTCCCTGGGCATTGTCCCTTGGAGATAATCCAGTCGACTACAGGTGTCCCAGGGCCTGAGTACTTGTGCTCCCCAAGTTGGAATGTTAAGAGTCTCCCTTTGGGTGCTTCACACTCAAGGTAGCGATTGTGAACAATCAAGGCTTACCACAGAAGGTGGAAGGGCTTCGAAAGTTAGAATACATTTTAACATGGTTCCCCCCGGAAAAGACTCCACTATAGCTTATAAAAGGAGCATTGTAAAGAACATCCAAACAATAATATTCCCAAGTCAGGCATGCTTAGGCACTTCATCTTTTATACAGGAGGCCAGTTTGTTGTTTGCTAGTGACCACTAGTGGTCTCCGTCCATACTAATGGAGTCCAGCAACCTGTTAAGGACTCAAATGCTTCTCTGAATTGCGATATAGTAGGCCAGTTTCCACTATTTGTCCAAATGTACCTTGGCCCTGTAGCTTGTCAGTTGGAGTCTAATTTTTTTTTTCATTGGCAAGATTACTACAGGTACAGAGCACACCTACAGAACTACTAGCCTCTGAACTAGTTGAAGAAAAGTGTGACCACATCTTCATTTGGATATACTTCAGGAACGGTTTGAGCTCAAATTATTATTAACATCTCTGGTTTCAAGTCAACCTCCTCTACCTCGTGAAACAAGGCACCACAGTTGGGTGATAATAGACTTTCACTTGGTCCTAAAAGTGGCAAACGAGGTAGGTACACATACCCTGTGGGTAATAAAAGTACTGTGGACTGAGCAAGCTCAGTTCGGAATTCAGTGGAACTTGTCAACATTTCAAATTCTTCCTCTGGGCTAAGATTGTTTTGAGGATCTGGGACAATTTCTGAATATTTGAGTCTTTTCTTTCAGTGTTCTGTTCTAGACATCTGAGCCTTGTGATCTCTTCACTTTGATCAGGTCACTCCAGGAAGGTGCAGTTGAGCTCCTCGTGCAGGCAGGTAGATCTTCCTTCTCGCCACAGATCAAAAAGTGGGGAGGGACCAGTCTGGAAGGAGAAGTGGAAACATGTAGAGCTTACATTCCTAGTCCAATAGTCTTCTTTCTTTGTATGGGTGCACAAACCTCCTTTGTTTCTACTCAATGAAGACAACAAAGTAGTTGATGAGAGAGCCAGTACTGCTCTTCCTCTGGCTGCCTGCTAGGGGTGAACTGAAAGTCCCAAGTAGTGGGGGGTGCACCAGCCAAATTTCTAAGGCTCATTTGTTTTTTGGAGGAGCCTTATTCCCCATTGTAGTGGACCCTATCTGCGGTCTTTCTGTCCTGTGAATCACACAGAGTTTGATATGCGCTGCTTATCTGGGATGCTCACTAACCACATCTGGAGAGATGTTTGAGCAGGAGGTGCCTGCGAGAGGGAAACAAGGGTTTTGCTCAAGAATGGGGAAACCTGGGTTAAACCAAAATAGATTGGACTCATACCTTCCCTTCCCATTGAGTACACCAGTTTCACAGAGAGGGGCAGTAGAGTGTGTATGTTAATGCTAAAATGTCCCAGATGAGCATTACTTCCCTTTCTTTCGCTCTTCCTCAGGTAGAAAGGGCTTTGGTCCTGACTGTAAACACACTGCCACCAGCTGTAGTCACCTCATAGCCTGGGATTGGCCAGTAGTCATTTCCACACAAAAGGATTTACATTCTGGAGTGGTCTCAGGATATAAGAGCCCAGTTTTGACTGACAGAAATGATAAGAATGAGAACCTATAGAGGCCTTTTATGATTATCTCACTCACTTAGGGGTATAATGCACAAGGCTGTCCAGAATCCAATGGTAAGGCTATACATTGCTTTTCCAATATATTCCCTTTCGAGGCTACCTACCGTAGAAAGATCAAAAGTTCAAAATTCCATACCTCACCCAGAAAGAACTTCACATCTCACCTTAGAATACCTTTCCAAGCTCTTTGAACATTTTAAGCCACTCGTATATCTCAAATCGATCACTCCAGAACACGATTTAAGAGGGTAGGAAACATTGATTAATTTACAGTGCATCTCTCTGGAATTTGCTTTTGAACATCTCAATTTAGGAGACTTCCTCACGTTCAGCAAGGAACTACAGACTAACATCTAAAGATTGGCATATGGCCTATGGCCTATGGACTTATAACACACAAACAACTTTAGGTTACCAGCTTCCTGTTGCATACGTTCATCAGAAGCACTCATCACTGTGCTGCATTGTCCGAGGTCTAGCCAATGTGACCCACCAACAAGATGCCATCTTGCTATACAGATACATCATTGAGAAATTTCAGGGATTTGAAGGAGGGTGAGAGACTTTGGAGAATCTAGCTAGATTCATATTGGTCAGCTAGTCCTGAATAAGAAGCTTGAGATACCCTCCTCTGAGGGTGGACCCGTTTTTTTGTGTTGAGTTGTTTCAAATTCACTGTGCTTATCATGTTTGAATGATGCCCAAGTAGGTTAAAGATATCTTTAGATGAGTGCCATGAAGGTATAATTGTGTTGTCTTAGCATATTAGTGGACAGATAGTCACAAAAGCCCTCATCAGCAGACTTGAGTACGGTAACAGTCTTTATGCTGGATTCCTCAAATAACTAACCTGGGGATTTCAAACCATATAGAACACAGCAGCCTGCCTCATACTAAATGTCCCTCCTCGAGAACACATCGCACCTCACCTCAAGGCACTACACTGGTTACCGATCCACAAGAGAATCCTGTTCAGGCTGCTCATCCTCACATTCAAGACACTTCACAAAACTGGAGTAGGGTACTTCAACAGTAGAAACCATTTGCGCCACCCTAAAAGAGACTTCAGGACTAACCCTAGCGCAGGGCCCATGAAAACACTAGACCGGATGTAGGCAAACCAATTGAGAATTGCAAACTCCATCATGCTACTCTCACATTATGACCATGCTCACTGCGATGAGATGGAGGAGCTCATCGTGCACCTCCCAGATAAGTTCCAAAAGTGGGTACAAAAGCTTGTCCATAAGGGAAGCTCATTTCTAACACACCATCCGCCATGCCCTGGAAGCAGCTGACACTGCAGCGTGGGGGATTAACTCTAATGTCTTGATTCCACGCCACACCTGGCGACGTGTCTGGTTTTAAACTAGAGGTTCAACAGCATCTCCTCATCCTGCATTTCGACAGGGAGCACCTTTTCAGAGCGCAGGTTGATGTGATGCTGGATAAAAATCAGAAAGGACATGGACACCGCAAAGGCAACTGGAGCACTCCACATACCTTCTCCTTGGGGGGGGAAGGGGAGAGAGGGGCTCTGTCCAAAGGTACAACTGAAGAAGGGAGTATAAGACTTCCTCCTCCAAGGCATCTACCTCCTACCAGAGGCAGCAGCACTAAGGTATGCCATTGTGGGGCTACTCCAGCAGAGGTTACAAGGGAAATAATTCTAGCGGAAGAGAAGAGCCACCACGAAACAGTGAACCCCCCCAAATCCACCAATCACACTACACCTGTAGATGGAGGACTATAGCGGGTTCTCACTCATTGGCAGGAGATCACCTTCGGGTGGTGGGTTCTTTCCATCATCAAACATGGATACTGCTTTGAGTTCACCTCAACCCTTACAAACATCTCACCATGCAGACGAACCTTCTCCCAGGAACACCGGCGCCTCTTTCGAGAAGAAATACAGGCACTCATTCGCAAAATGGCCATAGAACCTGTGCAGCCCCACCACTGCTGCGAAGGAGTAGACTCCTTGTACGTTCTTATCCCCAGAGAGGAAGGGTCCCTCAGAGTAATACTCGACCTCCGGCCCCACAACTAATATGTCGTCAGGGCACCTCTACATAGTGACACTGCAGTATGCCATTCCTGTACTGTAACAAGGTGACCTCATGACTACCCTCATCCTGAAGGACGTATACTTCCACATCCTGATCCACCCTGCACATTGCTGGTACTTTTGGTTTGTGGTAAGTGGTCAACATTAGCAGATCAAAGTGCTGCCCTTTGGGATAATCACCACCCACAGAGTGTTCATAAGAACGTCATGCCGCTCACCTCTAGAGAAATGGCATCCAAGTCTTCCTGTACTTAGACAACTGGCTGATCAAAAGCTCAAGCCAACAGTAGTGCCTGGCACACACCCAATTCACCATCAACCTCTTACACAATATGAGCTTTGCAGTCAACATAGGCAAGTCCCACTTCTGGTCCCTCCAGATCCAGCACTTCTTTTGAGCAGTTGTCAGTTCATTTACCGGGAAAGCCTATCCCAGTCGAGTACGGGTTCAAGCTTTCCAAACTTTGCTTTCTCTTTCAGTCAGATCGCCACCCAACAATGAGTCATGCGCCTCCTTGCCATGACGGCCTCCTGCATTGTCATAGTTTCCCCATGTCATACTACACATACACCCATTGCAGGAGTGCCTAGATTTACAGTGGTCACATGCAGAAAGTCGCTGGGAGGACCTAGTGTTGATCTGGGGTCACACATCGCTATCTACAGTGGTAGAACAGCACCAGACTACTATATGCCACCCCTTTCTTGCCCCAGACCCGCAGGTAACCATCACAACAGATGCTTGGAGGAGGGGTTGGAGGCACTTCTCAGAATCTTGACTGTTGAGGGTACCTGGACACCCAGTCAGTGGGGTCGCCACATCAATCAACTGGAACTGCTGGCTGTCCAGCTAGCACTCAAGTCATTCCCAACTCTTGTTCAGCATAAGGTAGTTCTCATTCTCAAAGGCAACATGACTGCCATGTGCTACCTACAGAAGCAGAACGGCACTCTCTTGCTACAGTTGTCTCAGGGCATTTGGAGGTGGGGACTTCATCACAAAGTCCATCTACAAGCAGAATATCTACAATGAGTGGACAGCAACCTTGCTGACTTGCTCAACAGGATGCAGCAGCCAGTCCACGAGTGGGAATTCCACCCGCAAGTCCTACTCCCATGCTTCTGTCTTTGTGGGCTTCTCGACATAGACCTCTTTGCCACCACCAAAAATACAAATGACAAAGCCTCACCTCCAGGTATCCACACCCACAGTCCATAAGCAATGCACTCTCCAAGTTGGTCTGTTCTTTCCACCTTAATCAAATTATCGAACTCCCAGTCTGTGGCAGAGAGGGCTTTTTACACAGTAGATATCAAAAGGACCCACATGTTTTACATTGACTGAACAAAATCTTTCCATAAGAAACAATTATTTATCTTTTTCCAAACCGCATAAATGCCGTGCTATCTCTAAAGTGGGAATAGCACATTGGGTGGGCAAATCTGTCCAGATCTGTTACGCTAAAGCCAAACGCCCTTTGCCTACCATTCATAGACCTCATTCTACACGCAAAAAGAGAGCCTCAATGGGATTTTTAGGTAACATCCCTATAGCTGACATCTGCAAAGCAGCTTCCTGGTCAACTTCACACATTTTCACCAAGCATTACTGTGTGCAAGCTGCACTCCTTACCCAATCATCTCATTTCACTTTCAATGCTTTGGTGCTCTTGGGCATTTCTCAGCCCCCTGAGCACTGAAGCAGATGGGAGAGATATACTTGGAAAGGTGAGAAAGCCCACCAGACAACAGTGATGTTTTTTTGTGGAGAAATGGGTGGGGATGGCCTTCCTAGGCATTGGGCCTAACCCAACCCCTCAAATGACTCACAACAGTTTTTCTTTCTTTTCATTCCCCGGGGGCAGATAAGAGATCTTTAACTCCAATCTGCCCCGGTAGGAGGGGCAGAAAGCCCAGTAGGCACTAGGAAGTTTTTTTTATTGCTACTAGGTGTGTGGGTGGCCTGTACATCCTCCCACACATCTGGCCTAGCCGCCACCTCCAATATGACCCCAGCACTCTTTTTTTTTTATTGTATTTTTTTTTTAATACATATAGGTAGCAGAGTTGGGCTATGCGGAATGGCTGCACTTTTTGTGCTCGGTTCAGCAACCACCTGGGGGAACCTACCAAACTCAGACATTTCTGAAAACTGGACTTCCGGAGGAGTCCAGGATGGTGTTTTTTTTTGTGGACCTATAAAGTTTTCTCAACCAATCAATCTGTTTTTATAAAGTGCAAATACTCACCCGTGAGGGTCTCAAGGCGCTGATGGTCTGGGCCTCATTCGAAGAGCCATGTCTTGAGGTTCTTCATGAAGATGGTGAGTGATGGGCTTTGTCTGAAGTGCGTGGGTAGGTTGTTCCAGCCTTTGGCTGTGAGGTAGGTGAAAGATCTTCTGGCAGTGGTTTTCGGATGCGTGGAATGGTGGCTAGTGCCTTCTGGGCAGATCAGAGGGGTCTGGCGGGGTTATGGAAATGATTCAGGTAGGCCGGCCCGATATTGTAAAGGGCCTTGCAGGTGTTAATGTGTAGTTTGAAGTTGTTTGCTTCTCCACTGGGAGCCAATGGAGGAGTCTCAGGTGTTGGGAGATGTGTTCCTGGCGGGGGAGGATCAGGACGAGTCTGGCAGCCGCGTTTTGGATGAGTTGTAGTTCCCTGATCTTTATTGTAGTGCCGATGTAGCGTGTGTTGCCATAGGCAAGCTTGCTTGTGACTAGGGCGTGGTAGACTATTTTGCGGCATTCGTCTGGGATCCACTTGAAGATTTTGCGGAGTTGGCGGAGGGTATGCCAGCAGAAAGAGGTGACTGCATTTACCTGTTGGGTCATTGTTAGGGAGGAGTTGAGGATGATTCCCAGGTTGTGGGCGAGGTCAGTCAGAGTAGGTGGGACGCTGAGCGATGTGGGACACCAGGAGTCATCCCAGGCTGAAGTGGAGTTTCCGAAGATGATGAACTTGGTCTTGTCGAAGTTGAGCTTGAGGCAGCTCTCCCTCATCCAGACGGCAGTGGCTTTCATTCTGGCGTGAAAGTTCCTCTTGGATTTGTCCAGATCTTCAGTGAGGGATATGATGAGTTGTGTGTCCTCGGCGTGTGACACGATGTTCATTCCGTGGCTCTGACCATGGCTGCAAGCGGGTCCACGTAGATGTTGAAGAGCGTTGGGCTCCGGGAGTATACCTGAGGGACTCCGCAGCTGTCTTCTGTTGGTTTGGATATAAAGGATGGGAGCTTGACTCTGTGTTCTTCCGGTGAGGAAGGAGTGAATCCATTGCAAGTCTTATCCACAGATTCCTACATCATGGGAGTATGGTGCATAAGGTGCTGTGGGAGACTGTGTCGAAGGCTGCTGAGAGGTTGAGGAGTAAGAGTGCTGCAGTGTGGTCTCGGTCGAGGAGTCTGCAGATGTCATTAGTGGCTGCAAGAAGAGCTGTCCCCGTGCTGTGGTTGCTGCGGACGCAAGACTGGGCGGTATCCAGGGAGTTGTTGTCTTCGATGAATTGTCGCAGCTGTAAGTTTATGGCTTTTTCTAGGACTATGGCCGGGTACGGTAATAGCGAGATGGGCTGGAAATTCTTGAGCACCGATGGGTCGGCTGTGAGTCTCTTTAGGAGAGGGCATACTTCGGCGTGTTTCCAATCATCGGGGAAGGTGGCTCTTTTGATAGAGCAGGGCAGTGTCTTCTTGTGGAGGTCGAGGACGATGGATACACTGGCTCTGTTGTGGATGTAGGGAGGACGGGATCTGTGGGAGCTCCTGAGTGAATGCTGTTCATGATTATTTTAGTCTCTTTTTTTTTACTACAATGCCCTGCAAACCCCATACTTTGCTGAAAACTGCCCATTTACCCTGCATTTCTTTCTTGTAAACTTCCAGAATCAGCAGGAATCTACAAAATTCTGCCACTCTGCGTTCCCCCACTTGTTTACCTTGCTACCCTTCTTGTGTGACTAGGTCTAATGCCCCCAACAGTTACAGAGCAAACTAGAGTCCATGAGAGTCACTCCTCGAGACTTCCATTAACCTTCGTTTGATGCTTGCCTGTCGCATGCACTAGGCCGGCCACAAAGTTGAGGTAGCATTTTTATCAGGAACTTGAAGGGAGGGGGGTGGTAGGGAATAGGACATTTGTGATTCCCTGCAGATTCCAGAACTTTGCATCACAGAAATGTGCGGAATATGTTTTTTTGTTTTGTTTTGTCAAACTTTGCGCTTTGCAAGCGATTCTGATTGCAACAGCCTGATGAGAGCCATGCAAGACACTCCGTCCTGGTTTCTCCTAGGTGTCTAGTTTTCAAAAATGTACAAGTTTGCTAGGTTTCCCTAGGTGCTGGCTGAGCTAGGCCCCAAAATCCAAAGCTACTGACTTTGCAAAAAAAAAAAAAGGGGTCCGTTTTGAGTGGAAAAAAGTGATGCATTCATGTTGTGTTTTGGGCCATTTCCTGTCTGAGGCACTAAACCTACCCGCCCAAGTGAGGTACCATTTTTATCACAAGACATATGGGAGCTTATTGTAGTAGGTTATTTATTTATTACCAATTGGATTTCGCTGCATTTTTGCTTTCCAAATGTAAGCCAGTGTATAAGAAAGAAGATATTTTGGAAAATACTCTTTAAATCATGCTCGTACGGGTACCCATAAATTCACTGCTCGTAAACACCATGGCCCTGATTCTGACCCGCCGGGGCCAGGGTCGGCGGGAGCACCGCCGACAGGCCGGCGGTGCCCCGCAGGGCATTCTGACCGCGGCGGTTTGGCCGCGGTCAGATTCGGAAAACCGGCGGTCTCCCGCCGGTTTTCCGCTGCCCTTGAGAATCCTCCATGGCGGCGG
This sequence comes from Pleurodeles waltl, assembly GCF_031143425.1. Classification (NCBI taxonomy): domain Eukaryota; kingdom Metazoa; phylum Chordata; class Amphibia; order Caudata; family Salamandridae; genus Pleurodeles; species Pleurodeles waltl. The sequence goes on along the minus strand of NC_090449.1, from coordinate 309,413,439 downwards.
AGCGCGCTCCGCCGCCATGGGGATTCTGACACCCCCTACCGCCATCCTGTTCCTGGCGGGTCTCCCGCCAGGAACAGGATGGCGGTAGGGGGTGCCGCGGGGCCCCTGGGGGCCCCACTTTGTATTTCAGTGTCTGCTTTGCAGACACTGAAATACGCGACGGGTGCCACTGCACCCGTCGCACCTTCCCACTCCGCCGGCTCAATTCTGAGCCGCCGTCCTCGTGGGAAGGTTGATTTGCCCTGGGCTGGCGGGCGGCCTTTTGGCGGTCGCCCGCCAGCCCAGGGCAAATCCCAAAATACCCTCAGCGGTCTTCCGACCGCGGAGCGGTATTTTGGTGGGGGAAGTCTGGCGGGCGGCCTCCGCCGCCCGCCAGACTTAGAATGACCCCCCCATATCTTGTGCCCATTTCGAAATACATAGGATAATATATAACTTGATACCTATTTGTCACTCTTCATATTTCACTGTATGAATTGATCTATACGCAGTAGACAATGAAAACAATTGTACGGTGCAGTTTAGGTGTTGACTCTGGGTACCTCGTGTTCTTGAAGAATCTACAAACCTTGTATATCCCAACAACCAAAAGACTCTAGCAAATGTAATAGGGATTTGCTTTTATAAAATAGCCATTTTGAAAATAAATTACTGATAAAAACATTGTCACAAATGGCTGTTTTTTTCCTACTCATTTTCAACATTTCTTCATTTCAACAGTTCGTTTCTTTAGGAAAACCTTGAGGGATCTACAGATATGACCTCTTGTTGAACTCGAAATTTTGTCTACTATTCAGAACTATATAGCTTTCTTGGATCACCCATGGGTTTCACACTGGTTTGCACCACAAACTGGACATAGGTTAAAAGCACACATAGGAAAAATAGCTACCTCTTTGAAAAAATGCCAAAACTATGATTAAAAAAAAAAAATGGATTCAGCTCTGCATGTTCATGGGAAGATGGTGACTTTAGCACATCAAACCATTTGTTGATGCCGTTTTCATGAAAAACAAAACCAGACACCTTTATCCAGGGCTCTATTTTCCCCAAAACTCAAAATGTGGCTCTATTTTGGCAATTTCCTTGGTTCTCTCAAGGGGAATCCAAAAAATATGGAGACCCAAGCACCAACAATCCCAAATAGCCAAAAAAAGACTTAATAGGAGTGTTGTTTGGGGGGGGGGGGGGGTGGGGGGGGTGGGCGGTAGGAGCAGGGGCTGAGGCATCAAATTAGGCCTAGCAGCGAAAGGATTAATGATAAATAGGAAGAATGATGCTAAAGATTTGCTGAGTTTGTTGGTCACTTAATCACACTGCATTTCAAATTTCAGCATTCCGGGCACTCCTGCAGATCCGTGCAGTTAAGAAGAAGCCAGGTGCGCTATCACCAGTCTCCTTCAGTCCCGTGCTTGCTCAGTCTCTGGACCATGATGAACATTCTGTGCGTATATTTCTGTGCCTATTTCTGTGTGAATAGCTGCTAATCACTCTACACTCTGATGCCCAGAGTGTGCAGCTGAGAACAATGTTTTCCCTTGCCAATACGTTTTTATTAGTATTTAAATGTGGTTTCATCTTATTACGAATACGCAGTTAAAATAGAAGCTTGTAATGCTGACCTTGGCCATATATTATTTGCCAGTGGTACATCTGAAAATGACTCTCTGCTGGAGAATGGCAAGCATCAAATGTTCCCCAGAATGTTTATTAAGAATGATCAGATTTTGTGTGTTATTCTTTGACAGCTCTTTAATAGACTTCAAGCTCCCTTTTGTACAGTATGTGGTCATGGTTTACTGATGAGGAATAGATACTATTGGTTGTGATATGATGGTTAGGGCAATGTAGTAATTCAGAATTACATACAATCAAGGTCAGAAGCTGTCAGAAGACGAAGATATACTGTTTCCTACGTTGCTTGTTGAAAAAAACATTGTAAACCCTAGGAGAAAGATCCTACAGATATTGTTGATGATATTGATCAGTAGATAGAAAAACAGATCCAATGATTACTGATGTGTAGCTGGCTTTTCAGAGAACAAGCATTCCAATTATCACTATTATTACTAGTTCTTGCCAACTAACTACCATTCAAGCATTCACAGATTATGAAACTCTTGTGTAAATATAATACAAATATTACTACAGCAATGCTAGATTGTGACAATAACAGTATGTGACTAATTTCCTCACATAGTGGGAATGTGAAAATGTAACCATTACTAAAAAATATTGCTTGCAATGATAGATGCTACATGCATAGTGGCACTAGCAACATACATTTTTCAAGTTGTTAGGAACACCTGATCTTTATATCTTTGCAGCAGTAAATACTTTGTTAAAAAAGCTCTCTCTTCTGCTGACCTCCCTTAATATTGTCAGGTTTGTATGCTAATCATATTTAGAGAGCTTACTAAAAGTTAAAGAATATAGTTTTTTTTTTTTTAGAACAAATGAGTGAGACCTCCAACTGTAGTGTGCAAGTATTAACTGCTGTAATTGAGAATGTAAAGTCCTGCAGTTATTTATTTTGTTTTCATTGCCGAAAATGAAATAATTACTCCAAGAAGAATTACTTAAACTCACCATCTCAGCTCGGGAGCTACAATAAATACTTAATCCCTTAACAGTTTACCATCTTGGCAGGAAACATAACAGAATCCATGACCCAGTCTCCCAGTACGCATTTATTCAGTCACTTAGTTTCTATTGGTGACTGAAGTAGTGCATAATCATGGACATGTGCCAAATTGACTTTTAGTTGAAAAGATATCTGCTACAACTTTAGAAAGGTATCTGCTACTCTAGGCTTTGCTGTGTGTCATACTATATGTGCAAATAAAAGGACCAGAAAAAAATAGGTAAAACCTCATTCAGATATCGAAATCTAAAAACCTAAATTCTTGTGAGTGGATCAATAAAAATAAAAAGTCTGTCAATTTCATGCCACATTAAATAGATCATAATTAAATTAGCGCCAGTTAACATAGTAACACTGAAGACAGTTAATCGCACAACCAGTTCTTTCCAGTACTTCAGGAAAGAAATCTAGGTTATGAAGAAATGAGGAGGCGGCAACAATCAAATCAGAGATGCTTGAATCAGAGCTAAAAGCTATTACGGACATGCGTAACTGGAATTACATGCATATTTTGTTGCAGTTATTACAGAAGTTAGATCTACAATTAAGAATGGGTAAAGTACTAAAGAACTAGAAGACCTAGTCCTGTTCAGACCCGAAATTAAGGAATCTCGGAACAATTATAGAACTATACACAACTGTTTAATTTTGAAAGTTACAGAGATCAGCAGGAGTAAGAGGCAACAATATGTGAAAAGGAGGAAAACATTTCTGAAGTACGACCTTCAAATGCAGAGCAATTTCAAAGAATTATTCAGAACGACAAGCCGGTACCCTAGAGACTGTATACCATAAACCATAATAATTGAGAATGCTTGGCTTCTTGCTCCATTTTTTGTTTTAAATCATCACTACTTTCTTTCATTAAGCCAAACGTCCAGCGGGTTCTCATGGATATTACACTTCTCAAATAAATACAGCTGGACTTTAAATTACAACCTGCTTAAGTTAGAAAAAGGTGAAAAAGCTGAGACTGCACAATTAGTCATTGCTATGGGACTGCCATCAGGAAATCAGTCTGTGTAGAGGAACAGAAATTGTGCTGGCAGATGTCCTAGATTAAAACATTTGGAAAGTGCACAGTGAAAGTAGTATTTTTGGTGACCCATGAAGCATTAGATGATAAGACCATATTTTCATCTCTTTCATTGTTAGTAAGGAGTTGAAAAGTCTGCACCAAAACAAAGTGAAAAGACTTTCACACATGTTCTTTACCCACTTCTTTATTTATATTAAATGATTTTTACAGAATGCTGATCTATGTATGTGCAGAATTTCATAAATATGTGGATGATTAACAGTTCTTCTGAATTTAACTGGTAAAACTGGTACCAACAGAAAGGTTTCAAATACAATAAACAAACATTTTTTGGGCTACATACATTTGGTGATTAATAGACTGTTCCTTATATTTAATGAGACCGAATAAAGGATCAGTAGCACAAAATGTTTCTTCACACTCTTCTTACAACCATTTTTAAAATTTACACTATCTCTAGAGTAAAACACTGGAAATTGCATAGGACCCATCATTGCCAATTGAAATATAAGTGCTTCTAATTGCAGCTGCAGCTCCTCCGCAATGTTGAAGAAGCGTCACTACACAGACTCGGAGCCAGCAGCAGAAAAATTGAAGAATATTTTATTATCTTTTTATTTTTCAACTGCTGGCAGAGCCAGCGTGTGCAGGGAGGGGTGGGGCTGGGCTACGGGAGGGGCGAGGAAGAATGGAGAGGGGTTCACTTATGTGCACATGTCAGTTTCGTTGGCCATCTTCAGCTGGCCAAACAGACATGCACACTTAGGTTTCACCAGCCCAGCTGTATTTGACAGCCAGGTTGGAGAAACAGCACAGACTCTCTATGCATGAGCGAGCGGTAATCTAGCCCACTCAGACCAATCCCCGTGCTGCTCTCATGCTTGATAATAGCATGAGAGCAGCTCAAGGATTGCACAGGGAGTCTCTGAAGCTGCTGGGACCAGGAAGGGGAGCGCAAGACCGCCATCAGCACCAGGCAAGTTTTTAGAAAACGTTTTATTATTATTAAATCCCCGTCCTCCTGCGACTCCTCTCCACATGCTTCCCCCACCCTCCCCGCACTCTTCCCCCCTCTGGAAGAAGCTGCACCAGCAAAAACGTATTCTTTAAAAGACAGATTTTAGCAATTAGTTCTTGAATGCCTGCTGTGAATAAACTGCTATAGAAATATTTAGATGATTTTCTTTTCGTAGGAAAGATCCTGACACAATGTTTTTGAGATGTAGAAATTGTATTGTCCTGTGCAAAACTGTAATAGATGCTGATGGATCCAAGGTCTAAATCACAGAAACAAGTAAAAGAGCCTTAATTTCAAATAGTTCAAACAGGCAGCTCCTGAAGAAGAGATTTATTATAGAAAAAGTCTTTAAAGCTTCTCAGAATGTCATTGACATGCACGTCATTGTACCACAGAATGTCCGTTTGTGCATAGTACCATATTCATTGCAGTGAAGCTGTGGTATACTAGGAGCCGACAGTGGGAAGAGGAGGAGGAGTGATTTTTAAAATAGTTTTGTAGCTCTAGGATACTGTCAAACAGATTATGATAAAATGAATTGAAATGCAACTGAAAAAGTGTAACACTATCTTAAAACAAAGAGTAGAAATCAGAATTCCCTTTAACAAAAGGAAGTCTGTGAGCCCATGGTATGAAAAACATTTTTGTTTTTTTTGTTGTAATTGCTACTTCTCTGTATGAGCTTCCTGTGATAGTGCTTTGTAAGACCCAGATTCTACAAGTTAAACATCATAAAAGTTATGTAGAATCTTTTACAGATTTACACAATCTTTTAATATTCTTTTGTAAATGCCAGGCCTCTTTATTGCAATATATAAGCAATTCTTATACCTTGTTACTACAAAAGTTAACTTATTAACTTTATTAATATATTTTACACTTTTTTGTTAATTCTATCTAATCTTTTTGATAATTTTTTTGATTCAACATTCTCAGTTATTTGGAAAAAGTTCTCAAAATCTGCCATTCTTGTTTACACAGTAGAAGCTTCACTCATGTTGAGAAAAAACAAAGATTTAATTTTTTTTAAAGATTGATAAGTTGGAAAAACATATATACAAATGAAATGAGCATTACAAAGTTATTAAAGCAAAAAAAGAAGCTTATCTGTGTGGGCAAATAATTTTTCTAATTTTTGTTATCACATTAATCAACAACATTCTGCTTTTACAAATTTTTGTTGCAATTGATGGACCTAACTCATTTATAAATCAAGCAGCCTATGTAATGCAAATGTTTATACAGATTTTCAAATTCTCCTACCTCTAATTAGATATACTGATATGTCATTACATTTTATGGTTTGTTGACTCCTTAGTGGTCTGTATCAAATGCTGAAGAAAATGAAATGTGATATGTCTTCTCTTTTGTTTTGGTGGTGGTAGAGATTATAAAGTTTGTTTGTATGTGGCTGTAGATATATATGCCATGCCTACTCCTGCCATCTAAATGTGGGTCTGGAGTTGTGCAAGTTTTTTCTTTGGAGAAGTCTTTTGAGTCACGAGGTCCAGTGATGATGACTCTTGGTGATAATGCTAATGAGTATCACTCCATTGTTAGATTGTTTTCTCTCTGCCTTAGAGTTTGAATGTGTGTGTGCCTTCACTCTGCTTTTGATCCTCTGACGGTTCAATCTTCGGTCCCACTTCAAGTCCCTTATGAAGGTATTGTTTTCATTTGCGTTTTTCAACCTGTTCTACGATGAACAACCTCTCTGGTTCGACTCCGTTTGACCGAATCCCCTTCAGGGTCCATTTTTGAACTCCATCCCAATTTTCCAACAGTGCTCAACTGGTAATGGAACGCACGTCTTTTTGGTTCTGTCACTAAATCTAAGGTCCCCGGTCTACCTCTGCTGTCTGGCCATAGTTGGACTGGATAAATGCTACGGATGCCCTGCCCTCTGGTCTGATGCCAAAAGCACATTTGAAGCCGAAACCTTTGGCATCGACCTCCTCGGACAGAGACCATCAATGCCGACCTGGCTATCGACTTCAAACACCTCAACAGCGCCTTCCACCTCCAAGCCAAAGACATTGGAGCTGAAAATGTAAAAATCTAGTTTCAAGCCCGCTCCTGATGCACCGGTTAAGCCTATTCTGCACAAACTGCAGTAAAAAGTAGAAAATCTGCAGAAATAGATCCACTTCAAAATTGGGACTGGATGAATCCTTGCTATATCTTCCTCTCCTACACTAATGAAAAGGAAGCTTACCTTTGAAGAGGCTTTGGACATGCCAATCCCTCCAAAAAGAAAGACTGTGGACAAGGCTACCAGCCCTGCCTCCCTTCCCCGTCCCTCACTACCACCACCACCACCTCCAGCATCTTCACCTCCACCTTTTCCAGACTCTTCTTCACCACTGCCTCCTCCAGGAGACCCTCTAGAGATTTCACCACTGGGGCCACCCCACTCAGACACTGGTGGGTATGGGTGGAGTTGGGGGCACAGGGAGAGGATCCCTGGGACACTTACTGATCTTCATCCTGCTCGCCCTTCTCCCACTGAGGATGCTACCTCTTCTCAAGAGGTTATAGCTAAGGCTGAAACTTTTCACATTGTAGAGCTACATAAAGAGTTACTAGAGGATGGCGACTTCTTTAATACGCTGTCTACAACACAACGGGCTACCCAGTATCTACCTATTTTAAAAGGTGTGCTTTGTCATTTTGATTTATTTAAAGAACCTATTAGAGCAAGGGTCGTGACACCTAAGGTAGATTAAAAAAAATATACCTGCATCATCTGAACCTATTTTCATTAAAGGACAGCTGCCACCAGATTCATTAGTTGCCATGACAGCATGCAAGAGGACCAACTGCAAAGCTACTGGAGACACCCACCTCCAGACAAGGACAGCATTAGAATAGACGCTACGAGAAAAATAGTGGCCACCCAGTCTGCAAACCTCTAGTCTATTACCAATTCCTAAGCTCTCTTAGCATGCTGTGACTGCGCTCACTGGGATAAAATGGAAGAACTACTCCACTATCTCCCAGAGTAACATAAAAAATGTGGTCAGCAGTTTGTTTTGGAGGGACAAATCTTGCCAGAAACCTCCATATGGTGTGCGCTTGATGCTGCAGACACCACAGTAAGGGGAGTGAACACTAGTATTTTACTTAGATGTCAGGCCTGGCTGAGAATCTCTAGGTTTAAACCTGAGGTCCAGCAGGCTATATTAAACGTGCCTTTTGACAAAGAACACCTATTCGGTCCTCCGGTGGGATGCTACGTTAGAGAAAATCAAGAAAGACACTGAGATGTGAAAGCCATAAGAGGACTTAAAACCTGCTTCCCGTGGGACTTTTTGTAACCCAGCTTACTGTGGGGCCTACAAATCTACCTCTACAGAGTCATCCACCTTCCAATATAAACAACCTCAAGATTCCTACTCAAACGGCTAATACCATGGCTTCTTTAAAGTTAATAATGCCAAATATAGAGGTAAGGTTGCCTCACCCTGTGGAGCTACACTGTTCATCTAGCAGTGACTACCCTAGCCTACCCCCGATCACACAACTCCTGTCAGGGGCAACTACAGCATTTCCTTCCAACCTGGCATTCCATCGCAACAGACAAGGGGGTATTAGCCATTATCCAGCATGGCTATTGTCTGGAGCTCATAACCACACCTCTCAATATTCCACCTTGCACTTACAGGCAAATGCAGGAAAAGCAAACATTACTCAAGCAGGAAGTTCAGGTTCTTCTCCTCCATGTAGTTACAGAACCAGTCCCTCCTAAACATCGGGGCTCTATCAGTACACTTCCAGATGGTCACCTTACAGGGCGTCATTGCCCTTCTTCAATAGGGCTACATTATGGAAACACTAAACCGAAAGGATGCCTACTTCAACAGACCAATACCCCTAGCTCATCACAAATGCCTAATGTGTGTCACAGCAGGCAAACATTGCTCATTCAAAGTTCTCCTATTCAGGGTCACAACCGCACCCAAATCCTTTACCAGATGCCTAGCAGTGGAAGCAGCTTATCTACGTAGACAAAATATCCATGTATTCCCTTATCTGGATGACTGGCTTATCAAAGCCAACACTCATCAGTGCCAGCAACACGTTCAGATGGCAAACCATATTCTCCACAGCTTAGGGTTTACTATCAGCATTCCCAAGTCTTACCTGCATCCGTTGCAGGTTCAGCCATATTTAGGGGCAATCCTAAACGCCCAACTAGTATTGCCTACCCCAATTTCACATGAATTCAAAACTTTCAGGCTCTGCTGCTCCAATTTCAATTGAACCAGCAATTTACAGTGAGGATGGTCATGCTTCTTTTAGGAAGGATGGCTTCTTGCATCGTCATAGTTCACCACGTGCGATTACTCATGAGTCCATTACAAGAGTGACTAGCATAGCAGTGGTCTTAGTCACAGGGTCAGTAAAAGATCTAGTGTTGATAGACCGCCACACTCACCACTATGCAATGATGGAACACCAACCTGTTGAAAGGGTCTCCTGTTCTCGACTCTGTTCCCCACTTCACTCTTACAATGGACGCATCATAGATGGGCTAAGGGTGCATACCTACAGGATCTCACTGTGCAGGGCCTCAGGGATGCCAAGCACCAATCTTTACATGTCAGCTACCTAGAGATTCAAGCTGTTCACCTAGCATTGAAAGCATTCCTACCTCACCTGACTTACAAAGTTGTCCTAGCCCAGATGGACAATATGACAGCCATGTGTTAGTTACAAAACAGGGGGAACACAGTCTCCACAACTGTCCCACCTGTCTCAGAACATTTGGAATTGGGCCCTACATCACAACATTCATTTGTTAGCGGAATACCTTCTGGGAGCAGACAACTTTCAGTCCGGCAAGCAGGATGTAGGAACAAATCCATGAATGGGAACTCCACCCACAAGTCCTCCTTTCATACTTTCACAGGTGGGTGTTCCCTCAAATAGATCTTTTCGCAACCCCCGAAAATTCAGAATGCCCAAACTTCGCCTCCATGTTCCATACCCACTATCCAAGGGAGACGCACCACTGTAAATGATGATGGTGGTGGTCAGGGATATTTGCCTACATCCCCTCCTCCCCCCCTCCACAACACTGCTCGACCTCACTGTGGTTCAACACGAGAAGCTCCCCAACAGACGGACATTCTCACTCAGAACCATGGTGAAATCAGGCACCCAGGTCCCCAGACTCTCAACCTAGCAATTTTGCTCTTGAGGTCATAGTTTGGTTACCTTAACCTCCCACAGAATGCATGAACCTCCTTAAAGGGGCATGTAGACCTACCACTAGAGCTTGCTATGCAGCAAAGTGGAAATGTTTTTGCTGCTACTGTCATGCAAAAAATGGATCCCTTCAAAGCAATGGTACAAGACATTCTCTGCTACCTTCTCTACCTACAGAAGTGTGGGTTAGTGTTCACATCCATAAGGTTACATCTCGCTGATATGGCAACCTATCTCTGAAACAGAAAAATCCTTTCTTTGTTTATGATCCCAGTCATTAAAGCCTTTTGGAGGGGCTCAGAAGGTTTATTCCACCACAAGTTCCACCTGCACCTTCCTGACCATCATTATCGTCCATACAAAACTCATGTGTCCCCCTATTGAAACCCTACGCTCACGCCCTATTTAATTCCTCTCTTAGAATGTGTCATTTTTAGTCGCTTTCACTACACTCAGACGTGTTAGTGAGCTCCAAGCTTTAACCTTGGAAGAACCTTTTTTCCAAATACATAGAGACCTAGTGTTTCTTCATACCAACTCTAAATGTCTCACAAAAGTGATCTCAATTCCGCCTCAATCCGTTTTGATTCTGTTGTACAAAGAGCTCTTCATACATACATTAGATGTTAAAAGAGCACTCATGTTCTGTATTGATAGGACTAAATCCTTCAGAAAGTCTAAGCAACTTTTTATTACTTTTTCACCTCCACACAAATGCAACCGTATATCCAAATCAGGCATAACCAGATGGATAATGAGATGCTTGTTATGTTAAGGCTAAAAGACCATTGCCTGTTCCTTTCAGAGCACACTCTACTCGGTGAGAAGGAGCATCCAGGACCTTTTTAGGAAACATTCCCATTGCTGACATATAAAGCAGCTACATAGTCCATACCACACACTTCTACCAAACATTATTTTGTGGATGTATTAGCACAGGAATAAGCGAGTATTTTACAGGCAGTGCTACATACCACAGGTTAGCCACCGCTTCAGAGGGGGGCTGCTTTACAGCTTGTTCAGGCAAAAAGAACAGATGATGGGGAGAAGGCTGAAAAATATAAACATTCAGCCCTAGTCATATAGAACTGAGTTTAATCCATTGTTTTTGTGCCCACCACCCTAATTTAGACCCAACCATATGCAAATCAGTCTTGACCCTGCTCTCCATGTGAAAGGTCCAGCTCGAACTGCCAGGCCAGGTCCTCCCTGGACCAGAAGCAAGAATCCTGGGATTGAGTTCAGTGTATCGCCCCTCATCAGCCAGCCTAGCTTGGTGGTGAGCGACTGGTGTGCTCCCAGCCCTTTACTGAACACCGCAGCGTCTCGCATACGAGATGGAAGCGCATGCACTCGAGGGCTCGACCCTAAAATGGCAAAGCTAGATGGATTGTTAAATGCATACAAACATGTTGTGCTAAGGCAAAAAGACAATTGCCACAAACTCCTAGGACACATTCCACTAGGAATAAAAGATGCTACTATGGCATTTTTGGAAATATTATTTTAGCTGATATATGCAGAGCAGCTACTTGGTCTACACTGCCCACATTCACAAAGCATTATTGTGTAGCTGTACAAGCACGACACAAGCAAATGTAGGACAGGCTGTTCAAAGAACGCTCTTCCAGACAACAACAGCTCCCACAGGCTAGTCACCTCTTTATGAAGGGACTGCTTTACAATAAATGCAGAGTGTGTGTATCTACAGCCACACATGCCATCGAACAGGAAATGTTACTTACCCAATAGACATCTGTTTGTGACATGTAGTGCTGTAGATTCACATGCTCCCACCCTTCTCCCCAGACACACATGGACGTTGCAGTTATCTTATATTTGTATGTATTTGTATACATGTAGATACACTTGTATGGGCATCTCTTTCTCTATACTTCCTTCTCATTCCTCTTTCTCCCCTGCCTGCGGGAAAACAATCTTGATGCACATGCGCATTATCACCGAGAAGGAGGTCACTTGATCCTGTGACATCTTCTTTGAAGAATAACAACTTGTTAAACTCTGGACCCAACACTAGATGGCAGGATAATTCAGAGCATGTGAATATCCAGCACCACATGCCACAAACAGATGTCTACTGGGTAAGTAACATTTTCCTTATGGTGCAGTGAGGACCTGGTCTGGCAGTTCGTGCTGGATTATTCCCATGGGGAGTCGTGTCAAGACTGATTGCATATGGTTGGGTCCAAACTGGGGTGGCGTGGTGGGCAAATAAATGATGAATTAAGCCCAGATCTTTGTAACTCGGGGTGAATGTTTGCATTGTTTAGCAGTCTGTCCATCATCTATTTATTTTTTTGCCTTTGTCGCCCTAAGTGAAAAGGGTATGCCCAGATGTGGGACTCATGCTCATTGCGTCATTGGATTCAAGCTAGCCTGCCTGATGAAGGGTGATACCGCGAAACCTGTCCCAGGATGCTTCTTTCTCTTAGTCTGTTCAGAGAATGTGTATCTACATCCACACATGCCATCAAAGGGAATCTGTTACTTAGGCTGTAAGCATCTATTTGTTGAATGTAGTGCTGTACATTTAAATGCGCCCATCCTCCTCCACGGAAACCCTAGGGCGTTTCAGGTTTTTCGAATTTTTTATTTTCACGGTATATACATTTAGCATGGTTATTGCATTACTTCCATGTACTGTACACTCCTTTCTTACCCGACTGTGAGGAAACAGTCTAACAATTGAGTTGATGCCCATGCGCAGTGTCACCAGAAGGAGGAGACATTCGACCTTATGACTCAAAAGACTTCTTTGAAGAAAAACAACTTGCAAAACTCCGGACCCAACACTAGATGGCAGGAGTATGCCGAGCATGTGAACCTGTTGCACTACATGCCACAAACAGATGCTTTCAGGTTAACATATTCCTTTGAGATCATTCCCTCGATTTCTTTATTTTTTTATTTATTTTTTTCCCTTCCCTTCAAGCATGTCTGGGTTCCCCATTGCAGGTTTTCGCTTAACCTCACTGTTAATGTTACTTATGTTGATCTTCACCTTAATTGTATCTAAATACTGCCCCTTTCTTTCTTCTTTGGAGTTATGTTTATCACTGCTGATTTAAGTTGGGGGAATTGTTTCTTATCCATTTCTCTCATGGGCAGTTGACATTCTAAGCAGTGTGTAATTTGTACAAAAATAAGTCTCAGGGTCCAGTGTGACACTAGGGCGGCCACTGCAGCTTGCACTGCCCACTTGCCCATCCAGTGCTTCAAAATGGCAGTTCTAATGGCCTGGAAGCATGACTGTTGTTATTACCAAGTGTATATTGAATTGCTAAATTTATGTGCTGTCCTACAGACAGACACACAGTGCCACCATGTGGTAGACTGTCATTAAAAAAAAATAATAATAACTTATTAGGAATTAAGTAATGGTGACAAGCACCTGAAAACACCAGCACAAATTATGCCCCGCACTAACGTCAATATCAGTTTAATGTGCTGAGTGATGGGTGTCCGGCTTGCAAATCAACTTTCAATGCCGCCCTTATGTAGTGAGTGATTTGGCAGCTCATTCATGACTCCTGTAGGGCCTCATTGGGTCAGTTTAAAACATTTTCCAATGTCTCTGTTAATAAATTTTCAGGTGCTTGCAAGACCTTCCGCAGTAGTCTTAAACCAGTGGGATCACTTAACGGATCAGTGTCTACTTTGGAACATACCATTTGATTATTGGTACTTGGTGCGATTTTTAATCATTTTCCCAAAAGTATTTTTCTTAAGATATTGCTTCTCGGTTAGTGATTGTTCATCATTGAAAAGTTACAGTTCAAGACTCAACTGCAAGCAAAACAGTGACTACAGCACATTGATTAAGGGGGTACCTCGGGGATCGGCCATCTGAGTGATCCCATTCAACAGAAGTAGTATCCCCGTGGTCCACATCTTTTAAGAATATCAAATTGGTTGCGCTTGTACACAGATGAAACGCATTTCTTTCTTACATAAGAGCAAGGATCTGTGGACCCTGTGGATTACGCACCACCACAGGAGGCAGGTCCTTCTCCTACCTCGCCCCCAAAACCTGGAACTCCCTCCCAACCAACCTCCGCAAAACCAAAGACCTCCTGCTCTTCAGAAAGAACCTCAAAACATGGTTGTTCGAACATTGACCCTCCTGACACCCCCCACCCCCCAAGCGCTTTGAGACCCTCACGGGTGAGTAGCGCGCTTTATACATTTTTTTGATTGATTGATTGACCGACCCTCACTTAGTTGCTAACAATCTGGATGATGTGCAGCATTGGACCAAGGCTAGTTGGCCCTCAACAGCCAGAAAACAGAGATCCAACTTGTAGGCCAGTGAATGCTTCACATTTACGTTTCCCAGGCTCCCCACTGCAACCTGTACAACAGACCCATAACATACTTGGTGGATGTTTGTTTGACTTATCGGTTGATATTGACCTCTCCTCACTTAACAGTATTTTTTACCAAAAATACATTCTCCAATGTGTGGCAGTTGCACAGAATCCTCCTTCTACTGACACTGTTGTCTTGGTTCTCAATGTTTTCCCTCTGAGGCTGTACTACCGAAAGAGGATCTGACCAAGTCCCTAACATGAGGCTGCCTGTCTCATATTCAGTTTGAGTTGCCTTTATCCTATTTTGGAGGTCCTCAAGTCACTACACTGGATTCCGGTATAAGAATGATCTCAAATTCTGCACAGCGGCTCATTGGGAATTATCTTTAATATCTTTCAGCATTGCCAAGCTATTAAGAGTCCGAAGACAACCAATTACAACCTTTTCTTTGTCTAGGCTTTACAGGTGTAAATTATATGGAAGCAGAGCACTTCCTGTACAAAGTTCCACACTTTGGAACAACTGGTCTACATGCTGAAGATCTGTGAAAGTCTTTCTTAAGTTCAGAAGGAGTCTAAACACTTCTCTTATGGTTGCAACCTCTCCTCAACCCAGCCCCCTTGCAAACTCTGTTTGGTAACTTTGTACGTTTAGATGCCTATGTCTGGCCCTGTGAAATCCTCTTAAGGACCATGCACACCGTTATTAATTGTTCACAAGGCTACATCTAGCTCAGTGGCCGTCTGGATAGTTTTTGTTACCCAGGAGGTCTTTGGTTTCTTCCCTCACCCTTTAATTGTTGTTCTCCAAATTGCAGTCTTCTTGCCTTTCCACTCAAGTGCTCTTAAGTGGCTATCTGTTTTGAAACCATTTTACAGAAAGGAAGTGCAAGTGTGAATATATGAAGATAACCAATTAGGACTCAAATTTGATAAACTAAGATTAGTATTAGATTTAAGAAGTGTGACTCACAGTGTCAAAAACAAGAGAAATTGAAAATTACTGAAATGTAGAAGTGATTGTGTTATGAAGGTAATGTTTATTATTTCCCACGCAACATTTCTTGCAAAAATCATTTTTATTTTTTGACAGTCAAACCATTTCACTTTAGATTTTTTGGATTTATTTCACTTCAAGAAATGTAAACATCACTTTCATACTAGACTCCACTTTAGATAAGATCAAGCCTTTTATAAAGGTGAATAATATCTAGAATTTCCCCCCAAAAATATATAGTTGTTTTGAGAAAACAAGAATCAAAAGAACGTCAGTAGTTTCACGTATATATTACATCCTGTTATTCGTATATTCAATGCTCACTCCTGTTAATCTCCTGAACTAATTTTTTTCAGAAGCGGAAATACCTTTTCTGCATCTTTCTTAGTAGCATTCTAATTGGCGAAGTTTAAGAATGCTTCTAAAAGAATTTCACTGCGAGTCCTCCTATTATTGGTGTTCTACAACATTTTGCCAGTTGTTGTAACTTGTACTCGGAAGCCTATTCAAGTAAACACCCATTTTCAAGTGACTGCTTATCAAGCACATATTTAATAATGTGAAAAAATGGGGTATCCTTTTAAAGAAGCTGTTGGTTCATTTATATAACTTATATTTATTATTTCTTTCTTTTTTTTTTTTTTACTTCGCTCTCTAGTTAGCTGTGGAAAATGTACATTGTTATTTTTGAAGCAATACTTTGCAGTTGTAGCTCTGTTAATATTAATGGCTTGCTTTTGTTGACTGAAATTCCTCTTTTTTTCTCTTTACCATTTGTGTCTCAAATGTTTTCCAGGTTTGAATAGGTCCATCATTTGATTTAAATTATTCTTTTATGCAGGGCTCTGACAACATCCCCCCCGGGTATGAGCCCATATCGCTACTGGAGGCTTTGAATGGCCTTAGATCTATCTCTCCTCAGCTCCCCACTGCACCTCTGTATGATGCCATCACCTACTCTGGAATGGGAGATGGGTTAAGTAGCAGACCTCTGGGTGGAATTGATAGAGTGACTGAGACAAGCCATCAGAAGAACAAGATTAGCGTGTCTCCTGACGGGTGAGTATCGAGCATAATTGAAATTGTAACTCTGATGCTTTATCAAAAGAATAGCTTTGAGTTCCTGGCTTCACCTTGTACAAATGAGGTTAAAGGAGACCTTCTTGATTTAAAGTAGTGCAGTGAAGCATAACCAGAGGCTCTGCCGAGCATCTGGCATGATGGAGGAAAGCAATAGACTATACTGACCTCAGCTGTTGAGCAGAAGCAGAGCCAAGAGGCTCAACTGAAGTTAGACAGTCCAGAAATTCCAACAACTCTTAAAACTGACTTGGGAGCACAAAAGAACAGGTATCCTCTTCTGGTGATCTGAAGCATACTCAAGACTCTACTGATGTTGTTGTGAGAGTGATAAGAGAGACAGGAGTCTTTCCTCACCTCGGAGTAGGGTGTTGCCTCATCCAAAACATTTACTAAATATAGTGGAGAGATTACCAAAATATCCTTTGCCTCGGCGAGACTGTCCTTCTACTATAGAGTGAGTGTTAGAAGAGCTTAAAAAACATCTAAACTCTCTCTGAATAGAAGTATAGGTGAGAATGCCGTTTTATCATTTTGTGATGCAGTTCATATGGATGGAGTTTATCTTCATCTGCTCACTTTAACTTTCAACCCAACGTAAGGAAATAAGAAGCCCTCCTGACTTTACCTACTGATAGAAGTAATAGCTGAAATATGAGCAATCTTGTCTTCGGATTTAGAGCAACATCGAAATTCTAATTTGGGGCCAGATGTACTACCGTTCTGGACCCAAAAAAGTCACAAGTTCTGTTTAGTATTTTTGCAACCAGAAACCTATTTTGCAAGCTGGCCTATATACTAATAGGTTGGTTTGAAAAATAAGGAATAGGAGTGGACCACAGTCTGACCAACCTAAATAATATTAATTAGGCTAGTTGCAAATTGCTACTCATTTCAGTTGGTTAAAATCACAGGTATGGTGGCCTGAAGTGTCAGCAGACATCCGTTAACAGTGATTGATCTTAAAAAAGTTAACTTTTTTTAATAGCAGCCCAATTTTTACTTTCAGTTTAAAAAAAAAACTAAAACACTAAAAAAGTTTTTTTTAAAAGTTTCATTGATAGTTGGAAGTGGTCCTCTGGAGTTTTGTGAATAGGTAACTACCCCAGCTTGGGAGTCATTAACCTTTTTATCCTTTTTATTTGGAATTCTGGTTGCAAACCGTTGATTGATATTCTTACACATGGGCAGCATGTTTGGGGGAGGTTTCAATTGCAGCTTTAATTGTATATGTAATCCTTTAATTCATTTATTATGTATGAATAAAATATTGATATTCACTTTGTTCCTCAGTCTGCAAAATATTGTTGAGAGCACTTTCTGCTCGAGTGGTCAGCTGTCATTTTTAGGTCAAAGTCTACCAATCAGCACAGCTGTCTAGTTTGCTAAAGACATCTTGAGGACATTTAAAAAAGCTGACCTAGGAATGCATTCTGCCTTTTTCTTGTCATTGTCTTTCTTGTTTATAAGTCAAATTGTCTTGCTTTCCATTTGCTGGCTTTTTGTTTTAGACTGTCCTGCTTGAGTTTGTATCTTCCCTTGCCTAAACCTTATCTACAATATCCTTCGAAGTGCTCCCTTTCTGTACATCTTGTTCTTATCCCTCACATTTACTGTGAATTCAAAGACTGAGGTCAGATGTCAAGCACCATGAAAGGTTAAAACCACTATTTGAATAAATGTTGTAGAAAGGCAAAGGTATGAGAAAGAGAACTCATGTAATTTAATTGGGAGCGTTATAAATGCACATTCACTCTAGGCATGTTTTTGAGATTTTAGAATTCTTTGCTAACACCAAAGTTGATTTCATGTTTTTAACAGAAACATTGCTTAATGAATTTCCAAGCACCAATATTGCTAAGTCTGTTACACAAGGAAAATGCAATTACCTACCTCGACCGAATAGGAAAAAGAGGAAGCGGCCTAGCAATAATGTTTTGAAACTGTATCCAATGAACCACTTTTCCTTTAATGGCTTGCCTGAGGCAGAAGGTTTGGGCTTTTTTCTTAAAACTTCAAAACAATCTTCTTTATCAAGCGCTTTAATTTATCATCTCGCTGGTCAAGCTTTTGGATTTCTCAATTCCATAAGCAATGCAATTGCACATCATTGTGTGCAATATATATGTTTTACTGTTTTGGGGGATTTTAATCTCGACTTTGATGAGAGCAAATTACTTTCCCATGGTCTTCTAGAAACGTTAACTGTACTTACTTTGAGACTATTAGTTTCCTTTCCAACTCACTCAGCGGGCTGTTCTAGCTATGACTTCTACTAATCATCAGACCTTTCTAGTGGGTTAGCCACTACTATTACCATGGTCTGATCAATTTTCTGTCCCTTTAGCTGGACCAACTTTAGAAATATGAAGCATTTAATACCAGAGAACACTTGTACAGTACGTAAGTGGGGCAGGAGTAAAGCCCAAGATTTAACAAATTATTTCCCAACATTAACTATGAATATGGAAACAGGCACAGATCAAGTAAATAGTAGGTTGACCTCTGCAAAGAACAAGCAAGGCCAGCCCACGTCATTAGTCTCTTGTAGGCAGTGTAAACTCAGACCCCTGGTTTTCTCAGTCATTAGCAAATGAAAAAAGTAGCTTAAAGTTGGAAATACAATGTCAGAAAAATTACTTTCTGGAGAACAAAGAAAAGTACAAAATGGCACTTAACTCATTAAAATCACTCAAACAATTTTTTTACCTTAAAAAATTCAGACCTATAAGAATGGATTTGGAGAACTACTTAAAATCAAGAAACTCTTCTAACATTAAGCTTGCAGTACTGATGTTACACCTTCATTAGAACTCTGTGCTATACTCTCAGATTGATTTAAGAAGAAAATTGAAAAAATTCAATCATGATGATAGAGACGGAGAACTAACTCATGTTTCCTTCTCAGTTCTAAAGGTTATATTTTCTAACTACAAGCATTTCATCCAGAAAGAGTACATGCCTGGATGGCCCCATTGTAATACCTTGTTACAAACAGTGCACTTTACTATGTAGGCATGGATTTTATTTCCCCGCAAGTTGAGTGTGTAGAAAAACTTCCACACCAGATATTCAGAAGAATCTGATCTTCCCATAGACCTGTTTTTTGCGACCACTGATCTTCCAGTCACATTTGGAGAGGTCTCATACACAGGCGTGCGTTTGGGACTATGGAAATACATGCTGCCGTAGACCCCAGCAGAGATGCTTCTTGTCTTACGTTGGTTTGGTCAGAATTAGGAGATGTGCACACTTTGTATATATAACACTCTCTCTTCCGAAGGAAACACTATTTCTTGTTGAGTGCTAAGTGTTGCCCCAGAAAATTGAGACGCTCTACTGGTGTTGATACTGACTCCTCTGAATTGGCCTGCAGACCTATTGATGCCAGGAGGGATGTTGTTGTGGCATAGGCTTGTTTTGCTTTCTGTACAGAGTCTGCCCTTATTAACCAGTCGCCCAGGTATGGATATACTAAGACACCTGTTCTTCCTATTTGGAAAAGGTTTGAGGAGCTGACATTAAGCCAAAAGGGAGTACCATGTATTAATAATGCTGAGAGCAGTAGGAATTGTCCGTGATGTGGGATTATTGGAATGTGAAAATAAGTGTCTTGGAGGTCTACTGCACAAATCCAATTGTTCTTCCGTATATGAGGGAATATTTGATGAAGAGCTAGCATTCTGAATTTTTCTTTCTTTATATGTTTGTTGAACAATCTTAGGTGTAGTACAGGCCTGAATTGATTACGTTGATTTTTCTTTTGAACTAAAAACTATCTTCATTATACTCTTAAATTCCTTTGATGTTGATGAACTTTCTCTATTGCCTTCTTTTGCAATCAAAAGAGATGGCTCTTGTCTGAGTACGTTAAATAGGTTGTGGTGACTGCTCTGAATGGACTGGTGGTGGAGAATTCGAAAAACAACATATCCATGATGAATGATGCTTAGTACTCATTTGTCTGTTATTTTTCTCCACTCTTCTGGGTAAAATTGCTCAGCTCCCCCCACAGGGGTGGGTAACAGTGGAGGGGGTGGAAACTTCTCATTGTTTCGACTCAGAATTCTTGCCCTTGGTTTTGTGAGGGCTTGTGTAAAGGAGATCATTCCCTCTGGTATCCGTTTTGGAATTATCTTTAAGTTTGCCTTTTTGTTGGTACTGGTACAACCATCTGGGGGTTTGAACCCTATGATAATAGGCACGCTTGTCTCTGGATTTAAATTGTTTAAAAACTTTCTTTTGTTCCTCTAAACCGACAGTCTTGAGTGTTTCTGCCTCATTATTCATGTGGAGCATTTCCTCCTCCGTGTGTTGACGGAATAGGAAGGATCTAAAGAATGGTAAGTTGGCAATTTTTGAATGCGCATCAGGTTTCAATGATGATAGTTTTAGTCAAGACGTACGATGAAGTGAAATTCAAAGAGAGATCGCTGTGGCGGATAGTTTCACGGAATCCACTGCAGCACTGTTGGATTGATTGGATATTAGAGATCCCTCTTTAACCGTCTCCAGATAATCTTGTTGACAGTCAGTGGATAGATCATCCATGAATTATGTCATACTCTCCCAAATTTCATGGTGGTATTTTCCTTATAAAGCTGCAGGATTAGCTTTAAATAGGTGTAGGAAGTTGGCTCTGTATGTGCTATTTCAAAGTAAGGAATAGCATGCACAGAGTCCAAGGGTTCCCCTTAGAGGTAAGATAGTGGCAAAAAGAGATAATACTAATTCTCTATTTTGTGGTAGTGTGGTCGAGCAGTAGGCTTATCAAAGGAGTATTGTTAAGCATTTATTGTACATACACACAGGCAATAAATGAGGAACACACACTCAGAGACAAATCCAGCCAATAGGTTTTGTTATAGAAAAATATCTTTTCTTAGTTTACAGGGAGTGCAGAATTATTAGGCAAGTTGTATTTTTGAGGATTAATTTTATTATTGAACAACAACCATGTTCTCAATGAACCCAAAAAACTCATTAATATCAAAGCTGAATATTTTTGGAAGTAGTTTTTAGTTTGTTTTTAGTTTTAGCTATGTTAGGGGGATATCTGTGTGTGCAGGTGACTATTACTGTGCATAATTATTAGGCAACTTAACAAAAAACAAATATATACCCATTTCAATTACTTATTATTACCAGTGAAACCAATATAACATCTCAACATTCACAAATATACATGTCTGACATTCAAAAACAAAACAAAAACAAATCAGTGACCAATATAGCCACCTTTCTTTGCAAGGACACTCAAAAGCCTGCCATCCATGGATTCTGTCAGTGTTTTGATCTGTTCACCATCAACATTGCGTGCAGCAGCAACCACAGCCTCCCAGACACTGTTCAGAGAGGTGTACTGTTTTCCCTCCTTGTAAATCTCACATTTGATGATGGACCACAGGTTCTCAATGGGGTTGAGATCAGGTGAACAAGGAGGCCATGTCATTAGATTTCCTTCTTTTATACCCTTTCTTGCCAGCCACGCTGTGGAGTACTTGGAAGCGTGTGATGGAGCATTGTCCTGCATGAAAATCATGTTTTTCTTGAAGGATGCAGACTTCTTCCTGTACCACTGCTTGAAGAAGGTGTCTACCAGGAACTGGCAGTAGGACTGGGAGTTGAGCTTGACTCCATCCTCAACCCGAAAAGGCCCCACAAGCTCATCTTTGATGATACCAGCCCAAACCAGTACTCCACCTCCACCTTGCTGGCGTCTGAGTCGGACTGGAGCTCTCTGCCCTTTACCAATCCAGTCACGGGCCCATCCATCTGGCCCATCAAGACTCACTCTCATTTCATCAGTCCATAAAACCTTAGAAAATCAGTCTTGAGATATTTCTTGGCCCAGTCTTGACGTTTCAGCTTGTGTGTCTTGTTCAGTGGTGGTCGTCTTTCAGCCTTTCTTACCTTGGCCATGTCTCTGAGTATTGCACACCTTGTGCTTTTGGGCACTCCAGTGATGTTGCAGCTCTGAAATATGGCCAAACTGGTGGCAAGTGGCATCGTGGCAGCTGCACGCTTGACTTTTCTCAGTTCATGGGCAGTTATTTTGCGCCTTGGTTTTTCCACACGCTTCTTGCGACCCTGTTGACTATTTTGAATGAAACGCTTGATTGTTCGATGATCACGCTTCAGAAGCTTTGCAATTTTAAGAGTGCTGCATCCCTCTGCAAGATATCTCACTATTTTTGACTTTTCTGAGCCTGTCAAGTCCTTCTTTTGACCCATTTTGCCAAAGGAAAGGAAGTTGCCTAATAATTATGCACACCTGATATAGGGTGGTGATGTCATTAGACCACACCCCTTCTCATTACAGAGATGCACATCACCTAATATGCTTAATTGGTAGTAGGCTTTCGAGCCTATACAGCTTGGAGTAAGACAACATGCATAAAGAGGATGATGTGGTCAAAATACTCATTTGCCTAATAATTCTGCACTCCCTGTATTTTAAGAACCACAGGTTCAAATTCTACATGTAATATCTCATTTGAAAGGTATTGCAGGTAAGTACTTTAGGAACTTTGAATCATTTCATTTGCATGTATACTTTTTACATAAAACACAATAAGCTGTTTTAAAAGTGGACACAGTGCAATTTTCACAGTTCCTGGGGGAGGTAAGTTTTTGTTAGTTTTGTCAGGTAAGTAAATCACTTACAAGTCTCAGGTTTGGGTCCAAGGTAACCCACCGTTGGGGGTTCAGAGCAACCCCAAAGTTACCACACCAGCAGCTCAGGGCCGGTCAGGTGCAGAGGTCAAAGAGGTGCCCAAAACACATAGGCTTCAATGGAGAGAAGGGGGTGCCCCGGTTCCAGTCTGCCAGCAGGTAAGTACCCGCGTCTTCGGAGGGCAGACCAGGGGGGTTTTGTAGGGCACCGGGGGGGACACAAGTCAGCACAGAAAGAACACCCTCAGCAGCGCGGGGGCGGCCGGGTGCAGTGTGCAAACACGCGTCGGGTTTCCAATGGTTTTCAATGAGAGATCAAGGGATCTCTTCAGCGTCGCAGGCAGGCAAGGGGGGGGCTCCTCGGGGTAGCCACCACCTGGGCAAGGGAGAGGGCCTCCTGGGGGTCACTCCTGCACATAAGTTCCGATCCTTCAGGTGCTGGGGGCTGCGGGTGCAGGGTCTTTTCCAGCCATCGGGAAATGGAGTTCAGACAGTCGCGGTCAGGGGGAGCCTGGGGATTCCCTCTGCAGGCGTCGCTGTGGGGGCTCAGGGGGGACAACTTTGGTTACTCACAGTCGTAGAGTCGCCGGAGGGTCCTCCCTGAAGCGTTGTTTCTCCACCAGTCGAGTCGGGGTCGCCGGGTGCAGTGTTGCAAGTCTCACGCTTCTTGCGGGGAGTTGCAGGGGTCTTTAAATCTGCTACTTGAAACAAAGTTGCAGTTCTTTTTGGAGCAGGGCCGCTGTCCTCAGGAGTTTCTTGTCTTTCTCGAAGTCGGGCAGTCCTCAGAGGATTCAGAGGTCGCTGGTCCCTTGGAAAGCGTCGCTGGAGCAGGTTTCTTTGGAAGGCAGGAGACAGGCCGGTAGGACTGGGGCCAAAGCAGTTGGTGTCTTCTGTTCTTCCTCTGCAGGGGTTTTTCAGCTCAGCAGTCTTCTTCTTCAGGTAAGTTGCAGGAATCTAAATTCTTAGGTTCAGGGGAGCCCTTAAATACTAAATTTAAGGGCGTGTTTAGGTCTGGGGGGTTAGTAGCCAATGGCTACTCGCCCTGAGGGTGAGTACACCCTCTTTGTGCCTCCTCCCAAGGGGAGGGGGTCACATCCCTAATCCTATTGGGGGAAATCCTCCATCTGCAAGATGGAGGATTTCTAAAAGTTAGTCACTTCAGCTCAGGACACCTTAGGGGCTGTCCTGACTGGCCAGTGACTCCTCCTTGTTGTTTTCTTTGTTTCCTCCGGTCTTGCCGCCAAAAGTGGGGGCCGTGGCCGGAGGGGGCGGGCAACTCCACTAGCTGGAGTGTCCTGCGGTGCTGTGACAAAGGGGTGAGCCTTTGAGGCTCACCGCCAGGTGTTACAGCTCCTGCCTGGGGGAGGTGTTAGCATCTCCACCCAGTGCAGGCTTTGTTACTGGCCTCAGAGTGACAAAGGCACTCTCCCCATGGGGCCAGCAACATGTCTCGGTTGTGGAAGGCTGCTGGAACCAGTCAGCCTACACAGATAGTCGGTTAAGGTCTCAGGGGGCACCTCTAAGGTTCCCGTCTGTGGTGTATTTTACAATAAAATGTACACTGGCATCAGTGTGCATTTATTGTGCTGAGAAGTTTGATACCAAACTCCCCAGTTTTCAGTGTAGCCATTATGGTGCTGTGGAGTTCGTGTAAAACAGACTCCCAGACCATATACTCTTATGGCTACCCTGCACTTACAATGTCTAAGGTATTGCTTAGACACTGTAGGGGCACAGTGCTCATGCACTGGTGCCCTCACCTATGGTATATTGCACCCTGCCTTAGGGCTGTAAGGCCTACTAGAGGGGTGACTTATCTATACCTGCATAGGCAGTGAGAGGCTGGCATGGCACCCTGAGGGGAGTGCCATGTTGACTTACTCGTTTTGTTCTCACCAGCACACACAAGCTGGTAAGCAGTGTGTCTGTGCTGAGTGAGGGGTCTCCAGGGTGGCATAAAACATGCTGCAGCCCTTAGAGACCTTCCTTGGCATCAGGGCCCTTGGTACCAGGGGTACCACTTACAAGGGACTTATCTGGATGCCAGGGTGTGCCAATTGTGGAATCAAAAGTACAGGTTAGGGAAAGAACACTGGTGCTGGGGCCTGGTTAGCAGGCCTCAGCACACTTTCAATTCAAAACATAGCATCAGCAAAGGCAAAAAGTCAGGGGGTAACCATGCCAAGGAGGCATTTCCTTACACAACCCCCCCCCCCCCCCCCCCCAAACGAAAGAGGATGAGACTAACCTTTCCCAAGAGAGTCTTCATTTTCTAAGTGGAAGAACCTGGAAAGGCCATCTGCATTGGTATGGGCAGTCCCAGGTCTGTGTTCCACTATAAAGTCCATTCCCTGTAGGGAGATGGACCACCTCAACAGTTTTGGATTTTCACCTTTCATTTGCATCAGCCATCTGAGAGGTCTGTGGTCAGTTTGAACTAGGAAGTGAGTCCCAAAAAGGTATGGTCTCAACTTCTTCAGGGACCAAACCACAGCAAAGGCCTCCCTCTCAATGGCACTCCAACGCTGCTCCCTGGGGAGTAACCTCCTGCTAATGAAAGCAACAGGCTGGTCAAGGCCATCATCATTTGTTTGGGACAAAACTGCCCCTATCCCATGTTCAGAGGCATCTGTTTCCACAATGAATTGCTTGGAGTAATCTGGAGCTTTTAGAACTGGTTCTGTGCACATAGCTTGCTTCAGGGTGTCAAAGGCCTGTTGGCATTCCACAGTCCAGTTTACTTTCTTGGGCATTTTCTTGGAGGTGAGTTCTGTGAGGGCTGTCACAATGGATCCATATCCCTTCACAAACCTCCTATAGTACCCAGTCAAGCCAAGGAATGCCCTGACTTGAGTCTGGGTTTTTGGAGCTGCCCAGTCCAGAATAGTCTGGATCTTAGGCTGGAGTGGCTGAACTTGGCCTCCACCTACAAGGTGTCCCAAGTAAACCACAGTTCCCTGCCCTATCTGGCATTTGGATGCCTTGATAGAGAGGCCTGCAGATTGCAGGGCCTTCAAAACCTTCTTCAGGTGGACCAGGTGATCCTGCCAGGTGGAGCTGAAGACAGCAATATCATCAAGATAAGCTGCACTAAAGGATTCCAACCCAGCAAGGACTTGATTCACCAACCTTTGGAAGGTGGCAGGGGCATTCTTTAAACCAAAGGGCATAACAGTGAACTGATAATGCCCATCAGGTGTGGAGAATCTTTTCTTTTGCTAGGGGCCATTTTGATTTGCCAGTATCCTGCTGTTAAGTCAAAGGTACTTAAGAATTTGTCAGCCCCTAATTTGTCTATTAGCTCATCAGCTCTAGGAATGGGATGAGCATCTGTCTTGGTGACAGAGTTGAGACCTCTGTAGTCCACACAAAACCTCATCTCTCTCTTTCCTTCTTTGGTGTGAGGTTTGGGGACTAAGACCACTGGGCTAGCCCAGGGGCTGTCAGAGTACTCAATTACTCCCAATTCCAGCATCTTGTGGACTTCCACCTTGATGCTTTCCTTAACTTGGTCAGACTGTCTAAATATTTTGTTTTTGACAGGCATGCTGTCTCCTGTGTCCACATCATGGGTACACAGGTGTGTCTGACCAGGGGTTAGGGAAAAGAGTTCAGCAAACTGCTGCAGGACCTTCCTACAGTCAGACTGCTGTTGGCTAGAGAGGGTGTCTGAGTAGATCACTCCATCCACTGAGCCATCTTTAGGGTCTGATGAGAGGAGATCAGGGAGAGGTTCACTCTCAGCTTCCTGGTCCTCATCTGTCACCATCAACAGATTTACATCAGCCCTGTCATGGAAGAGCTTAAGGCGGTTCACATGGATCACCCTCTTGGGGCTCCTGCTTGTGCCCAGGTCCACCAGGTAGGTGACCTGACTCTTCCTTTCTAGTACTGGGTAAGGGCCACTCCATTTGTCCTGGAGTGCCCTGGGAGCCACAGGCTCCAGAACCCAGACTTTCTGCCCTGGTTGAAATTCAACCAGTGCAGCCTTTTGGTCATACCACAACTTCTGGAATAGTTGGCTGGCCTCAAGGTTTTTACTTGCCTTTTCCATGTACTCTGCCATCCTTGAGCGAAGGCCAAGTACATAGTCCACTATGTCTTGTTTAGGCTCATGGAGAGGTCTCTCCCAGCATTCTTTTACAAGAGCAAGTGGTCCCCTTACAGGGTGGCCAAACAGAAGTTCAAAGGGTGAGAATCCTACTCCATTCTGAGGCACCTCTCTGTCAGCGAAAAGCAGACATGGCAGGAGGACATCCCATCTCCTTTTGAGTTTTTCTGGGAGCCCCATGATCATGCCCTTTAATGTCTTGTTGAATCTCTCAACAAGGCCATTAGTTTGTGGATGATATGGTGTAGTGAATTTATAAGTCACCCCACACTCATTCCACATGTGTTTTAGGTATGCTGACATGAAGTTGGTACCTCTGTCAGACCCCACCTCCTTAGGGAAGCCCACTCTGGTAAAGATACCAATGAGGGCCTTGGCTAATGCAGGGGCAGTAGTCGACCTAAGGGGAATAGCTTCAGGATACCTAGTAGCATGATCCACTACTACTAGGATGTACATATTTCCTGAGGCTGTGGGAGGTTCTAGTGGACCAACTATGTCCACACCCACTCTTTCAAAGGGGACCCCCACCACTGGAAGTGGAATGAGGGGGGCCTTTGGATGCCCACCTGTCTTACCACTGGCTTGACAGGTGGGGCAGGAGAGGCAAAACTCCTTAACCTTCTGGGACATATTGGGCCAGTAGAAGTGGTTGACTAACCTCTCCCACGTCTTGGTTTGTCCCAAATGCCCAGCAAGGGGAATATCATGGGCTAAGGTCAGAACAAACTCTCTGAACCCCTGAGGCACTACCACTCTCCTAGTGGCACCAGGTTTGGGATCTCTTGCCTCAGTGTACAGGAGTCCATCTTCTCAATAGACCCTATGTGTTCCATTTTTCTTGCCATTGGACTCTTCAGCAGCTTGCTGCTTAAGGCCTTCAAGAGAGGGACAGGTTTCTTGTCCCTTACACAACTCTTCCCTTGAGGGTCCCCCTGGGCCTAAGAGCTCAACCTGATAAGGTTCCAGCTCCATAGGCTCAGTTCCCTCAGAGGGCAGAACTTCTTCCTGAGAAGAGAGGTTCTCTTTTTCTTGCTGTGTTGCAGCTGGTTTCCCAGCTGACTTTCCTTTCCTCTTGGTAGGCTGGGCCTTTCTTCCAGACTCCAGCTCTACTTTTTCACCCTGAGCCTTGCACTGTGCCCTTGTCTTGACACACACCAGTTCAGGGATACCCAGCATGGCTGCATGGGTTTTCAGTTCTACCTCAGCCCATGCTGAGCACTCCAGGTCATTTCCAAGCAAACAGTCTACTGGGATATTTGAGGAGACCACCACCTGTTTCAGGCCATTGACCCCTCCCCACTCTAAAGTTACCATTGCCATGGGATGTACTTTAGTTTGATTGTCAGCATTGGTGACTGGATAGGTTTGTCCAGTCAGGTATTGGCCAGGGGAAACCAGTTTCTCTGTCACCATAGTGACACTGGCACCTGTATCCCTCAGGCCCTCTACACTTGTCCCATTAATTAAGAGCTGCTGCCTGTATTTTTGCATGTTAGGGGGCCAGGCAGCCAGTGTAGCTAAATCCACCCCACCCTCAGAGACTAATGTAGCTTCAGTGTGACACCTGATTTGCTCTGGGCACACTGTTGATCCCACTTGGAGACTGGCCATTCCAGTTTTAGCTGGATGGGAGTTAGAAGTGGTATCTTTCTTGGGACAGGCCTTGTCTCCAGTTTGGTGTCCAGACTGACTACAGCTACGACACCAGGCCTTTTTGGGATCAAAGTTTTTACCCTTGTACCCAGAATTGTTTTGTGAAGAGGCTCTGGGCCCACCCTCCTGTGCAGGTTTTTGGGGGCCTGTAGAAGACTCTTTACTATTTTTGTTTTTGGCTGTCTCACCACCTTTCCCCTGGGGAGGTTTTGTGACCCCTTTCTTTTGGTCACCCCCTGTGGAAGTTTTGGACACCCTAGTCTTGACCCAATGGTCCGCCTTCTTTCCCAATTCTTGGGGAGAAATTGGTCCTAGGTCTACCAGATGCTGATGCAGTTTGTCATTGAAACAATTACTTAACAGGTGTTCTTTCACAAATAAATTGTACAGCCCATCATAATTACTTACACCACTGCCTTGAATCCAACCATCTAGTGTTTTTACTGAGTAGTCTACAAAGTCAACCAAGGTCTGGCTCGAGGATTTTTGAGCCCCCCTGAATCTAATCCTATACTCCTCAGTGGAGAATCCAAATCCCTCAATCAGGGTACCCTTCATGAGGTCATAAGATTCTGCATCTTTTCCAGAGAGTGTGAGGAGTCTATCCCTACACTTTCCTGTGAACATTTCCCAAAGGAGAGCACCCCAGTGAGATTTGCTTACTTTTCTGGTTACACAAGCCCTCTCAAAAGCTGTGAACCATTTGGTGATGTCATCACCATCTTCATATTTAGTTACAATCCCTTTAGGGATTTTCAACATGTCAGGAGAATCTCTGACCCTATTTATGTTGCTGCCACCATTGATGGGTCCTAGGCCCATCTATTGTCTTTCCCTTTCTTAGGCTAGGATCTGTCTTTCCAAAGCCAATCTTTTGGCCATCCTGGCTAACTGGATGTCCTCTTCACTGGAGTTATCCTCAGTGATTTCAGAGAGGTTGGTCCCTCCTGTGAGGGAACCAGCATCTCTGACTATTATTTGTGGAGTCAGGGCTTGAGAGGCCCTGTTCTCCCTAGATAGGACTGGTGGGGGGGAATCACCCTCCAAGTCACTATCATCATCCTCTGTGTTGCCATCCTCAGAGGGGTTGGCTCTTTCAAACTCTGCCAACAGCTCCTGGAGCTGTAGTTTGGAAGGTCTGGAGCCCATTGCTATTTTCTTTATTTTACAGAGTGACCTTAGCTCCCTCATCTTAAGATGGAGGTAAGGTGTGGTGTCGAGTTCCACCACATTCATATCTGTACTAGACATTATGCTTCTAAAAGTTGGAATACTTTTTAAGAAACTAAAACTGGTTCTAGAATCTAATTCAAACTTTTACCAAACTTTTAAACTCTAAAAGAAATGCTAACAGGGACTAACACAAGGCCCTAGCAGGACTTTTAAGAATTTAGAAAAATTTCAAAATGCAAAAAATCAATTTCTAATGACAATTTTTGGAATTTGTCGTGTGATCAGGTATTGGCTGAGTAGTCCAGCAAATGCAAAGTCTTGTACCCCACCGCTGATCCACCAATGTAGGAAGTTGGCTCTGTATGTGCTATTTCAAAGTAAGGAATAGCATGCACAGAGTCCAAGGGTTCCCCTTAGAGGTAAGATAGTGGCAAAAAGAGATAATACTAATGCTCTATTTTGTGGTAGTGTGGTCGAGCAGTAGGCTTATCAAAGGAGTATTGTTAAGCATTTGTTGTACATACACACAGGCAATAAATGAGGAACACACACTCAGAGACAAATCCAGCCAATAGGTTTTGTTATAGAAAAATATCTTTTCTTAGTTTATTTTAAGAACCACAGGTTCAAATTCTACATGTAATATCTCATTTGAAAGGTATTGCAGGTAAGTACTTTAGGAACTTTGAATCATTTCATTAGCATGTATACTTTTTACATAAAACACAATAAGCTGTTTTAAAAGTGGACACAGTGCAATTTTCACAGTTCCTGGGGGAGGTAAGTTTTTGTTAGTTTTGTCAGGTAAGTAAATCACTTACAAGTCTCAGGTTTGGGTCCAAGGTAGCCCACCGTTGGGGGTTCAGAGCAACCCCAAAGTTACCACACCAGCAGCTCAGGGCCGGTCAGGTGCAGAGGTCAAAGAGGTGCCCAAAACACATAGGCTTCAATGGAGAGAAGGGGGTGCCCTGGTTCCAGTCTGCCAGCAGGTAAGTACCCGCGTCTTCGGAGGGCAGACCAGGGGGGTTTTGTAGGGCACCGGGGGGGACACAAGTCAGCACAGAAAGAACACCCTCAGCAGCGCGGGGGCGGCCGGGTGCAGTGTGCAAACACGCGTCGGGTTTCCAATGGTTTTCAATGAGAGATCAAGGGATCTCTTCAGCGTCGCAGGCAGGCAAGGGGGGGGCTCCTCGGGGTAGCCACCACCTGGGCAAGGGAGAGGGCCTCCTGGGGGGTCACTCCTGCACAGAAGTTCCGATCCTTCAGGTGCTGGGGGCTGCGGGTGCAGGGTCTTTTCCAGCCGTCTGGAAATGGAGTTCAGACAGTCGCGGTCAGGGGGAGCCTGGGGATTCCCTCTGCAGGCGTCGCTGTGGGGGCTCAGGGGGGACAACTTTGGTTACTCACAGTCGTAGAGTCGCCGGAGGGTCCTCCCTGAAGCGTTGTTTCTCCACCAGTCGAGTCGGGGTCGCCGGGTTGCAAGTCTCACGCTTCTTGCGGGGAGTTGCAGGGGTCTTTAAATCTGCTACTTGAAACAAAGTTGCAGTTCTTTATGGAGCAGGGCCGCTGTCCTCGGGAGTTTCTTGTCTTTCTCGAAGTCGGGCAGTCCTCAGAGGATTCAGAGATCGCTGGTCCCTTGGAAAGCGTCGCTGGAGCAGGTTTCTTTGGAAGGCAGGAGACAGGCCGGTAGGACTGGGGCCAAAGCAGTTGGTGTCTTCTGTTCTTCCTCTGCAGGGGTTTTTCAGCTCAGCAGTCTTCTTCTTCAGGTAAGTTGCAGGAATCTAAATTCTTAGGTTCAGGGGAGCCCTTAAATACTAAATTTAAGGGCGTGTTTAGGTCTGGGGGGTTAGTAGCCAATGGCTACTCGCCCTGAGGGTGAGTACACCCTCTTTGTGCCTCCTCCCAAGGGGAGGGGGTCACATCCCTAATCCTATTGGGGGAAATCCTCCATCAGCAAGATGGAGGATTTCTAAAAGTTAGAGTCACTTCAGCTCAGGACACCTTAGGGGCTGTCCTGACTGGCCAGTGACTCCTCCTTGTTGTTTTCTTTGTTTCCTCCGGTCTTGCCGCCAAAAGTGGGGGCCGTGGCCGGAGGGGGTGGGCAACTCCACTAGCTGGAGTGTCCTGCGGTGCTGTGACAAAGGGGTGAGCCTTTGAGGCTCACCGCCAGGTGTTACAGCTCCTGCCTGGGGGAGGTGTTAGCATCTCCACCCAGTGCAGGCTTTGTTACTGGCCTCAGAGTGACAAAGGCACTCTCCCCATGGGGCCAGCAACATGTCTCGGTTGTGGCAGGCTGCTGGAACCAGTCAGCCTACACAGATAGTCGGTTAAGGTCTCAGGGGGCACCTCTAAGGTGCCCTCTGTGGTGTATTTTACAATAAAATGTACACTGGCATC
Organism: Pleurodeles waltl; assembly: GCF_031143425.1. Lineage (NCBI taxonomy): Eukaryota > Metazoa > Chordata > Amphibia > Caudata > Salamandridae > Pleurodeles > Pleurodeles waltl. Next base: position 309,381,110 of record NC_090449.1, on the reverse strand, counting down.
AGTGTGCATTTATTGTGCTGAGAAGTTTGATACCAAACTCCCCAGTTTTCAGTGTAGCCATTATGGTGCTGTGGAGTTCGTGTAAAACAGACTCCCAGACCATATACTCTTATGGCTACCCTGCACTTACAATGTCTAAGGTATTGCTTAGACACTGTAGGGGCACAGTGCTCATGCACTGGTGCCCTCACCTATGATATATTGCACCCTGCCTTAGGGCTGTAAGGCCTACTAGAGGGGTGACTTATCTATACCTGCATAGGCAGTGAGAGGCTGGCATGGCACCCTGAGGGGAGTGCCATGTCGACTTACTCGTTTTGTTCTCACCAGCACACACAAGCTGGTAAGCAGTGTGTCTGTGCTGAGTGAGGGGTCTCCAGGGTGGCATAAGACATGCTGCAGCCCTTAGAGACCTTCCTTGGCATCAGGGCCCTTGGTACCAGGGGTACCACTTACAAGGGACTTATCTGGATGCCAGGGTGTGCCAATTGTGGAATCAAAAGTACAGGTTAGGGAAAGAACACTGGTGCTGGGGCCTGGTTAGCAGGCCTCAGCACACTTTCAATTCAAAACATAGCATCAGCAAAGGCAAAAAGTCTGGGGGTAGCCACACCAAGGAGGCATTTCTTTACAATAGGTGATTGACAGCTGTGCCACACATTTTCTTCCCAATGGCATCCATCCTTTTGCTCTCCCGGTCTGGTGGGGCTGCAGGTTCTGAAGAAGATGCATGCCTCCTCCTTACTGCCATCACAGTAACTTAATCCGGTTTTGGATTGGATTGAGAAAGTCTGGATCTTGTTGCGGAGGTCTGTATTTTTAAAGTAGCCTCGGAGTGGGCTGGAACTGTGGCTGAATTTAAGAATTTTCTGTGGGCTATTTCCATGAGCCCTGGGAGCATTGGTAGAAGAGGTCTAGTAGAAGCTCCGAGTTAGAGAGTCTCCAATATGGCCAAATCTGATGGCTGAAGGGCGTTCATCTGTATATTTAATTTAGAGGCTCCCCTTACTAGAGCATCTTGGAATGTTGAGATGTCATCCAGTGGCGAAACCCTACTTGGACACTGTGCTGGAGAAGTTGGGGTATGAGAGGTGGTAGTAGAATCAAGTGATCTGGATCGTGAGGATGAAGTCCTTGTCATTGGTGTTACCGATCTTGGAGGTGGCGTTTTGACAGGTGATGGCGCTTTCCATTATCTAACTGGGGACATAGAGGTCGTTCTGGTGCATTGCCTTACCGAAGAGAAATTCAGTGGTTGTAAATGAACCTGTAGATAGTCCTCAGGTGGTAACACAGGACATGTTGGTGGTAGACTTAAGTCTTGTTCAGGTGATGGAGGGGCTGAACATTGTGACGAGCCTGACCACTGAGGTGAGGATAGAGGTGTCATCGGCGTCATACAAGATCTTTTAGGCATATATATAGCCCTCTGCAGTGACAAATATCTCCTTGACGTCGAGTGGGTACCAGGCATAGACATCAAGTGTTGAGACATATGTCAAATGGTGAGATTTCGACTTTGACTATATCATCTAATGCGATCAATGGGATCATGACGTGGATCAAGAATGTGCCACTGGCGCTGTGGAGATTTTCGGCATTAAGGTGAGTCCCGCCGCTGATCTTGAAGTCAAATGGTGATAACGTTGGTGTCCTGTCGACGTTTCGCCTTGTCTGGAAGGCGAACAGGATGGTGCCAAACCTTTCAATGGTGAAGATTTTGACGTTGAAGCATGACGACGATGAGAATGGTGGCGACGACTGTGTCGAGAGGGAGACTTCTTGGAAGCAGATCTCCTTTTGTGGGAGTCTCTACCCGCCTTTTTCTTCTTCTGAGGAGGCTGACAGGATGAAGATCTCTTCATTCTCCTCTTTTTCTTCCTCTCCTGTTCTGCTCTCACGTCCTCCATCCAGCCCCCCAACTGAATGCTTTCTCTGTCGTTCTTTTTTACATTTTATTTTTACAAATGTCACAGCCCTTAGAGGGGTGTTGAGGTAATAAACATACCACACACACTTTATGGGCATCTGAAAACGCTTTCTTCCTGCCACAAGCAGGGCACTTTGTGAAGAGAGCTGGCATTGTTTAAAAAGTTTCTCCAGCAAGGAGGAAAACAAGAAAAAATGTTTTACTTGACAGAAGAGGTGTAAAAGTGTCAAGTGAAAATGCTTTCAAAAATACCGAGAAAAATGTGTCACAGAGATTTGGTTAAAAAAAAATCACCTGAAGTGTTCTGAGATCCTACCTGAAGGAACCCAAACAAAGAGCTGACTCAGTCAGGCAAACTGCCACTGCAGTGCATTGTGGGAAGGGGTCTCAAGGATCCTTAGAGATGCAGATCTTAATTCCAAGCTTTCATTGTTAGCCTACCAGGCAGTTTTTTTCCTATCATGCTGTTTATGTCAAGGACAGCCTATTTCTATGACAATGTGTTGCAGGTATTAAAAAAGGCCCTTTTTTCACTATTGTTTGTACTACACTATTACAGCATTTCAAGGAAATGCATCACTGATAGAAGATGATTCCAGTTTATGACTATCAATGAAGATCCTACGATGCAGAACTAATTCTAATTGTTTGAGGTTAGGGAATGCTAAAAGCAGTTTGAAACTGAGGACTGTAGCTGTCGTTTTCAAAATGTCTATGTTTTAGGCATATTTTTTGGACCACTGTACAGAGAACATGTCTGCGACTCAAAGGTGTGCCTTTGCTACAGAAGAGGAGTTATGAATATTTGTTCACAATTTGAAAGACTTACCTAGCTATTGTGACTGTATTATTCCACAGAAAACGTTCTTGTCCCTTAAGACATACCACATGACTCTCGGCTATAGGAAACATGCACGCTGTTTTTGCTGTAACGTTCTGTTTTGAGGATACAAAAGTTATTCAAACTTCATGTATAGCTTGTGAATAGAATGACCAGCAAAGGTGAAATCCAGAGGGAGCTGCTCAGGATAGCGGTGAAGATCAGACTGAAGACCCTAGGTCTTCACCATAGTCTGTAGTATGGCAGGTGTTCTGTATCCTGGCTGGATAGAAATGCCATCATCAAAATATGGCATGGACACGTTATGTGACCAGAAACTCAGCAGGGGAAGTTGTGGAAAATATTAATTCTGGACATTATCAATGCACAAGAATCTTACTGCTTGTCATCAAAGACAATTTAATTCAACCAAAAGGAACGGGGTCTCTGGAGAGGCTGCATCTCCAACTGCTGCAACATTACAACACACATCCCTCCTGGCAGTACATCACCTCAGGAGTTCCTGGAACAGAAGAAACATATATGCTTGACAAAGGCTTTGTCTGTATTGGCCTACACTGTCTTGTCTGCAGGATGGTGTTCGCCTCTGGAGTGCAGAGTGTGCGAGCACAAAGAAATAGTTATTTTGTGTCTTTAAAGATGGAAAGGTTTTTAAAACCAAGTTCCTATCTTCAATAAGGGAAAACACAAAAACTTCTTTGAAAACGATTCTTTCTGAAACTAACTTTAGAGGTATAAACATATGTAAGTATTTTTGTTTTTGTTTTCTCTTTCTGAGTTCGAAGGTTAGTTCAGGTGTGGCGTATGACAGAAGCACTGTCAGTCAGTAACAGACTGCATGAACATAACAAGTGAGTGAGTGGGATTGTGCTACAAAGGTTGCCTGCAGGACCTGATCTTCCTCCAGACCTTGAACCTAACCCACCACAGACTGACAATCAATGATGCGCATAGCTTATGGCCTTGTGCAGCACGTATTGCCTGACCTGGACTTCTGCTTCACCCTATTGAGGGGCCAAGCACAGTTGAGCGTGGTTCCCTTCGTGAGTAGCGGGGTGGTCTCCCAGAGGTCCTGACTCGTCCCATTCCCCCTTTTCCACAGGGGTAAGGCCATGCAAAGTGGGTGTTGGTTGTAGTACTTGACCTCAGTCCAAGCCTTGCACCCCCATTCTCCAACTGCTGATAAGCCCAGTCTTTAAATGGGCTTCAGGGCCTATGCTGAACTCCAAGGGAATCCAACTACAGTGCACACTGGTCAATGTAAATAACGTAAAATACTATCTGCGCAGACAGGATGGCATCTTTCTAGTGCAAAGTACCTCTTGCACTGGAAAAGAAACACTCTTGCAACACTGCCATTTTCTCTGACTTCTCTGCTATAACCCCTAATAAATCAGGCACTTTGTTTTATAAATTACCTTAGAATGGTTAACTCACTTGAGGTAGACCCTGGCAAAATCACACTGGTACATCTTTTCTATTTTAAAATACCAAAAATAAATGCCCCTAAAAATTGCACACATCAAATCTTTCTTGATGTTCTTTATGAAACATGGAGTTGCATGGTAAATGCACTTGCTGCTTTATTTCTCACTTCTACAGTGGTCAACACTACAGTTTTTATTATGAAAATATTTCACTTGGCTTCCATTTAATTTCCTTTTCTATTTTATAATCGTAACAAAAGCAATACTTCATGTATCCTAGACAGTAAAGTAAGAAAATTAGTCACTTGCACAAAACATTTAGTTCTCAAACTACCCTATCTCTAACACTCAGTTGTGAGTCTTTGACATCTTCCTGTGAAAACATGATGTGCACATTCCTCCTAACATATCTCCTCATCATTTTCAAGGAATGCTACACTTAAGTGAATCTCCAGGGTCAAGCAGAAATAATCCAGTAAGTTAAGTTTTTTTTTTATTGTTTAGGGCAAACAAAGGCATTGGTTAAACATGACAAAAGCTTAAAATAATTACCCAATAACAAAACATCCCTTTTTGTGCAGCAGTTTCCAAGGCTACAAGATCAGACCAGGCTACCAGTTGCTAGCATGGACAAAAGTTATCCACATGTTGCCTGGTCTTCAGGAGACTAACTTTAAAATCATTAGTAGTCCTTAGTATCACATTATGAGCCTAGACCAATTACTGCAAAGACCATACTTTGCAGTGCTTGGTGTAAACATGCAAAGCTGAAATGAATCTGTTTTGTTTCTGCAAGGCACAAGCCTAGTCTGTAGGTTAACTCTCACTGTACCTGTACTATGATTTAAGGTACACTGTACCATTAACATTTTGTTTTACTTTACAGCCAATCAAAATGTAATTACCTTAAAACATATGTTTTTTTTATACAAATGACTGTTTTTTGGTGAGGACTTCTCAAACTGCAGCTTCTTCTCTGAGGTGTCTTAGATTCATAGTTCGTGTGTGGATAGTTTGCCACATGATTGTGCACTGCGGTCCTGAGTGTGCAACAAACTGCATCCTTGACAAGGATATGGGGTTCTCTAAAATGGACATTACTTGGGTTGGCAACTGTGGAATGAATTGGCATCAGCTTCTGGTTGAAATCCTATTGACAAGTGAGCAGCCAAATGTAATGATTGTGAAGGGAATAATTTAGACATAGTTACTAGTGGTGCTTTATTATTTTAAATGAAAGAAACCTTTGCAAAGTTATTTCATCTCTTCCCCCGCACTGCCTTTGTCAATTCCAACATTTGTCAAAGGTAGAAGTGGAAATGATCTGACCAGTTTCATCCTCAAATAGGCAATTCCCAGGAACTTGTCAAAGTGATTTCTGCATACCTCCTCATGAACAATAACATTGTGTGACATGCCTGGTAATGTCCGAAGTTCTTCCTCAGCAGCCTGAAAAAATATATCCAATTCTATCCGTAAGTGTGCCCGAAACACATAATGAAGGCAAAGGCCCTTCTTAGAGCGAACTATTCTATGTAAATATGATTTTTGTTTACTAATAAAATTTTTTTACCAGGGTTCTTGGGTCCTCAGTTCCAAGATACAACCCCATTTTGCTGCACAGTTTTCCCCTAGCTCCCATGAAGGTTCCACCAAAGAATCACAGATTAAACCAATTACATATAAAAAATGAACTGGACATTAATTCCATAAGATGTACTTAGGCCCTGGGCTGGTACTGCAGCTAGGGCTTGTGCCTCACCCTCTGCAGACATAATTTCTCCTACTGTCCTCTGAGGGCCTTTGGCCCATGTTGGTCATGGCCGCCTGTATCCAACCCTCCGGGAGCCTCTGTCACCCACTGTGCTTGTCCTTCAGCTGTGTGCTGTATGAGTGACCTGACGAGCCTTTGACTACATGGGGCACGTGACCTGGCTGTTGTCCAGGCCCTGAGTCTAACCCTCCACAGGCATCCAGCCCCTATTGCTCACAGCCTTTGGCCAGGTCTAACGTATGTACACCAAATCAAGCAAAACATTTGGCACTTCCATGAGTAAAGTGTTACCTTCATGCCAAACTTGGTGTAATTCCCTTCAGTCATTTATTTTTTCTGTGTCAAACAGAAAGATTCCTATGAGAAATGGCACAAACACACACACTCTCCTCTTTCTCTTTTTTCTTGCCCCCCGTGACAGATCTGCATGAAACAACCCAGATTGGATGTACTTTTTTGGAACGTTTCGTGCAGATTTCATTGATCTGCGCCAAAGATAATAAGAAAATGCGTTTCCTATTGAAACTCTGATATAACCTTAACTACACACTGGTAGTGTACAAATAAAATGTGTGTGTATATGTATAAATGTGTATTTTATTCATATATATATATATATATATATATGTTCAATGGCATGTGTAGCTGCAGATACACATGCTGTGCACTGTTCTTGCCATCTAGTGTTGGGCTCGGACTCTTACAAGTTGTTTTTCTTCGAAGAAGTCTTTTCGAGTCACGGGACCGAGTGACTCCTCCCTTTCGGCTCCATTGCGCATGGGCGTCGACTCCATCTTAGATTGTTTTCTTTCTGCCATCGGGTTCGGACGTGTTCCTCTTCGCTCGGTATTTCGAATCGGGAAACTTAGAAAAGAATCGAAAATTTGTCGGTATTGTTTACGTTCGGTACCGGTTTAGTTTTATCGTATCGGCCCGATATCAAGACCGCTTCGGTGGCCCTTCGGGGCTTCTGATCTTCACCAAGGCCTGGTCGGCCTGACCACACCCGTCGTCAAACACTAATGGACTGGACTCCATTCCGTTTCTGTCCTAAGTGTCACGCCAAGTATCCTTATACAGACCAGCACTGGGTCTGTAACCTGTGTTTGTCGCCCGAACACAGAGAGGATACTTGTGAAGCTTGCCGAGCGTTTCAATCCAATAAGACCTTAAGAGATCGACGCGCACGACGACTACAGATGACGTCAAGCCGAAACAACATCTCGACGTCGAGGAAGAAGAGATGAGAATTTCCATCCAAGAATCGGACTCAGACGAATCCGACGGTGATCAACCTTCAACGGCGCGGCAAACAGTGAGTACACCTCCCCCGTCCCACACCCAGGGTCACACCAAAAAACTAAAGGCCACGGGGACGCCACTGCCAGAAGGCCATGGCTCAACCCACTAAAAAGAAGGTGACCAAGTAACATCGGCACTGAAAAAGGCCAAGGATTTGCCAAAGACTTCCGACTCCGGTCGAGAATCCGGCACCGAAAAAAGTCGGCATCGAGTAATCGAGTCGGGCAAGCCTCGAAAGAGCTTATCGGATCTGAAAAAGACAATTTCGATGGGAATTTCGGTACCGAAAAAAACGGCTTCGAAGCCGAAACGTTCTTCCTACACTGAAGAGCAAGGGCTTTCTCTGCAGCTCAAAGAAAGGCACAGATTTGAGCAGGAACTGGATTAAGAAGAACATGACCAAACACAGCAAAGGTTACAAATCCAGAAGGACACAGGGAAGATACAAACCATCCCTCCACTCAAGTCAAAAAGAAAACTGGCTTTTCAAGAGACTGAGATGCAACCAAAAGCCAAAGTGGTTAGAGAAAAGTCACCACCACCACATTTCTCACCACAAACATCCCCACTGCAATCACCACAATTGTCACCAGTGGGTACACCGATGGCGCAGTCACCCACACATACTGGGATGACCCAAGATGATGCGGATCCCTGGGATCTATACGAGCCATTTATATCGGACAACAGCCCAGAGTGTTATCCAACCAAGCCTTCACCACCAGAGGACAGTACAGCATACACGCAGGTACTGGCCAGAGCTGCTAAGTTCCACAACGTAACAATGCACTCAGAACCGGTGGAGGATGACTTCCTGTTCAACACTCTGACATTCACGCATGCATCCTACCAAAGTTTACTAATGTTACCGGGCATGCTTAAACACGCACAACAGGTCTTCCAAGAACCTGTAAAAGGGAGAACCATCACGCCAAGGGTCGAAAAGAAATATAAACCGCCCCCGTCAGACCCAGTGTTTATTACTCAACAGCTCCCTCCAGACTCAGTGGTTATGGGGGCTGCAAGAAAAAGGGAAAATTCACAATCATCAGGGGATGCGCCACCCCCTGATAAGGAGAGTCGAAAATGTGACGCTGTGGGGAAAAAGAGTGGCATCGCAAGCAGCTAATCAGTGGCGAATTGCCAACTCTTAGACAGGGCGCACTGGGACAAAATGCAAGACATCATCCAGCATTTGCCCAAAGAACACCAAAAACGTGCCCAACAAGTGGTTGAAGGAGGACAGGCCATATGAAATAACCAACTCCGGTCTGCCCTAGACTCTGCTGATACAGCAGCACGGACTGTCAACACAGCAGTAACTATCCGAAGGCATGCATGGCTGCGAAGTTCTGGATTTAAGCCAGAAATACAACAGGCGGTATTGAATATGCCGTTTAATCAACATCAGCTATTTGGTCCGGAAGTGGATACTGCAATCGAGAAAATGAAAAAAAGACACGGACACGGCCAAAGGCATGGGTGCGCTCTACTCCTCACAATACAGAGGAACATTTAGGAAACCACAGTTTAAGGGGGGGGTTTAGACAACAGCCATCAGAACCATCCACCTCCCAAACAAAACCCACCTACCAATCTCAGTACCAGAGAGGGGGGTTTTGTGGTTCCTATAGAGGACAATTCCCAAGAGGAAGAGGGAAATTCCAGCCCTCCAAGCCAAGCCCTAGCAAACAGTGACTTCAATGTCACACTTCCCCAACACTTATCACCAGTGGGGGGGAGGCTAACCAAATACAAACACAATTGGACACACATTACCACAGACACATGGGCCCTATCAATTATCCAACATGGTTATTGCATAGAATTCACAACATTCCCTCCAGATGTTCCACCAAAACCGCACAAATTGTCTCCACAACACTTAGACCTATTGCAAATAGAGGTCCAAGCACTGCTACAAAAACAAGCCATAGAACTAGTACCCTATCACAAGAAAGGGACAGGCGTTTACTCCCTGTATTTCCTTATCCCAAAAAAAGACAAAACGTTAAGGCCTATCTTAGACCTCAGAACACTGAATCTCTTCATCAAATCAGATCATTTCCACATGGTAACACTTCAGGTCGTAGTTCCCTTACTAAAACAAGGGGAATACATGACAACACTGGATCTCAAGGATGCGTATTTTCACATACCCATCCATCCATCTCACAGGAAATACCTCAGGTTTGTAATACAAGGCAAATGTTACCAATTCAAAGTATTGCCATTCGGAATAACAACAGCCCCCAGGGTATTTAGAAAATGCCTAGCTGTAGTAGCAGCTCATATAAGAAGACATCACATGCACGTATTACCATATCTGGACGATTGGCTAATGAAAGCCAACACTCAACAACAATGTCCCGTTCACACGCAATACGTAATAGATACTCTACACAAACTAGGGTTTTCTGTCAATTACCAAAAATCTTGTTTACAGCCATCCCAAATACAACAATATTTAGGAGCAACACTCAACACACAAAAAGCAACTGCCACTCCAAGTCCATAAAGGGTGCAGTTGTTTCAAAATATAAAATCAAGCATGCAACCAAACCAACAAGACACGGTCAGGTTTGTGATGAAACTATTAGGCATGATGTCCTCAGGCATAGCTATTGTCCCAAACGCAAGGCTACACATGCGGCCCTTACAACAATGCCTAGCAAAACAATGGACGCAAGCACAGGATCAACTCCAAAATCTAGTGTTGATAGACCGCCAAACACACACTAAGCTTCAATGGTGGAACCAGGAAAATTTAAACAAAGGGCGGCCTTTCCAAGACCCAGTGCCTCACGCCATTCTCACAACAGACGCATCCATGATTGGGTGGGGCGCACACCTCAACAATCACAGCATACAAGGTCAGTGGGACAATCAGCAAAAACAACTCCACATAAATCACTTAGAACTGTTAGCAGTCTTTCTAACAATGAAGGCCTTTCAACCCCTTCTAGCCCACAAACACATTCTTGTCAAAACAGACAATATGGCAACAATGTATTGTCTAAACAAACAGGGGGGGGACACTTGTCACAGCTGTGTCTCTTAGCACAACAAATTTGGCATTGGGAAATTCACAACAACATTCGCCTAATAGCACAATATATACCAAACATTCACAATCAGTTAGCCGACAATCTCAGTCGAGATCACCAACAAACTCATGAGTGGGAAATACATCCCCAGATCCTACAACATCACTTCCAACACTGGGGGACACCAAACATAGATCTGTTTGCAACAAAAGAAAACGCAAAATGCCAAAACTTTGCGTCCAGATACCCACACCCTCAGTCCAAGGGCAATGCTCTGTGGATCAGCTTGTCAGGGATATTTGCTTATGCTTTTCCCCCTCTCCCGCTCATTCCTTATCTGGTCAACAAACTGAGTCAAAACAAACTCAAACTAATACTTATGGCACCAACTTGGGCACGCCAACCCTGTTACACATCACTGTTGGACCTATCTGTGGTACCCCACATCAAACTACCAAACAGACCAGATCTGTTAACTCAACACAACCAACTGATCAGACACCCGAATCCAGCATCGCTCAACCTAGCAATCTGGCTCCTGAAGTCTTAGAATTTGGATACCTAAACCTTTCCAAAGAGTGTATGGAGGTTATTAAACAAGCAGGAAAACCCACAACAAGACATTGTTACGCTAACAAATGGAAAAGGTTTGTCTGCTATTGCCAGGCTAATCAAATTATGCCATTAAACGCCTCCACACAAAAGATTGTAAGTTATTTACTACACTTACAAAAGTCCAATCTAGCCTTCTCTTCCATTAAAATACATCTCACTGCAATATCTGCTTATCTGCAGATTAAACATTCAAAATCACTTTTTAGAATCCCAGTTATTAAAGCCTTTATGGAAGGACTAAAAAGAATCATACCCCCAAGGACACCACCAGTACCTTCGTGGAATCTTAATATTGTATTAACACGACTCATGGGCCCACCATTTGAACCCATGCATTCTTGTCAAATACAATTTTTAACTTGGAAAGTAGCTTTTCTAATAGCTATCACTTCACTTCGAAGAGTTAGCGAAACACAGGCATTTACTATTCCAGAACCATTTATACAAATACATAAACATAAAGTGGTTCTCAGGACAAATCCACAATTCTTACCAAAAGTCATATCACCGTTTCATCTAAACCAAACAGTGGAATTCCCAGTCTTTTTTCCACAGCCAGACTCAGTAGCAGAAAGGGCATTGCATACATTAGACATAAAAAGAGCACTAATGTATTACACTGACAGAACAAAACAATTTTGTAAAACAAAACAATTGTTTGTAGCCTTCCAAAAACCACATGCAGGTAACCCTATATCCAAACAAGGCATTGCCAGATGGATAGTTAAATGCATTCAGACTTGCTACCTTAAAGCTAAAAGAGAATTACCCATTACTCCAAGGGCACACTCCACTAGAAAGAAAGGTGCCACAATGGGTTTTCTTGGTAATATACCAATGACAGAAATATTTAAAGCAGCCACCTGGTCTACGCCCCATACATTTACTAAGCATTACTGTGTAGATGTGTTGGCAACACAACAAGCCACAGTAGGACAGGCTGTACTGAGAACATTATTTCAGACAACTTCAACTCCTACAGGCTAACCACCGCTTTTGGGGAGATCACTGCTTGGTAGTCTATGCACAGCATGTGTATCTGCAGCTACACATGCCATCAAACGGAAAATGTCACTTACCCAGTGTACTTCTGTTTGTGGCATGTTGCGCTGCAGATTCACATGCGCCCTCCCACCTCCCCGGGAGCCTGTAGCCGTTTTAGTTGCATAAAAATTTATAAATATGTAAATAATTTTGACTTTACTACACACTATATACATACACATCTACTCCATTGCATTGGCACCTCTAGTATCCTTACTTTAACAACTCCTACCTCACCCTCTGCGGGGAAAACAATCTAAGATGGAGTAGACGCCCATGCGCCATGGAGCCGAAAGGGAGGAGTCACTCGGTCCCGTGACTCGAAAAGACTTCTTCGAAGAAAAACAACTTGTAACACTCCGAGCCCAACACTAGATGGCAGGACAGTGTACAGCATGTGAATCTGCAGCGCAACATGCCACGAACAGATGTACACTGGGTAAGTGACATTTTCCATATTATATGTTTGGCATGTGTGGCTGTAAATACACATGTTCTGCATACTCCTGCTATCTAATGTTGGCTCTGGATGTGCCCAAGTTGCTTTTCTTCAACAAAGTCTTTCGAATCACAAGGCAAAGTGACTCCTCTTGATGATAGTGCGCATGGGCCTCGACTCCATTGTTAGATTTTCTTTCTGCCATCGGGTTCGGATGTGTTTTGCAGTGCTCCAGTTCGGAACCGTTTTTTCGGGCTCCATTCAGTACATTTACACCTCTGTTCCTGTTGGTATTGTTCTCGATCGGGTTTTCTGTCTTGCCCACCTTAGAAAATAAAGAAAACCGTCAATCGTCAATTCGACGTGCATCGTTTGTGGCCTTCAGCCATTGCCTGACCTTCACCATGGCACGGCCTTCTTTTCTCATCTCGTTGGTCTCCAACTACGATGAGCTGCTGATTCGGAATTACAGCTCATTGTGCAGATCCAATATATTCCTTTGGGACAATGCGCAGTGAGTACTGATGCCCCTGGCCAGACTACTAAGAGACACACAGTTTCAACCAAAATGATGGCTCCCGGGCCACCACTGCCTTCGGTCCATGGTAAGCACAGACCATCTGCTAAGGATGTCCCGCCCTCAGGCCCAGCACCGAAAGCCAAGCCGAAATACACCTCTGCTGTTCTGAGCCGACCAGTCTTGCTGCCGAGCTGAACAGTTTCCTCATCGCCTCTGATCGCTTCCACCTCCACAACTTCGGCTCCGACACCTCGGTTCCAACCACCTCTGCACTGAAACACAGGCCACCTTTGGTTCTTAAACATACCATCTCAGATCCGGCATGGATATTAGAGACTGTCGCAGAGAGAATCGACCCAAAATAAGAGAATACATATTTAACCTTCTACCTGACATATATTGGCAAAAGCAGTGCATTTGGCGCCTACTTCATCTAAGCACCACCTTACCTTCAAGGAGGCTAGTGAACTACTTGCACCTCCTAAAAAGAAAAACAAAGACATTGTTGCTAGTCCTTTGCATCTATCTATGCCTGCTTCACCACCACCACCTCCACCACCTCTACCTCACTCACCACCTCTACCTCACTCACCACCTCCACCTTTTTCACCACGTCACACATTTTTTGTGATATGGGTGATGTTACACCACAAGTCTCCCCACAGTCTTACATTGGAGATCAAGGGGAGGGGGGGATACTATACATCAAACAGCCATAGATCCATGGGATACCAGTGACTTTGACCCTCCTGCCCCACCCTCCCCCCACCCCACCCGAGGATAACGACCCAGACCTCTGTGTAGCTAAGCCTTCACCCACAGATTATGCAACTTCATTCCCGGAACTAATAGCTAGGGCATCTGCATTATAGTAAGACCCAATAGAGAAGATCTTTCTATTGAAAACCCTAACTGCCACTACCAGCCCATGCCAGTAATTGCTCTGTCTTAAACGAATGACCAGACATGTTGAGGAGATCTTTAAAGATCAAGTAAGGGCACATAATATTACTCCACGAGTATTTAAAAAACGCAATGCAAGGCTGCACCCTCTGATCCTCAGTTTATTAAGGGCCAAAGTCCTTCAGACTTGGTAGTTTCTGCACGTAAGAGGGATAATTCACAAACAACATCAAATGCCTTTCCTCTGGATAAGGATCTCGTAAAAGAGTAGCAGCTCAAGCAGCTTACCAGTGGCGCATAGCTAATACTCAAGGGCCATTAGCAAGATACGACAGAGCCCATTGGATCAAATGGAGGCACTCTTACCGCATCGCCCAAAGAGTATAAGAAGAAAGGCCAGCAAATAGTTCCGGAGGGTAAATTAATCTCCAACAATTTGATTAGAAATCTGACCTTGATGCAGTGGACACAGTAGCCAAGGGTGCAAATACAGGTATTTTATTTTGCAGACATGCCTGGCTGCGCATATCCGGCTTTAAGTTAGAAGTGCAACAGATCTCTCAAATACCCCATTTGACCAACAATATCTGTTCGGTCCACAAGTGGACCAAACCCTAGAATTAAAAAAAAAAAAAAAAAAAAAACAACAACAAAGTTGGCAAATCTGCAGGGCACTTCAAACTCAATACCCGTGGCTCCTTTGGGCACCACTCATAAAAAAATGACCCTAAATTAACTTCAACAGATTCCTCGATCTTCTCTTATAGGCAGCATTATCAAACCTTCCCTTCAAGAGGTTTTTACCAAGGCTCATATAGAGGAAATAATTCAAAAGGACCGTGAAAAGGTGCTTCCACTTGTGCTCCACCCTCCACCTTCAAACAGTCACTCACTTCTAATATCCCCCCAACCATTTAGCACCTGTCTTGGGTTGTCTACAACAATTATTACCAGCTTGCAAAAACATAACAGATCAATGGGGTTGGACATTATTCAACATGGTTATTGCTTGGAGCTCATCAAAAAACCTCCGAACATACATCACAAAAACTTTCCATAGAACATCTAGGAAGTACAGGCTCTCCTTCACAAAGGAGCTATAGACCCTGTTCCTCTTCAAAAACGATGGACAGGAGTCTACTCCTTATACTTCCTCGTCCCCAAAAAAGATGGGCCTCTTCCACCTGTTCTAGATCTCAGGCATCTCAATCAATGCATTCTTTTGGAACACTTTCATATGGTATCCCTACAGGATGTGATCCCTCTGTTACAGCAAGGAGAATTTATCTGTGCGCTAGACCTAAAAGACACTTACTTTCACATTCCAATTCACCCAAATATCTCTGGTTCGTAATACAAGGAAGACATTACCAGTTCAAGATGCTTCCATTCGGAGTCACTACCGTACCTTGTGTTTTCACCAGGTGTCTAGCGGTAGTTGCAGCACATCTATGCAGACAAACTGTGCTTGTCTTCCCATACCGCGATGACTGGCTTATCAAAGCCAGTATGTTCACATTATGCCAACAACACACACAAGCCACTCTTCATCATCTTCACCAATTAGGGTTCACCATCAGTATACAGATGTCACACCTGCAACCCTCACAGATTGCCATATTTGGGCGGTATCCTCAACACAGTTAGGACTAGCGTACCCAAAGTCCCAATCAAAGTATAACAGTCAGAACAGTACAGCGACTTTTAGGAATGATGGCATCCTGTATTGCAAAAGTACCATATGAGAGATACACATGCATCCACTGCAGGAATGTCTGGCGAGCCAGTGTCCTCAGTCTTGCGTCAGTTACAAGATCTAGTGTTGGTAAACAGCTTCACTAATCACTCTCTGCAGTGGTGGAACATACAAAACCTATCAGATGGACTGCCATTTCTTGACCCTGTCTCAAGATCATTCTTACAGCACACACATCCCTCACAGGATGGGGTGTTAATATCCAGGACCTCACAATACAGAGGCTTTGAGACTCCAAACAATAAGCCCTACTCATCAACTACTTGGAGCTTCAAGCCATTCATCTAGAACTGAAGGCTTTTCTGGTTCACTTAACGGGCTAGACTGTATTAGTCCAGAAGGAAAAGACAAGAGCTATGATTTATCTACAAAAACAGGGGGGTACACACTCTCCCCAACTAGCATGACTAGCTAGGTCAATTTGGCGCTGGGCAATATCTCCCCACATTTACTTGTTAGTGGAACACCTCCCAGGAATGAGCAGCACCATTACCGACCTCAGAGGATGCAGCAACAAGTCCATGAGTGAGATCTCCACCTGTAAGTCCTCCTCCCATACTTCTACAGGTGGGGTTCCAGTTTGCAACCGCAGACAACGCAAAATGTCCAGACTTTGCCTCCAGGCTCCCATACCCAATATCCAAAGGCAGTGCCCTATGGATGAACTGGTCATGGACATTTGCCTACGCTTTTCCACCTCTCCCTCTTCTTCTGTTTATTTTTATGGAAGCTCAGGAAAACATCTCTCACGCTCATTCTAATAGCTCCCGCTTGGACTCGATAACCATGGTTTACCAAACTTCTCAAACTTTCTGTAGTGCCTCACAAGAAGCTTCCCCTCAACCTGGATCTTCTCACTCAGAACCACAGAGAAATCAGGCACCCAAATCCAAAAGAACTCAACCTTGCAATTTGGCTTCTGAGGTCTTAGAGTATGGTTGCTGCAATCTTCCATCAGAATGTGGGAACATTCTCAAAGAAGCCTGTAAACCCACGACTAGAGCATGTTAAGCTGCTAAATGGAAAAGATTTGTTTTCTTCTGTCATAGAAAACATATTGATCCGCTTCATACAACTGTTCAAGACATTGTCTGCTATTTACTTCATTTCCAGACCTCGGGCCTAGCATACACTTCAGTACGTTTGCATCTAGCTGCAGTTGCTGCCTGTTTACAAAACAGACAGCATTTAGCACTTTTCAAAATACCACTTGTCAAAGCTTTCATTGAAGGACTTAAGAGTAATTCCACCTAGAGTTTCCCCTGCATCTGCTTGGAGTCTCTACATTGTACTTGCCATGTTTATGGGTCCACCATGGAAACTGTTGCATAACTGCCCTCTTCAATTTTCGTCTTGGAAGGTTGCTTTTCTGCTGCCCATCGTGTCACTTAGATTTGTGAGTAAACTCCAGGCATTAATCTTGGAAGAGCCTTTCTCCTTGATACACAAACACAGGGTGGTCCTTGGAACTAACCCGCCATTTCTACCAAAGGTAGTTTCTGCTTTCCACCTAAACCAGTCAGTAGAATTACCAGTTTTCTTCCCGCAACCTAGTTCAGTTGCAGAAAGTGCCCTTCATACATTGGATGTAAAAAGAGCGTTAATGTACCATATTGATAGAACTAAAGAGTTTCATAAACCTCCACAACTCTTTTTAGTTTTCCACCCCTTCACTCAGGGAAACCCATATCTAAATCAAGCATTTCAAGATCTATAGTTAAATGCATTCAAACATGTTACGCCAAAAGAGCCTTGCCCATACCTCCTAGAGCACACTCTACTCATAAAATAGGAGCATCTATGGCTTTCTTGGGCAATATACCAATAGCTGAAATCTGTAAAGCAGCTACACGGTCAGCTCCACACACCTCCACTAAACATTACAGTGTTGGATGTATTAGCATGCCACAAACAAATGTAGGGCAGGCAGTGCTACGTACTCTTTTTCAAACAACTGCAGCACCCACAGGTTAGCCACTGCTTTTTAGACTGCACTGCTTTACAGTCTCTGCAGAGCATGTGTATCTACAGCTACACATGCCGTCAAACTGATTGTTACTTACCCTGTAAGCATATGTTCATGGCAAGTTGTGCTGTAGATTCACATGTGCTTGTCCTCCTCTCTGGACACCTGTGGCAGTTGAAGTATCTTCATTATACACATATGCATGGACGTCTTTTGCTATCACTTACTCTTACTTAATTCTTACCCTGACTGGGGTAAAAAAAAAACTTAAACAATGGGGTTGATGCCATGCGCACTATCACCGAGAGGAGGAGTCACTTTGTCTCGTGATTCGACAGAATTCTTTGAAGAAAAATATTTTGTGCACAAATCCGGACTCAACACTAGATGGCAGGAGTACATGCTATGAACAGATGCTTGCAGGGTAATTGACATTGCATCACTCACTCACTCACCCACACACACCCACCCACACCCCCCCCCACACACACAGTATAAAAGTCAGTTAAAACATACTGTTTTAAACAAGCAAAACCACCAAACTTCTACAGTTATCTCAAGTAACTATTCCTATGCCCTCGGGTATCTATAACAAGCACCCCGTCATGTCGAGTATTTTTATCAGTGATATAATTTCAGATGTTGCATTGTTGTTGTCCGCTTTGTCATGGAAGATGTCATGAGTGATGTAATGTGTACAGTATTTCGCAGTGTACGGTGAGTGCAATTATTATGGTTACCAATTGTAATAATGGACATAACTTTTGACCTTATGCTGGACAGACATCTTATGTCAAGTTGTCCACATTTTGTGGATGTTATCCTATTAATTATTAGCATTCACTCAGCTAATAAACAAAACTACTCCATAGGGTGTAATGAGGTCACCACCTTTTAAATTTTTGAATGCCCTGCAAAAATCAGATTTTGTTCTGTTCGCCCTAAGTGGATCACATGACCCTCAATTTAAGTCAGTATGCATTTTCCACTGAGAAGATAGCTTCTGCCAGGCTCTTTGGACAGCCCTCTGCAGTTTGGTGAAAATGCACCACACACATTCTTGAGGTGGGCACAATGGTCTGTCACCTACGAGGCATGTTTACAACACCATTGTGAAATAAAGCACCTCTAGGTGGGACATCCTATTTCTGTTTTACCAAATTATGTGGAATGCATCAACATTTTTTGCGAACTTCTGAAAATAAACATCCACACTTTATAAACATCCTCATTATATTGAATTTGTTTATAGCACTGTATTACCACTGTTTAACTGATACGGGGCTGTGGTGCAAGGTAAAGTTTGCTCTTTAAACTATAACTGGTGGATTTCGTTGTTTTTTAGGTTTTAATTTTGATCATTTCAAAAACCATAACATCACACCAAGAGCCCTACCGCTAACATTTCCATCAGGCAGCTCACCTTCGGTGATTGTCATCTCCATACCACAAATGACTCCTCGGGCACTGCAGACAACACTGTCGGCACTGCTACATACCCCCCCTGGATATACAGCTGATGCCGCCGGCTCCTCGCCCTACAGGACAAGACACATTACACCACCTGGAGTTTCCTCCACACCATTGACGACTATAGGTGCAGTTCTTCATGGAGGAAGGATGATACTTTTTTGGGTACTCAGACTCCAAAGAGGATCCCTGCCAGGATACTAATGACGGTGTTAGACAATCTGTTGACAAGACCCTGGTTTTGTGGATCTTGGAGATGCTAGTTGCCTAGATGCCTCGCAAGAATGACAGCAGTGGGTTACCTCCACCTGAGGTCACAGCTTTTCATCCCACAGTCAAAAAAGCAGCAGAAGTGTTAGACTGTGAGCTCATGCACACTGCACTAGCATATAAAGGACCTGCTATGGTGCCTCTGCAAACAGAAGTTCCAACAAAGCATAGATCTTCACAGTTTTATAATGATTTACACGGACACTGGTGGACCTACAGTGGTGGAGTGTGGAAGGCAGTCAGTCTCAAGGGAAGCCTTCCCAACTCCCACAGACTGTGGCAACTGGTTGGAACCTAGCTATCTAGCCGGTCTACTCGGTGTGCGAGTAGACAGTGTCAGTCAGCTTCACCTTGCTGATCACGAGTGACACCTACCTTCAGATGTGGTCCAACACCTCTTCACTCTCTGCTAGACCTCTTGGCTACTCCTGAAAATACTTACTTCCCAATATTCTGTACTTTTTAGTATCCTTTGTAGGGAGCATTGGGTGAGGCATTTCACTTGAAGTGGAACTTCCCACTTCACTATGCGTTTCCTCCAACACTGTTGATTCCTTTGGACCTGAGGAAGATTTGCTTTGACTGGGCCCAATTCATTCTGAAAGCCATGGATTGACTGAGAAGGGTGGGGTATACAGAGCTGATGTTCCTTTCCCTGTCAACCCCCACACTTTCTCCCTCAGAGGGTAGACCTCCTCTCACAGTCGCAAGGGCAGGTTCTGCACCCCAACATCAGTAGACTTCACCTTCATGAATGGAGATTAAGTGGGCAAACCTGAACGGCTTCTTTGCCTCATGAAGTGATGGATGTCATCTTATCTGCCTGCATAAATTCCACCAAGACGGTGGACTCTGGTAGATGGGGTAGGTTTATAAAGAGCTGTACAGATAACTTATTTTACGCACCCAAACCAATCTGTCTGATATTCTGAATTTCCTCCTGTTGTTTCATCAACAAAAGTGCTCAGTGCCACAGGTAAAGGCTACTTATCAGCTTCATCAGCCTGTCTCCCTGACAACCCATCCCTTTCCACCCATAGTTATGAGATTTTGAAAGGGTCTCATGAATACATTTCTCCCTCCTCCTTCATAATACTGCAATGCAACCCAAATCTTGTTCTCATGTTTTTAATGTGCTCCCCATTTGAGCTTTTACATAGTTGCCCGTTCACTTTCAAAAGAGTTGTTCTTAATTGGTATCACTTCTGCAAGACAAGTGAGTGAGTTACTGATGTTAAGCATCTAGTCTCCCTTCACTTCACTTCTTTCTTTCCCGGTAAGCTGGTTCTCATAACGAGGTCTATTTTCCTACCCAAGTGGTCACGCCTTATCATTTCACTTAGGCCAGTACATCACTCTCTCAGCCGTTTTTTCTCTACCAAATCACACTAAGAAGGAGGAGAGCATCTGCAGGACTTGGCCCCAGGAAATCGGGCAGCTTCTACATGAATAGAAAAAAAGAGTTCAGACTGAATGACCAGCTGTTTATTGTATACGTTGACAAGATGAAGGGCAAAGCAGTCCACATGAGGACAGTATTGTGGTGGACATCTTTTACCTCAAAATGTGTTATGTCCTGGCCCACAGGCAACCACCAAAAGGTATCACAGCTCAGACCCTTGAAGCAAAGTCTTTTACATCTCCTCTGTGAAGAAGGGTACCAGTGGCAGTAATTTGCAAGGCAGCAAACTGGACTTCTCTCCACAACTTTGCAAAGCATTACTGTTTGGGCTCAGGAGTGCGAAGCGAAGGTCACTTAGTATGCCTAGTTCTAGTTTGTACAAGCAACCATGCACCCACTTCCTGGTCGGGTACTTGTGGGGAATCTATTAAAAAAAGAAAATGAGGAATCTGCAGAGAGAAATATTAATCAGAAAAAAGGTTGCTTACTTTCGATAATGAACATGATGGACTATATGTACCTGCCCTACTCCCTCTTGTATGGCTGGTTATCAGGCCAGGTTTCTAATAAGGCCCTAATTCTTTAAATTGTACTTCACCTGACTCATGTGATGTCTGCCTCATAAGTCCACATCAAACAAATGTTCAAATGCTGAGAAATCTGCAGGCAGATATGGTACCCACCAGAAAGTTTGTTACTAAAGATAAGTAACTTTTTCTTGTGTTGTATACCTTGGCCTAGTTCACATGTGTATTGATTAGCCCTTGGATTATTAGATTGGTTTACATGCAAATTCTCTCAAGCCATCTTCCTTCCTCCTGTCATTTGCTTCCTGCTCCCAATAGCTCGGTGTACCCATTTGATGAGTAGGGGGGGATAAATAAAGGCCAGAAGTAACAACATGCCAAGAATTTAAACTTCTTCTTTCCATTTCTAGTTTTTTTCTTGAGTACTTCAAAAGTGTGCCCCTGGTACATAATCAATATATTTAAGAACTTTAGGATTTGCTCACCCACTCAGCCCAACTCCCCCTGCCATTTTGCTGATATGTTTGAAAATGCTAAGCTGGAAACTAGTGGCCTAAGTCTTTTTAGAATCCATAAAACTATCTTGCATGGATGTCAGTTCACCCAAAGGGCATCTGAATTGACAACTCCACTATTTGTTTTACTTCTAATCTCCTCACATGCTTGACATCTTGCCCCCTATGCCTTTTTTTTGCTGCAGTGGAGTAAGGAAAGGGCATGGAGTGGAAACAATTGTAATTAAACCGGGGTAATAGAGGCCTATTTCTGCTGGTGGCTTCTGGTTCCTTAAGAGCATGAGGGCAGGAATAGCCAAGGCAGTGCCATGTGTACCAAAGAGCATTCCAGGTGTAATACAGGATCAGCACCTTATTGATGTCCATGGTGCCTCGAAGAGACTTTATTCCTGCATACCAATCTCATTGATATCAAGAGGTGTATAGCTCTCTAGATGCACTGCGCCATTCCCGGTGGTCCGTTCATTCTTGATAGGGAGTGAAAGGTGCATAGACTCTGAAAACCTGTTGCTGAATAGGGTACTTCTGCCTAAAGGTAATGCAATTCGAGATGAAGTGAATGCAAATGATGGAGTCGATATCACCCTGTTTGGTTCACTCACCCCCTAGAGCGGCAAGTTTCATAGATAGGTGATCAGTCTCATCATCCCTAAAATATTCCTCAGGGGTTCTGCCCTCCCATGCTCCTGGATGACCCTTCTTGTAACTCTTTGGAAAAGTACCAACTTTTCCAGCTCAGTCTGTGCATGCTCACTCAGAGGATTCCTTCCCTCCCCTAGCTCCCACTGCCCATATATCTGAAACTCCAATCTGCAGAGCTCAGCCCTGCATGTAGAGGTGCAAAACAAGGAGAAATCTGGATTAGATAACTATTATGCAAGGCTTTACCTATCATGCATATACATCTGTAAATCTAGGTCCTCTTCGTTGCTCCTTCCTCTCAGGGTTTTGTGCCCTGCATGCTGGGGTGTGTGTATTTGGTGTTATTGTACAGCTCCCTCATTCGATCACTCTTTTAATTTCATATAATACTCTTCTTTTTCCCTTACAGTACATTAAGATCACCTTCATCTCCAATTCATGAAGAGGACGAGGAGAAACTGGCTGATGACATAGATTTGCAGCTGCCCACACCATGCGAATTACAGCTAATAAGGAGAGAGAGCCGTGTAAGTTGTGATTTGTTCACATGCTCTGTTAAAGACCACAATATGACATCACTATTTATGTCCGTATTCCCCAGAATAGAAGCCTTTCTCCTCTGCTCTAAATGGGAGCTAGAAATGTAACTACCCTGGCTACAGCGTTACCTTTATTTTCATTTGAAACAAGCAGCATACAGAGCAGAAAACTCACTTCTATCTTTTTCTTACAGAGTATTCCAGCTGAGGATATCACAGAATCCTGCTCGTTGAATGATGGTAGGATGTGTGCCTTATTGCACTACAAATATGGTGACTGTGAAGTGAGATGATGAGGAATAACAGGGTGGAGGGTGGAGACCAGGCCCCGGGCAGATACAAAGACAAAGAAGGTGATAAAACATGAAGCTGTTGATCTTATAAAAAAATATTGTGTGACCTCTTGTTGTTTTGCAGTGGTGGAGACTTTGTTGGTAGGTGTCTTTCAAAGGCAATTGCACCTTACTTTATGAAGAGTAATAACATGTTCTAGGGTTTACGACCATGCATTGCCCGTTTACTGTAGGCAGCCGACCACAATCAATGGAAGATATACTCCACGACAGCATCAGTGAGCGCCGAAGCCTTACCGAAACAGCAAGTGATCCTCCGTTGGATTTGTGCCTTCCAGGTAAAGGAGACAAGCCCGTCCTTTTATAAGGACGAGTATCCCCCTCTAATATCACTGAAAAAGTAGGGCAAGTTTAGAATGGTGTAGAGAACATCTGGTGAAATATTTAGAATAAAATAAAAGAATAATTACTTCATATACTGGGTCCAACCGCATTAGAAATCATCTGTGCCTCCACAAGGCTGTGTCTTTTACTTATCTGTGTCTTCACGCGCGGTGTAGAGGAGTCCAAAATGCAGGGCTGTGCTTTGTAAACTCTATTGTAAAGGAATCCTGGATGCTCCCTTTCGTTGTATATTAGTCTATCTGAAACTTGTCAACTTCAAACACACCATGTGTATTTGTTCTAAACTTTATTCATTCCAATATGTAATTATCTTTTTCGTAGGTAATCCAAATCTTTAATATGCAAATAACGCTAATACATGTTTCGTCATAGCCACTTGTGTAGCAGTTCTGACTTCTTCAGGGCTAGTAAATATCAATAACAATGTATCCTTGTAATGGTAAACCAGAATCTTGCATTGCAGGTGGATTTGAATCATTTTCTTGTTTTTTTCTTATACAATTGCACACAGTATTCCTTTGAGAAGCGAAACAGCCTACGAAGATCTTTCACGCTGTATCCATTGAAGGAAGCTAATCTCCAAGAATCACACTATATGGAAACCCCACCATACTGCAGAAGATAGCTAAGTGTCACCGTTTCCAACACCCATCCTGATACAGCAACTGCAGTCTGGACAGTCAAGGCAGTATCAATATTGATGGTCCTCCAGCATAGCATTTTTAGTGTATTGGTGATGGTACTATTTGTTGTTCGTTCTGTTGGTGGATGACAACGTGTTTGGTTCCTCAGCAGAGCCAGCTGATAGGAAGACAGCAGCACCAGGCTATGAGTATTCTACTCCGTGGTCCAGTTAGCTTACGCCGCAGCACCAAACAACAGCGCAGACCAGCGGTGAGGGCCCTGAGGACGGAGCAGGAGGTAGAGCTGCAGAGCTCTGCTCAATCTTTGCTAGTGATGTTTACTAGCCCTGAAAAAGTCAGCTGCTACATGAGCGGTGATGACGAAACACGTGTTGGTGTTATTTGCATATTAAGAGTTTGGATTACCTATGAAAAAGATAATTGCATATTGGAATGACTTTATTTGCACATTAAGTATTTGGATTACCTATGAAAAAGATAATTGCATATTGGAATGAATAAAGTTTGGAACAAATACATATGGTATGCTCGAAGTTGACAAGTTTGTAAACTATTGAGGTAAATTTAGGTGGTTTTCCTTCCTTCTTGAGCAGGTCTTGTTTTTTACGATCTTTATACAAAAAGGTGTGAGCGCCATTTATCCCAACCATCCATCGGACTCCAGCTATAGTCTATCTGAAACGCTTAGCTACATATTTCTGTTGTAAATGCAGGCGATTAATAGGAACAGCAGAGAACTGTACTATAACCGCCTAGCGACAGCATTTTAATGATTGTTGCATTCTGGACCTTATCAGCCGTCATGTATGTTGTTGTATTTTTGAAAAACAATATGGCTTTCTCTATATACTGTTAAGACTAAAAGGGGAATTTTCTCTAATTTTGCTCCAAAAGCTGGAGTTTTTCTACTAGTAGTTACTGTGGATTTTATGAATGTTATCGAGGTAGTGTGTTGCTCCCAGATTGCATCTTTATGGTGAAAGGTCTTCAAAAAGGTAAGATCCATGTCCTTTCTAAAGCTAGAATTTCGTAGGCGTTCCATTTAGGTAAGCAGTCATATGATGAAGTAGTTGAGCCCAGCCTGCTTATGCCAGAGGTGTATTAAGATGCAAGGAATCATCTGTCGGGGTTGTTTAATGAGATGACATTAGCAACCTTTCACGTCCTTCACATACTCAGTACTCCGACTGATTACGTTTCAGAGCAGGCTGTCAAGACAAGATCGCTGCACTTAATAAAAACCATCACCTATCTTCCCACATATGGTTGTCAATATTCCTTTAGTTTAATGTTCTGAAATGATTCATACTCCAGGCCACCAGTGCCTTCCTAGTGATGGCATGCAACATTTTACTTTTATAAATCCAGAACATGTTACTAGCTGAGAGAAATGTCTACAAACCGTCATTCAATTATTTAGTAAATTAACAATGTTGACCATGCAGTAGATGTGCAACTTCGAGTCAGCACAGACAGAAAATTGAGCAGTCCACACTCAGTACCATGGTAAACTACCAGATAATTGTATCACAAATAGAACGTTTTCTCATAAACACTTTTGAAATTAAATAATTCTCAGTGCCGAATGTAGGAAAGTACCCTCATTTTGGCATGGTTACCCCCACTTTTTGCCTGCTGTCAGTGTGTTTTGAGTGTACTCACTGGGATCCTGCCGACTGTGCTCTGTGTCTAAATATGGTTGCTTAGGACTTAGCACACCCCACTATTGGCATACTGGTGCCCCATATAAGTACATAGTGTATGGTAATTAGGTACCCAGGGCATTGAGGCACCAGGGGTTCCCCATGGGCTGAACCATGCATTGTGCCACCCATGGGAGCCCATGCAAAATGTCTGCAGGCCTGCTATTGCAGCCTGCATGAAAAGGTGCATGCACCCTTTAACTACAGGTCACTGCACCAGGTCACTATTAATCACCCCTATGGTAGACCCTCCTAGCCCAGGGGGCTGGGTGCAGGTACCTGTGTGTGAGGGCACCCCTGCATAAGCAGAGGAGCCCCTGTGTACTCCAGTTCCTTTACCCTGGACTTCATAAGTGCGGTTGGAATCATACCCCAGTACTGTTGCCAGTATTGGTTGTATGATTCCATGCACTCTGGGGGCTCCTTAGAGGACCCCTAGCATTGCTCCTACTAGTCTTATGCGGTTTTCAGGGCAGCCTGCGCTGCTGCCACCCCTCAGACAAGTTTCTGCCTCCTGCTGCTTGACCAGCTCAGGCAGAGGAAGGCAGAACAAAGAATTTCCTGTGGGAGAGGGCAGTAACACCTATTCCCTTGGAAATAGGTGTTACATGGCTTGGGAGGGCTGGCCTACTCATGCGACTGGTATGCTTTAAAGGGCACATTTGGTGCCCTCCTTGCATAAACTGGTTTGCAGTAGTCCAGGGATCCCCAGTTTCTTATCTGGTGCGAACCTGGCCAATGGAAAGGGGATTAACCATTCCCCTGTCCATCACCACCCCAGGGGTGGTGCCCATAGTTCCTCCAGGTGGCCTTTTGATTCTGCCATTTCGAATCCAAGTGGGCAGAGGCCCCTGGAAGCATCTGAGTGGCCAGGTCACGCAGGTGATGTCACAGCCCCCTCCTAATAGGTGGTCACCCTTCTAGGTGACCAATCCCCCTTCCTGGGCTATTTAGGGTCTTCCTCTCAGGTGGGTCCTCATATTCGACATGCAAGATTCCAGCAGGACTCCTCTGCATCGTTTACTTCATCTTCTGGCCACTGGGACTGCAACTGGACCCTCCAAGAACCGCTGCAACTCCAGCGACGGCTCCGCTTTCCAACATTGTTTCTATAGCTCCTTCCAGCAACAGCAACATTTCCTTGGCTGTGCATCCTCCGGGGGTGACAAGTCTTCAGCCTGCACAAGAAGTAAGACGGAATCTCCCTTGGAGTGAAGGAGTCACTCCCCTACATTCGCAGGCACCAACCGCAACGACTACTAGCTACGTGGATTTTCTTTCCTCCAGAGCTGTGTGGATCCTGCTTCACAGGTGGGGCTCTGGATTGGTCCCCTTGGTCTTCACTACCAGCTGTCCAACTTGGAAGATGTTAAGCTCTTGCCTTTCACGCAGGAGAGTACCTCTGTGCACCGCAACGCTTGCAGCTGTAAAGGCTTGTTTGTTCCTCATCCAAGAGATCATCAGGCTCCGTGTAGCCCTGGGCACCAGCACTCCCTCCTGCAAAGCACAGTCTCCTGCCTGCTGTTCCAGCTATGTGGGACTGCTCTTCATGTGTGCTGAGTGTGCCTCACTGCGACTCTTGTGCCTTCTGTCCGTGGGTCGCCTGTGGGGGCTGCCTCCTCCTCTTGTGACTCTCCAGGCTGCTAAAGGTCACCTCAGACTCCCCTTGTAGAGTCGAGTCCCCTGGGCCTTGCTGGTCCTCTTCAGCCTTGCAAAACCTTCTCGGACTCTTGCATTTGCCAAGGCTTGTTGATGGTTTTCCAGCACCACTGGCCAACTGCATTACAACCGCTGACGTGGGACATCACTTGCATCACTTCTGGAACTCTTCTTCTGCTCCTGTGCTGCACTGCTGACTTTATTCCTTCACAGTTGACCTGGTCCGGCATCCACAGAAGGGTGGGTAGTGGCTCCCGCCACAGCCAGACACTCCATCGCGAACTGGACTTGGTCCTCTTCCTTTTCAGCTCCTCTTCTGTCAGGATGCACCTTTGGTTTCTTACAGTCTAGTCTGGGTCTTGAACAGTCCTTTTGCAAAGTCCTGCTGTTGTTTTTGCGGAAATCCAGGTGCTTACCTCTTCTCTCCTGGTCGCTGGGGGGCACCCTGCTACTCACCTTTTGGGGTTTCTACTTCCTCCAGCTCCCCTCTACTGATTCCACTCCCTTGGGTGTGGGGACTGCCTTTCACATTCCACTTTTTTAGTACGTGGTTTGGCCTTCCCCTAGGGCTCTCACTGTTTGCTATTGTTTTTACCAAACCCCATTGCTTTCTATGCTATTTCCTGATGGCTGATGTGTATTTAATACCTCCAGTTGGGGTATTGCCTATGCAGTATTTTAGTATTTGTGTTACCATAAGAAAGTACCTTTATTTTTGTAACACTGTGTAGCTCTTTCATGTTTGTAAGTGCTGTGTGACTATAGTGGTATTGCATAAGCTTTGTATGTCTCCTAGATAAGTCTCGGCTGCTCATCCACAGCTACCCCTAGAGACCTTGCTTCCTAGACACTATCTACACTTAACTAATAGGAGAAACCTGGACCTGGTATAAGGTGATAACACCATAGGTGCTCACCACACACCAGGCCAGCTTCCTATACCGAAGATTTGCCTCTTGGCAGTAGAAGAGTCATCCAGAAGTTGCTATACTGGTAGCCTAGTTTGCTGTCATATGCAAAGTTCCCATGAAGCTGCAGATGTTATCAAACTTGTAGTTCCTCCTCTTTGGCAATTTCCTCTCAGAGAGCAAACCTTTTCAAAGAGGGATGTTGGATATTCCATGCCTGCATCCGTTTCGCAAACCTGTTCTTTAGATAGTGTACTCAATAAAACCAAAGCTCTCTGAGAAACTTTTAGCAATCGTTCAGATGGCTTAGAAAATCTTTTAACGCTGCATAGTTTCTGGGCTTTAGATTAAAATGTCAGGAGATTGTCTTGTATTATGGAAACTGTCCTTTCTTTCTTAATTGGCATATTTATTACAAATATACTTTGCCAAAGCCTATTACTGGGATGTTCTACCTACTGACAAAACACCCCAATCAAGAAACCACTCAGTTACGGTTTTTTATATGGTTTTGACCACACTTTGCAGTTAGAAAAAAATAAGTTGTAGCTGGTACGGATCTCAGTTTCAGTATGGCGGCGATTGTATTCTTAGTGACAACCTTACTGATCCTAGTTCTGGGTTGCTTGTGTCTCGGTTGAGCAAGGACTTGGCCTGTCAGTTTGGGCTGGACTGTTCTCATCGTAGCAGGGTCAAGTCCGATTGGCTGTATCCAAACTGAAGTGGCATGGTGGGCGAAAAACAGTGGATTGGGATGTGGCTCGAGCAGTCAGTAAGTCAAACAAACATTATTTGGTTGCGAGGCAACCATAAAAGTGCAAATAGCACTAAAAAAGAAACCTACAGTTAACAAAGCACTTGCAATATTACATACAATTATTATAAATATAAACCTAAAAACGTAAAAATAAAGTAGAGTATGACACTTAAAAGGCATTAGTCAAGGTACATTGAAGCCTGTGAACGCACCACAGCCCGTAAAAAAGAACAAACTTAAAAACAGGTTTCATTTTCAGTTAGATGCTGTAAAACATGGTAAGCCTGGATGCAGTGCCTCAAGTTCCTAGTTTTCATAAAAGAAACTAAAAACATCTTTGTAAACTTTTTATAAAACAAAAAACACAGAAAAATATAAAATGTTGCTTGGATTGCCCTGATATACCATTTCCGGGCACAAGCTAAGTTCAGGGCTGCTCTGACAGTTTAGTGGGAGGCAGAGCATATATTTAATTATGGTCCCCCTGAAACAGAATAGTAAGGAGCATTCCCAAAAGCCTGTAGGGCTAAATAGATAAATATTTGCAGGGGTTTCCAGGTTCAGCTTCAGGTAAGCTGCAATAGTTGGTTTTGATAATTCTGCACACAGCCTTTTCTCCTGTCCTTTGACTAGTGATATGGTTTGGGCATATTTCCTCCCTAAATTAGCATTCAATGGTACGCTAGCAAATGCTTGAGCAAAGCCAGTCTCTTCGAATAAATGCTTTACATAGGCTATCCATGGGATGGAGAGGTTTCTATTACAGGTTAAACAAAACCTGATTGTCTCTTGTTAAAGAGACCTCTTCTGTCTTCCAAACTGATGGCCATAACAGTGGAAGGCGGGTTCAGATTCGATCGCTTACATAACTCAGGCCTAGCTCCTTGTGGCAGATGAAATTGAAGGAAGAAATAGGAATAGGCCAAAGTTTACTGCAGAAGCGATTTTCTTCAACCAGGATAACTGAAGTATCCCATATGCCCCACATTTCAACCCAGTAAGATGCCTCCAGTGCACATTGTGAGGTATGTATCTGGAGCAGCGGTGCTAGGGCTTTGCCTACTGGTGTTAAAGGGAGGCTAAAGCGCGAACCTATGGTCCTTGATAGTTTCACCCTATGCTGGATAATATTCGGTGCCTATGAGCCGCCTGCGCTAAAAGTAACTCCCGGGTACTGAAAAGTGCTTGTGCGTTGTAAAGGGTTAGTGGCAACCATAAAACATGAAAGCTGACTACGTAGCGGCCACACGCCATTATAAATGACTTCGAAAAATTAGTTCATAAATCTTTAGGGGCCATAAATTGCGCAAAAGAGTAGACTAGCAAGCGCATGGCTTTGGGTGTGCAGGCTATCAGTACTGCATCGGCCACATATAACTGTACGGGAAGTGGGGAGCCTTTTATCCTAGGGACATCCGAGGGGTGCGGAAAATCTAATAAGAGCAAAGTTTGTTAATGTAGAAGATAAACAGCATGGAGGCGAGCATGCACCTTGGCCGCGCCCTAAGCCCAAGAAGTATTTCCTTTAGATACTTCACCATTTCGGACAAATCTAAGCACGGCTTTTGTATTCTCATGTAGCGATTCCTAAAGGTGAACAAAAGTGTTGTCTGGCCCCAGTTCCAATAAGAGTGATCAAAATTTAGAACGGTTCACCCAGTCAAAAACCAAGGATAAGTCCATGAAGGAATGATAAATTGGGGCTTGCTTAGCCACTGTGCATTTGCCTAACATCAAATGTAAATTCAGGCATTGCTCTATGGTGCCTACTAGAGTGTGAAAACCATATTGACAGAGGTTTATCATTTTATTTTCACCCACCCACTCTCTGAGCCCGTTATATTAATGAGATTGGTTGATAACAGCTTGGCAAGGAACGTTTCCCCCAGCCCGCCCTCCTTCTTAAAAATCGGTACAATAGTTGAGATTGCTCTAGAACGGGGAATAGATGCATATTTTAAGTTATTAAAGACATTAGTCAGCAGTGGGGCTCAGAGGTTGACATTGCACTTAATTAGGTCAGTAGGTATGTCATCTATGCCCAGATCTTTAAACCCCTTTGCTCTGCTGTATAGCTGCTGTGACTTCCTGCAGGGTAACCTGTGTATCAAGATAGGAGTCGCCCCTCTCCAAAACTTGGGGGGGACAGACTCCCCAACAGAATAGATTTTGGAAAAAATGTGCCTCCCAAGCCTCACTGCTTATATGACTACTAATCAGGGTCACTCATAGCTGAGACTGCATCCTAAAAGGACTTACTATTTTTGGTGACTGCTGCATGCACTAAAATATCCCTCTGTTTGGTAATGACTTCATTTCATCTCTTTGTGCTGGCCCTTTTACACTATTGCCGAGTAGAGCGAACTCCTTAGGCGAGTAATTAAGGCTTTATGTAGCAGCTGGTTAGCTACTGAGCTTTCATGATCAAACCATCTTGATGCCATGTGTGATGATTTCACAGGTTTGGAGAGCAATGTTTTTTTTAATACTCGAGCAAAATGCCACAAATTAACTATCTCCCTTTTCCTGTCACTGGCTGCCAAGCACCCCAAAACTGACTTCGTTTTCCCGCACTACTTTGCCTAAGAAATGAGGCAACTTAGGAAGTTTTTAAGCTCACTCTGAGGTTATCAGTAGATGTCTTTAAATTGCAAATCCCAACCCCAGCATTTAACTCTACCCTTAATGACATGGCCAGGCCTATCTCAGTTGGTTAGTGATCACCAAAATGTAAGTGCACAGTAGTGCCATCATTCAGTTGATTGATTAGAGTGCTGGAGACAAAGATGCAATCACTACTGTATTGGCTAATCCTGCCCCTAAATATTGGTAATCCCATATCATATGTGCCTGCCACCTCCGACACGTTATGAGGATCCGACGTTGTGAGTAAAACCTCTAGTTCCTTGCCCTTGTGATCGGGCCTTCATTTATAACACTCCTGTCCCTTGATTTTAAATGGGCCAGCCTGGCATTGAAATCCCCTGCTAGTCACAAGAACACCTGCTGCC
This sequence comes from Pleurodeles waltl, assembly GCF_031143425.1. Taxonomy (NCBI): domain Eukaryota; kingdom Metazoa; phylum Chordata; class Amphibia; order Caudata; family Salamandridae; genus Pleurodeles; species Pleurodeles waltl. The sequence goes on along the minus strand of NC_090449.1, from coordinate 309,348,801 downwards.
CTTCTCCTTAGCCTATCCCCACAGTTAAATCAGTATGTCTAAACAATCCAGGAAACATGCAATTTGGGACGCTGCAATTTGGGACGTTTACAAACTCATTATTATAAAAATTAGCAAGGTACAAACCCAGGTCCCCCTTGTAAAGCGCAACTTGGAAGTCACTATCCTGGTTTACTTAAAGCCACAGCATGGCCTCCGAGGGATAGATTTATCCAAATTGTCAATGTCCCTGAGGCACAGCCAAAACGACATGGAGTAGACTGAAGCATAAATACCCATCAAACACAATAGGATTTATGTTCCACGTTTTTTGTAACAGAATATCATAATTTCTTATAAATAGTTGCCAATCGGGGAGGTGAACTTTGGAACTGAGTCCTGTGACATTCCAGCTCACAATGTTCATAATAGGGTGATTTGTCTTTGGTATAGAGGAGTTTGGGCTTATGGATAATTGACTTAACAAAACCTCAGGCAGTTTTGGCAAAATGCCATTAGGAAGCGGCCCAGGAGTCTCCAGTCAATCAATCTCTGTGAAACCTGATAGAGCTACATACCTATTACTATATACGAATGTGATTACCTGGTTTGGTTGCAACTGATAACTAGGCAAGAGTGGATATTGCATCTGCTTAGGGGGTTTGTAAAAAAATAGTTTAAAAGCAGGGTAACAATACTGGTGAGTGCATGGGGACCCACTTCACAAGACCCAAATAATTTCTTAACACTGGCCGGTTGCCTGAGGTCAGAGCAATGGAGTCTCCTGTTATGTTTTTTGACGAAGAGCCCACCCATCCATCTGTGCACAGCATTAGGATCTTGTTGGCTTCTGTCACTTTTTAAGTTTTTATGAATACTAAACCAGTGGATAACCTTATTATGTAATTTCCCCCATGCCTCAGTTTGGTTATGCTTTAACAGGGGTACTCCTGGCAGTATCAATACATAAGGGCATGCCACTGGTGGTAAATTTAGGATCAAGTTACTAATTTTAGGAGTCAAGTCATTATTACCATTGTTAGTGGGAGCCCCGCTGCCCTGTACTGTGGTAGGGTTCAATAAGAGAACGATATTGGTGCAATATGAGTGTGTTTTCAGGTAAGCGCCCACTCCTGTTCCAGGGCAGAGGGAGTGGGAGTCATAGTACTTAAATTAGAACTGGGAGTTGTGGTGGACACAAGAGAATATGCACTCTGGGTTACAGTTTTTCTCACTGGACAGACTGGCTCTTTCATGTTCAGACGCTCATGGCAACAGACCTGTGTGCCATTATGGCTTCTGATATTGTTTTTGTTAGTGGGAAGCAGGATTAGTTTAATTAGGTTGACTATTTGTGTCCCCAGCTTAATCAATCGCTCCTTGATAGGAATAAGTTGCTGATTAAGAAGGGTAGAAAGTTTCTTACATATCTCCTCAAAGTTGGGAAAGTATTAGGTTGTTCTATCCACTCCCTAGGTTCCCTTTGGTTTGATTGTAACTTAGATTGGGGTACACGACTGCTGATCTTTGTGCGTATTGCAGCAGGATTTTGGGGTTGGGGTGGGTAGTTATTACACTTGTTAGGCTGAGTGCCATCAGGTCGGATTCACATTATGCAGATCAGCTGTTAGGTTGCTCCCTACATTTTTAATACTAAAGATGCAGCCCTAGGACTTGCTTCTTCCCCTGTGGCTCTCGGTTCTACTAAAGTTGCAGCTCTTGGAATTGCTTCTTCCCCAGTGGCTCTAGATTCACTAGCATTTTCACCTGCAATCACTACGCTAGTGCAACTTGCCCCATCAACTGACCCCCTTCCTATATCGATAGACTATCTTCATTCTGTTAAAACAATTTTGTTCGAAACAACCCACAACTCATTCAAGCTTTGTGTCTATGCTGGTCATTTTGCGGGATTAGTAGCACAACCAATAGCCTTATGTTCGCCCATGATGGATAAAAGGTTTGTAGCACTTGCCTGCAACAGTCAGGGAGCTATAGCTGTCTAGAACTACTTGTCAGAGAGTGGGCTCAGCCTTGATTGGCTGCAGGACCAATGCCCACTCTTGTCTAAGGGATGTGCTGCAGGGTAGTCGTGTGACTTTTATAGCACCCGACTGGTGCAGTGACTCTCTCCGCCCCCCAGCATGCAGCAGCCCTCTGGGGCTTGTAGTCCTGTGTGCCCCAATCATGGCAGAATGTGTCCAAACATCGTCAAGTAAAAGGGCTGAAACAGTTTCTGCAGCCTCCCCGACCCCCTCACCATCCTTGTTACTGAATATGACCACCACCACCCACAGATAGCAGTTTGGACTTGGACTGGAACTGAAACACTTGACCCTAAGGAGCTCCCATGCCAGAAGCTTCCATATCCCAGTTTTTTCACTGCATCTCACAGTGAGGAACCCTCAGGAGAAGCTGTCTTAAATTTTTGCCCTGTTAAATCAGCTTTGGAAGAACGTGGTGGATCTGGGACAGAAGTAGTCACTCTTTAAAGTCAGTAAACCCTCTGGAAAGCATAAAAATCTTTATGGATGACATGCCTTTAAAGTGCCTTTACTGCCTTCATTCCAGCTTCAATCTAAAAAAAAAAAAATTGAGAGTCTCTTTTTTTCTTCCAAGACTCTAAAGAATCGTAAAGAAGAATTCTTGAAGATAAAGATGAAAAAGCTTCACCTTTAGGTAATGGTGGCTTAAAAGAGAAGTCTGCCAGCAAGACTTCCAACAGACATCAAGTCAGCTGCTATCTGATACTTCCTCTAAAGAAGTGTATGCACCAAACAAATACACAGAAAAGTCAGAGGGAAAGCTGAGGGCACACGAGGGCACTTTGACTAAGAAATTAAAGGTTGTCCTTCGAGAAATGACATCCAGTAAGACATCCCTTGAGAAACAAGAAAATTTGAGGTAAATTGCCTGGTAAGAATTCAACATCATTGACTATGGCATTTCCTAAAGTGGTGTGTAAGGAGACTTTGAAGAAAACATTGTCAGTGATAGCGCAGGAATCCTCTATGACACACTTGTCTACAAGACTGTCCTCAGTATCGTCGACCAGCATCATGGCACTGACATCGTCAATGATGACTTCAGCATCAATGACTTCATAGTTCATGATGCAATGATTGATGCAAGCTGTTTCACTGTCAATGCCACTGAAAAAGACCTAGTCGACTAGTGGCAGCCTTCATAAGACAGAAAGGGAGTATGATATATCCATACCTAGATGATGGGATTTTACGGCCAGCTACCTTGTTTCAGGCAGTGAAGGCTGTCAATTTCATGAGGTTAACTCTCCCAAGTCTGGGACTAGCTGTCAACCTGCTAACATCAAGCAAGAATATAATTTTTCATGGAGCAAGGTTTTCCACATGTCTAGGAATGGTGTATCCCTCTTAGAAAAGAGGCATAAAGTTGATACAACCATTGTTCTTGCTGCAAGCAAAGAACACTGCAATAGAGAGGACATTAAAAGCAACTCTCTGAACTTCATCCTCCTGCATTCTTCTAATCCCTTATTGTAATGTGAAGATGAGATTTAATTGAGAACAATTGAACTCGCCTCGGCAACAAATTCAAGCAGATTGGAATGATGTTGTCCAAGTGACTTCCCTGAGAGCAAAGTCACTGAGGTGGTGGTCAGTAACTAAGTGCACAACAGTGTTGCAGGTTGCCTAAATAGGCACTAGTCAGCTGTTCACCGGTGGCATTTAGACGACAACCAACTGTGTCTTATCTATCTGATAGACAACTAACTGCAGATTCCTTATCTTAGAACTCTCCCCCAGGCGCCAGACTGGATCCCAAAACATTTTTCTTCAGCAGTACCTCTGTGCGTCAGTAGAAGGTGTGGTGCGACTCCGTATCAACATCTTCCTCAGGATATGATGTAGACGGAATCCATTTAGTCCCTCCGCCGACACCATGATGTCAGTTTCTTCTTTGCCACGCAGCAATACGGATCTGGAAAAGCGGTTTCCTCTGGCCAATTGGCCTCCCCTTTCAATGGTTTTTCTCGTTGGAACAGTGTTCATGCCTGCTGGCTTTAAGCCTTGTTGGTCCTGTGCTTGACAGATGTCAGTCACGGACCCCTGTTCGGTTTGTATGTGGTGCTTAGGCACTCACCACAATACCGATGACTGTGATGTCTGTAAACAGTTGCGGCTCAAGATGTTGCGAGAGCGGCTGATGAAGCTCCTGGCGGCGCAGGTGTCGCAGTCTTCGCAGGACTCTCGTAGGGGTCATCGTCCTTTATCTTCTATTTCTCATCCCAGACACCGTTCTGGGACTTGCTCTCATACGGCTCCTTCGCGTCTCCGGTTCCAGCGACGTCTCAAGGCTTTGCCCACAGTCGAAGTTGCGTCCTCCTCCGGCTTGTCTGCACGGTTCCCCCAGACCTTCTGAGGATTGGTCTGCGCAGTAGTCGATCCCTTCCTTCCCGCCTTATCCCGGGGCGACTCTGGCCCAGATGCAGGACTATTTATTTGTTGTTGCAAGGTGGTGGTGGGTGCCCCAACTCTGAAGTTGGATCAGCACTGATGCACAGCCTCCCATGGTACCCATCGGCTGCACTTGTTTCCTCCCTTCCAATGCCGACTTTGGCGGTGGTGGCGCCTGCGACTTTGCTTGACGCCCCCATTGTCGTATCACCGGAGTCAGGTGATGCCCCTTCCGAGGTCAAGGTTTCTCCCTCCCAGCGTTGATCGACATCGGCTCTGACGCCAGGTGTGGTGCCGTTGGAGTTGGATATTCCCCAGTTGACGTTTTCTCAGGCTCACCCTATAGTTCTTCCATCGGAGAGGCCTCAGTTTCATTCTCAGCCTCCGAATTCCAGAACCATTCCGCGTCAATCGGATTGGTTGCTTGACTTGGCCAATGCAAGCAGTCTTGATTCCTCGTCGGCTTCAAGCCTCCTATCATCTCCTGGGTTAGCTTCAGAGGCTAGTTCTGCTCTTGCAGACATGTTAAAACGTGTATCGGAAGTGTTGCATTTACAGCTTCCTACTGTGCAATTATCCACAGATCCTTTGCTTGATGTCTTACATCCTGATCAGTCTTCTGTGGAGCCAGTCCTCCCTTTTTGTGAGGCTCTTTATGATACCCTTTTGGGTGTTTAGACCCAACCAGTTTCTGGTTCACCTTTGGAGCGCTCTATCTCACATAGACACAGGCCAGCCCCGGAGGATCTGTCATGCCTCCGGTGGCATCCAACTACTCAGTTTTGTGGTGCAAACTGCTTTGGCTACTCACATTTGCACAGATTCCTCCTGTTCTGCTAGAGTGAGAAGCCAGGCAGCTGGACACTTCTGGTAGGAGGATTTTTGCCTCCTCTAGTTCGACCTCGCATTCCACCAATACTTCTTGTGCCCTTGTACGCTTCTCCCACGTTTTGTGGGACTGAGTGCAACGTATTTTGCCTCCTCTGCCTGATGAGGCTAGAAATGCTCTTGCGCCCTTTGTATGGGATGGTCAGCAGGCTGCCAAGCTTAGTGTTTGATGTGTTATGGATACCAAGGATTCAGTTGGAAGGTTATAGCTTCTTCAGTAACGCTGCGACGAAGGGCATGGTTATGTTCTTCCAATTTTCAGAAGCTGTACAAGCTTCTTTACTTGATATGGCTATTGATGGCACATCCCTTTTTAGCAAGCATGCAGATATGGCCTTACGCCGCTTCAGAACAGCTCATGTTGGGACTTATTTTTATGTCCTCTTCATGATCCATAGTCTTTTTCTGACTTGTTTCCTTGTTCATGGGCAGTTGTCATTTTATCCCTGGTTACATTTTTTTTACAGCCTTTGTGGTGGTGTGTTCTTGTTATCATGTGACACCCAGTGTGGGGTTCCGTCTCCTCGCTGGTTCCTTTGTTCTTATGTTCTGATAAATCAAGGAGCTATTGCATAGTGGCACGGTTAAGTGCCTCAGGTGGAGCAGGCCACCCCTGTCCAGGGGTTTGCATCCAGCCAGTGCCCTTTACGTTCATTTAACAATGCTTCCCATTATGGTGGACAGGTTTTTATTATTCAGACCCGGTCTGGGTCTCATTTCTCTAAACAAGGAGTTTTCTTTTGCCTCTGCTGATAGGCTGGTCGCCTACAATGTATGTGCTCTCTACGGGGAGTTGTGTTTACTCCCAGCTGTTTGGAGCAATCAGTGTAGGCCTGTAGCCACACTCTCCTGATTATTTGTTCCCCACTGGGAACTTACTCAGTCCTCCTATGGGAGTAAAATGGTTCCTTGTGTCAATGAGGTTCTACTGCGTTTTTTTATTTTTTTTATTTTTGCACATTTCCTTTTCCATTGGTATTATGGAAGATGTTTTTCTGTCCATTTTCCATGGTCTGCATGCGTTGGCCATATGGGTTTCCCTTTTACTCCATATGCCTCACTTCTGGCTGTTATCTGTTCCAAGTCGGGAGCATAATCTGTTGCCAAATAGGATCTCACTTTGAATTTTTTTTCACATATTCAGTCTCGGTTCTTTTACCTTTTCATTCTCCTTCTGCCTTTTTGGGGCGGTCATGAGAGTGTATATATATATATATATATATATGTCCGATGGCATGTGTAGCTGCAGATACACATGCTATGCATTATTCCGCCATCTAGTGTGTGGTGCTCAGAGTGTTACAAGTTGTTTTTCTTAGAAGTTTTTTCGGAGTCACAGGATCGAGTGACTCCTCCCCTCGGTCATACTGCGCATGGGCATCGACTCCGTTGTTAGATTGTTTTCTTTCTGCTGTCGGGTTCGAACGTGTTTCCTTTCGCTCCGAGATTTCAAATCGTAAACTTTAGAAAACTCCCTTAATTGTTGGTATTGTTTCGATCGCTTTCCCACCTAGCCTCGAACCGATAGTACAGTCGGAAACTAGATTTCGCCCTTCTGGGCGTGTGTGCCCGAATCTGGCCTGTTTGGGTCTTCTGCGTCAAAGCCTGATAGATCGGACTCCATTTCGAATTTGGCCTTGATGCCACACACAATTTCCCGACACATACCAACACCTTGTTTGTAATCTGTGTCTTTCTCCCGATCACAAAGAAGATTGTGAGGCCTGTCAATCGAAGACCCTGCGTGATTGGAGAGCCAGAAGATTGAAAATGGCGTCAAAGTACGGAACATCTCAACATCATGGAGGAAGAACAGCAGTCTCCATCAGAGACACAGACTCCGAACAAGATTCGGAAGAAAATAGGCCTATCACTGCTGGACAGGACGTGAGTACGTCTGCCCCTATGCCCACATATAAAAAAACATTGAAGCCTTGGGTAAACTGCCAGAGAGCCATGATTTGACCCGAAAAAAGACTCTTGTCGACTGACCTTCGGGTTCGGCGCTGAAAAAGGCCACTCCTCCGTTGGTATCAGAGTCGAGTAAATCCATGAAGAGTTCTGCTTCGGACTCGAACAGGCGTCCTCACTCCTCAGAGTCGAAGCCCTGCTTCAGAGCCGAAACAACCGGCTCCATTTTCGGGTCCGAAAAAGCTTCCATCTTCGGAACCAAATAAATCTTCTTATTTAGAAGAGCAAGGACTTTTGAGCCATCCTAAGCAGAGCTTAAAATCACTGCATGAACAATCTTATAGACCTTCAGATGAGGACACTGAGATTCAGCCTATCCTTGAATTTATGGATGAAAGACAATCCAGGATTCACCTCCACAAAGAGACTGGCAGAATAGTTACTGCACCTACTCTACTAACCAAAAGGAAGCTGGTCTTTCAGGAACAATTAGACACTGCTCAACCATGAGCAAAAATGTATAAACAGAAGAAGCCAGTACCTGGCCATACTTCTCCCCCTCATTCACCACAACTTTCGTTTGCGCCTCCACCCACTAGCCCACCACCTTTACCTTCGTTAAACTCATTCTCAGTACTCACATAGTGATACAGTTGATCCTTGGGTTCTATACGACCCAGATCCTATTCCCGACAATGACCCTGATTTATACCCTTCCAAGCCTTCTCCACCAGAGGACACTATTGCATACATGCAGGTAGTTTCCAGGGCAGCAGCATACCATGGGGTGCTTATGCACACTGAGCCCCTAGAAGAGGATTTTCTGTTTAACACTCTATTCTCCACCCATTCAAGATATAATTGCCTTCCTATGCTACCTGGCATGGTTAAACATGCAGATCAAATAATCAGTGAGCCAGTCAAAGCTAGAGTAATAACTCCACTCATTGATAAAAAGTATAAACCTGCTCCTTCAGACTCAGTGATAGTAATATATTCAGATTATATTACACACCAAGTTCCTCCAGACTCAGACTCAGAGTAAGTGCGGCTAGAAAGAGGGCTAGTAGCCAGTCATCAGGGGATGCTCCTCCCCCCTGATAAGGAGAGTAGGAAATTCAATGCTGCTGGCAAGAGAGTGGCCACACAGATGGCCAAACAATGACGAATTGCCAACTCACAAGCCTTGCTAGAGAGGTACGATAGAGCCCACTGAGATGAGATGCAGGAACTCCTACAGCACCTCCAAAAGGAACACCAAAAAAGGGCACAGCAAATTGTAGAAGAGGGTCAGGCCATAAGCAATAATCCGGTCTGCCCTTGATGCTGCAGATACAACAGCTAGAAGTGTCACTATTGCTATTACTATACGTAGACATGCATGGCTGCGTTCTTCTGGTTTTAAACCAGAAATTCAGCAGGTAGTGCTCAACATGCCTGTTAATAAAAAGCATTTGTTTGGCCCTAAAGTCGATACGGCCATAGAAAACCTGAGGAAAGACTCCGACACTGCCAAAGCAATGGGAGCATTTTACACAAAACCCTGTAGAGCTCCTTTCGCAGCACAACAGTTCAGAGGAGGATTCAAGCCACAATCTACTGAGGCTTCTATCTCCCAGGCAAAGCAAGGGCAACAGCAGCGGCAATACCACAGAGGGGGATTTAGAGGGTCTTACAGAGGCAAGTTCCAAACCTCAAAACAAGCCACTACCCCAACTAAACAGTGACTTATTTACCATCCCTCAACCCCACACATCTCCTGTGGGGGGAAGACTACAAAAATTCCACTCCCATTGGAAAACATCACCACAGACCATTTCTACCCCTCCAAACATTCCTCCACGTTACTACAAGCTGTTCCCAGAACACAATGTTCTATTGCAGCAAGAAGTACAATCGCTACTTCTAAAACAAGCAATAGAATTGGTCCCACATTCTCAACAAGGAACAGGAGTATACTCGCTATACTTCCTCATTCCTAAAAAGGATGGCACAAGTACAGCCAAATCAACAATACACTGTAAGATGAAAATCTTAGGAATGATGGCATCATGCATAGCAATAGTACCGCATGTAAGACTAAACATGAGGGCACTGCAACAGTGCCTCTCACACCAATGGTCTCAAGCACAGGGTCAATTGTAAGATCTAGTGTTGTTGGACCGCCAAACACCCAAGTCCCTTCAATGGTGGAATCTCAGCAATTTAATGAAGGGGCGGTCATTCCAAGACCCTGTGCCTCAGACCAAAATAATGACAGATGCATCAGTGATAGGTTGGGGAACTCATCTCAACAACCTTACCATTCAAGGGGAATGGGATTCAAAGCAGCACATTTTTCACATAAACCATTGGAATTATTAGCTGTGTTCCTTGCCCTAAATGCGTTGCAACCCCTTCTCATACATAAGATTGTGCTAATAAAAATGGACAATATGACAACTGTGTATTATCTGAAGAAACAAGGTGGGACACATTCATCTCAACTGTCCTTTCTATCCCAAACTATATGGAAATGGGCAATTCCCAATCACTTTCATCTATTAGCAGAATACATTCCAGGAATACACAATCAGCTAGCGGATCTCCTAAGCAGGACCCACCAACAGACACATGAATGAGAGATTCATTTTCAGGTACTTCAAAAGTACTTTCAAAAGTGGGGAACACCAGAAATAGATCTATTCGCAACAAGCGAAAACGCAAAATGCCAAAACTTCGCATTCAGACACCCACATCCTCTATCCAAGGGCAATGCCCTATGGATCGACTGGTCAGGGATATTTGCTTACCCTTTTCTCCCTCTCCAGCTACTTCCCTTTCTGGTCAACAAGCTATGTCAGACCTCTCTCACCATGATACTCATAGCCCCAATGTGGGCACAACAACATTGGTACACCACACTCCTAGGCCTGTCAGTAGTACCTCACTCCAAATTTCCAAACAGAACGGATTTGTTAACACAAAACAAAGGACAAATCAGGCATCCAAACCCCAGTGCTCTCAACTTAGCGATTTGGCTCCTGAAGTCATAGAATTTGTATACTTAAAACTTCCATTAGAATGCAAGGAAGTGCTGAAGCAGGCACTTAAACCTACAACTAGGCAATGCTATGCTAACAAGTGGAAAAGATTTGTTTACCACTGTCAATCTAAAAATACTGATCCACTTACAGCATCAGTAAAAGATATTGTATGATATCTACTTCATTTGCAGAAATCTAATATAGCTTTCTCATCTATTAAAATCCATCCTACTGCCATATCAGCATACTTGCAGACTATTCAACACACCTCTCTCTTCAGAGTTCCAGTTATAAAAGCCTTCATGGAAGGATTAAAACATATTATTCCCCCTAGAACACCACCTGTTCCTACTTCCTACTTGGAATCTAAATATCGTACTCACCAGACTCATGGGCGCACCTTTTGAAACCATGCATTTTCGTGAGATTCAGTTTTTAACATGGAAGGTCGCCTTCCTAGTATCCATTACTTCATTGCGAAGAGTTAGTGAAATACAAGCATTCACTCTTGAAGAACCTTTTTTCCAAGTACACAAACATAAAGTTGTACTTGAACAAATCCCAAATTTCTGCCAAAAGTGGTATCACCTTTTCACATAAACCAAACAGTGTAATTGCCAGTCTTCTTTCCACAGCCAGATCCAATTGCAGAAAGAGCCCTTCATACTCTTGACCTCAAAAGAGCTCTAATGTACTATGTAGATTGAACCAAAGAATTGTGAAAAACAAAACAACTTTTAGTTGCCTTTCAACAACCACATAAAGGCAATCCTATCTCTAAGGAAGGATTAGCATGATGAATTGTTAAATGCATACAAACATGTTACATTAAGGCAAAAAGACAACTTTTGATCACACCTAAAGCACATTTCACTAGAAAGAAAAATGCATCTATGGCATTCTTAGGAAATATACAAATGGCAGACATATGTAAAGCTGCCACATGGTCTACTCCTCATACATTTACAAAACATTATTGTGTTGATTTATTTTCGAAGCAACAGGCCAGTGTTGGTCAAGCTGTCTTAAGAACATTATTTCAAACAACTTCTACTTCTACAGGATAGCCACCGCAATTTAGGGGAGAGTAACTGCTTTGTAGTCTGCATAGCATGTGTATCTGCAGCTACACATGCCATCGAACGGAAAATGTCACTTACCCAGTGTACATCTGTTTGTGGCATGTATTGTTTTGTAATAGTATTTATATAGCGCTTACTACCCTTGACGAGGCGTCGAAGTGCTTTTCGTCGAGTAGCACGCTACTCCGGAACCCAACAAGAATTAGTGATGGATTAGTATAGGGAAATATGAGTACAGTTTTAGTATTATGAGTTAATTTGAGCTGCGAATATGAGAGTTTGTTAGTTAGATTGACTGGAGTAATGGAGGGGTGGAGGAGGAAAGAATCCAGAAGTGTTAATTGGGAGTATATGGTAATAGGATTTAGGCTTGGGATGAGTAAAGGAGGATGGAAGAGGGAAGAGTCTATGGAAGGGGTTAGGGAGATCATAGAAGCAGGTTGAGGTAAATGAGGGAGAACTTAGTAGGGTTGTTTGAGAGGGCATGGTAGTAAAGTGAGGTTTGGTGAGTTAGATGTGGAAGCAGAGGGAAGAGCTTAGGCAGAGTTATTTAGGAGATGAAAGTAGTAGAATGGATTTGGGATGAGTCAGAGTGGGAATGGAGGATAGATTGATAGAGACATGACATGGTGATGGGTAGATAAGTGTGATATAATATGAGAGCAGGGATTCATAAGTATCTTGTATAACAATTTATCTAGGAGTCATGCAATGACCTATGAACATGTTAAGCATAGAATAACATACATATATATGTATATATATGCACACACACACATACATACACACATAAATACACACACATATGCACACATATATGTACATACATATACATATTTAAAACCATGAGTAAATATACTTAGTTAAACAGGTTTAAAGAGTGTGTGTGTAGTTAATTGTTATGACATAGTAGCAATACATATTTTCTAAAGAACTATGGGGGTCATTCTGACCCTGGCGGCCGGTGACCGCCAGGGTCACCGACCACGGGAGCACCGCCAACAGGCTGGCGGTGCTCCCGAGGGCATTCTGACCGCGGCGGTTCAGCCGCGGTCAGAAAGGGTAAACCGGCGGTCTCCCGCCGGTTTACCGCTGCCCCATTGAATCCTCCATGGCGGCGGAGCGCGCTCCGCCGCCATGGGGATTCAGACACCCCCTACCGCCATCCTGTTCATGGCGGGAAACCCGCCATGAACAGGATGGCGGTAGGGGGTGCCGCGGGGCCCCTGGGGGCCCCTGCAGTGCTCATGCCAATGGCATGGGCACTGCAGGGGCCCCCGTAAGAGGGCCCCGCAAAGTATTTCAGTGTCTGCTTTGCAGACACTGAAATACGCGACGGGTGCAACTGCACCCGTCGCACCCCTGCAACTACGCCGGCTCAATTCTGAGCCGGCGTCCTCGTTGCAGGGGCATTTCTGCTGGGCCGGCGGGCGCTCTTTTGGAGAGCGCCCGCCGGCCCAGCGGAAATGTCTGAATGGCCGCCGCGGTCTTTTGACCGCGGTGCGGTCATTCGGCGGCGGAACCTTGGCGGACGGCCTCCGCCGTCCGCCAAGGTCTGAATCACCCCCTATATATAACTAGAATATACACATAATCAGAAAAAAATATTTATCAACCTAGGCATATGCAGTCCATAGTTGTTTAAATATGATGGTTATGAAGGAAAGAGCCAACTCTTGAGCAGTTTTCTGAAGACAAGAAAGCTATCTGTGGCTCTTATAGTTAGGGGTAATGAATTCCATAGTTTGGCTGCTTGAACAGAGAAGGATGTACCACCTTATAGTCTTTTTCTTGTATGGTGGTGTTCTAAGGCAGGGTGCCAATCTTGAGCAGAGGTTTCGTTTTTTAATGTATTTGGTTATTTTGTTTCTGATAAAAAGCGGTCCTGTTCCATGTATAGCTTTTTGGGTGATACAAAGCAGCTTGAAAGTGCATCTTCTGGCAACGGGTAACCAGTGTAGTGCTCTCAAGACAGGGGAGATGTGGGCTCGCGGCTTTACATGTAATAGTAGCCTGGCTGCGGAGTTCTGAATACGCTGTTGTTTTTTCATAATAGATAGAGATGATCCATGGTAGAGGCCACTGGCATAATCCAGTTTGGATAGTACATGCGAGATAGTAGCTTGCACCTTGTGTGGAAATCCGAGGTGGGGGAAGATGCATCGTAGAGTCTTCAAAGTGATGAAGCTTGTTCGTGCTAATTTGTCCACTTGGGCATTCATAGTTAACTTGGAGTCCATGGTGATTCCTAGGTTTTTAACTTCCTTGGATAATTGAGGAGGTGGTCCGAGATCGTCAGGCCATGCGCACAGTGGGTCATAACTTTTCCACTCACCACGTATGAGTATTTCTGTTTTGGAGGCGTTTAGTTTGAGATGGCTCCAGGTCATTCACTGATCAACGGCTCTGAGGCAACTGAAGATTTCTGAGTTTTCAATGTTTTTGGGGCATTCTAACTTAAGTAGTCTTTGTGTGTCTTCTGCATAGTTGTAGCATGTGAGATGAAAATCATTATTCAGTTCTGGTAATGATATCATGTAGATGTTGAAAAGCAAAGGTGAGATGATTGATCCTCGGGGGACCCCTGCTTTTGTGAGGTAGGGTTTGGACGAGAAGGGGGTGCGAATAGATGATATTAGATCTTTTTTAAAGATAGGATGTAATCCAGTCGAGAGCAGTCCCTTCTATGCCGGCTTCGTGAAATCTTTAAATTAGGGTGTCATGGTCAACCGTATCAAAGGCAGCCGAAAGGTCCAAGAGAAGTAGTGCAGCCACTCCATTGCGGTCAACTGTGTTTTTAAGATCATCCCTGATTGCTATGAGTGCCGATTCAGTGCTTCTTCCTGGGCGGAAGCCAGTTTCGAAGTCTGAAATTATAGAATTGTCTTCAATGAATTGTGACATCTGGGCAAATGCTGCTCTTTCTATCAGTTTGCTCAGGAAAGGTCCATTTGTGATTGGTCTGTAGTTGAGGTCCTGCGGGTCTAGGTTTGTTTTCTTTAATAACAGTCGTATGTATGCCTTTTTTCAGGTCTACAGGAAAAGTTCCTGTAGTTAAAGAGTTGTTGATGATTCTTCTTACAGTTGTGGCAGCAGAAGTAAATAAAAGAATGTTCTTGAAGATTTGTGGTGGACAAGGGTCATAGGGCAATCGGAAGGCCTCCTTGCTTTGACCAAATCCATAAATTCACCTTGGGATATTTGTTTGAAGGACTGTAGAGGCTGGGCTGGTTTATTCTTAGAGAGTATTTTAGGAAAGGGGTTGGTGCTGATGGTTTTCTTCTGTTTTAAATAGGAGTCCAATGTGTTTGCCTTGGTTGTGTAATGAGTTGCCAGTTGGTTTGTGAAATCTTGAGTAGTGGGATGACTTCCTTCCATGCATGTAGGTTTTCGAAATTCATTGCAAATTTTATAAAATTCCTTGGTTGTAGATTTCGCATTTTGAATTCTGTCTGAGTAGTACCTTTTTCTTTTTTTTAAAGCTTTTTTGATTGATGATTTGTATATTCTGTTAAGTTTGTGTAGCTGCAGTTTGTCTTGACTGTTGTTTGGTTGAGCCAGGTCCGCTGCAACTTTCTGATTTGTTGCTTTATCTTTAAGTTCTGGCTTTCTCCAAGGTGTTGGGTTTCTTTTGTTGTGTTTAGTTTTTCTGAGTGGTATTAGGATATCAAAAGCTTCCTGTAGCCACTCATAAAGTTTTGGATCAGAATTAATTGTATCTAGATCTGTGTTGTGTAAAGAAATGGCTCCCTGTTGCAGTTACCCCCCACTTTTTGCCTGATACTGATGCTGACTTGACTGAGAAGTGTGCTGGGACCCTGCTAACCAGGCCCCAGCACCAGTGTTCCTTCACCTAAAATGTACCATTGTATCCACAATTGGCACACCCTGGCATTCAGATAAGTCCCTTGTAACTGGTACTTCTAGTACCAAGGGCCCTGATGCCAAGGAAGGTCTCTAAGGGCTGCAGCATGTCTTATGCCACCCTAGAAACCCCTCACTCAGCACAGACACACTGCTTGCCAGCTTGTGTGTGCTGGTGAGAACAAAATGAGTAAGTCGACATGGCACTCCCCTCAGGGTGCCATGCCAGCCTCTCACTGCCTATGCATGTATAGATCAGTCACCCCTCTAGCAGGCCTTACAGCCCTAAGGCAGGGTGCATTATACCATAGGTGAGGGTACCAGTGCATGAGCATGGCACCCCTACAGTGTCTAAGCCAAACCTTAGACATTGTAAGTGCAGGGTAGCCATAAGAGTATATGGTCTGGGAGTTTGTCAAACACGAACTCCACAGCACCATAATGGCTACACTGAAAACTGTGAAGTTTGGTATCAAACTTCTCAGCACAATAAATGCACACTGATGCCAGTGTACATTTTATTGCAAAATACACCCCAGAGGGCACCTTAGAGGTGCCCCCTGAAACTTAACCGACTGTCTGTGTAGGCTGACTAGTTCCAGCAGCCTGCCACACTAGAGACATGTTGCTGGCCCCATGGGGAGAGTGCCTTTGTCACTCTGAGGCCAGTAACAAAGCCTGCACTGGGTGGAGATGCTAACACCTCCCCCAGGCAGGAGCTGTGACACCTGGCGGTGAGCCTCAAAGGCTCACCCCTTTGTCACAGCCCAGCAGGGCACTCCAGCTTAGTGGAGTTGCCCGCCCCCTCCGGCCACGGCCCCCACTTTTGGCGGCAAGGCTGGAGGGAACAAAGAAAGCAACAAGGAGGAGTCACTGGCCAGTCAGGACAGCCCCTAAGGTGTCCTGAGCTGAAGTGACTCTAACTTTTAGAAATCCTCCATCTTGCAGATGGAGGATTCCCCCAATAGGGTTAGGATTGTGACCCCCTCCCCTTGGGAGGAGGCACAAAGAGGGTGTACCCACCCTCAGGGCTAGTAGCCATTGGCTACTAACCCCCAGACCTAAACACGCCCTTAAATTTAGTATTTAAGGGCTACCCTGAACCCTAGAAAAATTAGATTCCTGCAACTACAAGAAGAAGGACTGCCTAGCTGAAAACCCCTGCAGAGGAAGACCAGAAGACGACAACTGCCTTGGCTCCAGAAACTCACCGGCCTGTCTCCTGCCTTCCAAAGAACTCTGCTCCAGCGACGCCTTCCAAGGGACCAGCGACCTCTGACTCCTCTGAGGACTGCCCTGCTTCGAAAAAGACAAGAAACTCCCGAGGACAGCGGACCTGCTCCAAAAAGACTGCAACTTTGTTTCAAGGAGCAGCTTTAAAGACCCTGCAATCTCCCCGCAAGAAGCGTGAGACTTGCAACACTGCACCCGGCGACCCCGACTCGGCTGGTGGAGAACCAACACCTCAGGGAGGACCCCCGGACTACTCTACGACTGTGAGTACCAAAACCTGTCCCCCCTGAGCCCCCACAGCGCCGCCTGCAGAGGGAATCCCGAGGCTTCCCCTGACCGCGACTCTCTGAAACCTAAGTCCCGACGCCTGGAAAAGACCCTGCACCCGCAGCCCCCAGGACCTGAAGGACCGGACTTTCACTGGAGAAGTGACCCCCAGGTGTCCCTCTCCCTTGCCCAAGTGGAGGTTTCCCCGAGGAAGCCCCCCCTTGCCTGCCTGCAGCGCTGAAGAGATCCGTTGATCTCTCATAGACTAACATTGCAAACCCGACGCTTGTTTCTACACTGCACCCGGCCGCCCCCGCGCTGCTGAGGGTGAAATTTCTGTGTGGGCTTGTGTCCCCCCCGGTGCCCTACAAAACCCCCCTGGTCTGCCCTCCGAAGACGCGGGTACTTACCTGCAAGCAGACCGGAACCGGGGCACCCCCTTCTCTCCATTCTAGCCTATGCGTTTTGGGCACCACTTTGAACTCTGCACCTGACCGGCCCTGAGCTGCTGGTGTGGTGACTTTGGGGTTGCTCTGAACCCCCAACGGTGGGCTACCTTGGACCAAGAACTGAACCCTGTAAGTGTCTTACTTACCTGGTAAAACTAACAAAAACCTACCTCCCCCAGGAACTGTGAAAATTGCACTGTGTCCACTTTTAAAGTAGCTATTTGTGAATAACTTGAAAAGTATACATGCAATTGAAATGATTCAAAGTTCCTAATGTACTTACCTGCAATACCTTTCAAACAAGATATTACATGTTAAATTTGAACCTGTGGTTCTTAAAATAAACTAAGAAAAGATATTTTTCTATAACAAAACCTATTGGCTGGATTTGTCTCTGAGTGTGTGTACCTCATTTATTGTCTATGTGTATGTACAACAAATGCTTAACACTACTCCTTGGATAAGCCTACTGCTCGACCACACTACCACAAAATAGAGCATTAGTATTATCTATTTTTACCACTATTTTACCTCTAAGGGGAACCCTTGGACTCTGTGCATGCTATTCCTTACTTTGAAATAGCACATACAGAGCCAACGTCCTACATGTTGGCTGTTAGTTGTGTTTCTAAGACATCAAAATTGAGTTTGCTCCATGGTCGATAGGTGCATGTATGTAAGTAGTTGTGGGGTGTGTTGATTCGTCGAGTTTTGTGTTGGAAAGTTATCAAATGGTGGTCTGACCATGTGATTGGCATGATGCTATGAACGGTAACTAGTTCAGGATTAGCAAAAATGACATTTAGGATGTGTCCAACGATGTGTGTGGGATTGTGTACAATCTGATGTAGGTTCAATGCGACTAGGCCAGTGGTGATCGCTTTGGAATGGGGCATATTGGGTTTGTCAAACCAAATGTTTAGGTCCCCAAGAATGCATAGGTTGGAGTATAGTGTAATAAGGTTTGAGACTGTATCTAGAAAAGCATCTGGGAATGTTGAGTTGTTAGGTGGAGGTCTGTAAAGGAGGAGAAAGTTACAGGAGAAAGTTGGAGTATGGTGGCATCTGGTGAGGAGGGCTTCACAACCTTGTATGGAAATGTCTGTTTTACTGAGATTTATTGCCTGTTTGAATATAGTAGCTAGTCCACCTCCTCTCTTGCCTACACGGTTTTGTGTGATGGTTTGATAGCCAGGAGGAAGGTTTTCGTGCAACACTGGGGCCATGTCATCTCCCAACCATGATTCTATTATGAATAGTAGGTCAGATTGTGTGTCTGTGAGCAGATCGTAGATGTGGTGTTCGTTTTTTGAGAGTGATTGAGCATTTATGAGCTGGCAGTTTAGAAAAAGTATGTTAGTGGCAGTGTTGTTTTGTTTAGGAGAAGGGTAAGCAGTATAATTTGAGCTTGAAGCAGGTGTGTTGTTAGTTGTGATAACTGTGTGAGGCTCACAATAGTCCTGTTTTTCAATATAGTGTTCCTCTTCCAGCAGGTTAAGGAGGCATTTTGTTGGGTCTGTGTGTGTGGGAGGTGGACTTGGTGGCTGAGAGAGACATGAAGAGTATACTGTTTTTTGTAGGGTAATCTTATTATGTAATAGACAAGGGGATGCGAGGTTGTTAAGAGTGGCATGTTGTTTATTTTGTTTGCGTCTGTTTAGTGTGGATAGAGTATGGATTAGGGGTGGTGGAGCAGCATGTGGATCATGATGTAAGGTTCTAAATTGTGCAATGGAGGAGAGGCGAATGAATGAACGTTGCTGGGTTGGGGTGCTTGTGGTAGGTGTTTGTGAAGACTGAGAATGTATGGGTAAAGATAGGACGGGACTTGTATTCTTTGTGTAGTCCTGAGGGTGGGAGTGGGTGTGACGATAAGTATAATGAAAGTTTGTGTTGATTTGATGTGCTGATGTGTGTGGTCTGTATTGTTTTTGTGGAATAGTGAGAGGGGATATTGATATAGTTTTCGGTGAGGGATTTGTATGTGAGTTAGTGCTGGTGAGTGGGATTACAGTGTTACAGGGGGTGTTGATGTGTTTTGGAGATTAATGTTTGAGGTGTGTAAGAGGATGGATGTGTGTCAGGGGAGTTTGTGTTAGTTGGGATGACTGGAAGAGGTGATATATGTGGTGGAATGTGGGGATTGTATGGTTGTGTTTAATTGGTGAAGAGAGGGGAAGGGTGTTTGTGGATGGTGTGTTGGAAAGCTGGATTTGGAGATTATGATGAAAGGTGGTCTGTATGGAGCAAACAGAGGATAGTGTTGTTGGTTTGTATGGACAGGAAGTGTGTATCTGGAAGGCTGAAAGAAATGTATAGTGTGGTTTTGTGTTGTGTGGTGATGGCAGGTTGTGTTAGTGGGAGTGGGCAGAGTAGTGGTTGCTGTGAGAATGCAGGTGTTTGTTGTAGTTGTGAAGGATATGTGTATATGTGTTGTATAATGGGTATTGTGTTGGATGATGGAACATTGCAGTCTGTCTGCTGTCAGTTTGTGATGCATGAGTTGGATGTCTTTGCAGATAATGTGTTTGCATGTTGATGGATGTGTAGGGAGTAAAATCATTTCTGGTCAGTTGAGAATTGGGCAGCATTTCTGGCCCTAGGCCCTAAGTCCTACTAGTCCCGAACAGGCCCAAACAGGCAGCTACCCTTGTCCTCTCCGCCCTTGTCCTCTCCACCCAGGCTGAGACGCCCTGAGTTATAGGCTTAAATAGCCCTACTGGCCAAAAGAAACCTAGTCCTAACCCTAACCAATCAGATTTGTAACCCTGATTCTAACAACCAGTGGGAGACCCAGCCCTAATCACCATTCATACCCCTAATCCTGACAATCTCAACCCCAGCCCTAGAACCATCATCCAATCAGATTCTCAGCCCTATCCACCAATCACAACGCCAGCCCCAGAACCAGCAACCAATCAGATTCTCAGCCCTATCCACCAATCACAACCCCAGGACTGAATACCTCTCCAGATACTGGCATGCCTTTGCCCCTGCCGTGGCTATGGAGGAGGGAGCTTCTTATGCTATGGTGGCGAGGAGAGCAGCCGAGTTCCTAGACCTTCAACTGCCTTCGGTGTCCATCAAGACTAACCTCCTGACAGAGGTGCTGCAACAGGGAGCTTCCTCATCAGAACCTCTGCTCTGGTTCAATGATGCCATCACTGATATCCTACTGCAGTGGTGTCCAAGCTTTTGATTTCTGTGGACCCCCACTTTAATATTAATGGAACCCTGGACCCCCACTGAATCATCATTGGAATCCTGGGAACCCCGCCTAAGTCACTACTGGAAGCTTGGGACCTAATTTGTCAATATGTATTAATATTTTTTAATTTTCTAAGCTCTTGTGGACCCCCTGAGAAGGCTATGTGGACCCCCAGGGGTCCCCGGACCACAGGTTGGGAACCACTGTCCTACTGGGTACCTGGTCCAAAGCCAGCACAGGGGCTTCTGTGAACAGGACGATTGCCTGCCACCTTCGCCATGCAACTGGGGACCCAAGTTTCTTGGCGCAACACCCCACCCCTGAGAGCTTGGTAGGCTAGGCCTCTACCTCCTATGGCGCGTTCCCTTCCACTCCCAGATTAGGGAATCCCAAAGGTTGTACTCACTTGGGAAGAAGTTTTCTTTAGCCAATTTTGCATTGCAGACCGTGAACACCGTATGCCTTTTGGGCCTTTATTCCCACATGCTGTGGCATATGGTTGCGCAAGTGCTGCCACAGTTCCCGGACGAGGTTCAGGCTGTACTCTCTCTAGATGGTGCTGATAGGAGAGACCTGACAAAGTTCACAATTTGTTGCAGACTGGAGACTATTGACTAGCTGGGCAGAGCAGTTTCTTCGATCGTGGCCCTGAGGCACCTCGCCTAGCTGAGGAAATCAGGCTTTTCGGGGGCTGTCGAAGCTTCTTTGATGAACATTCTCTTTGATGGCACTCATGCACTTCAAGGATTCTTTGGCTATGGCCAGATCCTTGGGCCTCGCAGCGGTCCCTCATACGCCAAATCTGACTTTTGTGGCTACGTAAGGGGTCTCCAACAGCACCCATTTCCGTTCAGCCACTGAGCTGCGCACTCTGCCCCATCTCTGCATAGCCGAGGATGCATGACCCACCGATCTCGTGGGTCAGGAGACCAGCGGTCTGGTCAGTCCACAAGCCCCTCCTCTGCAGCAGCCTCCCTGTCAGACACTCCCAAACCATTAGCCAGTTGGTTGCCAGATTTACCTACACCTGCTGCACTGCTGCGCTGCCAATCCATTACGTCAGACAGGTGGGTTTTGCAGATAGTCCGAAGGGGCTACTTCCTCCCCTTCAAAACTACCTCTCCATCCACACCACCTTCCTCCGATCGGATGGCAAAGGATCATTTGTCCCTTCTCTGCGAGAAAGTTACAACTCTCCTGGCTGATCGAGCCATAGAGAGGGTTCCTGTGCCAGACACTGCTGTGGTTGCTATTGCTGACACTGGTTCCCAAAAAGGACAACGTTCTTTCCCCATCCTAGTCCTTCAGTCTCTCAAGAAGGAGAAGTTCAAGATGCTCTCAATGGCTCCTGCATTTGCTGGGGGTCACTATAAACATGCCAAAGTCACACCTGATTCCCTCTCTGACACTCCCTTTCTTTGCAGCTGTTCCGGACAGAGTGCAGCTCGGGCCTATCCTCCGGAGCGTCGAGTCCAGGAAATTCAGGCTATTATACTGATGAATACAGCTATCCTGGATTTCAGTGAGAATGACTCTGAGGCTGCTGTGCCTAATGTCCTCTTGCATGGTAGGGATCATTGCACTCCCTGGATGTCACAAGGTGTTTTAAGTTCTACTTACAGGCCAGAGAGACTTTTAGAAAAAACAGAACAGCTATTAGTAGGCTTTGGAACAATAAATAAAGGAGGTCCAGTTACAAAACAGACTTTTGCAAGATGGGCAGTTGCATGCATCATGGAATCCTCTGAGCTCATTATTAAGTCTCCGACAAGATCAGTTCTCATCAGAGCTCTTTTTGCAAGACTTTCTCTGAAGGACATTTGCACTGCTGTCATTGAGGACTAGACACATTTTCGCGAATCATTATAGCACAGATGTGGATTTTTATGAGGATAGTGCAGTTTGGAGGGCTGTGTTCCATAACCTTTTTAAATATGGTAAGCCACATGGCCATCGTCTGCTGTTTTTACCTTGTGTACTGCTATGATATTCTTAATTCACATAAGTGAATCTTTGAAAGATGCAATACTGAAGAAGGAAAACAGTTACTCGTGACTCCGGTTCTCCAGCATTGACACTTTTCATAGATTCACATATGACCCACCCTCTTCCCCTTGTCATGGGGCTTCAATCTAACCTTATCTTGTGTTCTTGCATGTTTTAGAAAAATTCAGCAGTTGGATGCTTCTGGCAGGGGAAACACCTGAGGGTGCTGATATTTGGCTGCTTGTCATACAACTGAAATTCTAACTGGTTCTAACTCAAGAAGTTTAATTTTTAAGAGCCATTCTTGACAACAAGTTCTGCATAGACCACAGATTAAATCAGTAGAAGACGTTAAATGGATGAACATGACCCGCTTCAAGTAACAACATAGACTGTCAGGTTGTTTTACTACATTTAAACTTGCACACTGGAAAAAAACAACCAGATCACCAGAATCACTTCACTGTTAGTTATGACATTTTGACCCTGTTACAGAAATGTTTTCAAGTACCATAAAGCAGGCATTGCTGTTTCAGAAAGGGTCGGCAGCATATCGGCAGGGGACTTATCACGCTAGCAGTGGGAAAGAAGGGAGGAGAGGATCTGGGCTGTAATTCATGCTTCCCTAGTTGAGTTTTCTTGGGGAAATAATTACATCGCCCCATACCTCATGGTCTACGAATATTATTGGTTCTGGAGTGAGGCCATTTTTTCTCACTGTTTCTAACATTCTCTCTGCTTTTTCTTGAAACTCCTTAATCACTGGCAGTCTAATTAGATTCAGAAGGAATGCACTCTGTACAGCGATGCAGTTATCCAGGTGTGCCCTGCTGGCCTCATAATTTTTGTTCATTTGAACCAAACTTGTTCTTTGAAGTCTCATTAGTACATTGTATCTCCTGTATGTTTGAACAAATTAGTGTTTTACTTGTACAGTACAAGGTGTATTAAATATTTGATACCCCAAATGTACCTAAATGGCAAAAAAAGGCTTTTAAAATCTGTTTAATGGTATCTCATATTCTTGAGTACTAGGAGTAGTTTGATGTACACTGTTCTTCACCTTTAATAGTACTCCTGAGCTTGCATTGATGCCCCAGAACCAGTTAGGATCTGAGGTTGTTCTGGCTTTTGAGAAATGCCGCTACATACTCAGACCTTCCGAACTACAGAAGTACATGCCAGTACCTGCACATTTAAACTGATGGGCCTACGCTTAGCAAATGAGGAGGGCCAGGCATCTGTCCCTTTTCTTTTCCAACTATCGCTAGTGTTCAACATTGTTGATCATATGGATCCCCCTAAAAATATTTAAATGATCAATGCTAACGCTCTGTTTTTTGGAGGCCTTCTTACATGTTTAAATCCATAATTTGTATTGGTCTCCCAGGAGATAGTGTATTTTTTTATTAATAGAATTTATATTTTTCATGGTGATTTTTAGATTTGCTTGCTTATTACTTTATTACCACTTCTGACCACCCGCTTTGCTGGCACTTGATTATTTAACTGCTTTTCCGAATGATTATAATTATTTGTCAATGCTTCATCAATATCAGTACACTGTGGCCCGTTATGTGGTTTTCAATTATAAAACATGACATAGCATTACTTCATTCTATGATGTCAGGTAATTTATCTGCATAGTATGACTGAAATATCCAGCCAGTACTGGATTATGATTCTTGGAAATTAGTGATCAAGGTTTCCCTTTCTCTATATGCAGTTTGTTGTAAGGCTGTGATGTTGGACATAAATCCACGAATCTTCACCATTTAAGGCACAATCTTTATTGAATACAGACCTCGCCACTGGCGCCCCACAGTAATTTCTTTAATATAAAGACACAACCAAAATATATACAGCAAGAAATTTGCAATAGGAGGATTTCCCGTAAGAAAAATCCTTGAGCATCCACATTCTATGATCAAATGGAAGCCCACATACTGTGTATATTTTTTTTATTAGACGTTAACTTTGTATAAAATGTTTCAAATAAGCAAGACTCTTGGTTTTCCTAAAACTTCTATTTCGAAAACCCTCCAGATTAAACCCATAACTTGGCCCAACTGCACTCAACAAAGGTCCAAGTGTGCTCCATCATTCCTCTGATGCACATATTGTTCCCGACGTGAATATCCTATTCAAATTCCAAATTCACTTATCATTTGTCTTGACAGAACTGGCTTTGGCTTAGAAAATCTAGATTGTGATGCATGGCCTACTAGTGTTTTAATCTTCACCCAATCTTCTAGCTGCAAACTTGGGATATCGGTGGCAACATCTTGATCATATCTTTCTTTAGTCTTATCTTGACGTGCCTTTTCCTTTTCCTTATAGAACCCATCATTTACATTATCCACATACCCTTTACATCACACCATCCACCAAGGTTAAAGACATTTGCTTGGTTTCCTTCCCCTAAATAGTTCAAAATGAGAGTTGCCCCGTTGACACGTGATACTCAGTCCTTTTTTTATCTCATCTTTTCAAGACATCTTATTCATCATGAAATCTGAATTCCTTACACTAAGTTCCTGTTAAATGGCTCAACAGCACCATTCAAATCTGGATGGTAAAGCACTAATTTCTGGTGCAAAACCCCATGTTTTTCCAATTATCCTTCAGTTTCTTTCTAACAGAATTGCACCTAATTGTCGGATATCAAAGATTTATAATACCCTTTTTTCATAAACAGTTCTCCTAGGAACCTTATTACACCCTTTGTAGAAATATCAATGACATATCTGATCTCAGGCCACTTTGAAAACAGATCTTTTAGCACGATCACATCAGTAGTATCATGGTCCCCTTGAATAGGGCCCATGATGTCTGTCACAACCTCCTCCCAAGGAGCATTTGACAAATGCCTATTTGGCCTCAGCTGTTTTTTTAACCCTAAGATATTATCACTACTACAACAATTAATGCAGTTTCACACCAAGCGCTCCACCAAGACATTGAGTCCAGGCCACCAATAATGCTGTCTGATCTATCTTTAGTTTTTATGAAACCTAAATGTCTGGTGTGGACTAGTTTCATAATCCTGTTCTTCGGGCTTTTAGAAGGAATTTGTGGTCAACCCCTGAACTACAACCCAATATTTTCACTTAATTCCTCTGAAACATTCCAAAACGCTTTGAAACTTTCCTTCCAAACTTTGTTCCAATCCTGTCTTAATTTATTCATAATATCACATTTTACAGACTTCTATTAATTTCCTCTTCCATTCACTCACCAAATTCACTCCTTCCAGTAGCAACATATACATTTAACTCCTCAAATCATTCTTCCTGACTACCATCTTCCTGCTCAGTTCCCACTAATCTTGACAGTCAGCCGCATAGTTGTGTACACCAAGACTATGTTGAAATTCAAGTGAAAACTCTTGTAGCTCAATGCCCCAACAGCGTATACTCACAGACACAGTATTAAGTCCTTTTTTCATGAAAATCTCTGTTAAAGGCTTGTGATCAGTCTTCACCACAAACAAATCAGGCCATAAACATGCCTTAAATTCTTTAAGGCCTAGTGCTCCGCAAGAGCTTCTCTCCTAATGACTGAAAAACATATTTCTGGTTCCTCTGAAAAAGTAGCTGTTACTCCTCACACTGTACCTTATGCACAGCTCAATTACCTTTCATGCTCACGTCTGTAACACCATAAGTGCCTCTCCCCGGAACAAAAACCTGCAAATTAGGGACCTCTTGCACATTTCTTAGCTTCAAAGTTCTGCCTCTCATTCATCCGTCCAGTCAAACAGAACTTCTTTTATTAAGCAATTTCCTCATACTTTGAGTCTTTTCAGATAACCCTGGAATTAACTGATTATAAAACTTTAGCATTCTAAAATAGGACAATAACTTTGTTCCCAGGTAAAGAAATCTTGATATTCATATCCATCATTTCCTTCTTAGACAAACCCCATCTACAGACATGTGACCCAGATAACAAATTTCACTTACCCCCGAACTTGCACTTCACAGCCCTCAGCGTTAAACCTTTTTCTTGGAAAAATGACAGCACTTGTCTTAACCTTTCATTATGTTCCTCCTGCGTATTACCACATACAAAAACATCATCTGGATAGCATGTTACTCCACCTATACCTTCCAGTAATCTTTCTATTTTCCTTTGAAAGACGGATGTGGCCGAAACCAATCCAAAAGGCATGCTTATAAATGAATACATACCAAATGGGGTAATCAACGCCGTAAGATCTTAAGAATCTTTATGCACTTGCACCTGATGATCAGCGAAGCCAAGTCCAAAGTTGAATAATGCTTGGCCCCATCTACCAAATTCAGTGGCTCAGACATGTTGATTATAGGATGACGATAAACAACCAAACGCTTATTCATTGCACTCAGGTCTACACAATAACTGGAACCAACCACTCACTAACCTCAGGCACAATCACACTTTACTCAACTAGATTATCCAAATCTATATTAACCTTATCATGCACACCAACTGGTAATGTTCTTACAACGGAAATAACTGGTTCAGCACCACACTTAAGTTTTATTTTATGCTCATAGGATCTTAAACAAGTAATATCACGAAAAAGTTCATGAAACCTACCTACAGTGTTTACACAACCATCTTCCACTACCAGTACTTGTGTGTGCCTATTGGGATCAAGATACACACCAAGGTCCTTTTGCACAGGTGAACCCAATATATCATCTACTCTTTCAGGCACATAAACCTTTCCTTTTTATGCCCTATCCTTAACCTCTAGAGTAGCACACAAATAACCACACATCAGGAATTCTTGACCACCATAGCCACCAGGTTTTACAGCCAAAGTTCTCAAATCCATATCAGTAGCATCAAAATGGCCGTAAGTTTATTTGGATATTATCGTCAATCTGGGTCACGAATCAAAAAACATTCTCACCCCCACTCAATGTAACTTTGCCACTTCACATGGATTTGCACATGCCTTACTAAACAACTGTTTATCAGTCTCATCCTAACTGTCATTTACCTCCACAGTTTTTCTGTTTTGCACAAATGACCTACAACAGTTAATGAAATGCCATTGTTTCCACATTTATTACATGTAGCCCTTTTAGCAGGACAGTAGCTGTTGTTGGCCATAAGGACCTTACTGACCACACTTAAAACACTTACCCTTGAACTTCCCATCTCTTCATTTTAACATCCCTTCATTGTTCCTACTCGTTTTTTTCTTTTGAATCACTCAACACTAACGAGTTCTTGGGTCTTCAAACTTGAATCTTTGAATATCTTGGACATGCCAACATATGCTGAGCACGTTTTGCAATTGTCAACACTTCAGACAGGGGTAAGTCATCTTTGAACCAAAGCTCCTCCCACAATAGATCATCTTTGTAATTCAAAAGGAATAGATATTAAATGCGCTCTCCACACAATGCACCACTTTGCGAACAACTGCCAGTTTTCCTAAACTTGCCACATTCTCTTCTACTCTTTCATCCTTATTCAGCTTATTCCAGAAAAGCAATGTATTAAACAAGTGACTATTTTGGACACACCCAAACATAGTTGTAAGTGTATTTATATAGTACTTACTACCCCTGATGAGGCGTCTAAGTGCTTTTCAGCAAGTAGCACACTATGGAACCCAAAAAGGATTAGGATAGGAAAATATGAATTAATTTGAGGGGTGGACATGTAAGTCTGTTAGTTGGATTGAATTGGATAATGTGGTGATAGAAGAGGTAAGAAAGTGTTATTTGGGAGATCATAGTAGTAAGATGAGGTTTGGGATGAGTAAAATGAGCAATGAAGGAGGGAAGAGTCTATAGCAAGGGATTAGGGAGATCCTAGTAGTAAAATGAGGGTTAGGATGAGTCAAAGGAGGGATTCATGAGGGAAGAATTTAGAAAGCTTTGTTTGGGAGATGATAGTAGTAAAATGAGGTTTGGAGTGATCCAAGAAAGGATAGAGTAGAGAACAGTCTAGAAAGTTATTTTGGCAATCCTAATAACAGAATGAGGTTTGGGCTGAGTTAAAGAGTGGAGGTAGAAGTTATAGTGTAAGAGGTATACAGTGAGACATAGCGTAGTGCATTGGAGAGAGTCAGGTTTTTTATTTCTTCTACAGTAGGAGTAAATTAATAAATACACAAAGAGTGGTATACATATCTAAGGAAGATAATATATATATATTTAAAGTTGTAATTTATAAACTGACTTTCAAGTGTGCTGTACTTTACGCTAATTTACTTGAGTATTTTTATAACTTATTTTTTCATTTTAGATTTTCCTTAATAGCTTAGTAGTGAAGCACTTGTAGATAAGAGTTATGATAATTTTGACATATTGTGATAGATAAAACAGAGACCCATAAGCATCTAATCAAATAACGTGTATGAAAACTATGCAGTGACTTATATACATGTTCTACATAGAATAATAGGTAGGTATATAACCATAAGCAAAATATGTTTTGGTTAAGCAAACCTAAAGAATGTCTACACTTTTCAAAAATCATAATCACTTATCTAGATACATGCGGTCAGCTTCTAAACGTTTATTTACACAGTGATATGCTGTACACTAGTGTTTGAGTATGGTGGTTTTGTAGGAAAGAGGCAGCTCTTGTAGTCTTCTGAAGATAAGGTAGTTATCTGAGAATCTTATGTTTTGGGGTAATTGTTTTTATAGTTTAGCTGCTTGACCAGAGAAAGATGTACCACATGTTTTTTATTTTTTTTTATTTTTTATTTTATTGGGGGATTTTGAGGTGAGGGGCAAATCTTGAGCGGAGGTTCCTTAGTTGAATGTACTTGGAGATTTTATTCCTGATGGAAAAGTGGTCCTGTTCCACGTATTGCTTTGTAGGTGATACAAAGAAGTTTGAAGGTGGATCTTCTGGCAACCCGTAACCAATATAGGGCACTCAAGACATGGAAGATATGGGCTTGTGGCTTTACATGTAGAATTAGTTTGGCAGCAGAGTTCTGAATCTAATGTCGTCTTTTCATAGTTGATAAAGATGTTCCATGGCAGTGGCCACTGGCGTAACCAAGTTTAGACAGTATAAGAGAGATAGTAGCCTGGACCTTGTGTGGAAATCCCAGGAGGGAGAAGATGCGTTGAGGAGTTTTCATAGCAACAAAGCTTGATCTTGTTAATTTGCCACTTTGGCATTCTTTGACAATCTTGAGTCCATGGTAATTCCAAGATTTCTTACTTTAGATACTTTAGGAGGTGGTCCCAGGTCGTCAGGACAGGCACAGAGTGGATCATAATTTTTCCAATCGCCACATGTGAGTATTTCAGTTTTGGAAGCATTAAATTTGAGCTGGCTCCATGTCATCTACCTGCCAACTCTGAGTGAGTCAACTGAAGATTTTAGAGTTTCTAGTGTCTTTGGGGCATTCCAGTTGAACTCCTTAGCTGCTGGACCCTTTTATGGCTATTTGGGGTAGTTCGCACTTTGGCCCCCATAACTTTGTGTCCACATAAGCTATCCGCGCCAAATTTGCACGCTTTTTTTTCCAACATCCAGGGAATTCTAAAGGTACCCAGAGTTTGTGGGTTCCCCTGAAGGAGAGAGAGAAATTAGCCAAAATACATCTAAAAAAAAGAATTTGGGGTGGGGGAATGGGAAAAATGTATTGCTGAAGAAAGCATCTGTTTTTTTCTCTGCAGATGGGACCAATGAAGTGTTTGAGCCAATAAATGAGCTGCACCTTGCAATGAGTTTTCATTGTATACCGGCATACAGCAATTCATTTGGTAAAATACAAAGTGAAAAATAGGTATCAATGAAAACTATGTATTTCCGAAAAGGGCATAAGTTATGGATTTTAGAAGTAGTGGTTATTTGCACATCTCTGAATTTGGCGGTACACCCATACTAGCTCGTGAATTACAGGGCATTTCTCAAAATTACTTCTTTCTAACACACTGGCTTACATTTGTAAGGCACAAATGTAGAGAAAGACTAATGGCAATAACACTTTTTCTTCTATTCTGTGTTCCTCCAAGTCTCCCAATTAAAGTGGTACCTCACCTGCGTGGGTAGGCCTAGTGCATGCAACAGGAAACACCCCAAAGCACAACGTGGACACATCGCATTTTTCCAATGAAAACGGATGCATTTTTTGCACAGGGCCTAGCTGTGTTTTTTGGCCTCTACCTCAGCCAGCACCGAGGGAAACCTAGCAAACCTAAACATTTTTATAAAAAGAAGCACCAAGGGGAATCCAGAATGGGGTGACTTGTGGGGCTCTCACCAGGTACTGTCACTTAGAAACCTTGGCAAACCTCAAAATGTGTCTTAAGAACACATTTTCTTCACATTTCAGCCATGTACCGTTCTAGAATCCGAGAGGAGCCACAAACTTTATTCCACCCAGCATTCCCCCAAGTTTCCCGATAAAAAATTGTACCTCAGTTGTGTGGGTATGCCAAGTGCCTGCAACAGAGAAGGGTCTAAAATGTACTGTGGGTATAATGATAACTGAGGTGAGTGTACTAATTAGTCCTGGGATCTGAAACCATTTAGGAAAACCAACAAAACGTAGACCTTTCTTAAAAAGAATATTGACACCCAAGGGAAACCATGGAGGTTTGGCTTGTCTTGTGTGGATTCTCCAAAGTCTTTTTACCTAGAATACCCTGCAACGGTGAAATGTTGAATAAAACACAATTTTCCTTGTATTTCTGTGAAGTAACTTACTGGGATATGCAGGGATTCACAAACGTTTTACCACCTAATGTTCCCCAACTTGTCCAGATAAAAACGCTACCCAACTGGTGTGTCTGGGCCTAGTGCCCGTGACAGAAATGGATCACACAAAGGTCAATGGTTGACCTTGCATGAGGCTACTGTTGACCCTTGAGTGATCTATTCCTGATGTGGGCTCTAGGCACAGGCATACAAGTAGGGTTGTGTTTTTTTATCAGGACAAGTGGGGAAACACTAGGTGGTAGTAATGTTGTGGAACCGTTCACAATCCTGTTGTGCGATCCACGCCCAGGAAACAATGCCAGGAAGACCCCCTTCCTTTGATGCCTCCCTGGCTTCTGGGGAGGCCATTTTGGGCTTTTTTTCCACACCAGAGTGGGGAGAGGACGCTCACCTGCTCCTTGATCCTCTGGTAGGGAAAAACTGTCACATCAGCACGCCTCGCGGCACAGACGTCACTGATGGTCGTGAGGGATAGGGGGAGACATGGAAGCTATTTTGCGTCTCCCCAGGGTATTTAAAAAGAAAAAAAATCCTCTGGTGCAAATTTTTTAACGCCCTCCCTGGTGCCGGCTAATGCTCTATGGTGGCCCACACCAGGGTGGGTATGCTTGTGTTGGCCGACAAACACACCTAAAGGTTTAAGAAGTATTTCTGTGTCACCTGCATAGTTATAACACGTGAGACAAAATGAATTGATTATTGTCATTAATTACTTAATGTAGATGTTGAAAAGCATGGGTGAGATGATAGACCCTTGAGGGACCCCTCCTTTTATGAAGTACAGTTTGGATGGCGGGGTGGGGCAATGGGGGAGTACAGATGACATTTATTCTGTTTTGAAGGTGGGATGTGATCTATTTGAGAGCAGTAGTCCTCCATGGCGGCTTTGTAGAATCTTTGTACGAGTGTGTCACAGTCAACTGTGTTGAAGGCAAGTGAGAGGTCACAGAGAAGTAGGGCAGCGACCCAGTTGTAGTCTGATGTGTTTTTAAGGTCATCCCAAATGGCGTTAAGGACAGATTCTGTGCCTCTTCCTGGGAAAAATCATGTTTAGTAGTCTTAAAGTATGGAGTTATCTCCAATGAATTGTGACATCTGGGTGAATGCTGCTCCTATCACTTTGCCCAGAAAAGGCCTATTTATAATAAACGTTTTTAATACAAAATTACTTGCTCTACTGTTATTTGGACCAATGACTTTCTGTTGAAATGATGAATGAACAAGATCACTATATTGCCTTGAAAAAGCACCAGGTGAAATTACCATAGGGGGCGAAACACGTGTCGGTTGTTGGAATCTACCGAATGTTCTTTTGATTGATTAGATTTGTCTTATCACATTCTTCGCCATTCAACGCACTTTGTTATTTGCTTTCAACTGGATTTATGAAGCTCAAATTAAAGACGGCTTTGACACATTTGATGAATGTGGGTTCTCATCTTTATACCTGTGTTGAATATTTTACGAAAGGGGTTATGGTCCATACCCCTTTATTTTTGAGTACCCACCTAATTATCTTTTCTAAATTGGGCATTCAACAGGAAGGGAACAGTTTGGACCTATTGACATAACAAAAGGATATGTCTAGAAATGTGTCTGGAAATGTTGCATTGCTAGGTGGTGGTCTGTAAAGGAGAAGGAAGTTACAGGAGGAAAGTGTAGAGTTGTATCTGGTGATGAAATCCTCACAACCTTGTATGGAAATGTTGTCATCTTTGTTTGTTTTCTTTGTTCTAGGAGAGAGGTCCCAAATAGTAGCAGTCTACGCTCATTGATCCAGGAAGGGAAGGCTTGTTGGCAGAGAGTATCCCCAGAGTACTCAGTTATTTTAAATATTCTTCTGAAAGAATGTTAAGTGCAGAGTCTTTCCTATGTGCATCAACAATTGGGTGTCATTTGATGCGTATGTGCATGTATATCTTACGGTTTTATGGTGCTAACACCTCGCTAAAGAAGTGTGTGTTTGTAGTATGTGTGTTTGTAGGTACAAGTACTTTGCATACTTCTGCTGCCTAGTGTTTGACTGGACGTTTTGTACTTATTTTTCTTTGGAAAAGTCTGAGTCACAAGACGTGTGACTCCACCCCTGGTCCACAATACACCCATTCTAGGCTCCACCTGAGATTGTTTTCTTCTGCCATTTGGCTTAGACATTCGGGAATGCTTCTCTGAAGTCGACTTGTTATGTTAGTATTTCTTCTCGGTTCCTCCTCTGGTTCAGCAGCATCCCCCCATCCTATGAAAATCACACATTGCACAAACAATAGCTTCTGCTTGCTCTGCCAGGACTCTGATCTGACAGTCAGTGGTTGTGGCACTTTGCTCCTTCAAGAATGCACCTAGAGCAGTGACATGGAGTGGAAATCTGTCTACCTTTCTCCTAGCTGTAACCCAAAATTTCCATGGACCATTCATCACAAGGTTGTAAACTTTGCTTTCCTCTCAGAGCACCCTGAGAACAGGTGTGAAGTCTTCCTCTCCTTCCTCTGCCGGAAATCACTTGGGTACCAGAGAGAAAGAAGATGAACCTATTACAAGACGCTAAAGCAAACATTGTTGGGGAGACCCAACTTCATCAGAGCTGTAAATTTGAAGTCATCGAAGGAAGAGAAGCTGTGCCCTCTGCCATTCCTGCAGTTGAAGGAAAAGAAAGTTTGGAGGCCGTCTGACATTCCCTTTGATGAAAGCCGAGCATCACTCCTGCCGAGAATGACGTTTAGTTCGGAGCAAAGCTGAAAATGACACAAATGTTTGACACTTGAAGGCGGGAAGTACCAGACTCATGAGTCTGGGTCGATTCACAAAAATGCCCACTAACCAAGGTGAGCCCTGAGGCTCCAACAAACCACACTCTGAGCCAACTACCACACTGCCTCAACCCCAAAACTCCACAAAGCCGCACTTGGATCCAAAGTCAGCGACAAAACTGCAGCTGCAACCTGCCTAGACTGGTGCTAATGCTCCCCCCACCCTCTTGGTCATATAAAACAGTGGGTTGTCTGAGGCTGTCAGTGAAATGCAGAGAAAGCTCATCAACTATTGGGACATGGGCAACATTTTGGTAAAACTCCAGACTCCAGGTCTTAGCCTCTTACCAAAAGAAGCATCGGTATGCCCTGGAAGAGTAACCACCTGGCTAGCCTACTAAGCCCCAGAAATTCAGCTACAGTTCTTTCATTTTCACACCATTGCCATCCACATCTTCTCTGATACCACTGCCACCATATTCTCCTCCACCTGAAACACATGACACTGACTCAGAACCGGAAGTCCATACTACCCCGCAGGACTCCTTTCATGAGCCCTTTGGGTCCCAAAGGGGATGATCCTTGGAAGGACTAAGTGGTGTACCCCTCAGATGAGACTGATCTAGAGCTATACCCTGCTAATCCATCTCCACCCAGTGATACCACTGCATACCCTGCAGTGAGGCAAAGGGCTGCACACCACCGAGTAAAACTCCATGCAGTGGAAGATAATGACGACTTCCTGGTTGAAACTCTATCTAAAACAGACTGTACAGTTCACTACAACACAATGTGGAAGAGCATACTTAAATTGGCTTCTGTTATTTTTAAGGAGCTGGTGAAATCCACGGCAATTACTCCCTGACTGACAAAGAAATATAAGCCTGCCCCAAATGACCCAAGTTATAAATGTGGACTGATTTGTTAGTGGTGCACACTACTTGTAAAAGTACTTCGACATAAGCAGTGCCCTCCACCTAACAAAGTGTGTAA
Organism: Pleurodeles waltl; assembly: GCF_031143425.1. NCBI lineage: Eukaryota > Metazoa > Chordata > Amphibia > Caudata > Salamandridae > Pleurodeles > Pleurodeles waltl. Next base: position 309,314,038 of record NC_090449.1, on the reverse strand, counting down.
CCAGACCAGTGCTGCAGGGAACCAGGTAACACTTGGTGCAGTCAGGCACTGGGGCATTGCCAACTCTTTGGGTCTCCTCTCCAGGTATGACTGGTACCACTGGGAGGAAATGGAGGAGTTAGTAAAACAACTAGCAGAGGCCCATTGTGAAAGAGGGCAGAATTTGGTTGCTGATGGAAAAAGTATCACAGTTCCAACATTAGATGTGCCCATGTGCAGCAGATACGGTCAAAGTGTGTTAACACCCGCATCCTCCTTCCCAAGCATGCTTGACTTAGGGTATCAGGATTTAGGTCAGAGGTGCAATAGTACCTCCTAAACGTCTCTTTTGTTGGCAAACCTCTGTTCGGCCCCAGTTGAATCAGATGCTCAAAAAATAAATAAGGACACCAAAATCACCAAATCCATGCTCGCCGTACACTCCCCTTTCCCAAGTCTGCTTTTTGTAAGGAGTAGGCCAGAGAAGGAGCCAAGCAAGGGATTTCAGGTCAGATACCTCCTGCTCAGTAGCAACAGCTGTCCTTTCAGGATTTCCAGCTGATCAAAACTATTCAGGTAGAGGTGGGTGCAACTACCATGGAAATTGATGTGACAAGGCCAGAGGTGGCTATGCAAGGAGCTCCACTCTCATTCACCAAAACCTCATTACATCTGCTAGTGGACGATTGTAGCAGCTCCTCACATCACATCAAACCAATGGGTTTTCTCCATTATGCAAGAAACGTACTGCCTTGAATTCCACTCAACCTAGCATCCCACCCCTCTGTCACATACCAAGTTTTGGTGAACTTCTGGCCATAGAAGTACAACCGCCCCTTTCAAAGGGCACCATTGAACTATTACCCATTGTGGGGCAGAGACATACTCCCTGTTGTTTTTTATTTAAAAAAATATATATATATATTCCTGAAGGTGATTGTCGACCTCTAGCTGATTCTCGACCTCTAGCTGATTCTCGACCTCTGACCCATGGACTGAGTCATCCTCTCCGAACACTTTACTGGGCACCTTGCAGGACGTTACCCACTGCTACTCCAAGACAACTTCATGTCAGCACTTTCATACCCTGATCTACCCAGCACTTCACCAGTACCTTCTGTTTGTAGTAGGTGGATGACACTATCTTTTCAAGGTCCTGCCCTCTGGATTCATTAGAGCTCAAAGTGTCTTTACAAAGTGCCTAGCAGTAGAGGCAGCGCACCTGCACAGAAACAACATGCATGTGTTTTCTTTCTTAGATGATAGGCTTAGCAAGAGGGCAACAAACACATTTTTCAGAACCTCTTTCAGAGGACAACGGGCACCCAGGTGCTACTGAGCCCACCATGGGGATTGAGGCCTTTTTAATCTTGATCTGTCGGTGCTATACCTGCTATGACTTCCGAGTAACTGGGCCAAGTATTCCTTCTGCTCTTGACTCTCAGTATAGCAGAGTCCGAATAGTCCAAGGCTCCCTTGGGAAGGTGGTGGGCAGGTAAGGGTAGGAGGTGTGACTATAGATTAGTGGGCACAGGTTCACAACTCTAAATGCGTGCAGCAGCAATAAATTGTCCAGCCAAATACTCACTTTTATGAAAAAAGATAAGTGTTTTATGTCTTCTGCTACCCACACAAAGGAAGAATGACATTCACAGACAACTGCACAATACCCTTTGAAGTCGGGGCTTCTGTGGTGATTACCTGTCCCACTTCCTCCTTGCGATTCTCCTTTGGGACCCTTGCCTGGGTGATGGGGCAGTAGGACTCCCATGGTGTACTCACTTCTCCAGTGCGGTAGAACAAGTCATAGTTATTGATGCTCCCGGTGACTCCCTTCGGAATACGAGTCACCTAAACTCACAGTCCACAGGCTATGGCCCGGTCAACTCTATATGGTGGTGCCTTCTGGCATACGGGGATGCCTCTCCGCTACCACACAGGGCTGCATACATTTTCCACACAGCAGTCTTTCTGCAGCAGCCCCTCCTAGTATACAGGGTCGCTGTCTTGCTACCGCGCCCCGGCTCCAGCCAGATAGGCGCAGCACGACATACTGTCAAATTCACTAAGGCCCTCTTCTGGCATATGGGGGTCATGACTTTGTTCTGCATTTTGTTTCATTACATCTTTCACAGGATGTCCAATCAACAGGGCTCCCTCCCTCCAACTCTTTCCTCTTTCTCACAGGCACATTCCTGTTTGCAAAGAGGGAGATGCAAGTGCTCGAGGCTCCAGGACAGGTAGTTTTGGTTTCCCGGGGTTGTTCCCTCGCCCATCATGGAGACTTGCAAGTCTTGGCCCCCCAGCCCTGGTCACAGGCAGAAGTATTGCAGAGCTTCCCCTCCTCACACAGCCCATCTTGCTGCTTGGCAGATTATAATTTTTTGGAGTCTGAACCTCCCCTTCTTATAGTACTTTCCCAGACACCAAATGTGATTTAGGGTCTGACTCTTTAAAGTTTCATGTTGGGGTTCTGCTTCTCTTTTGCTCCCTCTTCCTCTTGAAAAGTAGTCTGTCACAGCAGAAGTGTCTCCAAAACTGCCATGGGAGTGACTAGTGTTTAAACCCACATGTCAGCCACAGTGGTATGTGCATCAAAAAGCTAGCCTCTAGCTCTACTCTTTGTGATTCTCTTATCTGCCACATCTCTTTTGAGATGTGCGCAGACCCCTTCCTTGTGACCTCTCACTGAATCAAAGAGCACTCTTTGAAGTATACAGGGGAGGTCTGGTCCTCACCTCCCCAGTGTGTGTCCCACCCAGCTTACAGGAATGCAGCAAACCTGTTCTGGGGCTCTCTCTACCTCTTCTTGATGTTTCACCATACAGGCCTGGGTCTCCCATAAAAGGAACCCAGGGCCCTGCCCTTCATCTGTTGTACCATACACAGGCAGGCATGCATCCAGTGCACGTATACAATGTACATGTGCTGCTCAGTACTGTATCCACCATGTACTGTATACCTCACAGGCAATCAGAGATCTATTTAACATGGTGTACTGTGCAGCACTGAGGCACACATACATCCAGCATAAGCATTTAACATGCACTGTATCCTTCATGTATTGTACCACTCACCGGTACACATACACCCAGTACATGCATTTTTCCTATACACATGGCACAGCACTACGTCCTTCAAATACTGTACCACTTAGAGGCACATGCTCCTCCAGTGCATGCACACCATGCCCACAGTGCTCACTCCTGCACTATCCTTGTATTACGACCTTCCCAGGCACACCTGCACCCAATGCATATACATATACTTTGGCTCTATGCAGCACTTCACACCAGACCCAGGGACGAGTTAAGCACACAACACAAACTTTAAACGTGAGTGAGCCTGTAGGCTTCACTCCAGTGGCACAGGTTAAAAAGGACCTGTTTAGTCCTGCACATAGTATGCTGCCACCACAGAGCTTGTCCTGCTTAACTCCAGTTGAAAGCAGTAGCCTTCCACCACTATGAGGTAATGCTTTGTGGGGCCCTCCAGGTCAAACAAGACCACACTGTGAGGCAGCCCTATTTCATGGTGTACACTTGTGATAGGTGTTTACCTATGACAACAAACATCAGCTTTATGGATCCAGACATCATTACAGTTGGGAACTCAAGGCAGGAGTGCACGTCTATTACCATGTAGAGGACCTTTATATCCCAAGAACACACAAACAGCAGTGTCTCTACTTCATACCCTAGGCTTCGCCATCAGTGCCAAAAAAATCACATCTTCAAACCTGTCAGGCTCAGTCCTTTCTTAGCTCCATAATAACTGGGGTAACAGGCAACACAGGCCCCCTACAGAAGCTGGTGGTATTCCAACAGCAGCTACCTATTATTTAGACACATCATTGTTTGAAACATAATTGTAGGAATCGTGCTCTTAATATGGTATATCAAAATTAGATATACCATGCAGAGTCCAGGCGTTCCCTTACTAGTAGACAGGGCTTTCTCTAGCAACCTCATGGTGCCCTTTTAGCGGATAGTGTGGTCGTGCAGCCTTAGACTTATCAGAGAGGAGTACGAGACATCTGCAAATACACAGTCAATAAATGAAACACAACTCAAAGCGGGGATCCACACCAATTTGTAAAATAATAAGCATCTTTATATAGGTTTTGGCACCAGAGTCAATACGATCAGGTAAGTACGTTTTGCAAGAGAAATCTTTACAGTTCAGAAAAGTCGACAGTGCAATTCTTGAAAGCTGCAGTGTTGTCCTTTAGAGGAACCACAAACTCGGTGAACAGGTAGAGTACAGCGACTTATGGGACCAATCTCCTGGACTTTAGATGAGTATTGGGCAAGGGTCAGGACCACTCCAGCAGGTTACACTGGGTGGCACTGGGGTGGCCGGGTGCAGAGGTGTGGTGCTTTGTTGGATGTTCATTGTTAGTCAAAGGGATCGGTCCAGTTGGAAAGAGGCTGCAGGTTAGGTCTAGGTTTCCAGTTTGGGTGAACTGCCAAAGGGGCTCAGGTCTTGTGATGCTTGGGGGCCGAGGGACTCCAGTGGTCCTCTTCTCCTCGATCTGGCGCGGCAGGTTGCAGAGGGTTCTTTGACCATTGGGTGTCCATCATAGGTGGCATTCGCGGTGGAGGTGTGTCTACGGATATAGGCTGCAGGTGTGGACTGATGGACAAGTCTGGGTGAACCAACAAGTGGGCTCAAGTATTACAAGCCTTGTGGGGGGCACAGAGACACAAGTGGTGCTGTTCTCCTCCGCCCATGGCGTCCAGGTGCAAGGGACTGTTAGGGTTGCTATCACCGGAAGCGGTGGTGGTTGAAGGGGGCCTGCATAAAGAGACTGCAGGTGTTAAAGTGGAGGTCGCAGTGGGGAAACCCACTGTGTACTTTGTCTCTGGAGAGGCTGAGGACCAGATTGGAACCGTTGGCACACTTCAACACCAGCTAGGAGGCTCTCTTGCAGTGGCGCTGTCTGGTGGGTGTTTTGGCCATCTGTAGTCCTCTTTAGCGGTTGTTGGGTGACTGCAAAGATGCAGGGGAGCAGCTCTGCTACTCCACAGGAGCTACCAGGTGCTGGGGTAAAGGCTGTAAGTCTTCCCGGGATTTTGGAAGCTTCAGCTACTGGAGGACGAGGCGACTTTGGCATGATTGTTAGAGTTGGGAGGCAGGCTAGCAGGTTTGGCAACGAGTCCGCCACCGGTTTTCATTTCTCGCTGTTACATCTCTGGAGAGTACTCCTTAAATCTGATTTCTTGGTAACAGGGACTCCCCTAAATACTGAATTTAGGGGCGTTTTGGGGAGTGTAGGGTTGTAGCCAATGGGCTACTTACCCCTGGGTTCAATACACCCCCTATATGACCACTTCTAGAGTTCCTAATTTTGCCAACAGCAATATGGCAGATTTCTAAAAGTTGTGTCCACTTCAGGCAGCTCACGTTAGGGGTCGGACTGACCTGAGGGTTGGACACACCTCCCTGACTACAAATTTTCCCACCTGTCCAGGTGGCAAATGGGCCCTGGGGCAGGGGGTCAGCATCCTCTCCTTTGAGGGAAACCAGATCTACATATCAAGGGTGGTGGGCTTTTTTGGAACCCCCGACCTTGGAATGCAGATTCACAGGTCATCCTGTTGGGAAGGGTATGCTGACACCCCTGCCAAAGCAGGCTTCGTTTCTGTTCGCCCTAGAGCAAAGGCTCTCACGTGCCTGGTGGTGGCAGTCCAGGTAGAACAGGTCAGCCAGCACACAGGTAACTGGTGAGTTTTACAGGGGGCACCTCTAAGGTGCCCTCTGGGTGCATGTATTAATCTATCACTGGAATCAGTGAGGGTTTATTAATACAAGATGTTTGATACCAAACAGTAAGGCCATCATGTAGCTGGGAAACTCGTACTTAACAGTGTCCAGCACATTTATTTAAAAAAGCTTCCCTGTCCACTCACTATGTCTAGGAATCAACAAAGATATAGCAGGGGCATATCTGCTCTTGTGCTTATGTCCTAATGTAATATAATAACCCTGCCTTAGGGCTGGAAGGCCCACTGTAGGGGTGATTTACATATATTGCATGCAGTGTTAATGGACATGGCAAATAGGCTGTGTCCATGTTTTATTTTCTTTTTTAGCAGCCCCGAGACACACAGCCTACAATGGCAGTCTGCATGTGCTAGGTTAGGAGTCCCTGAGGGTGGCACAATACATGCTGCAGCCCTTGGGGACCTTGTTTGGTACCCATGCCCTGGGTACTTTGGGTACCACTTGTTAGGGACTTACAAGGGTGCCAAGGATTTGGCCAATTGGGGAACAATTGCACATTTTAAGGGAAAGAGATCTGGCACTGTGGACCTGGTTAGCAGGAACCCAGTGCACTTTCAGTCGAAATTGCATCAAATTCTAGGCAAAAAGTGGGGGTGACCATGTCAAAAAGGGGCACTTTCCTGCAGTAATGAAACTGTTGCAATTGATAGCTTCATGCATAATGATTGTACCATACGTTACATTACACATGCACCCATTGCATGGGTGACTCTCTCAGTAGTTGGCACAAGCAATAGGGCATTGGGAGGATTTAGTGTTGGTAACAACCAGGGCTGTGCACTCTCTGATTTTGCAACAATCTTTGTTTGACAGGCCATTTTTACACTCCCTTCCACAGCTGACCACCACCACCAGTGCATCTCTTTTCAGAGAGCGAAGGGCTCAGCTTCTCAAGATAACTATCCTAGGCACCTTGAGCCCACTGCACCGGGGTTGCAAAATAAACTATCTCGAGCTTCTAGCCATCAGACTAGCGCCCATTTATTTTTTTACACCTATTCCAGCTATGACAGCTGTGAAAAGGAGGGCATCCACTCCCCTCATCTCTGTGCACTAACTCAGGAAATTTAGCATAGGACGACTAACAACAACATCCTCCTGCTTGACTGAGCATTTGAGAGGGTGGACAGTGACTTTGTAGGCCTGATGAGCAGGACCCATGAACAAGTTGAGGAGGGGAATTCTACCCACAATTTCTTCAGAGGTATTTTTGGAGGTGGGGAACTCCCACAATGGACCTTGTCTACACTCCTGAAAATATGAAATGCCAAAACTTCGCTTCCAGGTTACCAGCACCCACCATCCGTGGGCAGTGCACCATGGATAAACTTGTCAGGAATATTTGCCTGTTCGTTTCTGGCTTTCCCCCCTTCATCCCCTACGTGGTGAGGAACATGACAGTTGTCTATGACCCTCATCATAGTAGCTCCAGCCAGGCCAAGACATCCCTGATATTCTGTTGCTGGAGGTGTCAGTCCCCACAACTAACTCCCCATGAGACTGGACCTTCTCACTCAGAATTAGGGTTAGCTCATACACCCAAATCTCAAACAGCTGAGCCTTTTGATATAGCCCCCGAGTTCCTAGAGTTCAGAAACCTCAGCCTTCTACTGGAATGCATGGCCTTCCTATTGGTAAGCGCAGTAGCCCAATACACGCTTGTTACACAGCTTAGTGGAAAAGGTTAATGCGCTATTGCATCTCTAAAGACTTAGAAACATTAAGATTCTCTGCAGTTGATTGTTTCTTATTGGCTATGCCTTTACAGAGTAGACTTTGCTTACTCTTCCATATGGTTACACTCAACTGCATTTACTGCTTACCTTCAGAACAGAGAGCATTTATCTTTTTTTGTTTTTGTTTTGTTTTTAAGATCCCAGTAATGAAGGTCTTCATGCAGGATCTAAAGAGGGTCCTACCTCCAAAGACATTCCCTGCGCCTCTTTGCAAGCTAAAAGTGGTCCTCATATGACTTATACATCCTCCCTTTGAGTCCCTACACTCATGACCTAGAGTCTAGAAGGTGGCTTACATAGTTGCAGTCCCCTCCCTCAGGCTACTCAGCTAGTTCCAAGCTCTTGAAGTACAGGGTCCATTCACCCAGGTTCACAAAGATAGGGTTGTTCTTCAGATCACGCCTACATTTTTGCCTCAGGTTGTCTTAGATTTTTACATGAACCAAACCATTAAGCTCCCTGTCATCTTAACCCTTTCAGGGTCAGTAGTGGAAAGGCCCGTCATGCTCTGGTTGTTAAGCGAGCTATTGCGTTTTGCATTGAAAGAAGTAAACCTCTTAGAATGTCCAGCACATTTTTTGTAGTCTTCACAGAACCTAATAAGGGTTGTGCCATCTTGAAAGCTGCCACTTCCTGGCGGATAGCTAAATGCATCCAAACCTGTTAAGCTAAAGCCATTGCAAACTACCTGTGCCCCTATAACCCACTCTACATGAAAAAGAGCAACATTAGTCTTTTTCGGTAATACCCCTTTTAGGAATATCTGCAGAGCTGCAACCTTGTTAAGCTATGCACCTTCATAATCGGACGTTTTAGCATGTCAACAGCCTTTATTTGGCCAATTGTATACTGAGAACACTTTTTCAAACATCTGCATCATCTGTCCGCTAGCCAGAAGAGGGACTGCTTTGTAGCCCATGCTTTGAATGGAAACTGTGACTTAGCCTTTTACCATCTATTTCTAGCATGTATTGCTGTGGATTCACATGTACCCATCCACCTCCCTGGAAGCCCGTTATCACCACAGATGTTTCTGGGTCCTTCTTTACTTGCCTCGCTATGCACAATGCACTCTGTCTTTGACAATGCACTCAGCTTACATTGCTCACTTGCTGTGCGGAAAACAGGTTGAGGTACAGCCAGTGTATATTAGCATTGTGGATCAAGGGTGAAGTCAGACAAAGTCTTGTGACTGACTTCATTGGGAAAACAAGCATTTGTAATTGCAATATATCTCGCATTTGCTTTAGTTAGAGCTATTGGCGTTGTAAATTTATAACTGCACTTTTCTAGCCACATAAATTGGTAATTTCCTGCCACATAATTCTTGCGGCCCTGCATATAACTAAAGAACTTCCATTTACCTTCTTCCCCTATTTACAGCCAAAAATAAAAAAATTGCCATTTAGCATCCTAATTTAAATATGCCATGCTAATTTTAATAGAATACTACTTTCACCACCCCACCATCAAGTAATTAAGTAAGCAAGTGATCCTCCTTTGCTGTCTGCACCAGATCGCAGGCAGGCACACTCCAAGGAATGGCGGAAGCCAGGCAGCTGAGATGGTGCAGACAGCCTACAAAGTCCAAATAGGACCAAGATAACAGCCTGATTTATAGCCTTGTTTACAGCTAAGCTAAAGTCAGAGCTTGAATGCTCTTCAAATGAAAAGAGCAGCTTCCCTGAACACAGGCAGGAAACAAAGTAAACAAAAAGTCCCCTACAGACTAGATAATTGGGTCAAAGTGTAATTTTACAGTAGTTGGTTCCTGCTCCCAGACAGAAGGAGGGACAGAGAGGCATGACTGACCACTAGCAAGCAAGGATTTTTAAATGACACTTAAACTAACAAATTAAATAGCTTTAAGCCCAGAGTAAGTATGCTAAAAGTATACACGAGGTTGAACGCTTACGACCTGAAAGAGAAGTTGCAAACGTCTGGGCCCAACACTACATAGCAGGAATATGCAGAGCAGGTGAATCTACTGCACTTCACGCTATGAATAGATGATAACAGGGTAAGTAGCATTTTCCCTTTAGAAGCCTTTTCCAAAGTAAAGAATAGTGTTCTTGCACAGTATATTTCTAAAAGCATTCTATTACATGGGGTTTAGAGAAAGAATGTTTTTTTCTCTCTCAGGAACCATCAACAAATTATTTTTGAAAGAGCAGAAGGTGTCAGTAGGAATATATCTCTGTAAGTGAACTCTGTTCTATCAGGAGCCAGCACAGAGCTTTACGATAATAAGGTGTGCAGTCCTATTTTCTTTTACCAGCATTCGTACTAGGGCCACCTTTTCTCACAAACTGGGGCTAATCCAGAAAATCTCATGGAAGTACCTAGATACAAACATTTTCCAAATCAAGATGAGAACCAATAAGAATCTGAGTTGTTTAGAGATCTTCTCCTCCCCCAAAGAAACAAACAGTACAATTTGTGCTAGGTTTTCAGTTGATGGTAGAATGGGGCTGCCTCTATTACATCTGCATTGTCTAGGATAAACTTATGTCAAATGCAAACCCCTTTGTCACCGAAGAAACTGTAAATAGAGAAGTGCTTAGTTCTAAAGGCAGTGATGCAGCTGAATATACATCCTTGTGCTTAGTGCCATCATAAATTTTGTTTTATCTGAATGGAAGATCAACCAGTTGTTGCCCGTCCAATGCCCAACGGCCAACATGGATATCCAAAAATTGCCTGTGGGTGATGGCAGAAAGAAGCTGAAGGTAAGTAGTAAAAAGAAAATAGTGAGGGGCCTTGAGGCGCAGCGCTTTTAAGTGGAGATCAGAAAATGAAAACAGTGGTAACTTTCCTGTCTGTGTAATGCAGTGCTTTCACATTCTATATGTTTATTGCCTGGACCCTTCCTATGTCAGATAGATAGGCCTGTTATGGACTTCTACTGCATTGTTCAGTAATAAGTCAACGAATATTGTTCCCACCTTGCCTCTCCTGGGGGTGAGACCTGGGAGACAAACTTCAGGTGAGGTATAGTGTTCTCTACCTATGACTATTTTTTTAGTAGTTCCCCTACATTGTGTTAAAAGTGCTTGCCGACTGGACAATTCTACTTCGTTTGAAAGAAATCTGCCATATCAGTACGACAATTCAGTTCACTAAGCTATGCTACGAGTGTTTTGATTGTGTGTGAGGCATGTATGCTCTATGCATTTGGTAATAATGAATCTGTTGGAGTTGTGCATTTTGGGAAACTTTACAGGGGTTGTTATCTCGAATGATTGGAACCCATGTTTAATAGTCTAGCATGTTCATTATAAAGGCACTGCTCTTTGTGTCTGATCATCATCCCTAAGTGAATGAAGTTTTGCCGGCTCCACATAACTAAGATTTATTCTTTGACCTTAAACAAAAACCGCCTTTGCTGTAGGACCTGGCCTTGCCTCTAAAGCTCATAAACAATTAGTATTTTTTTTCTGATAGAAACTTCTAGTTGCAGATTCCTTACCTTAGAATTTCCCTTAGGCGTCAGTCTGGGTCCAGAGATTTTTCTTCGAGCAGTACCTCTACGTGCCATTAGGAGGTGTCTGTGGACTCCATGTTCCTCATTGGCATCATGGTTGCCAGACATGACATTGCGGGTCGTGTATGGGCACCACCCTGGCGTCCTGATGTCAGTTCTTTTCTTTCCATGCCAGCCTACGCACAGATCCGAAGAGAGCTACCCCTGCAGTCGCTTTTTGACTGGCCTTTCAAATTTTTGTTAAACTTTTTAGACTTCTTGGTTTGTCAAGGATGTGGTCTCTTAAGACCGGCTTCAAGCCCTGCAACTTCTGGCACCTCGTGGGCTTCTGGTGTTTGGAGTGCGACCACAACCTGAAGTCCTGCTCCGACTGCCTGGCTATGAACCCGAAGGCTTTGAGGGACCGATCCCTAAAGCTACTTGCAGTCCAGCATCTGGCTCTGCATCGGTCATGGTCGAGAGGAAGGTCACAAGATCGCTTATGGAGCCATCACCAATCATCCTCGTCCCATTCAAAATCGCAGGGACATTCAGGTAAGCGTAAAAAGAAGCTGAAGAAGCACAATAGCTCTTCGACTTCACCCCATCGGGCGACGCAGGCGAAGGAGCATCCTCGCTGTAGGCCTCTGTCTTTGGAGCCTACTTCTAGCTCTGCTCTGTGCCTCCCTGAGCTTCCAGGAGCCGGAGCTACCCCTGCCCAATTGGAGGAATTTTACAAGGCCATGCACCTCATATTTGGGTTGTCCACCCCTGTTGGGGAGCCTTGGGGCCCGCAGTGTTGGCGTTGGTTGTACCACTGCGACTTTCCCCGGCAACGGTTCTGGCGCGGATACCCCTGGCGCCGCCCGTGCCCAAAAGGGGAGCTAATGCTCTTTGAAGAGATTTAAGCCACATGGATTAACAGCAAAATAGATATTGTGGACTGTAACACAGAGTGGAAATTATTTAAGCTACATGTATTAAGAGTGAAAGAGATATTGAGGATTGGGTCAAAAATTGAAAAAGATTTCATGCTATGGACTTTACCACCCCTTTTTAATTGTAACATTGAGGATTATAATAATTGGCACGACAAGATATCGAACAAAATTCATGTTTTGCAATTCATGTTTTGGTGAGTTGCCCTACCGAACAAGTCTATTATGTGATTTGAATTTTAGCATTAGAGTGTGGCACATAACGTACATGTATCAATTTTTGAAGAAATTTCAGTATCATTCTTGTGGAACGTTTGAGTGCATGAGTTTATGAGATCTGTATGGAGGAAAAGTATGCATGAAGTATGATTGACATAGGGGAGTGTATGATAAAACAAATGCTGAGGCGAGAATAATAAGTGTTTTTAACTTCTGGAATGTGAAATGGTTATCCATGCTATACAAAAAAAAGTTAAAAAAAAACAAAAAACGTGGTAAGGTTAATAAAAGGTTTTCTATGTATTGGTATGCTCTTCTGAACCATTAACATAGCATAGCCGTTCATAACAAAAAGAAGATAAGATTGCCAAGGTTTTTACGAGCCTATCTGCCCTGGACCCGAGAGACTGGATGTCAGTGTTGGACTTGCAGGACGCATATTTCCATATTCCCGTCCTGCCTGCCCACAGGCGTTATTTGTGGTAGGTCACAAGCATTTTCAATTTACTGTGCTCCCCTTTGGCCTTACCAGCACCCCTCGGGTGTTCACCAAAGTGATGGCGGTGGTCGGAGCTCATCTGCGCAGGTTGGGGGTTTGTCTTCCCCTATTTCGACTACTGCATGTTGAAAGCGGTCATCTCCCACTTCCAGACTATGGCAGACCTCCTGCATTCCCTGAGGTTCACCCTAAACGTGACACACCTGACTCCCTCTCAGATGATTCCTTTCATCTGAGCTGTTCTGGAGGCACTGCAGTTAAGGGCCTATCCTCTTGAGTGGTAAGTCCAGGATATTCAGGCTATGATACTGATGTTTCAGCCTCTATCCTGGATTTCAGTGAGAGTGACTGAGGCTGCTAGGCCTCATGGCCTCCTGCATCCTGCTGGTGACACACACCAGATGGCATGTACAGGCTCTGTAGTGGGACCTGAAGTTCCAGTGCGCGAAGCATCAGGGGAATCTCTCCGACATGGTCCAGATAATCGAAGGGGACTGCGCAAGATCTGCAGTGGTGGCGCTCAAACCCTCTCCCTTCCCCAACCAGATCTGACTGTTGTAACAGATGCGTCACTCCTGGGATGGGGCAGCCGCATGGGAGAGACGGAGATCAGAAACGTCTGGTTTCCGATTGAGTACGAGCTCCATATCGATCTTTGAGAGCTCAGGGTGATCAAGCTAGCATTGAAAGCATTCCTTCCCTCTCTGAGGGAAAGTGGTGCAGGTGTTCACAGACAGCGCCATGTGGTACTTCAACAAGAAAGCTGGGCGCGGTGGGGTATTAGATCCTTTATCATGAGGCCCTGCACCTCTGGACATGGCTGGAACATCAGGGCATATCCAGAGTGGAAAAACTCAGCTGTCAATGCTTGGTCTATCATGAATGGTGTCTTCATCCGGATGTGGCACAAGGTCTCTTCTAGCAGTGGGGAAGAGCCTTGTTAAGATCTGTTCGCCTCCGCACGGAACGTGCAATGTCGGCTGTTTTGCGCATTTGAGTTTCCAAGGCAGCAGTCGCTCGGCGACTCCTTTTGTCTCAATTGGAGCTCAGGCCTCCTTTGCGCCTTTCTGCCAATACCACTTCTGCCCAGAGTTTTCAAGAACAACTGGGCCCAAGTCATTCTTGTGGCTCTTGACTGGGCAAGATTAGTATGGTATCGTGAGCTCTTGAGCATGGCCACCAATCCTCCGATCAGACTGCCCCTTTGGGAGGATCTTCTGTCACTGCAGCAGGGGAAGGTTCTTCACCTGCCACTGTCCAGTCTCCACCTTCTTGTGTGTAGATTGAGTGGCGGCAGTTGACAGCTTTTGACCTTCGCCTGAAGTCTGTAATGTTATCTTGGCAGCCAGGTGTCCCTCCACTAAAACGGTATAGTCTGTTGATAGAAAAAAATTGTGGCATTTTGTACAGACAAGTCTGACCCTCTCTCTGCCCCTCTTTCTGAGGTTCTTTCCTTTGTTCTTTCTTTGGCCCAGGAGGGCTCTGATCTGGGCTCCTTCAAGGGTTATTTGTCTGCCATCTTGTCTTTCCTCGTATTGCCTGACCAACCCTCCTTGTTTAAATCTCCCATTGTTAGAAGATTTCTTAAGGGTCTTACCCATCTCTTTCCTCCTTCCCCGTTCATAATGCCTCAATGGGATTTGAACTTAATTCTTATTTTTCTGTGTGGTCCCTTTTAGCCACTTCACAACTGCCTACTTTGCCTGCTTACTCTGAAAGCAGTCTTCCTTGTAGCTATCACCTCTGCCTGCAGAGTAAGTGAGCTGCAGGCTTTTTCTTCAAAGCCACCTTTTATCTCCATCCACCCTGGCAAGGTGCTGCTTTGTACCAGGGCTTCCTTTTTGCCTAAGGTAGTCACGCCCTTTCATGTAGGCCAGTCCATCACCTTGCCTATTTTTTACGTGCCCCCACATCCTTCTGTGTTAGAGGACAGACTCAACATTCTGGACCCAAAAAGATCGTTGTTGTTCTATCTTCATCGTACCAAAGAGCTCCGGGTGGATGATCAACTCTTTGTGGGTTATGTGGGTGCGAAGAAAGGGGCAGTGCAAAAGAGAACCATCTCTAGATGGGTCGTTCTCTGCATTAAAATGCTCTGTGCATTGGCTAAAAAGCAACCCCCGGAGGGTTTGCACACTCCCTTTACAAGATCAATACCTGCAACCACTGTGTTAGCACATGGAGTTCCAGTCCTGTACATCTTCAAGGCAGCAACGCGGGGGTCCCTGCACACATTTACCAAACACTCCTGCCTGGACAAGTAGGTCAATAGGAATGGGTACTTTCCTCATTTGGTCCTGCAGGACTTCCTAGTATGATCTTGGTTTGTAGACCCTCTTCCGGGGAAGGTATTGCTTGGGTAGCTTCTGAGGTAAGGAATGTGCAACTAGAAGTCTCTATCAGATGAACAAGTTACTTACCTTTGGTAACCAATTATCAGGTAGAGACATAGTCCAGTTGCAGATTCCTTACCGACCCACCCGTCCTCCCCGCTCTGCGACCTTATTTCTAGGCACAGGGACTTCCCTTTCATGGCCCTAGTTCTGGCGCGCCAGGGTCAGTGTTCTTCATGGAGCTGCGCTTCTGGCTTGGTAAGTTGTGAAAAAAAATGACATCAACAACCCGAGACTTCATATCCTGTGACCATGACGCAACCGACAGACGCAGAGACGACCGACGCCACCTGTCGCCGCGTAGGAGCACTGCTCGAAGAAAAATCTCCTGATCCAGACTGACGCCTGGGGGAAATTCTAAGGTTGCAAGGTAAGGAAGCTGCAACTAGAATATCTCTCTACCAGATAATGTGTTACTGAAGGTAAGCAACTTGTTCTTTTATTCAAATGGACCATAGATCCCAAATACTGTGTAAGATGATGAGTTTCAACTTCTACCTGTCCAGAGTTGGTTGGAGCTTTGGCCTTTAGGGCAGCCATAAAATGCTTTAGTATATTAAATACTTAGAGGTTATAGCTCTCTTTCAGAGGCTGTTAATAACTAGTCACAAATATTATGGCAGCAAGATTGACGTATGGCCTGAATAAAAGAGTATATATAACTAAATACAAACCAAAGAGCTTGAAGCGTGAGCAAGCAGCAAGAAAGAAGCCATACTACCAGATGACTGCTCATTGGAGCACATTTTCATTAAATATTCGGGAGTGACCTAGAAAACGCTTATTTACAGTTTAACATTTTGTTGTTCTTAGCGAACCACTGGAAGTATTTGTCCCCTGTGCCAAGAGATCCATTTTGTCAGATTGAAAGCATATTCCCTTGCTGTTAACTGACATTTCTCAGTAGATTTAGGGCCTGATTTAGATATTGGTGAAGGGGTTACTCCGTCACAACAGTGACGGAAATCCTGCCTGCCGAAATCTAAATCCTGTAGGACGTAATGGTATTTATATTTCGGTGGACAGGATATCCGTCACTACAAAGCCACATCAACTGCTCTGGATGTGTACTGCTCACTTGGAACGCACAACAAACAGCAGTATGTTTGTTTTTCTTATTTTGTTTTTTTTATTTTGACAGCATTCAGAAGTCACAAATATTTATTTACGATTTATTCCCCTTTCACCTCCCTCTATTCTCACTGGGCCAGCAGCCACCGCCCGTCAATGTGACTGAGGGCCCCTCCCCCCCTCCTTTTGCCCCTCAAGAAAAGTGTCTGTCAGGCTGAGTAAAGGTCAGCCTGACAGGCACTCTTCATGTTCAGATTAGGCAGCCTGGAGCTAGACATGCGTGATTTGTGCAGGCTCCTGGCTGCCTGAGCTGAACTTTGCTGGGCTGAAGAGTTCACAGCTCAGATGGGCTGACCACCTCAGCTCAGCAAAGATGCCTCGAGGCTTTCCCCCTTGGTGACGAGGGGAAGCATCACATATTGACTCCGACCTAGGCGCTTCAGGTTTAAGCCCTAAAGCGCTCAGGGAGAGTGTCAATCAGTGACACCTCGTCTCAGAGTGGGCTGTATCTATCTATCTCTATCTCTCTCTCTTTATTCCTTTCTTTCTGTATCTATCTATCTCTATCCCTCTCTCTTTATTTCTTTCTTTCTTTCTTTCTTTCTCCCTACCCCCCCTCTCCCCCCCCCCTAATTATCACAGGCATCCCCTAGCATTCGTAACCTTTCTACGTAATCCTTCATCCCAGGATGTCCCACCAATGGTCCAGATAAAGAGCAGCAAGTTAAAGGGTGTCATCCTTTTGGGATTTGGAAGGACATTTGGTGCAAATCTCCTGCCCTTTCAGTCGTCACCCCTTGGTGGACCAAAAGATTGGCCCTCTGCTACTCCTGGATGAATTTCATATAATACTGCCTTAGTGGCATAACAGTTCCACCATCCTTTATTGCTCATGGTTGACAATCATATAGTACTTTCTTTGTGGCTCAGTAGTGCCCCCCACTGAGCACCCACAAACTTATGATATTGTGGGTGACCACACACTTTTCTTTGGCCCGATTTTGCTTTGGAAATATTTAGAATATTTGTTCTGTCAAGGACAAGAGACAAATTCATTTTCAAGGAGGGAATAGGAAGATAACACTATTAAAATTGGTTGGTGTTAGAGAAGGGGATTTCTTCAAGAGGAATAATGGTTTGTCTTTGAGGTAAAATACATAAAAGGGCAATTCAGTACTTTGCAATCGCTGTACTGAATGTGAGAAAGTATTTGCAGGAACATAAATACAAATTGACAAATGTTTTCTAAGAATAAGTCTGGAAAACTACAACGGTTTCAGATCATCAGCCTTTTTTGTGGAAAACTTTGTAAATCCCTGAGATTTGTCAGTCTGCACTCAAACTTATATATAAACAACCATGTTCAGATGCCATTGAGAATTTTGCTCGAACATCCTAAGTTGCCTACATTTGCAAAGATGAATTTGTCATCCCTTTAATTGTGTGCATATTCCATCTGGGTTAGGCTTTAGGGATATGAATAAATAGGAGTCTGCCATATGCACATGTGTAGGCATGAGTCTAGGTCTCCTTTCATGTTCAGTGCATGCTGTAATCCCAGAGATCTTGGAAACTGGGCAACACTATCCATTGTCAAAGAAGGCAGGCTTAACAGTATTAGTACGAAAAGTAAATTTGGCGAGTTTTGGTTACTTCTGTTTTACTTTCTCATTGGTTTAATATGTATGTTGTTTCTCTTTTATATTATGTTGCTTCTCTTTGTTCTCTCTTTTTTTGCTTTCTTGCAAACCTATTTTTTGATAATGTTCCCTTTGTTTTACTGTTTTCACTATTGACAAACTTTCAGATATTCCTTCATGGCTGTTCTTATTTCAAATTGCCTTTTCTCACTTCTATGTTTTTTTAATTCTTCATGTTCAGCTCTCTACGTAACCCTTTTTCTGTTTTAATATGTGTGTTTGGATGTCTCCATCACATTTGTGGATTTGCATCTCTCTTCTTGCATTTCTCTCTTTGATTATCATTACATGGGTGCCTTCAAAAACCTACTGAAATTCCTCTTACATGGCTCCCATGTGTTTGTAACAAGTATCCCATAACACGTGTCTCACAAATTAAATAAGCACGTGTGACTTAATTTACCTCTCTACAGGTATCAGGGTACCAGTATAGCTCTGTATTTGAGGCAAAAAACGCAAATGCGTGAGTGATAATTTTGCTTCCTTTTCTGAGAGCCTTTGTATCCAGGGGAATGAGATTCCGTTTGTAATGGGGTACCAGTATTGTACGTAAGTTAGCTGAGCCGATCAAAGTTCATATTTAGGTTATGTAGAAAGGTGTACTTCTCATCTAGACAGCACTTGTACATTTCCCCTATTGCCATTGATCTGATTTAGAAATAAGATGCTTTTTGGCAGGTATTTTCTGCTGTGTGTCATTCTATCTGATTTCATTTCTAATGTGCCCTTCCTTTTCTGTCTCTTTTCCCTTGCTGTTTTGATCAGCTCTGGGTCCTGATTCCTGCTCTATTGGTATTGACGAGTAACATGGTATGTTTTTCTTTCTATCATATGCATCACTTGTTTCAGTCTACAATGATCTTGGGTAGAAGAGGCAAGAGGGAAGGAGAAAGGCCCCACCTTTAAAGGTGTGCTAACGGCCTGGCTAAAACGTAAAAGATGCCTGTTAGTTTCCTCTGTCCGACCTATCTTAATGACTTTTGCTTGATACTTAACTGTACCTCAACTTGTGTAATCTTTACCTACCTTTTGTAGTGTTTGGGAATAACAACTTGTGGTGGAGCTGCAAAATTGTGTTGGAGGTACCTTTGGTGTGAGGAAAAAATACATGGTGTCAATTCTACACACCATATGCTAGACTGCTTTTTTTGCAAGGTGCATAGATTTCAATTTCCATGCCTGACTCCCCGCGTAGCACTCCTGATTAGTTTTAGCTGAACTTGGTTACACTTCATTGACACAATTACATGTCAGAAGTCAACTATGCCACCAGCTAGTAATGTAGGTAGCCTCAAAGCCACTTATTTTTTTGGGTAACTGGCAGTGCTGCAGTTGGTCCTGATTCCAGCCCAACTCAACCCCTCAGTCGGGGGGGGGGGGGGGGGGGGAGGGGTGTGTGTGTGTGTGTGTGTGTGTGTGTGTGTGTGTGAGAGAGAGAGAGAGAGAGAGTTAGACATGGATAACAGAGGTAGTCTGTCTTATTATAGGTAACCAGCCTCTTTCTGGATGTGCTTGGTCTTTACTGGACTATCTGTGACTTGCCCAGTGTGGCAAGGCAGCACACACCCCCAAATTGAATTTCACTACACTTCCAAAGTGAAACTAAGGTTATTTGGGGTTTTAATCAGGATTCAGATTTTGGAGCAGCTAAAGGCCACTCAGACCTATGTACGTGCGACGCTGTCAGTACCTGTTAATAGGCATGCGAAACTGGCAATATCCATTGTGCCTTTAGATTCTTAACCGAGATCCTACATTCTTAAATCAAGCAATGAAATGTAACAATATTACTAGTCCAATATTTTTTAGAAGTAATGGCTTGACCCTCTTTTTACGGGGAAAAAGCCTTGACAGTCACCTAAATTACCACACAAAGATGTTTTTGACCCACACTAAATTTCTCCTTAAAGAGGTTTCTGAAGGCTATCAAACTTTTGAATAGTTTTGCTGTTGCTTATAGCGTTAAATGTGCCATTAATTTCAAGAATATTTACTGGAAGCATTCAGCCAGTCCTCTGCCTGTAAAGTTGCCTTTAAATCTTGCATTAGTTTTACAGATTCAGTGTCAATTACTAAGACTGGTTCATATATTCACAAGTACCATTTCATGAAAACAAACGTTAGGCTGATAGTCTCACCTTCATTTAAATTGACAATTTGTTTGTTGTGGTTATTGTGGCTGTACTCTGTAAACTATAATTTTCCGACGCTGGCAGTCATTTTTCAAGAGGCTCGATATTAAATATGCGGAAAATAATCTTAATGTCATGGTGATTGCCTCTTTCTCTGTTATTTATCTTTATCTTTTTTCCTCTGTTTTCTTGCTCTCCTCCTCTTTTCTCTCCTCCCCGTTCACTGCCTCCTTGAACTCCCTCCCTCCTCTACCTAGACCCTTCTTGCTTTTTTAAGCATTACTTGCTTTCCCATTTTTCTCTCTTCTCTTTTACATCACGTATCTTTAATAGTTTCTTGTTCCACAATTAATTGGTGCAGTGAAATAAAATCGCTAAGCAAGTGAATATATATATTTTTTTTATTGGAAGAGTTTACTACAAACATACACAACCACATAGAAAAAGGGAAGCCTCGAGGGCCACCGTTAGACGTAAGCGTATCACATGATGTGCTAGCACTTCTTTCTTTAAAAAACAAAAAAAAAAATCCTCCGTTAAAGCATTTTGTTAGGGATTACATGATACCCCGTACATCGACATTCATTTCCCTCTGGTGCACGGATTAAAAGTGGAAAATAAATCATATGTGATAAAGCTAAAATCCTGCAGCAATTCATTTCTATTGGTAAAACCTCCATCTGATCAAAGAAGTGTTACTATACACCTTTCCCAGCACCGAATAATTTCTTGTATGAACCAGATCTCGGTTCAAATAGTCGTTCTAAACCCTTCACTCTTAACATTTTGGCACACCATTGTTTCATTGTGGTTTTTCACTTAGTTGTCCAATTCTGTATAATGGTAGATCTCACTATTAATGTGATCAGAATATTTTTTTTCCTGTCATTCGATCCTGCCTTATTGGCGGGAAATCCCATTAGAGCCAGAAGTGGGTAATTTGGAAAATCTATCTTCAGCGTGAGCCCACAGTACTCCTGAACGGAGGACCAGGAGGACGTGAGCTTCAGGCACTGCCAAATTGTTTGGGCCCACTTCCTAAGGGACGTGGTCCCCAACTCACTTCACAATCTAAAACAATTTGGTGAGACCTGGGGGTTTATTTTATGTGATAGGGCAGGTGTTATCTAAATCAGCCACTTGGCATAAAATTACATGCAACGAAAATTCACCCCTTATAGCACGGAACAATTACACATGTTTATTCTGTCCCATGACTCTTTCTCTATCTGGAAACCCTCCTTAACTGCCACTTCAGTTGCATTTTATTAAAGATCTTACACCCCTTGCAGTTTGCTAGTTTGGCCTACCAGTACTTCACGTGCCTGGGTGCAGAAGTCTGTATCAAATCCATTACTAAATCCAGATTTGCCTTGATAGAAGTGGGGTCTAATTGCTTTATAAATTGTGCAGTTTGTATAAAGGACCATTGTAGCAGCGCTCTCGTATAGCTTATGCCGGGTTCTATATTGGCCTACTTTTTTCTATGATCAATGTTAAAAAAATCACTAATAGCAAAATAGCCATTGACCTCCCACCTGTCTAGCAGTGGAAGAGACCCAGAAGATATATTGGCTAATTTGGAGGCACCCTTGATGGCAGGAACATTTGAAAAACTGCTCCTTTCTTCTCAACCACCTTGGCAAGGATTTATATTGAATTTTCTTAGATTACGTTAATCGTAAGAAATCTATGATCCTATACTCTTGAAAAATTAAGTCTTTTGGCGTCTTGGGCCTCATTAGAGTGAGTACATTGTTGATTATTTAGGAAATATGATTCCACAAGGTGCCCTGTGTGTTTGTTGTCTGTTACTTTTAGTAGATCTCTTATTCAGTAGGATTCCTGTCGGCCTTTCCAAATGCTGTGTTTGCGATCAGACTTTGGCATAGTCAAGAGACCTGGCCTTGATGGTAAATTATGGACTTTGGCTGAAGCAGTAATTTGAGTCTGGAAAAGAGGAAAATTGCTTTCAGGATTCTGTGCCACCTCATGATAGATCATACCTCTCAAGGTTTCTGTACTCACGGAAGCGCATTTGCAGAAAAGTGAGAAAATGCATTTGCGCATCAGGACTATTGTGTCCAAAGTGACTTGACCATCTAAGTAGGTAAAACCAAGGTCCTATAAACCAAATGTAGTTCAGACTTCCGATCCTTAAAACGCTGACAAAACAGCCAAATTATTACTTTTTATAACAGTGCTGGTATTTCACACTCAGCGGAGCCCATGTAGTAGGGGTGTCCCACTTTGTGAAAATGTTACTCTTTAAACCAAGAGTGGTTACACCCAAAGGAATGAATAGAGGAAATATATGTAGCTGGGTCAGAGAGGTTGGAGGAACCTGTTGTACCACTTGGGGCTGTTAATTAATGAATTAAATTAGAATGGCCATCATTGTTAAAGAGAAGAAGGGAAAGGGGGAGCCTCACACTCACCTGCGTACCCCAGTTCCATCCTTGAGTGTGTTGCTTCTCATTGGTTCAATACCCCATCTATGTCGTGGACTAATGCATATTTTCCCCGCTTCCCCCTCGCATATGGGACTTGTTAGGGTCCCTGAGTGTGCATGGTTCCTGTCTCTCTGTTGTTCCTGATTCGTCAATTTTTCTGTTTAGGCTCACGGAGGTCTTAGTGCTGAGGTTAGCCACTAGATTCGAGTCTGGTTCTTGGTGGCTTATTTTCTTTTGCCTGAGTCGGAGCTAAGGGCAGTGAATTGGGGACCCATTTTACCTGTGTGCAGTAGTTGTTGTTTTTTTTCTGCCTTGTCCTCATCTTCAAAAAGGAGGCCCAAAGGTGCTTTGAAAAGAATTGTGGAAGCTACCTCTATATGAAAATGTTGGAGACCATTAGGTGGAGGGGAGGGGGGGCTTAAGCTGGCATGCATCATTATGTCCTTCCTCGCTGCTGCTGACATCAGAGTTGCAAGACCATTGGTGAAATGGGACTCTCGGACTAGCCTTTTTCTTAATTCATCTGAGCTGTGGATTGTAAAAGCAAGAATGTTGTGTATTTGATTGAGTGTTTTATGTTGGAATGACAACTAGAAAAGTTAAGGTTTGCAAACAGGAACATTACATAAAGTGGATAATCATCAAAATGCTTCCCCACCCTAACCCTCACCATGATATCAACTGCAGACAAAGAACTACTCTCTGTGCTTAATTTGAGGACAAATATCCTGAGACATATTGATGGCATGCAGTGACTGTCATTGTAAGATAATATTGCTCTTCAATTCCTTCTGTGCCTTACACGATGATCTGATAGAGACTTCTATCTGCAGATTCCTTATTTTTGATTTAGCCCCAGGCATCAGACTGGATCAGAAAGATTTTTCCTGAGCAGCCCCTCTGCACTCCAGTAGGTGGCTTCAATCGGCTCCATGCCCATCATCGGCATCATCTGTGTCTGAAATTATGTTGCGGTTTCTATATAAGCGCCTCCCATGTGTGCTGACTTCAATTTCTTTTCACGACTTTTCACGCACCAGAAGCGCAGAGCCATAAAGAACACTGACCACTAGTGTGTCAAAACTAGGGCCCTGAAAGGGAAGTACCTGTCCCTAGAAATGTTTTTGCAGAGCAGGGCGGATGGGTGGATGGGCAAGGAATCTGGAGTTAGATGTAGCCTGCCCCAGGTAAAGCATTACCACAGATAAGTAACTTATCCATCTGTTATGATTCCTTCCCTGCGAATAGATGCCCAAGCAATGCCATCCCCTGAGCTGGGTCTGTGAACCAATCTCAAATGAGAAAGTTCTGCAGGACAGAACGGGCAAAGTGTCCAGGCAGTAGTGTTTGGTAAACGTGTGCAGAGGCGCCCACATTGTTGCTTGGCAGGTGCCCAGGACCGGAACTCCACGTCCCAATGCAGTGGTCGCATCTTTAGCTCTGGTGGGATGCACCTGCAAGACTTCAGGAGGTTGTTTTTTGGCCAGTGCGTAGAAGATCTTGATGCAGAGCATGACCCAACGAGCACCGCCAGAACTTTCTTCACACCCACTTACCCAATGAAGAGTTGATCATCCATCCAAAACTCACAAGTACGATTTAGGTAGAACTACAACACTTTTTTTGAGTCCAGGCGGTGGAGTCTCTTCTCTTAGAAAGATGTGGGGGGTACTTAAAAAGTAGGCTGGGAGAATGATTGGCCTACATGAAAAGGCATGACCACTTTTGGCATAAAAGAGGCCCATGTACTAAGCTCCACTTCAGGATATATAGAAAGGTAGGGTGGCTGAGATAAAGCCTGCAGCTCTCTCACTCTGCGGGCAGGTGTAATTGCCACAAGGAAGATTGTTTTCAAAGTGAGAAGCTGGAGGGGACAATTGTGCAGAGGATTTATAGGAGTGACCATCAAAAAGGTCAGAACTAAATTAAGATCCCACTGGGGCATCATTAATGGGGGAAGAGATGAGTAAGACTTTTGAGTAACCTATGTACAATAGGAGGCTTAAACTAGATATAGGGGGTCATTCTGACCCTGGCGGTAAAAACCGCCAGGGCCAACGACCGCGGGAGCACCGCCAACAGGCTGGCGGTGCTCCCATGGTCATTCTGACCGCGGCGGTACAGCCGCGGTCAGAAACGGAAAACCGGCGGTGTACCGCCGGTTTCCCGCTGCCCTGGGGAATCCTCCATGGCGGCGCAGCTTGCTGCGCAGCTTGCTGCGCCGCCATGGGGATTCCGAGCCCCATACCGCCATCCTATTCCTGGCGGTTTTGGCCGCCAGGAAGAGGATGGCGGTATGGGGTGTCGTGGGGCCCCTGCAGTGCCCATGCCAATGGCATGGGCACTGCAGGGGCCCCCGTAACAGGGCCCCACAAAGATTTTCAGTGTCTGCCATGCAGACACTGAAAATCACGACGGGTGCAACTGCACCCGTCGCACCCCTTCCACTCCGCCTGCTCTATTCGGAGCCGGCATCCTCATGGAAGGGTGTTTCTCGCTGGGCTGGCGGGCGGCCTTCTGGCGGTCGCCCGCCAGCCCAGCGGGAAACTCAGAATAACCGCGGCGGTCTTTTGACCGCGCAGCAGTATTCTGCCGGCGGGACTTTGGCGGGCGGCCTCCGCCGCCCGCCAAGGTCAGAATGAGGGCCATAATCTCTACCAGATAACAAAGGTAAGTAACTTGTCCTTTATAACTATAGGAAGTGGGATGCTATATGTTTCATTAATATAAGGGTTAAGTTCAGTAAATTTGACTGCCATCATGCACTATTTTTTACGGGATTTTACATATAATTCACATTTTTTTATGTGACTGGCGATGGACTGAAACGGGGAAGTGAGGCTTGAACAGGGTGGAGGCATTGGTGGGCCTATTACTTTTAGTTTGGCTGCCCCAAACATGGTGGCCGTTGCCGACATTGGCCCACACTGGACCTCATGGACACTATAAGCCTCTGGCGCTAACTGAAAAAACACATTAGTCCGGGCGGACGGGGCTGACACCACTAATTGAATCCTGCAATTTTTGAATGGAGAGTGGATACGGCTGCACTTTGTCTGACACCGGGCTTGGGGACCCTATTTGTTCTGCCTCACCACCAACAAGATCAGCTTACCACATTGTAGCTCTCTCATAATGCTCAAATGGGGTAACCAGTATATCTGTGCACACTTGGCTGGGGAGACAACGTGACGGTATGGCAAGCTCGTCCTGATTTAAAAGAGCGATCCCTATAATCTCTTTGGGGGATATATGCAGAACAAGTGACAGCTAATGGTGGCAGAGAGACAGGATACTATAGTGGGGGTTGTCTTCAGCTCACCCCTGCCATGGACGCCTGGTTGACCTTTGCACCCCATGAACTCCCATGGCATTTGGGGAGAGGAGAAGATCTAAGCTGTCTGCCGCTACTACTAGAAAGGTATTACTTGGCATTTGGCTCTTGTGTTCCGGGCTCCACGCTGTCCTGCAGCCTCTATGTTGCTAAAAAAGTGAAATCAAACAGGGTATCAAGCTATTTTACCCCAACTGAAGCACAAGACTCCCACCCTACAGCCGCCTCAAGTGAGATGATGGCCCTGACTGGAGAAGAACTACTTTCTTACCTACAAGATTTTAAGAAACAATTAAGAGAGGAACTGAATGCGGATCTCGTCTTACTTTTTTGAGACCTTCAATTAATGCCAAGCTCACTTCACTACAACAAGATGTGGACTCAGTAGACATTCGAACCTTGGATCTTGACCTAAAGTGCCAAATGCTGGAGTATTGGCTGGATGGAAGAGTCTGTGGACCCAATTGCAATCCACTCTTTTGAAGTGTGAAGATTTGGGAAATTGCTCCCGGCGAGACAATGTCCTGATATGCAACTTATATGAAGGATTTAAATGCTCAAATCTGGATGCTTTCATGTTTGGCGAGTTCTCTGAGGTCTTGGGGGAAAATCATGCTGAGGTGAGGCTAAACTGGGTGCACAGAGTTGGTTTGATTACTCCTGATGGAGGGGAAGCGACCCTGGGTTGTGCTGGCAAAACTGCATTCCTTCAAAGTCAAAAAACTAATTCTGCAGGCCGCCTGGAAACTAGAGACAGTTTCCTTCAAAGGAGGCTCTTGTTTGCTTCTCCAGGACTTTGCCCTAGCCACACTGTCTTGCCTCTTACCATTCAAACCAGTCACATACAGACTTCACCTCAACCACATCAAATATAGATGGAATACCCCTTTGGCCTTGCCCTTTGATTTTCAAAACAAGTCTGATCACTTTATAGAGCTAGCTGAAGCAGCCGCCCTATTGGGATACCTATTCCTGAGAGCCAAGGATCAGATGGAGGAATAGAGGAAACATCTACGGATGCCACAAGCTTCTCTGCCAAAGGACAATGGCAATCACAGTGTAGAATGAAGCACCAAGGAAAATGTTGGACTTGGAGATGGTTTGTGACCGATGAGGCACACTCTTTTTACCACTGTACTATGCATTGACTACCACTCTTGGTTCTGAGCCCCTGCTCTGTGTGTGTTGATCATTTCAGAAGAATGAAGTGGTCATCAGTGTGTTATGGACTTGCTGAAAGCTCTGCGGGCGCAATTCAGACATTGTATTTGTCAAGCACTTTGTTGCCCTACCGAACAGTTGCTAGACCACCTTGAAAGTCAATGACATCTGATAGAATACTATAGCAGTTCTTGACATATAAGCCTCAGTCTCACATGTTGGATATAATGCCAACTCAGTGTTTTGGGACCAGGTTCCCTGGTTTTATCGTTATACTGTTTTTGTTCCTAATGCATGAGTGGATGTGTATGGAGTGATCGTTGGGGGCAGAGGGAGTGATTAGGGTGGAAGTCTGGAGCAAAGGAGCAGTTTGCACTTCGTAGAAATGTTCCAAGATCATTCTTCAACTCCCACTCATCGTGGACTGTGATGCTCACAGATACTACACTACATCCATGGTGCTAACTACACTGTCATGGAATATCAAAGGCCTTAACTCTCTGGCTAAATGGCACAATCTTTGGAAATACATTCTTGACCAGAGACTCGAATAGCCCTCCAGGAGAATCACTGTACGCGTAGTGGGAACCACAGGTTAAAACACAAGGCGTACTGCCTGATCTAGAAATCATCTGCTACCACTAAACACAATGGAGTGCCCCCACCCCCTTCACTCTTCTTTAAGGTTCCAATTAACAGGCTTCCAGACAGACAAAGAAGGGAGAATAGTAATATTTAAAGGACACAGTAAGGGGCGGCTCTGCATGATAGCCTCACTCTCCACACCCAATACAGGACAAGCTGAGTTTTTCCACTCTTTGCTTTCTTTCTTGGAGGGATTTGCAGAGGGGTACATTATTTTGTTGGGTGACTTTGACCTTAACTGGGATCTCGCCCTCGATAGCACTCACTAACTTAGACTTGAAACTTTTCTAAACCACTGAAGCAAGCCATCCTACACGTAGGCTTGATAGATGCCTGGAGAGTCAGTCATCTTACAGCTCGGAATTGAAAAAAAAAAAAAATCCCCACTCCTGTCGCACATATTTAAGGTTAGATTACGTTTTCATAAGCCAGTCATTACAGCACACTGTTGCTGAAGCTAGACTTCTTAATTTGGCAACCTCAGACCACGCTCCGGTGGAGATCATACTGGAGTGGCAAGCCTCAAGGTCCATATTTCGGAGATAGTCACTTACATGGGATCGTCTCTTCAGAGATGAACTCTGTAAGGCCATTAGGGATTCTTTCCAACTGAACAATCCTGAGGACACCAACCCTTTCACTACCTGAGCTGCGTTTAAAGTGGTTATAAGTGGGAAATATCTCATTGATGTCTACCTTGTCCCAACAGAAGGCTCGTGAGTGGTTAGTGCTCGAGACTAAACTCAAGTTAGCTTAGCAAGTCCACAGTTATTCCTCTTCTCTACTTTTACAAAGGTAGGTCACGGCCTTGAGGAACCGGGAGAAAATGTCGCTGATTCTCTATCAGCAGTGGAGGGACACCCTAAGTCCTCAGGGTATATAGTCATACATTACACAACCAGTCGGAGTCACCAACTGTAGGAGAAAAAGATAAGTTTTATTAGATGGTTTACTAGCCCGAGCCAGTACAGAGTCCCAGGACAGTCATAAAGACTTTCCTACGGAGGCTGCCCCTTCACTCTGGGGAACCCAACCTTATATACACACAAAACTGCTTAGTCAGAGGACAACTCCACCCCTAGTGTATTCAAGGTCCTCTGCGGCCTTCAGAATATTTCAGGGATACACATGTGGTGGGCGAAAGTACAGATGCAGCTGGCAGGAGGTGGCAACGACCTGTACGAACCTGTTCTGGCAGTTACTGATTAAGCACAAACATTCTCAGAACTACGGTTAAAGAAAGTAAATTACAGCGATAAGCAGATTGCAGCCCAAGGCTGCGAGCACAAGGTCAATCATCAAAGTTCAGGAGGTTTGTCGAGCACATGGCAACATAATAAAGATAAACAGATGCCTAGCAGCTATGGTGTATGATTAACTTTATGTACATTTTTGCAATCCCTCCTTTTGCCATTGTGAGGCAAGATTGAACGTCATTCAGTGTCTATGTTAATGGACGTAAGGTCTTTTATCTCCTGCTCAAGGGACAGCATAGCCGTGTGTTGAGGAGGGCGAACAGGCCAGGGGGCAAGGGATGCCATACAGCAACCGCACAAAGCAGGTACGCACTGTACACACAGACAACAGGTGAGGAATACAGCTGGGAGCACAAAAAGGAATATTAGTATCTTCCAGCCCCATTGGGAAATCAAACCCCAAAACCAGTCGGTCAAGGACCATGTTCCTTCGTCTTGGTGTATTGTGGAAGTTATCGTATGCAACCTTTGAATAGCTTTATACACTGAAGGGGCATTGTCTGGTATATAAACGCAGCAGCTCGATCCGATCAAAGTACAGACTCCACCACGGTCTGCTAGTATGATGTCAAGTACCATTCTATTTTGAAGAGTAACAAGGCGGTCAGCAGCGAGTTCTGCAGTGATGTTGCTCAGGGCCCCAGCAGTCTCGTTAATTGTTGCCTCCATAACTCGTGTAAGATATCTGATATCCCTACTGTTCGTCATAGGGCCCCAAAATGGAAGGACTCCTTTAAAGTAGTCCAATGCTTCTTGTGCTGAGGTATCTTCTGCAGATATTACCCCTCTCCGAGTCCTGTGGTGTTGAGGGCCAGCTGTGTAAGTTGGTGGTAGTAACCAAGCAATTTAACACGTACCGGTCCAGGTGGGTACCAAGGAGGTGTAGGCATTATTACCACAAACAAAATACGTGTTTCGTGACGGTATCATGGTAGGCCAATCAGTTCCATTCAATATTATTGTAGCATTACAGTTGCTGGCACCTACACTTCTATTACCATTTTTCTGAAAACAAAGTGGAGCATTGATCTCTGTTATAAAAAATCTTCGGCCAATCCGGGGTGTGGTATTAAAGGATAAAAAATAAATGTCAGTAGACCTATTTCGTCGGTGAGCATACTCTGACTTTTCTTCCTTTGTTCCATAGACTCTCGTTCCAGTAGGCCAACATAACCGGTATAGGTGGGTGACCAATAGTCCAGAATTAGTAGCATCCATTGAGGTAGCCCAGATGGCTGATAGTTCATACCAGGTGCTGCAGGAGCCATCGAAAGAAAAAGGAAATTAAATATATGGCAACCCTTTTTGCACGGAACTTGGTAGCAAGCCACATACCCAACAATTTGTTCTATTTACAGCCAGCTGATGTTGATGTAACATAGATATGAAGGTATTTTTTTTTCATATTCCTTGTGTCGTCCTTCCTCATTGGGTGGTAAGGAAACATGGCTGTGTTCTGGAGGCGGTGACAGAGTTGGAGAGACCTTTGAGTCAGAATCATGTATCAACCATCCAATGCAGGCCAGAAGTACCAGACATAGCACTGTTATGGTGAGGCAAGCGATACGCGGGCCCAATAGTCTTTTCCGATATTTTATTTTCTGCATTTTCCTCTTGTCTTCCTGTATAATGCCCATTTCTGTTTATTGCTTGTCCCACTAGCAGTTCAGTCCAACCTAGGTGCTGCCTGTGACTGTTGGTTTCTTCACTGAGGGGTGATTCCAGCAGTCCTATTGACACACTCTGGTCTGCCCCAACAGACAAAATCACGGCCCTGCAGCTATTGTCAGACTTAGTACAGGGGACAAGCAATTAGTTCATGTTCTTATTTTCAAATTTTTCGTGGGCGAAAAATGTATCTGGTAGAATTCGGTACGGTATGGTCAGGAAACAACTGTTCAGTGGGACCAGGATCTGGAGAGGCCCCCTGCAGGGCACTGTTGTTCTGTTCTTTATTTCTTTCTGTATTTCTATTGGAACTGCCCTTCCTTGTTGGGCAGTCACCACCTTTTATGCCTTCACAGGATACAAACAGAGGTATTTTCTTGCAGTGTGAAGCATGTATCCAATTCTTGGCTCCCTTGACTTTGACTGCTGTTCGAGTAGCCAGGAGGACCTGTCGCAGACCTTTCCAGTGGGGCTCAAGACACTTTTTCCGTTGAAAATTCTTCATGAGGACCCAATCACCAGGTTGCAAGTTGTGGCCTGGATCGGTGGGCACAGAGGGTAGTACTTCGTGTACCTGCTGACGAATCAGATGTAAAGAATTAGTAAGTTCAGCGAGATAATCCAGCAAGACAGGATGCTCAATGTCAGAGTATTTAAGAGGACGTGGACCACCCCAAACGTTCGCCGGCCTCCTCATCACTATCTCGTGTGGTGACAACCCTGACCTAGAATGGGGTGTCATCCTAACAGATAATAATGCTAGGGGCAGTGCGTCTGGCCATGTAATACCGCGATCAGCACATATTTTTGATATTTTTAACTTAAGTGTACAATTATAATTCTCTACTAAGCCTGCTGATTGGGGGTGATTGGCTGTGTGAAACTTCTGGCGGAGACCTAGACCTTCGCAGACCTTCCTTATGACCTGTCCAGTAAAGTGACTTCCGTTGTCTGACCATACACGTCGAGGGATCCCGAATCGGGGAAATAATTTATTCAAGAGTATTTTAGATGTAGTAATAGCAGTATTGTCTTTAGTTGGGTAGGCCTCCACCCATTTTCTAAACATACAAACCACGACCAGGACGTATCTCAAATTGTTAAACCTTTCCATTTCAATATAATCCATTTGTAACACTTCAAAAGGATAATCTGGGGGGCCAAAATGTCCGGGTGGGACTGGTGTACCTTTTCCTGGGTTATGGTGTAAACATATCATACATGTTCGAACCAGATGGTCTGCTGTCTTCCTGATACTATCATTAGCCCAAACAGGGTCAAGTATGTCACAGATACTTTTGGCACTTATATGGGCTGGACCATGGGCCATCGTTACTACTGGTAAGATAAATGCATCAGGGAGCATCCATCCTTTGTTTTACGACAGATCTGTCCAACACTGTATGTCCTCGTCAAACTCGGCCTTTCCTCCCTTCCATGAAATAAGCTCTTGTTCAGTAGCCTCTGCCTGAATCCTTTGTACACTTTTCAGGTTGTTCCCAAATATCTCATGCTCAGAGACCTCCTTTCTATTTTCCACTATGTACATACATCCTATCTTTTCACGTGCTGTTTCTTTCGCTATCTGGTCAGCAAAGGCATTGCCTCGGCTGACATCATCGGTCACCTTTTTGTGTGCGCTACACTTGATGATGGCCATGGTCTGGGGAAGTGCAAGAGCGGTCAAGAGGTTCGATATCAGTGTCCCATGTTGAATATGGGTACAGTGTGAGGTCAGAAAACCTCTTTCTGCCCATAATCGACCAAAATTGTGTACCACCCCGAATGCATACTGGCTATCTGTGTAGATGTTGACATTCAGTCCCATACTCAGCTCACAAGCTCGCGTCAGAGCTATCAATTCTGCAGCTTGAGCCGAATTCTTTGGTATCCTAGCAGCCTCTATTATCTTTTCCATTGTTGTTACAGCATAGGCTGCAGAGGTGGTACCAATGGGTAATTTAAGGCATGAAACATCCACATATAGTGTTCCATCAGGATCATGTAATGGAGTATCTTGCAAGTCTACTCTGCCTTTTGTCTCATCTTCTGTACGAAGGTTGCAGTCATGTAGATCAGTGTGGGTATCCTCAAGCTCCTCCGTGAGGGGCAGCAGGGTGGCAGGGTTGAGTGTGTTACACCTCTGAAGTGTGATATGGCTAGCCAGAAGTGTCAATTCATACGTGGTCAAACGGGCATTTGTGAGATGTTGCGTTTTTGTCTTATTCAGTAATGCATCAACAGTATGTGGAAGCAGTAACATGAGAGGGGAGTCCATTACTATCCCAGCAGACTGGTGCACCGCAACTGCAGCTACTGCGCGCAAACATCCCGGGAGAGCACGGGCCACAGGATCTAACGGGCTGAAAAATAGGCACACGGGCGCTGTTTGCCCCTATGTTCCTGGGTCAATACTGACTGGGAACATCCGTCCTTCTCACAGACATACAACTGGAAGGGCTTACGATAGTCAGGTGTGCCTAGCACAGGTACTGTACAGAGTGCGTGCTTAAGGTTGTCAAAACTGCATTGGAAATCATCATTCCACTCAATTTTCTCAGAACAATCCTTACGTATGAGAGACAAAAATGGTTTGATGAGAAGGAAATAAGTTGGAATCCACTGACGACAAAAGGAAGTGATGCCTATAAAGGCTCTCACATCTCTCTGAGTCCGTGGGACAGGTATGTTTCGAATGGCTTGTACTCGTTCAGCAGTCAAGGTGCGTCCCTCCTTAGACAGGAGGTGACCGAGATAGGTGACCTGCTGTCTACAATACTGCACTTTTAGGGAGAAAAACCTTGTGATTATGGTGAGCAAGGTGCTGTAGTAGGGCCACTGTGTCCACTAGAAAATTACGAGGGGTACCGTTGACTTGTACTTCAACGTGAGGGCCATTCTGTTTAACGGGGCTAGAGACCGGTCCCACCCCCCTCTGTCCTACGCTGTCCTAATCAAAAGAGGAACCTTGTCCCTCCATTGGGTCATAGTCATCATTAAAAAATTGGCGCTGCAAAATTTTGGAGGAGGGATTGTCAAAATAGTTCTGTCGCGGAGTACTGTGCGAGCGCGGTCCCACTTGCTGTCTGTCTCGGTCAGTATTCTGTGGGGAGGGGCCTGCGCGCTCGCGTACTCTATTATCCGGGTGGGTGATATTTCGGGAGGGGCCAACTTTATTTGGGCAATCATTTTTCCAATGGCCCTCCTCTTTACAGTACGCACATTGGTAATACCCTAGAGACGGGCGGGAAGGTGGTAGTAGTTGTTTGTTGTTAGATGGGCCCTGGGAATGGGACCTGGAATGCTGTGGACGGGACAGCGGATATGCCCGTTGAATTAATATTTTTGTCTTCAAATCTTTAGTCTTTTTGTCCGCTTTCTCTTGCTCCTCTATTTCCCTATTCTCGTAATATTGGGCCATTGTCAGAATGCCAGTGGATGTCACTGGCCAAGTACTTTCACAAAGTTTCAATTTAGCGTTTATGTCAGGTAACAGGTTAGCAACAAATTTGTCCACAAACAATCGAAGTCCACCTTCGGTGGCCATATCCTACCCACTAAAGTCAGAGAATATATTCTCAAACCTAGTGAAAAAGTCTGAAACACTCTCACCCTTTTTCTGCTTACAAGCTGACAACTTATCCCAATTTATTCTATGCAGCGTTAACATTGTTTTCATGAAATCTACAATGCGATCTGGGAGAGCTAATATTATTGGTTCAGGTTTTGCTCCCCCTGTTCGTGCACGCTCAGCTCCTTCAAATGCTGCCCAGGTACCCCCCGAGTTCAGCAACATGGTCAGCACGGCGTATACGTGTCCAAATGTCGGGGGGAACTACAGCAGCCATCAACATGTCAATATCGACAATGTCATTACACAGGAGTCTAACGTCTGTTTCAACTCCTTATAATAACCTGCTGGATTCTTTCGGGGGGGTCGGGTAACGCTGCTTTGAATGCATAAGTTTCGGTCCTCTTCCATGGGGTATGGACCCATATTTGTTGGAAGTGGCCAGGTACTGCTGCGTTATTCCCAACCGCCGGTACTGGTGCGTGCCAGACGGGTGGGACCTCCCTCATTGGGAACATGCTGGTGTCGGGACTGGAGTTGCATAAATACAGACGGTCCCGAAACGTAAGAAGGGTGACAACATAAGAAAAAAGGTCTGTCCCGAAGGGGACTCCGCCGGAGGCACGGTTTCGGAGGGCAACCATGCCCTCTGGGGTCAGTATTCCCGTATCTTCGTATTCGGTGATGACTAATTTACACATAAGAGAGGCCGCGTGAAATTGTACTTGGGTCCTCCACTGCCTTATGGTCTGGTAAATATCCCGTGTCCCATACTCATACCAGTTTGTCATCCATCGGCGAGTCAGCTCGTCCACCACATCCTCCTCATGAGGACTGGAGAACAACTGACTCCGTAAAGTACTCTTTCGCGGAGTGGTGGGACGCGGGGTGTCTCGAAGGGATGGAGAAACTATTGACCCAGAAGTCGTAGGGCGTTCCGCGGACCATGAGATGGGTAATCTATTCAGAAGGGGAAGAATAGTAGCAGGAGGAGCAGTGGGACCCTGGGGACCATATTCCTGAGGCGTCTGTATCACGGGAGTGGTAAGGGGCTGTAGGGTGCGTGTATTAGACCCAACAGGAGGTGTGACAATAGACGTGCCTGGCACCGGTGGTTAATTAGGTAAAACGGGGTATAACGGGGGCATGTATATTGGTGGCTTATCTAACAAGTCATTCATAAGTGGGTCTTCTTCCGTCGTTTTTTCCTGAAGTGTCTGGGAAGGGTAACATTTATCAGTATTCAAGCGGTGTGTCCTGTCAAACGCCATAATGCCTTGTTCACGTTCTGTCCTGTCTAATTCACCTGCTTTATCAGTCAGTGTCCTAGTCATATGTCTTTTAGCGTCCTTCTCTGCCTTTTTGCGTTTCTGGTCTGCTTCTTTCTGCCAGATCCGCAAAGAGTCGAACATGCCTGGTCTACTTTTAGTTGCAAACAATCGTTCCTGTAAATAATTAAGTTTACTTTCTTCAAAGGTGCCATGAATAGGCCATTGTAGGTCTGAACTAGTTCTCGTTCTTTTCCTCCATATGTCAGACCAGACAATAGGACCTATCCCATATTTAACATACATGTCATGGTTTGGAGTCCCGGCCGGAGGAGCAGGACACGTTTCCTCCAGGCGGGAGTCCTTGTTACAACAACAACACCACCATTTTCTAAAACAACTCAGTACCGGCATTATGTATATAGTACGATAAATATTGCAGAAATAAACCATTCAATTACTTATATCAGTGGTATTCAAAACAACTCAAATGCAAATATGCTTTCTCCTACTATATCATAATATATATATCGGACAATTTAGGTCCGTTTTACCACCAACGTCGATCTTTGCAAAGAGCGATTTTACCTTTTTAAAAGAAACAGATACAGACAGTTTTAGACAGGAATTTCAAATTCCTGTCCTTACCTGACACTCTATTTTCTCCGTCAGTCAGGGACTCCGATTATTCACAGAAGACAAAGACACCAGTCCAGACAGCGCCAGGAGGTGTCTCAGGCGACCGAAAGACCCAGTAGTCGAAGTCCGCAGGTCCACAACAGAGAACGGTGCTCAGGATCAGATGTGGGGCGCCTCCCTTGGAAATTCATCAATGAGTCCTCCGTCACCGGGACAACCCCCTGGATGCCTGGATGGTGTCCCTGTTCGGGCGCCAACTGAGGAACCAGGAGAAAATGACGCTGATTCTCTCTCAGCGGTGGAGGGACACCCTAAGTCCTCAGGGTATATAGTCATACATTACACAACCAGACAGAGTCACCAACTGTAGGAGAAAAGATAAGTTTTATTAGATGGTTTACTAGCCCGAGCCAGTACAGAGTCCCAGGACAGTCATAGAGACTTTCCTACGGAGGCTGCCCCTTCACTCTGGGGCACCCAACCTTATATACACACAAAACTGCTTAGTCAGAGGACAACTCCACCCCTAGTGTATTCAAGGTCCTCTGCGGCCTTCAGAATATTTCAGGGATATACATGTGGTGGGAGAAAGTACAGATGCAGCTGGCAGGAGGTGGCAACGACCTGTACAAACCTGTTCTGGCAGTTAATGATTAAGCACAAACATTCTCGGAACTACGGTTAAAGAAAGTAAATTACAGCGATAAGCAGATTTCAGCCCAAGGCTGCGAGCACAAGGTCAATCATCAAAGTTCAGGAGGTTTGTCGAGCACATGACAACATAATAAAGATAAACAGATGCCTAGCAGCTATGGTGTATGATTAACTTTATGTACATTTTCTCAGCCTTACAAGGCAAGCTTAACGCCATACACACAAATAGGGCAGAATTAACCCTATTATGCCTTAAAAAACACATAGGAACAGGGGAATAAGGTAAGCTGACATTTGGTGCAATATCTCAGTTAAACATGAAAAATAATACATTTGCCAATTGTGTTCAGAATCCGAAGAGGATGTAATTACAGAAATAGGGTAAGGCCTTTCAGAACTTTTAATAAACACTTATACACCACTGATGAGACGGCGCAACTAGCCTATTTAGATAGGGTGGAACTTACCCAGGTGACCGCTGGCCAAAAGCTAAAGGAAGCCCCATCAGGGACGATTAAGTCCAAACAATGATAGACACCCTTAAACTGCATAAATCAACTGGGCCAGATGGGTTACAGCCCAATTTTCCAAGACCTTTAGCTCTGACTTGGGGCTGCAATTGACTGCCCTGTTTAATTACATAGCCAAATCCCTCAGGTTGACACAATGGGTGAAGCGTTAGTCTGTATTATACCGAAACCAGGCAAAGATCCCTGTTTTTGTGCACCTTACCAACCTAATGGGCTGCTCAATTTAGATGCTAAATTCTGTGCTAAGATTCTGGCCAATATGCTAGAAGATATGCCAGAACTTATCCATCCTGATCAATCTGGATTCATTGAGGGGTGGCAACTCATGACAACCTGTGGAGAGTAGTCCACCTGGTTGGAAAGCTGCCAAACCCTAATCCCAGCTGTTCTCTTGGCACTAGATGTGAGAAAGCTTTTGACCAAGCGGACTGGTGGTTCTTCCTTTTTCAAACCCTAATACAGTTTGACTTTGGAGACCGATGATAAACATGGTCCAAGCCAACTATGCCTACCCCATTGCACATGTGTTGATGACGAGACTGTCTAAGACTTTTTTAGCCTCAGGTGTGGCACAAGACAGGGGTACCCGCTATCCCTGTTTTTATTTGCCCTTACTATTGAGCCCCTAGCAGCTCATGTGAGAGCAGCACCCTCCATCCATGACCTCTCCTTTAGCTCGGTAGACCACAAAGTCACTATGTTTGTAAGACAATACACAGCGGTACCTCACATCCCCCCCCCCCGAATTCTCTGATGGCTCAGCAAACTGAACTCACTACATATGCAACAGTGGTGGGTGTTTGTGTCAACCTCTACAAGTTCTTTCTCCTCAACCTAACTATCTACCCAGGTAAAATGGGGGTGATGGAGGGATCTACCACCTTTCAATGGGCCAAAAAAGAACTAACCTATCTGGGGATTAAAATCACTCTGGTAGTGACAGACCTACATAAGGCAAATTATCTCCCACTTCTAGAACAGTTTAAAACAGATCTCAAACGATGGGCTCCCTATTCTTCTTCTTTTTTTTTTTAATAAATCTTTTTATTAAACAACAAAACGGCCATAGTACAATGTAGCAGACGACAATAAAAGACCCATCATTTATCTACTACTCACAGACAGATTTTAGCAGATGTCGATTATTGAGGGTTTAACATGTCAATCAAGCATCTCCCCAGTCACATAGTTTGGTGCAACCAGATCCCTCTCCCTCCACCCGCCCGTACTTAGCCTACCAAGGGTCACTCTGTACTTCTGTAGCCCCCCCCTCCCCTCAGCCAGGGGGCACACCAACGATTTGGTCCAGTTAATACAGTAACCGGAGTGGTCCCCAAATGTGCGAAAGACCTGCATGATCCTATCGATGGACCATTGGGGTTGGGTAGCATACAGCAGAATAGCGTACAGGGAGATACGTTTCTCCCATGTTGCACCTAAGTCGATACCCCGAATTGGGGGGTCTTGCCGCCAAGGGCTCAAGTGCTAGAGCGAATAGGTTAGGTGAGAGCGGGCACCCCTGTCGGGTTCCCCTTTATAAGGCAAAGAGGCGTGACAGCATCGCATTAACCCGCACCCGAGCCACTGGTTTTCGATATAGCAGTCTAATACAGGCCAGGAATCATGGACCCACGCCGAACCTCTTAAGGGCCCAAAAATATATGGCCACTCTACACTATCAAAGGCCATCTTGGGGTCAAGGGATAGGAGCTTCGACTGCTCTCTAATGTGGTGATCTGTCATGTGCAAGTCCCCGTAAAGTCTCTGCAAGTTCTGGACGGCATGAAGCCCGATTGATCTGGATGGATTAGCTTAGTAACAATCGTGTCCAATCTGGTTGCCAGTACCTTCACCAGGACCTTGACCTCTGCGTTAAGAAGGGAGATGGGCCTATAAGATGCACACATCTCCGGGAGTCTGTCTTTCTTCTGGATCAATACCATAGTCGTGGTCCGTTGATCCAGTGGCAACACTCCCGCTTCCCGCGCCTCTTGAAACATGGCCAACCTGTGGTTTTCTACCTTGCTCCCCAGACCCTTAAATAACTACACCGGAAGTCCATTCAGTCCCGCCGCTTTGCCCGACTGAAGCCCCCGCAATGCTGAGGCAACCTGCTCCTCTGACAACTCAGCATCCAACTCTCCTCTCTCCTCCTCTGAGAGCTCCCACAGCAGGCTGTCTCGCAAGAGGTCCGCACAGTCCTCCTTGGTTATCCGAGGCATAGATCTCCTCATAATATTCGGCAAAGGCCTCTGCTGTGGACTCATTGGACCCACATGGGCACCCCCCTTAGTCTGTACCTCCCTGACCCATGATCGTTCACGGTCCCTCTTGTCCAACCTGGCCAGCAGTTCATTGGCTTTGTCACCCACCTCATACAGTTGACGCTGAGACGCCAGCACATACACCTGAGCATGCTGTTCAGCCGAAGCGCGCAGCTCATATCGCTTGAGGCGTAGTTGGTGCAGAAGACCACCCTCTGCCCCCCTGTCCGCCGGACAACAGCCTCAAGGGCTGCGATTTCTCGCTCAGATTTTGCGGCTTGCATGTTTTGTTCCTTTTTCTCGCCCCCATTTATGTCTTGCGCATTGCCCCTAAGTACAGGTATAAAGACTTCCCACAGAGTATACGTCGAGTCCATGGATCCCATATTTTCCTCAATGTATTGGGTAGCCCTCTCCCTCATTTTGTCAACAAAGGATTTATCCCTCAGATGCCAAGGGTCAAGTCGAGGCGGCAGCGAGTAGGACTGCGAAGGACCCAGTAGGATGACCCCTACAGGGGAATGGTCTGAGATCCTTCTCGAATATTACGCGGCCTCTCTGAACCTACCCACATGAGCCCATGTCGTGAATAGATAGTCCAGTCTTGACAAGCTACTATGGGAACTTGAGGAGTAAGTGAACTGCCTCTTACCCAGATTCTGTTCCCTACACAGGTCTGTCAGGCCAAGAGAGTCCCGAAAGGACTGCGGTGCCATTGAGGCGTCTGGCACCCTTGCATGTGAAATTCCAGTCTAGCCCTGGGTCGGACACAAGATTCATATCTCCTCCCAAAGCCAAGAGTCCCATCGAGAGATCAAGCAGCAGGGCGCCCAGGTACGCAAGAGTAGAGCCCTGCAGTCACATGTGGAGAGTGTGTCCCTCTCAGGTTCCCGAGACTGCCACATACCGCCCAAGTGCGTCCCACCAGGTGCGAGACAGAATAAATGGTACTGATTGTTATTATTTTTTTTTTTAGAAGGATGCCCACCCCCTTGGAGTCTGTTGTGGAACCCGCATGTGCTACCAACTGGTATCCAAACCTGTCCAGCGCCTGGTAATGATTCCCCTTTAGATACATTGCTCGTACCAAGACAAGGTCAGGGCCATGTCTGTGCAGGTACTGAAGGACTATAGTCCAATTAATGCGGCTGCCCAAACCATTCACGTTCCATGTCATTGACCCTAAGGGTATGAGTCATCGGTCCTGCCATGTAGGAGCCCTTCCCTACCCAACCGGTTCACTGCACCAGTCTCCCGTTCTTGTAGTCCCTCCCATGCACCCTTGCCCCGAGCAACATCACATAGCATTGCATGGCTGTACAATAGCATAGAAACAGTGTATAACCGTAAACTGTAAATCAAGAATCCCAAACCAGAAACTCTCCCCACCCTGCAACCCCACAAAGCAGGCTTTGAACTGCAACCCCTGCCATGTTTTGCCTTCGTACCCTCAGTCTCGCCGAGAAAAGCATCATATATTTGAGTTCACGTTCCTGTAGTGCTTTTTGACCTCTTGAAAGCTTTGGTGCTGTTGTTGGACCCTCAACATGAAATCCGGAAAAAAACGGAAGGTTGCATTTTCGTATTGGAGGTCCCCTTGGGATCTAGCGGCCTGTAGGAGGGCATCTCTGTTTTGAAAGCTGAAAATTCTTGTGATAATTGTCCTTTGAGGGGCCACGGTCACGGAGGGGCGACCGAAGCCCTGTGTTGCCCGTTCAACAGTGAAGAACTTAGATAGTCTCTTAGGGCACAGGGAGTCTGTGATCAAGGTCTCCAGAAAAAGCTCCTTACTCAGGCCCTCGACCCCCTTTGGCACCCTGACTACTCTGATATTGTTTCTCCGAGCCCTCCCCTCCTGATCCTCCAAGCGTTCCACAGTTCTCTCATGTTCCTCGGTGAGAAATTGTAGCTGGTCCTCAAGTCTCTTGGATGTAGACTGTAACCGGGCAATGTCCTTGTCCGGGTTCGTAACCTTTTTGGCAACTTTCTTTAGACCAGCTCGGAAGAGGGTAACATCCACTGTCACCTCATCTAGTTTAGGTTCCAGTGATCCCCTCAGGTCTTGAGTGGCAATTGTTATTGCACCCAGGGAAGGTTCACCCGAGGGGCCCTGCTCCGTCTCCTGTCCCCCTCAGCGTTGTCCGGAACCACGGGTCACCCTGTTTCTCCGTACCACATATTTATCCATTTTATTTGTCTGTTGCGAGAGCTGTTCCTGACCATGCTGGAGGAGCACACCCACCCATTGGGGCTCGTCTGCAACCCCTCCTCCCCCCAGCCAGAGCTTCATCCAGCTGTGGGCCTAGAGTGTTCTCAAGTTCGAGACCAGAGAGCCAGTTAGCACCCCCACCAGTGCGCGAGTCCCCCAACAGTACTGTGTCATACCCCGGTGGGGTCCCATCCTCTCTCTCCTCCTCTCGGGGGGGGGGTGGTCCACGCCACTCCCTGAGCAATGGGCACTTCTGCGACACCGCCGTTGAGAGGGGTGGGGGGAGCTGACCGCCTGCCGACCATCCCTCCCCCCCGCCGTGTGGGCCCAGCTGTCTTCTAAAGCGTGCGGCAGAACAAGGGCCACAGCCTGCATCTCACTTCACGTCCACCTCATCTCTCTGCGCTGCGGCTGACTCAATCAGGGCGCGGGCGTAAGACAGGCCTGTAACCAGCCTGCCTGCCTCTCAGGTCTCTTCACCTCACACCGCCGCCCACCTCCTTCCGCCCCCGGTGCGACTCCAGCTAACAAGGACTGGGGGAGGTGGGTGCAGGGAGCAGAGGCACCAGGTGTCCCTGGCCTCAGCCTTGCCGGCCGTGGTGGCCTGTGACTGGGTCGCGCACTCATGGTTCCCCGCATAGGCACCCCACCCTGGCAGCCGCTCCACAACCCAGCAGTCAGCGGCACCGGCCCAGTACTCCGCGTCCTGTCATCCGGCTCCATGCGGCCCAGCCACTGCCACCAGGCTGCATGTGCGCTGTCCGCAGAGGCGCGCAGGCCCCGACGGCCCCCAAACGGTCACCCCACTGCTCCGGCTGCACCCGCACCACCGCTTCTGGCCAGCAGAACAGATTAGTTGGCGGGTATTTTGGACGATTAAAGAGCTAAAGACGTAGCTCTGCTAGATGACGGCCATCTTGGCTGACGCTCCGCCAAGCCCAGAGGGGCCCCCTATTTTTATCCTGGCTGTGTTGCATTAATGCAGTGAAAATGGCTGTTTAGACATGACTCCTAGACATTATTTAGGGACTCCCCACTGAGATATAACAGGTTTTTTCCTCCTCCATACTCTTCTTCATCGCTTGCTTTATGTGGCAAGATTGTAGGCCCCGAACCCCTTACATGGTGTTGACTTTAACTAACGAGGCTGGTGGCCTGGTCCTGCCCAATATTACGCTTTGCAGTAAAACAGCCAAGTTGAGGTTCATAGTGGAATCGTCAGTGAGGGAGTCCAATATACACTGGCTTCACATGGATGGAGCGGTGGTAGGTAGATATACGTGGGACGTCTGGAGTGAACCAAAACAGAAAAGGTCACTCAACACTTACATAAGGACCCTGACTAAAACCACCCTCAAAGTATGGAACAAGGTGAATCGGTTTGCTGGGTGGGCAACATTCCTCTTCCCATATACTCCTGCACACTTTAACGCAGCCTTTAAATCAGCGCTGCTCCCAGGTCCAATCAAATGTTTGGCGAGAGGGGGGTTGCCTCACCATGTCTGATTTATTTCATAAGTGTGGGACTTCCTCACTTTTGAACACTGCCAACGAAACTTCACCCACTATACCCAACTGAAGCCCTGGGGCTCCAACCAGACAACAGGCTTGTGGCCACCAGAGATCTCTCTCCAATAGAAGAA
The DNA here is from genome assembly GCF_031143425.1 of Pleurodeles waltl. Classification (NCBI taxonomy): domain Eukaryota; kingdom Metazoa; phylum Chordata; class Amphibia; order Caudata; family Salamandridae; genus Pleurodeles; species Pleurodeles waltl. Next base: position 309,270,826 of record NC_090449.1, on the reverse strand, counting down.
TTTGTACCAAGAGCCAGTGGACCGCCGGGGAACATTTCCTTCCTCTATTTACTTTTGATCTCCACCACTCGTACAAGTCCTCGTCATGTACATTTCTGGAAGTGGACTCTTGGGATTACTATTACTTCAGAGCAATATGGCGTAATATGTGCAGTGTAATTCCTGGATTCAGCCACTCACTTGGGCTGAGATGCACACTACAAAGCTCTTTATGATTTGGTATTTATAACCTAAGAAACTTTAAAAGATCTATCCAAGCACATCTGATTTATGCTGGAGGGGTGGTGGGTTACTTCGAGATTTTAGACATATTTGCTGGGGTTGTCTCATTATTGCACTATATTGGTCTGAAAATTGTAATATCCCCTTCGGACACTTTGGAGTTTGCCCTTCTGCAGCTTTGTGATGAAACCCTCAAGTACCAGACCTCTAGCGGTCGTTCCATCTTGTGGCTTTTCTTGTGGGGGAGAAAAAGACATCTTTGGATGTGTCCTGGAAGAAAACTGAAGCCCCTTCAATGTTGCGACGGAATGCTTGCATTGGGCAAGCACTAACTATGGAACAGATGGCTAATGGTCTCCTAGAAAACTGCAAACATTTTTGAGTACACATGGGGTCCCTTGGTACAGTTAATTTCAACTGGCCTACCATTATTTGTATGTCCCACGCACACTAATGCTCCACCTTTTCTAGACCTAATATTTAATGTGGCAGCAGGCCACCTTCTGGGCAAGTGGACCATGCTCCACCATATCTCCTGCCCTAACAACCTCACAACCGAATATGCGCCTTCGGAAGCATCCACATCAATACTCATACTAGTTAGTTGTTTTTGAGGGAATGGGGGATAGGGAGGTGTTAAATGGGCAAATTACTAAATTATCTACTCTTTGTTGAACTGACTGTGATAATGCATCTGATTGTTTTTTCCTTACCTGCGAGACCTGTGAATTATAGATATAGACACTGTTTATGCTACCTGCATCCTTAATATGTACTTATGGTCCCCTACTTTTGCTTTTCGATCACTGTATGCTTCTGTGTCTTATTAAATCAACAAAGAAAGTTTGAGAAAAAAAGTTACAAGCACTGTGTATCACCTGTCGTTGAATATGAAAAAAGGAACCTTGGATCTGGTCCATATTTCAGAGGAAAGTCGTAGCCTGCCAACCTCCAGACTAAAAGTACTGAAGCTACATTTTTATTTCTTTTCAGAGAAGGAATTTGGTATAGGCATGGTAGTTTTAAACACTATTTTGCGTCATCATTTTCTAATTAAAAATACAAATGGGCAAAGTTTAATTAGATCTTTTGAGTTGTATCTTGCATACTGGAAGAGCACTACTCCCAAAATGACATCCCAAACACTCTGCAGGCTTTGCTAGCTAATGTTTTGTTAAAGCAGATCTCATTAGGTCGTGCCTTTTTACCGTTATTACGCAAAAGCATTTGTAATAACCAATGTATTTGAACAGGTCGGTGGACATTCTGGATCCCCTTGATGTACCAGCAGGGCTACATAAAGGAGGCAGAGCCGGGTCCTTGTTCTATAATTGAAAAATATCTTTCAGTTACAGAAGGTCTTTCTTCCCACGAAAAGGTGATGTTTACCTCAGCAAGCACTGCATTAGCCAATCCAACAGTCTATCCATGTGGCAAATTAACTTTACTGTTGAGTAGCCAAAAAGCATATTCCCGACAGCAACACGCTTGCCAGGGATGCCATGTCAATCCTTTTGATACATTCAGCATTCGCAGCGTTACATTGTAAAAAAAAAATAATAATAATAATAAAGTTATGTTTTCTTTAAATATGATTGCAACTCAAGAGTACTGCCTCTGTCCCTTGATTTTCTTTGTTGCTGACCGTGTTGGCAGTATGGCACTCCTATCTTGGATGACTAGAACCCTCATGACACAACAATGCCTTGACCAATTGTTAGTGTTAGCTGATTATTAGTCAAGGGAATCGGATATTCGGTTATTTTTACCAGCACCCAGTAGGGAGACTTTTTACTGGCAATCCCTGTACAGAACCGTGTAGTCTGCCATGAGTAGACTCAAGAAACCCATCAATGTCTCTTGTATGCCTCTTAGACAGTGAACGTTCTTACAACTGTGGAGGATTAGTTTTTTCCATTCGAGATTTAAATTGATTGTATTTGAACACACTTGCTGTCTTTGTGTTAGTAGGGTGCATAGAAACATCTAAAAATCCATACTGAGAAGGATTCTATGCATATAAAATCTGGGAAAAATTAAATCAAACAAGAAAATTAGTGTTCCCCTTTTCGAGGTTAATCAGCACCACAAAGAAAGCAGCCTGAAGGGGACTTTCTGCCTTGAGCTACCTTAGTTATGTGTGCTCTGAAAACATCATTGATATTAGCTCCTGGACTACCACAGAGGTATCTGGGAAACCCTTTGCGGTAAGCAGGGGATTTCATTTGTTGGAGCCTGGTAAATTAATCAGTGATAATTGGTAGATTTCTCTCAAAGGATTACTAGCAAAATGGTTTTTGACTACATATCCACCACTAACTGTCAGTCTCTACAGAGCATGGTGACTAACAAAGTGGGTGCACTTTCTGCGAACATCCAGACCAGCAGAGTGCATAGATATGCTGGTGGAGCAACAAAACCAATTTTGCCTAGCAGCTGTCAAGGCCAATAAGGGAAAATAAGTGGTGTCATCCAAGTAGGTAGAAGAGTGACTCAGTTGTCCAGACAATTCATGACTTTCCTTCATAGACTATGCCCACTGTCCATTCCAGAGAAGGACAGTGACCCATTCCAGGAGAGAGAGGCAGCCACCGCAACACTTTTACGCAGCACTCTGCTGTTGGAAATTTGCATATTCCCTGTAGACAGTATATCCTTATTGTAATCGGAAATACATGGCCAACTCAAGTTGACACGTTTGCCTAATTCTCCTTGCTGCTCTATAACTTTAAATTTACTCAGGTGTTAGCATACATTGGAAGTTAACTTGCAAATTCTGTAGAAAGTACACCAATGGGTGCTCTGGATATTGACGAACTGGCACCAACGGAGTGATGGCGTCGATGCGTCACATGGCTATTTCCAAAGCAAGGCCTTCATAAACTTAATTTTCACTTGTTGGTTGTTTCATATACAGCAGTGAATTCTTAAGGTGAACCCGCTCTGAAGAACCCATCTAGATGATGAAATGTTTTTTTGCCCTAATACTATGTTTACTACTGCCTGTGTGTCTGCTAACAAAAAGTAGTGACAGTGGAGTTAGTGTTTAAAAGAAGAATTAGTTGGTTACTAGGACCATTGCCTAGATATCCATCTCCGAGCTTTTTTAGATTCAAAGGCAACAAGTTTCCCTGCTTGTTAAGCATAGTAGGGTATTTGAATTTTTGGTTTTTGTGCTGCATGTTGCTGTTGTCGCAACATGAGCTGACAGAGACGACTTTGAATGAATAAGATAACCAAATGGGTACGGGATAACTGCCTTGCTGCTAATGGTTCCAGTAGGTACAAAATGTCTTGAGCTAGCTATGAAATCTGCTACATTTGTTTAAGGTCTGGGATGCTTGCCATGCTGCTGTGATATATTAAATAGAAGTAGACTATGAATGACGGAATTGTTAAAAACAATGTTAAGGTTAATTAACCTATTCTTCTATATCGCATTGGTTTCTGCCCTGTTGTGTATAATATAAATGTACTTTGGTGTTCTAACTCTATATAAGGGGTTTTATTTTGAAATCCCCTTGTATGCTGTTATTTTGGTTTCCAGTACATATCTTTAAACAAGTAATCCCCTTCTGTTCTTTCCGTGTTTTAATTGTTTTTCATGCATGTCTCCCAACACAGGATCTTCAGACTCCACTGAGAGCCTCAAGAGCCATGGCACCAATAGCTCGATACAGCCCCTCCTCAATTTCACCACGGTTCATTTGGAGGAGGAGCAGAACCTGTGAGTGCCCATCGACCGCCAGCATCATTCCGGCTCATGTTCTGCACAGACTTTAACTGGATACTTAAATCAGCACACACAGACTCTTCACTGTCTTCAGCATCCTTCTCTGAGACAATAAAAACAAAATAAAACGATTTTGCCTGATAGAAAGAGTTCCGTCCAGGAACATTGAGGCCTTTCCCGGAGTGCCAATTGCAGCACATTATGACACAAGAACATGTCACGCGACACGGGTGGGAATACGCCGCCTCTTCTTGAAAATGCATCCTAATAATCCTCCCATATTGATTTCAATGTTGAAATCTATCTCATACATTTATGGAGTGGGATTAGAATGCACAACAGCTGCGGTTTTGGAGTGAGGCTCTCTGCCTGTAAACTGAAACAGGAAAGTCATGGTTTGAAAAGTATGTATTGGTTAATTTTTAGGTAATATATTCAGTTTCGACATTTTTAAAGTGTGTTCTTTTGGGCTGTATAAAACATGTTTTGGAGTGTTTATAGTCTGGTGCTTCTTGATATATCTGGCCCAGACCAGACAGTCTGTCTAGCTATCCTATCCATTCCACACGAGACATCTTGTGTCAACATGCTTGCTTCACACTGTCTACACTTGCAAAGCTTTCCTCCACCCCACTCTGGCATCTGTTAGCCTCAGGTTTCATTGACTTCCTCGGTTACCAGTATCAATCTGCATTGCTGTCTGGTGCTTTCCTCCCCATGCATATATATACATATAAGCCGTTGCTTTCATTATTCCATGCTTTCCCTGCCTCACACATTAGTTGAATGTAAGCATTCTTTTTTCCATCATCTCCGTCGCGTGGACAGTCTACATTGTCCTGCTGTGCATAACCCAATATGTAGGTTTCCATCTGTCTAACCTTCTCGTCTGCTTATACATTATCCAGTCTTTATCAGCCTACTGCTCCAGTTCACGTACAAATGCTGGTGCTGTTCTGCGTAAACAGACTAGACATTCAGCTCCCTATGCCAGAAGCAGTTTGTCAGGCCCTGTACTTTGATACAGTCTCTTTGAACAATCAAAATGTCCCCTTTTCTTGAAGAGCTTTCCGACTTCTACTTGCAGGGAATTAGTTTGCCTTATCCTGCCCCTTTCTTACCACTTTTGCCCTCTCTGGCAAAATTGTTTTGGTCCAGCTTGAACCTGTGATTCAGCTATCTCTTTCCAGAATGTTTGTTTCACCCTGCTCCTATTCTTTTGGAATGCATACAGTACTAAAATATCTTAGCTGCACTCCATTCAATTCAGTTCAATCTGTCTTTAATCGCGTACTTATGATACACATAAAGCAGAATTAGTAACAGGTATAAATACATACACATCAGTTCTTTGGTAAAACACCTAAAACAATACTTTAAAAATCATTCAATAAACTTTGTTTATACGTTATAACATACACTTCTTTGAGTGAATAGCTAACTTCAAAAATACGTCCAACTCGATCGCATACCTCTTTATTGCTCAATAATTGCAGAAATCTCAGGGCCATCATGCATTGATCACAACAATTTTCCAGAAAAAACTGTGATAGAATGTGGTTAAAGTATAACCAATCAAATTTACGAAAACTAAAATTAAGTGAAGCAAGGTTTGCTCAACACACCGTCACAAGGGCAGGTGCCCCTTAAAGTATCATCTGAATAACTTAACGGAAACCGCAGCAAGTGCTGAACTGTACCTGTCCTAAAACTGAAGAGAAGTGAACTTTCCCATCTCACACTTTTTCAGGACAGATACGGATTCATAACCACGTTCTGCTTCAGAGCACTTCAATTGGGGACTGTAACCTTACTTGTTTCGTACCCTTCTCTTGGAAGGAGTCTATTTTTACCAAAAAACGATTTTTACCACCTTTTTGTCTGGGGAGCAAATCAAGGCAGAAGCCAAACAGCTCGGGGGCGACCTTGATCTTTTTGGACTGTGCCGAAATAAGCTATCCAAGTTATTGTGCTGCCCCTATCCTACTGGAGACAGTCACTAATGATCTCTCTGTTCAGCTTTAGTTGCAGGGTTGGCCCAAACTGATAGCCAAAGAAGAATAGGGGCCAATTTCATACAGCCTTCCAGATAGGTCAAACCAAATTTGCTATGGAAAAATGAAGTTAGCGCTAGAGATGGTTGGCTCAGTGTCTTCTTCTTATGCGCTTCTTCTCAACCCGTAGGGGATAACAGCTGGAGTAACCCTAGGCCCCTGTGCCATAATAAGCAATAGGAATGCGTCCAGAATTATAAATGGTGATGAGCGTGGGGGGGACAAGGCCTTGCTACCTACCTGCCATGTATGATTTAGAAGGGCCCTTGCTGCCCTAGATAGTTCAAAGCATGGCAGAAATATAATCCCATGTTCTGGAGCAATCAAATGTAATATGGGAAAGGATGCACACTGGTTAATTTCTTCCCATTTCTACTACAGTGGACATGTTACACTTCTTTGGACTGCACTCCAAAATGAGGGATTTACTAGCATTAGTGGTCAGTTCAAAGATGGTCAGGAATTTAAAGAGTCTACCAGTCTCTGAAATGCAATGGAGGTACAAGCCATGAGTACCGCATCACGGGTGTGCAGTAATGCGTGTATTGCCACGCTACCCATTTTTGGCACATGTTTAAAGGCATCCTCGAGGAATGGAGTCAAGTTATTAATGTATAAAATAAAAAGCAAGGGAACCATAATGCAGCCTTGCCGACTCTCGCCCAACACCTCCGAAAGTCCTCCATCTTGGCCGAACTGCACCTTTGCCCCCAGATTTACATATAGAGAATTCAGAAGGTGAACAAACAGCACCTTTCATAGCTTACTACGGTTCACACTATTGAATGCTGTTGATAGGTCTATAAATTCTAGGTAAAGTGGGCAGCTCATAACAACAGTATACAGTAGGATGGAGATTGAGGCACTGTTCCACAATAGCCAGCTCCTCTCAAACTATATTGACTGGGTTGCAGTATATTATTCTCTCCTTCCCAGTCCTGGAATCTGTTAAAGATGGCCCTGCCTAAAATCTTTACTGACCTGTCAGTCGGAGAGATGGGACGGGTAACACTTTGGGACGAACTATTGCATTGCTTGAAGATAGGCACTATCGTTGAGAAAGACCAGATCATCGGAAGGTTACTGGGGGACTGATTATTGAATACATTAGCCAAAAGTGGCACCCAGAGTTCTATGTTACATCTAAACCAGATCTATGGGTACCCTGTCCAGCCCTAGGGCCTTGCAGCTGGGGCTTTTGAAGATGGCATCTTCAACTTTCTCAGTGGAGAATACTAACTTTGGTGGTGGGTTTGGCAAGTTCACAAAAGTTTTGTCAGTCATTAAACGGTGCTCAAATCTACCATATAAGGCGCAAAAATGATTGACCCAATCAATGGCATTAATATTGCACTCCAAACTGATTGATAGTTTTCACTACTTTGGAGAACACCTAAACTAAAACCTACTATTCTAATAGTAGTAAGGCTCCATCTTTGGGAATCCTTTGTAAGTACGGTTACGAATGCATTGTTCCATTTGATAATTTCTCACTTTAGCAGGAAGTACACATGCAGTAAGAAACTGAATTTTTAGTTAAGGTGGATGGTAGTCCACCACAACTAATAGTCACAAACCTGTTAAGTCTAGGCAAAGGTTTCAGTAATTTAGACATATCAACTCCTGACACCTATGGCAAAGAGCAGACATGCTTAACTTAGAGAAAATGTGTAGAGCATTTAGAAGTACCTAAACAGTTAAAAAGTTGAAAACACAATAAAAATCCTGCTCCAAGTTATAAAAAAAGTAAAATAATATTTAATAAACCAAAATCATACTAAAACGACGAATATCCAGTAAAGGAAAATGGGCATATGAATTTTTAAAAGTTTTAAAAAGAAAAAAAAGTAACACTCCAGTCAGTGCTGACTTAGACCTAGGCATGATTTCAGACTGACCACAATGGAGCATGGGTCTTATATATCCAGCACGTTTGTCTCGGTCAAAGATTTTACCTTATTTCATAGTCTCTGAATTGGCAGTTGAAATCCTCCAGTGCGGGCATGGTTGCAGGCGGTATCTGAGGGAGTCCTCTTGAGCTGGATAGCAGTTGGGTAGGTCAAGCTGTTAGTTTTGGAAGGGGGGTGTCAAATTTTGCTCCATGGGAAGTCCTCTTACTGGCTGGATACTTTTCACTCCTTTATTCATTCAAGATTTCTATATTTATCCTCTCTTTTTTCGGAGCACCAATGTTTCCTTTGGGACAAGGCTGTGGGCCAGTGGTTCCCAACCTGTGGTCCGGGGACCCCTGGGGGTCCCCGAAGCCTCCTCAGGGGGTCCGTGACTGCTTAGAAAACTAAATAACATCAACAGATTAGGCCCTTACCTTTCAGTAATGACTCAGTAGGGGGTCCCCAGAGTCCTATAAAGATTCAGTGGGGGTCCCCAGGCTCCAGTAATGGTAAAGTGGGGGTCCACAGAAGTCAAAAGGTTGGAAACCACTGCTGTAGGCTGTTTCCAATGATAAATTCAAAGAGGCTGGATACGTTTTTGCTGAGTGTTCATAGAAATTGATTTGCTGCTGCAGCAAAGCTCCAAGCAGGAGAATCCTGTTTCTGAAGCCCAGAAAAGTCATGCCTTGGCTGGATCTGCTTGGGTAGTTGGTCCCCTTTCTCCGGTGTCTGGAAGTCAGAATTTCTAAAGTCCCACGGCTTTTCAGGGACGGTAGGAGAAGCCCAGTTAGACTTAGCCAGCGGTCACTGGACCTCGGGCACAGCACTTATGGGTCAGGACTCCCTCTAGCCAAGGCTGCTAGTAGAATCCAGCCCAGGTCCAGTTCGGCACTCCAGGAAAAAAGCCTCCTGCAGTTTGTTGTGTACTTGTTGCCACACAGGAGGTTAGCCTACAGACCCTTGGAGTCCACTTCTTTGTCCTGGTATGTGTGAAAGCATGTCAATCCCTTCAGGTCTCAAACAGCAGGAGCAGGCTTTCTTTTTTCCACAAGTCCGGTACTTTTCTGAGGAGGGTGCCACATTTAGCTAGTAGGTGGGGGTTGCTTCCTGGCTCCTTACCTAACCAATGGGGTAGAAATTTCCAAGTGCAACCCTACCCCCTTTTATGGCATTTCCTATTTGCCCTACGGTAATCAATGTCACAGTGCACTTTGCCCCCCAAAATAAAAAAATGAGGGCACTCTGCCCCTTGTGCTGAGTTTGTGTGCCCCGCATCCCCACCGAGGTGAGGTCAGGGAAATGACCAGCCCACTCCTACGTGGTTACTCAAAATGAGTTTTGGGGGCAGCCTATGCCACTGGGTTTGGTGCCAGCCTGGCTGGTGGAACAAAGGTTTTCCTTCTCTGGGTCTCACCTTACATTTACCTGTGAAACACCAGGTCCCTTACGAGTTACTGATGTTCTTGGTTCCATCTTCGTACAAGGGGAAGACAAACACCTTCCAACACCCAGGTCACTGACTCAGGTCTGAGAGCAGTTTTCACGCCTAAATAAGATAAAGCACTGCGGGGCAAATGCAGTCTGGCTAAAGCAAATCGGCTTCCAGAAGTTTAAGACCAGAAAATAGTAACGTTCTAAATGTTATGCTTCCTAAATATTTATTAAAAATCTGATTCCAGCATTCTACTGGATTTTTCATACAGATTAAAATAGTGGTTGTGCAATTTTTCCAGCTGGTCCTAAACCTGGGTTAGCTGAATTTATAGTTTAATCTGCACTTTGGCTTTCTTCATAGGACAGCCAGGGCCTGCCACAGTGAAAATAGCCTGTGTGGCCTTCTCACTGTAGGGACATGATGATTTAAAAATGTCATATGTCTTACTTTTAAATGCCATGCATCCTACCTTATGCGCTAAAAGGCTTACATTAGGGTGACATATTAATAATTAACAGGAGGTTGATCTCCTGTCAGAAAGGGTTATTTTATAAGATCAGACTGCAGATTTAAACTGCAGCAGTCAGAGTAGACTGGTAGGCTTAAAACTGTGTTCAGATAGATTCTTGGAAAAAATCAGAATATCATCCAGATATATGATGACACATAGATTGAGTATATTTGAAACAATGCTATCCATGAATCGCTGGAAAACTGAAGGAGCTTTGTAGAGACCTTATGGCATGACCTTATATTGGTAGTGCCCAAACAGAATGCGAAAGGCTGTCTTCCACTTGTCACACTCCTTTATACATAGCAGCTAGTATGCTCCGTAAGATCCAACTTGGTGTGTATATATACTAGGTCCTCGAACGGCATCCGAGAAGTCCCTGATATGTGGAAATCGATCATCGATCTTTAATGGTTTTCATTCAGCTTCCTAAAAACAACACAGAGTCTAAGATCCTTTGTCTTCTTAGTAACAAAAAGTAAAGGCGCCCCTGCGGGTGAAGTAGAAGTCACGATGAGCCCACTTTTTATGTTTTTCTGTAGATGCTTCCGTAAGGTGTCTGATTCAGACAGGGAGAGGGAGTATATCCTGCTAAAGGTATTTAACTCAGTGACACAGTCACATGAACGGTGTGGTGGTAAAAAAGTAAAGAAACGTGATAAGGTTCAGGACAGCTGCCACTAGACAACAAGAGAAACCTGCATCTCTTAGCTAGCCACATCACAATCAACTGGTTCTTATGAACTCTTTAAGCAGCTTTAGTTTTAAAAGACTGAACTCATTGAAATAGCACGAGTTGCCCAGTTAAGATATGGATTGTGTAAACACAGCCATGGAACTCCAAGAATGAGAGGATCATTTGGAGATTTAATCATGTCAAAACTGATTTGTTCATGATTATAGATTAACATGTGCAGCATTGTGGAACACTCTATAACTAGACCAGAAACACAAGGAGTGTTATTAATCGTATGAATGACTACTATCCTATCCTTAGGTTGTTTAGGAATCTGGCAAGCTGACACCCACGTAGCATCTACAATGTTGTGTGTGGATCCACAATCTAGCAAGGCCATAGTGTACTGCGATTTTTCAGAACCCCACTGCAAGACAATAGGTAATAGGAATAACTGTGTTCCATTCTCTGGAACAAACTTGGAAACAGATATATGAGTAAGATTCCATACATCCAATCTCTCTGAGCTCTCCAGAGAGATGGACCTAAGCGTTTCCTGATGGTTTGGATGGACGTACTGGACACCCCTTGACCAAATGACCTTGTACACCACAGTATTAACGAAGACACTTTCTACTACATCTTAATCTTTCCTCCTCGGTCTAGGGGCCTCATGCAGAACCGATTTGTTTATCCATTGGTTCTTCAGGTTTTTGTGTTTCAGTTTGCAATGGTCTTGTAACAGAGGATGAAAAACTCCATTGTTTCTTTTGCCTCTTCTTTTTCCTTTCCTTGAAACGAAATTTAATGTGTAGCATGGTTTCAGTTACATCATTTAGGGTGGCAGGTGGAGGGCATGTACCAACTCATCCTTAATTTCGTCCTTTAGGTCAAGCCTGAACTAAGTAAGAAGAGTATGCTCAGCCTACTGGGTTTCTGAAGCCAATTGTCTGAATTGGGTTACATATCTCATTACTTCTTGTGACCGTTGTAATCTCACATAAAGCATCCTCTGCAAAGTATTCGAAATTTGGGTGAGAAAACATCTTTCAGAATTTCTACAAAAACACTACATAAATGTCCAGACAAGGGTCTACCAAAGACATTATAAAGGCATAGCCCAGGCTACGGCATCTCTGCTAGGCAATTCATTATATAGCCCCCCTCCCCCCAATATTAGGCTCCGATTTAAACTGGGTTGCACGAATGACCAAATGCACAGTCATGGAATCCAGGAACTTGCGCACCTTTTCTGGGTTGCCAACGAATCACGGAACTCCTGCTGGTACAGTGGCATGTTGGGTCGTTAGGCCTTGTCGTAGTGCAGTATTTTCACTACTAATTGCACGTTTTGTTGTTGGATAGTCTCCTCTAAATCCTGCACTAGATCCATAATCACAGATAGAATGGAACGGCGTTGGCGTTGCAACCTGTTGATGGCTGGGCATGCTGGTATACTTCGGATCGTGGAGACCTTGATGCTGAAGGGTGAACCCTTGTTGAAGCCACCGTGCCAGTAGGAAGAAAAAAAACACCCTAGCAGATGACCAAGAAAAAGGAACGCTTTTGAGGAGGAAAATTGCCTATGGCAAAAAAAAAAAAAAATCCAGAGGAATTAGATGAACAAGAAACACTGAGAATTTCCAACCTGGAGAAAAGCACTAGAACACACTACTCAGAAGCACAAGGCACTAACTAGGTACGTGGACACAAAACAGAAATGTTTGCGTTGCTCTCAAGCCAAAGTCTCACTGCCTTATGTACAGAAAGTGACCAGGAACAGGAAGCCCTTCCACAGGAAGTAATACACTGCCATCTTGGGTTGGGAAAACCCCTAGACTTCAATGGAAAGGAACCATGTTGGATAGGATATATACATATATATGTCCCAGAGAGTACAAATACTAAGCCATAGTGGAGCCTGCCTCCATTATTCTGGATCCTTAATGCCTCCTGCAACTGCCCCAGATAAGTGCCTTTGTGGGAGACCCACGTATAGCACGCTGCAGTGGCAGCACAGGCCCTAAGGTTCATTGCGTTCAACCCCGGAGCCAAAATGCGGTGCGCCTAACAGTTCTGATCTTTCAAGTTATCTTGAGTGACATGAGTTTCAAAGGTGCATGGGACAAAATAGTAAAGTTGGAACATAGTCTCTAGTATCTTTGCTAATGTCTGTTTGAAGGTATTGACAGTACTTGCATGCAAAGTAGTAGTTTTGCATCATATTCCAGTCTCTGATGGGCATTGATGAGTCAAGGAAAGAATTGAGAAGGTTGATGCGGGACAAGGACGGGTGGTATAGTACGACTTCAGTGGTTCACTGTGATTTAAGCTTGCCCTCAGAGTGTCTAGGTAAAAATGAGAAAAGGCTGTTATGTACAAGACCTTCTTTGGGATTTGTGGTCTGAGTAGCTATGTGAGTGCAATATATATGTACAAAAGCTTGCAAACTAGTACAGTTTGCATGGTGTGCCAGTTTTTGCAGTACCAAGATGCCCATAGTGTAACATTTTCTGTTCTTACAATATGTTACAAGTGAAAGAAGGCAGCAGCTCAGCTTCAGGGAAATAAACCTGATGTATAAAATCATTTATAGGAGTACCGGCAGTTCAGTATGGGGTGACTTTGCCCTATGCCTTTTTGATGCATTTTGTGGTATTTAAATTGCATTTCGTATTATAGGGTAATTCATCTAGTTTCCGTATATTGCTTCATGATGGATATTCGGTCTGCCTCATTACAAGTGCCTTTGGATATAATGCACTTGTAATAAGGCGCCTGTCCTATTAGTGATGAAGTATCCCATTTGATAAGTTCAAAATTATGCCCTAAATCTCTTTTAGAAACTCCAAACGGTTTTATGCTTTGCTTCTGTTGCTTTAATGCATTCTGATAATATTTGCTATGAACCTTGCTATGAAGTGGATCCAGCATGATTGAATATTGTCCTACATTTCATTCCAGCTACTTTGCCGTAAAAGTGCCTGCTTTCCCATATATTAGTCACTTTAAGGTTATTGTTTGCAGGCTATACAAGAGTCAGTGCTCGTTGGGTGTATTTGTTACTCCATTTATATTTGATTACTTATTCAACTTCTAGTCAGGGTCTCCTTTAATTCGGTTCCTATTCTTCTTTGAGAAAGCCGTCTTGGTGTATGTTCGGTAACTTTCTAAAGATCTTATTGTTCTTGAGTTGAACATACTTCAATTGATGTCTTTGCGACAAGACTTGCTGTGTATGCATGTGTCTTGCCATGCAGGAGAGCCATTATTGACTGTACTTCTTTGTAGTGATGCTTGTGTAATGTGCAGGGAGAACTGTTAAGTGTCTTTCCCATAGCGACCAAATTTACCTTCGTTGATTGTGCCTTTTTTCTTTCAAGAGGTAATGTATATCTCTTGCTAAGGACAAAGATCATTGTGGTTTGAATTTGTACTTCTTTCGGGCAGAAGATGATGTGATTTTGCCAGATATCTTACTTTATATAGTGAGTGCATAGATTTTGCATATCTGTGCCTCTGTGAAGTCACTGGTTTGTGAAAGCTTCCTATGAAGTGGAGTCCCGGTGAGGCTCTGGGTATATCTGACAAGGGGCAGAAATTCCTCAATCAGAATGTCTCCTGCGCTAGCTAATATCGGCCATTGGCCTTGGGTGCTTGACTTTCTATTCATGGATTCTCCATAAATCCTGTGAATTATCCCAAAGCCTTATGTAAAGGAGTTATGAGGAGAAACAATGTTAAGACTTTGCTCAAATAAGACAAACACTGACCTCTTGATAAGCAACTTCAAATCCAGAGCACACAGGCAACAACCAGAATAGCATCTCGTGGGTACTCAACTAAGTAGCCTAATTTTTGCCTGGGAAGGACTCTAAAACAACTGCTGTGAAGATAGGGAATTATTGATTCTTACAAAGCACAGAAGAAGGAGATCTACTACTCGATTTTCCCCTCTGTTTGCTTACCGAATCCCAAGAAGATGTCTCTTGACGGTGGAAGTGAATGCCTAACAAGTCCGGGAGAGCCAGTCACATCTAGTTCATTGGTTTGCAAGTAACTTGGGGTAGTTTTGGTATGCTACCTTCTTCTCCTGGCTGCTGTTGGGTGATCTTTGCAAACTATTTTTATTCTTTTTAAACAGTCATCCATTTTCTTTACTGATGTCCTTACCACACACACTAAATAAGCATTTCAACTTTTTCATGCATTAGCTTATTTCATTTCACAATGGCATGCGTGCCAACAGACCTCATTAAGACAGGAGTCTCATGATTTTTGGCATTCTTTTAGCTGTCTCCCGCCTAACATTGCCTGTGCTTCAATGTCTGCCCCAATTGAAGTCCCCCAATTTGTTTTCAAACTCTCCCTCTTCCTAGTTTTACAATGTTAGGATGTATGCATCGGGGTCCATTAATGTAATGTGTGTGTCGGTTTATTTGTGTATTTTCACATCACTTCATATCATGGGCTTGAGGCAATTTGACAGAACAGTGTGATCGATAGTCGAGCATTTGGTGTCTAGTAAAAGTGCCCTTTGAGTATTGTTTCCAACAAAAAGAAATACTTGATCCTTAATGAGTTTTATTTTTCATTAGGTTTGCTCAGTATGTTATTGTTTCCCGCTTTGGTTAGTTAATTGCAGTTTAACCTGTTGCCTACACAATACTCTTTCCAAAAATGGAGCATGTCTTTCATTTTATCATTACTTTGTTAATGTATTTATATTAATACAGTCATGCAGACAGTAGCCTTTGATTGATTACTATTATTTTTTCTGCCCTCTTAAATACAACCGAACAAACAAACAAAAAAAAGAATTAGCATTTGGTGCTAAGGAGGCAGCACACTGGAAATACGTTGAGGCAAGGACACTGCAACAAGTGACCAATCAGCTATCCTTAAATGCTAAAAAGGGTGTTGTCTAGAACCCCAAATATTTGTGGCTTGGTGCGCCATTTCTAACATTTCTGTTTCATTTGCCAGTGTCCTGTGTGATGGATACTGGTAAAGCAGTACTCCCTGGAACAGCTTTTAAAGAAACAATGGTATAGAAAATCCTAATCATCAACTCCAAAGTGATCGCTAAGTAGTATACCACTGAGGTACAGACATCTGTACCTCCCTCAAGCCTACCTCTTACCCCCAAATCATCTGGGAATTAATCACCAACTTAGAACAGTGAAAGCATCAAATGAATAGGAAAAAGTACTAGTTTTATATAAAAAATATATTATTGCTCAACCTTTCTGTGACTCCACTGCTCAAATTTCAAGTTTTTTTTTTTCAAGACTCCTCTGTTGAAGAGTCCTGTCCTATAAATAAGACCAACAAAGAAAATGAACACCACAATTCACAATGGATTTTCCTTGTTTTAAAAGTTCAGCACATCCAAAGGATGATCCATATCCAAGCTGAAGAAAAAGTTATTTTAAATCCTCATTTGATGGAGGCATACTTCAGTATCTAAAAGTGACTTTATTGGTAAGAAAATCCAACCCAGCCTAATTACAAATATTCATACATGATTATACAAAACAAACTACAATGAGAGAAATGCACCAATGAAAGTACTGGTACATCATCTGCCAAAAAATGACAACATGAATCAGCAATGGGTACTAAGTTCAGCAATACCGAGCCCCAACCAAATAAAACTTAACACCCTATCTCCATCATGCACATCTGGTAATAACTGTCAGAGGACTGAAAAACATGTTCAGAAAAAAATAATACAACTCATCCTTTAAGTTCCAGCCATTAGACACAGTTGGTAATCTATTAATCCATTTTGCCTATTCCTGTCAAAGTCAGTTCCATGTCTCCCCCCTTGTATCATTTTCTATCCTCTTTATGCCACGCACCCTAATGTCTGTCTTGACAGGATGATACTCATTGACGTGTTTAGCCAGGGGAGATTGTAAATCACAATTCTGAACTGCCCTTGAGTGTTCCTGTGTCCTCAATTTAATAGGGCTTTTTGTACTTCCGACGTATACCTTAGAGCAGTTACAAACAATGGCATAGAGTACAAACATACTGCTACAATGTATATACTGTTGTAAAACATACATCCTCTGTGTGTTAAACCTGAACTCCTTGAGTATGTTTACACCATATATATAGATGTTATATTCTCTGTAGGTATAACATCCTTTAGGTGGAGCTTGTAGCCATCCAGCTTCAGGACCCTTAATAGGTTCAAGATAATGTCTCATTAGTTTGTGCCTTCTACGCGTCCTGTACGTAATAGTGGGTTTGTATGAGATTGTACTTATCAATCCTTGCACCCCATCAACAGAGGCCAGTTTTTCTGTAACAGCTTATATATCCCTTTATGATCTTGATTGTAGGTTGTCACTAAAGCGAGTCTATTGTGACATTTTCGGTTATTGGATTTGTTGAACAAGAGTGGTAGATCTATCTACCGTTAGAGTATGCAGATATAACGAAAATATGCTTACTAAGTCTATTCGTAAGATCCCCAGTACACTAGTCAAACTCATGTTCCTGGCTGCAATTTCTACACACTCTAATAATTTCCCCATATGGTATTCCACTAATCACAGAACACGGATATGTACTATCAGTCTTCAAGATGGAATTAGTAGCTGTCTCCTTATGGTACAGTCTACTCTGTATAATCTCTCCTGTGATATAGAGTTGTGCATCTAGAAAATGTATTCTGTTGGGTTTTGACATATCACGAAACTTCCATTCTGCATGTTCTCATTAACATATCTTACACACACCTCTAGACTGCCATGAGTGCCTGTCCAGATAATCAAAATATCTTCAATGAATCGACCCCAGAAGTATATATTCCATCCATTCACTTGATGAAGAGGATCAGGTATGTGCCCTTTCAAACCTACCCATAAATAGGTTGGCGTAGGAGGGAGCAGACGCTGTGGATTTTGTGACACCTTTCACGTCAATCACAAAGAAAGGATTAGTCAAGATCAGTTCCGACATTTCAATTAACATTTTTGATTGTTTCGTCAAACTGGCGATTCTGCTTGATAAAAAATGGTGAAGCACTTGGAGGCCAAATTCATTCTGTATGCAGGTCTAAAGCTCCACCACGTCCAAACACACAAAGATCTGGTCCTGTGTCACACCAGTTTAACACATCCATGGTATCCCTAATGTGTGAGGGCAAATTACCCACAGGTAGCTTCAAAAAATGTCCACATTTTTAGATAGACGTTCAGTCAAACTTCCTATTCCTGAAATAATCGGCCTGCCTGGAGGACAATCCTTAGACTTATGTATTTTGAGTAAAACATAAATAAAAGGATATCTTGGGTGTTCAACTCTGAGATGTCTAAATCCACTCTCATCCAGCAAGCCTATCGGTTTCCAAGAAAAGAAATTATCTGAAATCCGTCTACCAGCCTCCACAACAGGATTACTGTGTAATTTCCTGTAACATTGTACATCAATCCATTGCTTCCTGATCTTTGTCATAATTATTCCACGTGACGACAATATTTCCCCCCTTATTCGGATCCCGTATGACTTATGTTGTCACAGGCACGATCAATGAGAGCTCGTCTCTCCTCTTGTGTGAGGTTATCACATTACATGAAACATTTGTCCCTATGAAATTGACTGTCCTCCACTGATCTGTCTCTCCCTCGAACCTACCTCTTGCCCCCGAGTAATCTGGGTCCTGATCTCTGAATACAAGGAAACCATAGACTCCAGACATTAGAAACAGTTACAAAGTGCCATTTCCCATTTCCTGCAGTATGTCCAGATTGCGTTGTACCCAGTAAGTCTATGTTATTAGAATTAATAGTACTGCAGATGGTTTAAGAATTAATTCTAATGCTGATGCTACAGAGAAGTGTAACCAAACGAAATGAGAACAATTTAGCTAGTGAAAATAATAACAGACATTGCAGGACACCGTCAGCAAGAGTACAAGAGATCAATGAGTTGAATGTATACACCCTAAATGGCAAGGTGAAAATAAGTGCCCAAGAGAAATGTCCCACCATTGCCACGTCCAGTGTATACATTCAACCCAATAAATGTAAGCATCAAATGTCTCATTTCCATCAGAGTCAATGATTTTTGAAGAATAAAATGTTCTTTTCAAAATTGAACTCTGCAACTGTTGAAAATACTTTGATAAAACATTTGGAAGTGGGGAAGAGGAGTTTTTAAAAAATAAAGCTAGAAAATATTTATTCCATTAACTCTCATTAAAATTGGGGTAATTTCAGGCGGGAGAAAGCCATAATAAAGCCATTTTTTGCTTTAAAAATCATGATTCCCTGCCTGAAGTGGGTGTGTTAGCATCTAGTTGTATGAGAGGCCTTGGTTTAGAAAATGTTAAATTTCACTGTGACCTATGTGGGAAGCCTTAGGGTGTTTTTGATTCACATGAACAGTGCACTTATCCAGACTTAGGCTGCATTTACTGAACGGCATCAGTGTTCACACTTGGACTTTATAGGAATTTATTGTTATGCCTATTAGAGCGGATCTTAGTATAGTCCACCTAGGAGTGACGGAGGAGTAGTTTGTAGCATGCACTGCACATTTGGCAGCTATGGCAAAATAATGACGAAAGTTTAGAGCTTACCGATGCCCTGAAAATGGTGTCCTGGCACTAGTAAGGGCTGAAGGAAAGCAGAAGGCACTATCCAGAAAGAGTAAACCAACACATATTATTTCTTTCCTAAAGGCGAGATGATTGGTGAAATTGCAAATCGGCGCCATGTCAGTGTTCAGTAGTTAAAATTTAAAAGGAGTGGTCCCTATTGCTGGCCCTCTTGATCTTCGTGATTTGCAAAAGATTAACTGTGCTTAATAAAAACGACATGGCATGAACATATGTGGTGATGCTCTGTTACAGAGGGGTATGAAGAGTACATAAATAAATACGTAAGGTGTCGAAGATTGACCTTTTGACCCCTGGAAGCCAGTGTAGAGCAGAAGCAGAAGATTGCTGTGCTCACTGGAAGGAAAAACAATAGCTTTTGCCGGCTATCTGAGTAGTTTAAAGATGAACATGAAGTTAAAGGGAATTAGTCAAGCCTGGAAAGAATAGTATATTAAATCACACTTTTGTGGGGGAGGCAATGAGATGATTTTATGCAGCAAACTTTGAAAAAACCGGTACAGAATGTATGGTTAATTGGACTCGAGAAGTGACCAAAAATATATCGTACGCTTTTAGATATAATGTCCAAGGTGTAGGGTGATAGCTCTAGCCTGCCGGCCACCACAGGGGAAACCACACATAGAGAGAGAGGATCCTCTTAATCAGCAAGTTTTTCACGATAAAGTAACCACCAAAGACGAGTTCAACTTTGAAACTTAAATTTAAAGCTGTCAGTCTCGTAATTAAACTAACAATGCCATCTATGTAAAACATTACCCAAATAAAAGAATAGTTCAGAAAAGCCAACTAGTGAACTAAATATTAAGTAGGGAAAAACCGAATTAGTCAATGTGCCATAAGAGCACTGAGTGGCAAACTGTGCCAATAGATGCACTATGAGCTAAACGCATCATGACTGCTCTTCTGTCCTGATCGATTATTTGCCTTAACCATTTTTCTGCATCGTATAAAATGTTAATGTTCTCTACATTACTTATGCAGAGCGGAGGACGTGAAAATTTTATCCTCCATGCAATCAGAAGAAAATTCTGGAGCAAGATTTTTTTCTTTTAACCCCTTCGCTGCCAGGCCTTTTCCCCCTCCTGTGCCGAGCCTTTTTTTGGCTATTTGGAGCAGTTCGCGCCTAGGCCCTCATAACTTTTTGTTCACATAAGCTACCCACGCCAAATTTGCGTCCTTTTTTTCCAACATCCTAGGGATTCTAGAGGGACCCAGACTTTGTGGGTTCCCCAGAAGGAGGCCAAGAAATTAGCCAAAAAACAGTGAAAATTTCGTTTTTTTCAAAAAAATTGGAAAAATGGGCTGCAGAAGAAGGCTTGTGGTTTTTCCCCTGAAAAGGGCATCAACAAAGGGTTTGCGGTGATAAAATCACCAGCTTCCCAGCTTTCAGGAACAGGCAGACTTGAATCAGAAAACCCAATTTTTCAACACAATTGTGGCATTTTACGGGGACATACCCCATACGATTTTTTGTGCTTTCAGCCTCCTTCCAGTCAGTGACAGAAATGGGCATGAAACCAACGCTGGATCCCAGAAACCGCAACATTTGTGAAAAGTAGACAAAAATCTGAATTCAGCAAGGGGTAATTTGTGTAGATCCTACAAGGGTTTCCTACAGAAAATAACAACTGAAAAAGAAAAATATTGAAATTGAGGTGAAAAAAACATCAATTTTTCTCTACGTTTTACCCTGTAACTTTTTCCAGCAATGTCAGATTTTCGAAAGCAATATACCGTTACGTCTGCTGGACTCTTCTGGTTGCGGGGATATATAGGGCTTATAGGTTCATCAAGAACTCTAGGTACCCAGAGCCAATAAATGACCTGCACCCTGCAGTGGGTTTTCAATCTATGCCGGGTATACAGCAATTCATTAGCTGAAATATAAAGAGTGAAAAATAGCTATCAAGAAAACCTTTGTATTTCCAAAATGGGCACAAGATAAGGTATTGAGAAGCAGTGGTTATTTGCACATCTCTGAATTCCGGGGTGCCCATACTAGCATGTGAATTACAGGGCATTTCTCAAATAGACGTCTTTTTTACACACTGTCTTACATTTGGTAGGAAAAAATGTAGAGAAAGACAAGGGGCAATAACACTTGTTTTGCTATTCTATGTTCCCCCAAGTCTCCCGATAAAAATGATATCTCACTTGTGTGGGTAGGCCTAGCGCCCGCGACAGGATATGCCCCAAAACACAACGTGGACACATCACAGAAAACAGAGGTGTTTTTAGCAAAGTGACTACCTGTAGATTTTGGCCTGTAGCTCAGCCGCCACCTAGGGAAACCTACCAAACCTGTGCATTTCTGAAAACTAGAGACCTAGGGGAATCCAAGATGGGGTGGCTTGTGTGGCTCGAACCAGGTTCTGTTACCCAGAATCCTTTGCAAACCTCAAAATTTGGCTAAAAAAACACATGTTCCTCATATTTCTGTGGCAGAAAGTTCTGGAATCTGAGAGGAGCCACAAATTTCCTTCCACCCAGCGTTCCCCCACGTCTCCCGATAAAAATGATAGCTCACTTGTGTGGGTAGGCCTAGCGCCGGTGACATAAAACGCCCCAAAGCGCAACGTGGACACATCCAAATTTGTGAAGGAAAACAGAGGTGTTTTTTGCAAAGTGCCTACCTGCAGATTTTGGCCTGTAGCTCAGCCGCCACCTAGGGAAACCTACCAAACCTGTGCATTTCTGAAAACTAGAGACCTAGGGGAATCCAAGATGGGGTGACTTGTGTGGCTCGGACCAGGTTCTGTTACCCAGAATCCTTTGCAAACCTCAAAATTTAGCTAAAAAAACACATGTTCCTCACATTTCTGTGGCAGAAAGTTCTGGAATCTGAGAGGAGCCACGAATTTCCTTCCACCCAGCGTTCCCCCACGTCTCCCGATAAAAATGATACCTCACTTGTGTGGGTAGGCCTAGCGCCCGTGACAGGAAACGCCCCAAAGCGCAACGTGGACACAGCCAAATTGGTGAAGGAAAACAGAGGTGTTTTTTGCAAAGTGCCTACCTGTAGATTTTGGCCTGTAGGTCAGCCGCCACATAGGGAAACCTACCGAACCTGTGCATTTCTGAAAACTAGAGACCTAGGGGAATCCAAGATGGGGTGACTTGTGTGGCTCGGACCAGGTTCTGTTACCCAGAATCCTTTGCAAACCTCAAAATTTGGCTAAAAAAACACATGTTCCTCACATTTCTGTGGCAGAAAGTTCTGGAATCTGAGAGGAGCCACAAATTTCCTTCCACCCAGCGTTCCCCCACGTCTCCCGATAAAAATGATACCTCACTTGTGTGGGTAGGCCTAGCGCCCGTGACAGGAAACGCCCCAAAGCGCAACGTGGACACAGCCAAATTGGTGAAGGAAAACAGAGGTGTTTTTTGCAAAGTGTCTACCTGTAGATTTTGGCCTGTAGCTCAGCCGCCACATAGGGAAACCTGTTGCGGTTCTCAACGGTCTTACCCTCGCAGCGGAGAGGCGTAGGGGAACGGTCCTTGTTCCGACGGGTTCTGCTCTGGCCGAGGTAGGGGCGACCCCTTCCGGTAGCCACGGTGCTGTTTGGTATGAGCGAACCACTACAGTCCGTGCCCTCCAGAAGGAGTCCCAGAGGAAAAACCCCAGTAGGGTAAAAAACCTCCACAGGAACTCCCTGAAACGAAAAGGAGGACACCAGGGTATTAGGACCGCAGTTCAGGAAGGCAGGAAAACAAAGCAAATCAGGAACAGACAGGATTCGCAGAAGGATATCAAATAGGAGCGTGACTATCACCAAGGAGTGTTGCAACGCAATGAACAGGCAGTTGGAATCCCCTTAAATACCCCTGGACAGGAAACAGGAAACAGGAAGTAGAACACCGCCATCTTGAATTGGGGAAAAGAAAACAGTAATGAATTAGGTATGTGTGTTAGACAATGCATGCTGGGTAGAGAGGAAGTGGTAAGCATGCTGGGAAGAGAAAAAGGCAAGTATAAAGAACCCCCAGTGTAAGGGTTCGGTTTGTCCTAGGAACATCGGTAAGTGGTGGTGGGCAGGTGAATACATGCAAGAGAAAATGTTAAGCGCATAATGCGCTGTGTGCGGCCATGCCTGAAACCCCCTCGGGGTTTCAGGCTCTGCCGCGTCTGCCTTTAAGGCAGAACTTGAAAAAGGGGGAGCGGCGAGCGCCGTGACCCCCAGACCGGCTCCCTGGAGCCTTTATGGCCCTCGCCGGAGCCGCGGCGACCCCCGCGACCTGGGTGTCTGCCTCGGCGTCTACCGCGGCCCGGGCGTCGGCCGTGGCAAAATTAACGTGCCGCGCCGCGGCAACCTGAGCCCGCGGCCGCAGCGAGCGCTGCGGTGTAACAGTATGCCCCCTCCCCGAGGCCCCGGGTTTGTGAGGGAAGAGCCGAAAAAAGCGGCGGATTAAAAGAGGAGCATGGACTGAAGAGGCATCCTCCCAGGAACACTCACTCAAAGGGTACCCCTTCCAATGAATAAGGTATTGGAGGCGCCCATGGAAAAATCGAGAGTCACAGACCTCCTGCACTTCGTATTCAGGCACATTGTCAACCAACAAAGGAGGGGGACAGGGCAACTGCCTATGAAAGAGATCAGGACGGTAAGGTTTCAGTTGCGAGACATGGAATACTGGGTGGATCTTCCATGTCCGAGGTAGGCGAAGACGCATGGACACTGGGTTGATCTTCTTGAGAATGAGAAAGGGACCATAAAAGCGGGGCTTGAATTTGTTTTGGGTGAGTCGGAGAGGTAGGAATCTAGAGGAGAGCCAGACCTTATCATGGACTTGATATAGAGGAGCCGCACAGCGTCTCCTATCTGCTATTGTCTTCATGCGGGACTTGGTGGACACAAGGTTAGAATGGATAATTCGCTGTATACCCCGTAGCTGTCGAACGAAAGAGGAGATGGCGGGAAGGTTGGAGTTGTCTCTCAGGGGAGTTGGGA
Source organism: Pleurodeles waltl (assembly GCF_031143425.1). NCBI lineage: Eukaryota > Metazoa > Chordata > Amphibia > Caudata > Salamandridae > Pleurodeles > Pleurodeles waltl. The sequence continues at coordinate 309,246,716 of NC_090449.1, read as the reverse complement.
AGGCCCTGGGATGGAAACCATAGGAGCCATAGAAAGGAGAGACTTTAGAGGCACTGTGTAGAGAGTTATTATAGGAGAATTCGGCAAGCGGTAAGTAGGGAGCCCAATTACTTTGTGTAGCGTTACAGAAGCTACGTAAGTACTGCTCGAGACCCTGATTGAGTCGTTCTGTTTGTCCATTGGTTTGAGGGTGGAACCCGGATGACAAGGCCACCTGGATCCCCAAGATCTTGCAGAATTGGTTCCAGAAACGGGAGATATATTGGGGACCTCTGTCTGATATAATAACTTGGGGTAGCCCATGTAGCCTGAAAATTTCTTGAGTAAAGACCTGACTTAACTCCTTTGCCGTGGGTAACTTTCTCAAGGCCGTGAAGTGGGCCATCTTGGTGAAGGAGTCCACAGTTACCATTATGACGTGGTTTCCCATTGAGGAAGGTAAGGCGCACATAAAATCGGTGGATATGGTAAGCCATGGGCCTGGGGGAACAGGTAATGGGCGGAGTAAGCCCACAGGTCTGGTTCGGGGTGTCTTGGCTTGAGCACATGTAGGACAGGATAACACATATGCCTCAGTGTCAGCCTTGAGAGTTGGCCACCAGAAAGAGCGAAGCAAAAGATCTTGAGTCGCTTTCACTCCTCGATGACCCGCAATAGGAGAATCATGGCACATGTGTAAGGCTTCGATTTGCACTGTTTTAGTGGGTAAAAACAGGGCCTTATCATGATAATAGTAGTCATGATCTATGTGCAGCTGTGGACGTAACCTCTTTAGTTCTGTTTCGTGTAGACGGGCATATTCAGACTTAACTTGATCTAAAAAGGTCTGTGCTACCCCTATGATTTTATTGTTGTCGAATAAGTTTTGAACCGCGGAATCACCGCACCCAGGATAACGTCGGGACAGGGCATCCGCCAGGATGTTCTGAGAACCAGGGATGTAGGTGATATAGAAATCATACTGGCTGAAGAAGAAGGCCCATCGAGCTTGCCGGCTATTTTGGCACTGGAAATTTCTTAAACACTGTAGATTTCTATGATCGGTCCGGGCTTCGAAGGGCTCCTTTGATCCCATCAAAAAGTGTCTCCATTCAGTGCACGCGACCTTTAAGGCGAGTAATTCGCGTTCTAGCACGGAATAGTTTCGCTCAGAATCAGATAGAATGTGGGATAGATAGAATACAGGGTGTTCTAGGTCATCATCGTCTTGTCTTTGTAACAAGGCAGCCCCAATGGCTCTTTCTGAGGCGTCTGTGACAACAATGAATTGTTTGCTAGTGTCTGGGTGTCGAAGAATAGGGGCTTGACTAAAGGCTTTCTTTAAGTCCTGAAAAGCTGACTCAGCGCCTGGTGTCCAACAAAAACCTTTCTTTAGGTGTTCCTTTTTGAGGGTTTGAGTAATGAAGCTGGTTCTCTGGGCAAAGTCTGCTATGAACTGCCGGTAGAAGTTGGCTAGTCCCAGAAAACATTGAGTCTCCTTGATGGAAGAAGGAGATGGCCAGTTCAATATAGCCTGTACTTTGTCTGAGTCCATGGCAATTCCGGTTTGGTCTATACAGTATCCCAAATATTTCACTTCTATCTGATCAAATTCGCATTTTTCAGGCTTACAGAACAAATGATGTTGTCGGAGTCTTTCTAAGACTTGGCGGACGTGTTTGGAATGTTCCTCTGGATGAACCGAATAAATTAGGATATCGTCAAGATACACTACCACTGTTTGTTGCAAAAGATCAGAAAAGATAGAATCCATGAATCTTTGAAAGATGGACGGGGCATTAGTGAGTCCGAAGGGCATTACTCTATATTCGTAGTGACCAAAAGGTGTTCTAAAGGCGGTCTTCCACTCATCACCTTCTCTGACTCTTAGCAGATGATAGGCTCCTCGGAGATCCAGCTTAGTGAACCTCTTGGCTCCTCTGACTGCTTCTAAGATGTCTTTGATGAGGGGTAGCGGATACCGGTCTTTGATAGTGATCCTGTTTAACCCTCTGAAGTCGATACAGGGACGCAGGTCTTTGGTTTTCTTTGGTACAAAGAAAAGAGGAGCCCCGGCGGGTGAAGAGGAGGGAGTTATTAACCCACTTTGTAGATTCTCATCTAGGTACTCCTTCAGAATTTGTTTCTCTGGTTCGGTGAGGGAGTACATCCGCCCAAAAGGAACTACAGTGTCTGGCTCTAAAGAAATGGCACAGTCGTATTCTCTGTGGGGTGGCAATTCAGGTCTTTCTGGCTTCTGGAATACATCGATATAGTCCTGATACTGTCTGGGAACTCCCTGTAGAACATTAATGGATCCTCCCACCTGGGCAGGTGCTGTTGAGAGACTTTTTGGGGACCAATAATCCCCGGCCGGATAGCAATGGTGTTGACAAAAATGGGAGGATAACGAAATGGTTTTTGTTTCCCAGTTGATGTAAGGATTGTGCCGTGTAAGCCATGGAATTCCCAGGATCATGACATGGTGTGGTGATGAGATTAAGTCAAACGAGAGAATTTCCTGATGTTTACCGAACTGTAAACAGAAAGTAGGGGTGGTGTATTGTACCGGTCCAGAGGCCAAGAGTGACCCATCAACAGTATGTACCTGTTCTGGTATTTCTTTGGGTATTTGTGTTATTTGTTGTTCTTTGGCCCAGGTTTCATCTAAATATAGGCCACTGGCTCCGCAATCCAATAAAGCCAAAGTTCTTGCTTCACGGCCATCAGTTAAATGGAGGGTAACTGGTAAGAGAAAAAGAGCAGTTCCTTCCTCCCTGGAAGAGCAAATAGAAGGTATATCACGATATCCCGTCCTCACCCTTCTTACTGGGGACGGGAGTTGGCGTTTCCCAAGGGCTTGGTTGGACGAATGGGGCAGGCGCGAATTAGGTGACCAGCTGCACCACAATATAGGCAAAGCCCCTTCCTTCGTCTATGTTCCCTTTCGCTGGCGGATAGAGGTCCGCGAGCTGTGTCAATCTGCATGGGCTCTTCCTCGGTATTCCCTTTGGATTCAGGGCGGGCTTCCTCAGAACGATGGGCGAAGGGACGAGATGGTACTGAGTGAAAAGGCAAACGACTCTTCTTTTTCTCCATTCGTCGTTCATTTGACTGATACTCTATAGTTAGTGCTTGGTCCATCAACCCTTTGAGGTTTTCTATCCTGGCAGAATGTACTAGTTCATCTTTGATGTCCTCTCTTAGACCTCTACGGAAGAGTGTCACCAAGGTACGTTCCACCCAGGTTGTTTCTGCAGCTAATTGTCTGAAACGGGTGATGTATTGTAATACATCCTGACTCCCTTGTCGGACTTCGCAAAGAGCCTCTTCTGCTGACGCCTCGAGTCCAGGGCGTTCAAACATCTGTTTAAAAGTAGTGATAAAGGTGGAATAATTAGATAGACAGGGATCGTTTCTGGTTACTAGAGGTGTGGCCCAGGCCAAGGCTGGTCCTGATAAGGCACTAATCAAATACCCCACCTTGGTCTTATCTTGTACAAATTGCGAGGGGCGAAAGGCAAAGTACACCGTTAAGGCATCCAGGAATTCTTTTAATGTGGTGGGATCCCCGGAAAATCGAGGTGTAGAGGCGGCTACTGCAGGGACATCTGTGGTCCTGGAGGCAAAGGTTTGTCGATAAACAGTATTCTCAGTACGTAATTGCTGGAGTTCTTGAGCCTGTTGTTGTATCGTCGCCAGTAGGTCCTGGTTAGTAGGTTCCGTGTTTACCACTGGGTTATCCATAGTTCCGGACTGCAACAGGAATTGTGGGCGTTGCAATCTGTCGCGGTTCTCAACGGTCTTACCCTCGCAGCGGAGAGGCGTAGGGGAACGGTCCTTGTTCCGACGGGTTCTGCTCTGGCCGAGGTAGGGGCGACCCCTTCCGGTAGCCACGGTGCTGTTTGGTATGAGCGAACCACTACAGTCCGTGCCCTCCAGAAGGAGTCCCAGAGGAAAAACCCCAGTAGGGTAAAAAACCTCCACAGGAACTCCCTGAAACGAAAAGGAGGACACCAGGGTATTAGGACCGCAGTTCAGGAAGGCAGGAAAACAAAGCAAATCAGGAACAGACAGGATTCGCAGAAGGATATCAAATAGGAGCGTGACTATCACCAAGGAGTGTTGCAACGCAATGAACAGGCAGTTGGAATCCCCTTAAATACCCCTGGACAGGAAACAGGAAACAGGAAGTAGAACACCGCCATCTTGAATTGGGGAAAAGAAAACAGTAATGAATTAGGTATGTGTGTTAGACAATGCATGCTGGGTAGAGAGGAAGTGGTAAGCATGCTGGGAAGAGAAAAAGGCAAGTATAAAGAACCCCCAGTGTAAGGGTTCGGTTTGTCCTAGGAACATCGGTAAGTGGTGATGGGCAGGTGAATACATGCAAGAGAAAATGTTAAGCGCATAATGCGCTGTGTGCGGCCATGCCTGAAACCCCCTCGGGGTTTCAGGCTCTGCCGCGTCTGCCTTTAAGGCAGAACTTGAAAAAGGGGGAGCGGCGAGCGCCGTGACCCCCAGACCGGCTCCCTGGAGCCTTTATGGCCCTCGCCGGAGCCGCGGCGACCCCCGCGACCTGGGTGTCTGCCTCGGCGTCTACCGCGGCCCGGGCGTCGGCCGCGGCAAAATTAACGTGCCGCGCCGCGGCAACCTGAGCCCGCGGCCGCAGCGAGCGCTGCGGTGTAACAAAACCTACCAAACCTGTGCATTTCTGAAAACTAGAGACCTAGGGGAATCCAAGATGGGGTGACTTGTGTGGCTCGGACCAGGTTCTGTTACCCAGAATCCTTTGCAAACCTCAAAATGTGGCTAAAAAAACACATGTTCCTCACATTTCTGTGGCAGAAAGTTCTGGAATCTGAGAGGAGCCACGAATTTCCTTCCACCCAGCGTTCCCCCACGTCTCCCGATAAAAATGATACCTCACTTGTGTGGGTAGGCCTAGCGCCCGTGACAGGAAACGCCCCAAAGCGCAACGTGGACACATCACAGAAAACAGACCTGTTTTTAGCAAAGTGCCTACCTGCAGATTTTGGCCTGTAGCTCAGCCGCCACCTAGGGAAACCTACCAAACCTGTGCATTTCTGAAAACTAGAGACCTAGGGGAATCCAAGATGGGGTGACTTGTGTGGCTCGGACCAGGTTCTGTTACCCAGAATCCTTTGCAAACCTCAAAATTTGGCTAAAAAAACACATGTTCCTCACATTTCTGTGGCAGAAAGTTCTGGAATCTGAGAGGACCCACGAATGTCCTTCCACCCAGCGTTCCCCCACGTCTCCCGATAAAAATGATACCTCACTTGTGTGGGTAGGCCTAGCGCCCGTGACAGGAAATGCCCCAAACCGCAACGTGGACACAGCCAAATTGGTGAAGGAAAACAAAGGTGTTTTTTGCAAAGTGCCTACCTGTAGATTTTGGCCTGTAGCTCAGCCGCCACATAGGGAAACCTACCAAACCTGTGCATTTCTGAAAACGAGAGACCTAGGGGAATCCAAGATGAGGTGACTTGTGTGGCTCGGACCAGGTTCTGTTACCCAGAATCCTTTGCAAACCTCAAAATTTGGCTAAAAAAACACATGTTCCTCACATTTCTGTGGCAGAAAGTTCTGGAATCTGAGAGGAGCCACGAATTTCCTTCCACCCAGCGTTCCCCCACGTCTCCCGATAAAAATGATACCTCACTTGTGTGGATAGGCCTAGCGCCCGTGACAGGAAACGCCCGAAAGCGCAACGTGGACACAGCCAAATTGGTGGAGGAAAACAGAGGTGTTTTTTGCAAAGTGCCTACCTGTAGATTTTGGCCTGTAGCTCAGCCGCCACATAGGGAAACCTACCAAACCTGTGCATTTCTGAAAACTAGAGACCTAGGGGAATCCAAGATGGGGTGACTTGTGTGGCTCGGACCAGGTTCTGTTACCCAGAATCCTTTGCAAACCTCAAAATTTGGCTAAAAAAACACATGTTCCTCACATTTCTGTGGCAGAAAGTTCTGGAATCTGAGAGGACCCACGAATGTCCTTCCACCCAGCGTTCCCCCACGTCTCCCGATAAAAATGATACCTCACTTGTGTGGGTAGGCCTAGCGCCCGTGACAGGAAATGCCCCAAAGCGCAACGTGGACACATCACAGAAAACAGACCTGTTTTTAGCAAAGTGCCTACCTGCAGATTTTGGCCTGTAGCTCAGCCGCCACCTAGGAAAACCTACCAAACCTGTGCATTTCTGAAAACTAGAGACCTAGGGGAATCCAAGATGGGGTGACTTGTGTGGCTCGGACCAGGTTCTGTTACCCAGAATCCTTTGCAAACCTCAAAATTTGGCTAAAAAAAAAAAAGTTCCTCACAATTCTGTGGCAGAAAGTTCTGGAATCTGAGAGGAGCCACAAATTTCCTTCCACCCAGCGTTCCCCCACGTCTCCCGATAAAAATGATACCTCACTTGTGTGGGTAGGCCTAGCGCCCGTGACAGGAAATGCCCCAAAGCGCAACGTGGACACATCACAGAAAACAGACCTGTTTTTAGCAAAGTGCCTACCTGCAGATTTTGGCCTGTAGCTCAGCCGCCACCTAGGGAAACCTACCAGACCTGTGCATTTCTGAAAACTAGAGACCTAGGGGAATCCAAGATGGGGTGACTTGTGTGGCTCGGACCAGGTTCTGTTACCCAGAATCCTTTGCAAACCTCAAAATTTGGCTAAAAAAACACATGTTCCTCACATTTCTGTGGCAGAAAGTTCTGGAATCTGAGAGGAGCCACGAATTTCCTTCCACCCAGCGTTCCCCCACGTCTCCCGATAAAAATGATACCTCACTTGTGTGGATAGGCCTAGCGCCCGTGACAGGAAACGCCCGAAAGCGCAACGTGGACACAGCCAAATTGGTGGAGGAAAACAGAGGTGTTTTTTGCAAAGTGCCTACCTGTAGATTTTGGCCTGTAGCTCAGCCGCCACATAGGGAAACCTACCAAACCTGTGCATTTCTGAAAACTAGAGACCTAGGGGAATCCAAGATGGGGTGAGTTGTGTGGCTCGGACCAGGTTCTGTTACCCAGAATCCTTTGCAAACCTCAAAATTTGGCTAAAAAAACACATGTTCCTCACATTTCTGTGGCAGAAAGTTCTGGAATCTGAGAGGACCCACGAATGTCCTTCCACCCAGCGTTCCCCCACGTCTCCCGATAAAAATGATACCTCACTTGTGTGGGTAGGCCTAGCGCCCGTGACAGGAAATGCCCCAAAGCGCAACGTGGACACATCACAGAAAACAGACCTGTTTTTAGCAAAGTGCCTACCTGCAGATTTTGGCCTGTAGCTCAGCCGCCACCTAGGGAAACCTACCAAGCCTGTGCATTTCTGAAAACTAGAGACCTAGGGGAATCCAAGATGGGGTGACTTGTGTGGCTCGGACCAGGTTCTGTTACCCAGAATCCTTTGCAAACCTCAAAATTTGGCTAAAAAAACACATGTTCCTCACATTTCTGTGGCAGAAAGTTCTGGAATCTGAGAGGAGCCACAAATTTCCTTCCACCCAGCGTTCCCCCACGTCTCCCGATAAAAATGATACCTCACTTGTGTGGGTAGGCCTAGCGCCCGTGACAGGAAATGCCCCAAAGCGCAACGTGGACACATCACAGAAAACAGACCTGTTTTTAGCAAAGTGCCTACCTGCAGATTTTGGCCTGTAGCTCAGCCGCCACCTAGGGAAACCTACCAGACCTGTGCATTTCTGAAAACTAGAGACCTAGGGGAATCCAAGATGGGGTGACTTGTGTGGCTCGGACCAGGTTCTGTTACCCAGAATCCTTTGCAAACCTCAAAATTTGGCTAAAAAAACACATGTTCCTAACATGTCTGTGGCAGAAAGTTCTGGAATCTGAGAGGAGCCACGAATTTCCTTCCACCCAGCGTTCCCCCACGTCGCCCGATAAAAATGATACCTCACTTGTGTGGGTAGGCCTAGCGCCCGCGACAGGAAACGCCCCAAAGCGCAACGTGGACACAGACAAATTGGTGAAGGAAAACAGAGGTGTTTTTTGCAAAGTGCCTCCCTGTAGATTTTGACTTCTAGCTCATCCGCCACCTAGGGAAACCTACCAAACCTGTGCATTTCTGAAAACTAGAGACCTAGGGGAATCCTAGATGGGGTGACTTGTGTGGCTCGGACCAGGTTCTGTTACCCAGAATCCTTTGCAAACCTCAAAATTTGGCTAAAAAAACACATGTTCCTCACATTTCTGTGGCAGAAAGTTCTGGAATCTGAGAGGAGCCACGAATTTCCTTCCACCCAGCGTTCCCCCACGTCTCCCGATAAAAATGATACCTCACTTGTGTGGGTAGGCCTAGCGCCCGTGACAGGAAACGCCCCAAAGCGCAACGTGGACACAGCCAAATTGGTGAAGGAAAACAGAGGTGTTTTTTGCAAAGTGCCTACCTGTAGATTTTGGCCTGTAGCTCAGCCGCCACCTATGGAAACCTACCAAACCTGTGCATTTCTGAAAACTATAGACCTAGGGGAATCCAAGATGGGGTGACTTGTGTGGCTCGGACCAGGTTCTGTTACCCAGAATCCTTTGCAAACCTCAAAATTTGGCTAAAAAAACACATGTTCCTCACATTTCTGTGGCAGAAAGTTCTGGAATCTGAGAGGAGCCACGAATTTCCTTCCACCCAGCGTTCCCCCATGTCTCCCGATAAAAATGATACCTCACTTGTGTGGGTAGGCCTAGCGCCCGTGACAGGAAATGCCCCAAAGCGCAACGTGGACACATCACAGAAAACAGACCTGTTTTTAGCAAAGTGCCTACCTGCAGATTTTGGCCTGTAGCTCAGCTGCCACCTAGAGAAACCTACCAAACCTGTGCATTTCTGAAAACTAGAGACCTAGGGGAATGCAAGATGGGGTGACTTGTGTGGCTCGGACCAGGTTCTGTTACCCAGAATCCTTTGCAAACCTCAAAATTTGGCTAAAAAAACACATGTTCCTCACATTTCTGTGGCAGAAAGTTCTGGAATCTGAGAGGAGCCACGAATTTCCTTCCACCCAGCGTTCCCCCACGTCTCCCGATAAAAATGATACCTCACTTGTGTGGGTAGGCCTAGCGCCCGTGACAGGAAACGCCCCAAAGCGCAACGTGGACACAGCCAAATTGGTGAAGGAAAACAGAGGTGTTTTTTGCAAAGTGCCTACCTGTAGATTTTGGCCTGTAGCTCAGCCGCCACCTATGGAAACCTACCAAACCTGTGCATTTCTGAAAACTAGAGACCTAGGGGAATCCAAGATGGGGTGACTTGTGTGGCTCGGACCAGGTTCTGTTACCCAGAATCCTTTGCAAACCTCAAAATTTGGCTAAAAAAACACATGTTCCTAACATGTCTGTGGCAGAAAGTTCTGGAATCTGAGAGGAGCCACGAATTTCCTTCCACCCAGCGTTCCCCCACGTCGCCCGATAAAAATGATACCTCACTTGTGTGGGTAGGCCTAGCGCCCGCGACAGGAAACGCCCCAAAGCGCAACGTGGACACAGACAAATTGGTGAAGGAAAACAGAGGTGTTTTTTGCAAAGTGCCTCCCTGTAGATTTTGACTTCTAGCTCATCCGCCACCTAGGGAAACCTACCAAACCTGTGCATTTCTGAAAACTAGAGACCTAGGGGAATCCTAGATGGGGTGACTTGTGTGGCTCGGACCAGGTTCTGTTACCCAGAATCCTTTGCAAACCTCAAAATTTGGCTAAAAAAACACATGTTCCTCACATTTCTGTGGCAGAAAGTTCTGGAATCTGAGAGGAGCCACGAATTTCCTTCCACCCAGCGTTCCCCCACGTCTCCCGATAAAAATGATACCTCACTTGTGTGGGTAGGCCTAGCGCCCGTGACCGGAAACGCCCCAAAGAGCAACGTGGACACAGCCAAATTGGTGAAGGAAAACAGAGGTGTTTTTTGCAAAGTGCCTACCTGTAGATTTTGGCCTTTAGCTCAGCCGCCACCTATGGAAACCTACCAAACCTGTGCATTTCTGAAAACTATAGACCTAGGGGAATCCAAGATGGGGTGACTTGTGTGGCTCGGACCAGGTTCTGTTACCCAGAATCCTTTGCAAACCTCAAAATTTGGCTAAAAAAACACATGTTCCTCACATTTCTGTGGCAGAAAGTTCTGGAATCTGAGAGGAGCCACGAATTTCCTTCCACCCAGCGTTCCCCCATGTCTCCCGATAAAAATGATACCTCACTTGTGTGGGTAGGCCTAGCGCCCGTGACAGGAAATGCCCCAAAGCGCAACGTGGACACATCACAGAAAACAGACCTGTTTTTAGCAAAGTGCCTACCTGCAGATTTTGGCCTGTAGCTCAGCTGCCACCTAGAGAAACCTACCAAACCTGTGCATTTCTGAAAACTAGAGACCTAGGGGAATCCAAGATGGGGTGACTTGTGTGGCTCGGACCAGGTTCTGTTACCCAGAATCCTTTGCAAACCTCAAAATTTGGCTAAAAAAACACATGTTCCTCACATTTCTGTGGCAGAAAGTTCTGGAATCTGAGAGGAGCCACGAATTTCCTTCCACCCAGCGTTCCCCCACGTCTCCCGATAAAAATGATACCTCACTTGTGTGGGTAGGCCTAGCGCCCGTGACAGGAAACGCCCCAAAGCGCAACGTGGACACAGCCAAATTGGTGAAGGAAAACAGAGGTGTTTTTTGCAAAGTGCCTACCTGTAGATTTTGGCCTGTAGCTCAGCCGCCACCTATGGAAACCTACCAAACCTGTGCATTTCTGAAAACTAGAGACCTAGGGGAATCCAAGATGGGGTGACTTGTGTGGCTCGGACCAGGTTCTGTTACCCAGAATCCTTTGCAAACCTCAAAATTTGGCTAAAAAAACACATGTTCCTCACATTTCTGTGGCAGAAAGTTCTGGAATCTGAGAGGAGCCACGAATTTCCTTCCACCCAGCGTTCCCCCACGTCTCCCGATAAAAATGATAACTCACTTGTGTGGGTAGGCCTAGCGCCCGTGACAGGAAATGCCCCAAAGCGCAACGTGGACACATCACAGAAAACAGACCTGTTTTTAGCAAAGTGCCTACCTGCAGATTTTGGCCTGTAGCTCAGCTGCCACCTAGAGAAACTTACCAAACCTGTGCATTTCTGAAAACTAGAGACCTAGGGGAATCCAAGATGGGGTGACTTGTGTGGCTCGGACCAGGTTCTGTTACCCAGAATCCTTTGCAAACCTCAAAATGTGGCTAAAAAAACACATGTTCCTCACATTTCTGTGGCAGAAAGTTCTGGAATCTGAGAGGAGCCACAAATTTCCTTCCACCCAGCGTTCCCCCACGTCTCCCGATAAAAATGATACCTCACTTGTGTGGGTAGGCCTAGCGCCCGTGACAGGATATGCCCCAAAACGCAACGTGGACACATCACATTTTTTCATTGAAAACAGTGCCTACCTGTAGATTTTGGTCTCTAGCTCAGCCGGCACCTAGGGAAACCTACCAAACCTGTGCATTTCTGAAAACTAGAGACCTAGGGGAATCCAAGATGGGGTGACTTGTGTGGCTCGGACCAGGTTCTGTTACCCAGAATCCTTTGCAAACCTCAAAATTTGGTTAAAAAACACATGTTCCTAACATTTCTGTGGCAGAAAGTTCTGGAATCTGAGAGGAGCCACGAATTTCCTTCCACCCAGCGTTCCCCCACGTCTCCCGATAAAAATGATACCTCACTTGTGTGGGTAGGCCTAGCGCCCGCGACAGGAAACGCCCCAAACCGCAACGTGGACACATCCAAATTTGTGAAGGAAAACAGAGGTGTTTTTTGCAAAGTGCCTACCTGTAGATTTTGGCCTGTAGCTCAGCCGCCACCTAGGGAAACCTACCAAACCTGTGCATTTCTAAAAACTAGAGACCTAGGGGAATCCAAGATGGGGTGACTTGTGTGGCTCGGACCAGGTTCTGTTACCCAGAATCCTTTGCAAACCTCAAATTCTGTCTAAAAAAACACATTTTCCACACATTTCGGTGACAGAAAGTTCTGGAATCTGAGTGGAGCCACAAATTTCCTTCCACCCAGCGTTCCCCCAAGTCTCCCGATAAAAATGATACCTCACTTTTGTGGGTGGGCCAGGTGCCTGCAACAGAATAAGGCCCAAAACTTGTAGAGATAGAGGGGATAGCACAGCAAGTTTATAAGGACATATTCTTTTATACATCTTTAGACTGACTCTGCTTTGGGGACCCACATAAGTGAGGTGTCATTTTACTTGGGAGGCTGAGGGGAACACTGGGGAGTAGGAATTTTGTGCTGGAGTGGTGATCCTACGAAGAAAAGTAAGGAAAATATGCTTTTTTAAGCACATTTTGAGGTTTACAGAGGAGTCTGGGTAAGAAAATGTTGGGGGATCCACGCAAGCCACACCTCCCTGGACTCCTTGGGGTGTCTAGTTTTATAAAATGTCTGGGTTTGGTAGGTTTCCCTAGATGAAGGCCGCACACAGGACCAAAAACATAGGTGCCCTCTCCCCCCCAAACACAGGTAGTTTTGTAATATATCGTTTTGATGTGCCCACATACGTCCGTGATGTGCCAAACACTAAAATTTTGAAAAGAAACACAGTTAGGTATGTGAAAAAGACCCCTCACCCACCAACCAAGTTGGTGGCATGCTTCATCATTGGGGTCCCACCTGAGGCACCTAGCGTGTCACAGGTGTGCTGCGTCGCCTGATTACAGCGGAGCAGGTTTTGTCATTTTTACCACACATACTGGTTGGATTTGGCACGAGGGTGAGTGATGGTTCAGTGGATCAAATTTTACTAACAAGAGCTTTCACAAAAATGAAATGCACTGTTAGTAACTGAAAGGCAAAAAACTGAACCAATGACTCACAGCTCGTGAGCTGTAAAGCCGCGACAAGGCACCAACCGCTTTACAGTCCATTCACACAACTTTCATACATGACACACACAAGGCCATTCACACCGCCAGCCACGGGCCCAGCACATTACAACACTCACATCGACAGACAGCGCCACTCAAGGGCCCATCACTTACATACGCCCACATGCCTGATACAACAATCACACCAGCTGATGGGAGTGTGTGGACTGGTGTTTGGCTGGCAGTGTGTTGCAGTAGCCAACAGCAAGTCAATATGTACACTCTCAGCCAAGCCCCACTCCACCCACAATGGCATCATTTTTTTTTTTTTTTTTAACAGAGGAACCCCTAACTAAGTAGAAAGAATTACAAAACTACAAACACAAAAGCTCTAACTAAGAACATGACAGAAATGCTAACCATGAAACTAAACACATGAAAATACAAAACAGACATGAGTTTACACTCATGGTTGTTCCCAGAAATTCTTCTGGGTGTGGTAATTCTTAAAACAAGCACTGACACACAGCCCAGGCTTTGAAGGACAATCTGGGCAGTACATTCGAGTCTCCCTCCGGATACCTCTTCGAAAACACACTCTACATTTCTTAGCTGGAAAGTCTTTTTTGGGTGTGGGAGGAATGTGCTCAGCAAAGTGGCGATCTTTTAATCTAGCCACATCCTCCACCACTGTTCCTCTAGGAACTTTGGCCTGTTCCACCACAATAAGGCTCTCTATCACTGACTCCTGAAATTTCACAAATGTCATCTTTGACTCTGGAGACCTATCCCTAAACACAATAAAAGCATTGAAGGTTGCTAAGTGGAAGAGTTGAAGTGCTAACTTCTTATACCAAACGTAAGACTTACGAATAGCAGTATAAGGTTCCAACCTCTGGTCAACTCTATCTACACCTCCCATGTGCTTATTATAATCTAAAATGCACACAGGTTTGCGCACTTCAGCAACCTGGCCCCAAACAGTCACAGGGGAAGTACTCTCATCATGGATGGTACTTAGCATGTAGACATCCCTCTTGTCTGAAAATTTCAAAGCTAGCAGCTCCTCGTTCCGCAAGGCAGAGCACTGTCCTCTCTCAAGTTTTTTACTGACAAGCTCCCTTGGATAGCCTTTCCGGTTAGAACGGATTGTGCCACAAGCAACTGTGTCCACTCTAAACAATTCCTTGAACAATTGCACACCAGTGTAGAAGTTATCTACATACAAATGGTGACCTTTGTTGAACAGTCGTCTACCAAGATCCCACACAATTTTCTCAGTAACTCCAAAAGTGGGAGGACAACCAGGGGGGTCAATATTGGAATCCCTACCAGTGTACACACGGAAACTATACACATATCCTGTCCTACTTTCAGACAGCATATACAATTTAATTCCATATCGTGCCCTTTTGCTAGGAATGTACTGCCTAAAAACCAAACGACCCTTGAAGAGGACCAAAGACTCGTCCACACTTAACTCTTTGCCTGGAACATAGACCTCCGAAAACCGATCTACAAAATGATCAAGGACAGGCCTAATCTTAAAAAGACGGTCAGAATCTGGGTGATCTCGTGGCAAGGCTAAAGCATTGTCAACAAAATGCAGCATCCTAAGAAGAAGCAAATACCGATTACGACTCATGGTCGCTGGAAATATAGCTGTTGCCATCAAGGGACTAGTAGACCAATAAGAAGCCAGTGACGGCTTCCTTATCAACCCCATCAAAAAAGTCAAACCCAAAAACTTTTTTAACTCCTCCAAATTTGTGGGAATCCACTGGGCAGCTCTAGAGTGTGGCCTAAGTCTAGCAGCGTTGTCCCTCAAATGCTGCTCCGCATACAAATTAGTCTGCTCAACAATCTCTTCCAAAAACACATCATCCATGAATAACTCAAAGAAATTGATAGGCATAAAGTTCTCTGTATTGGCGTTACACCCCGGGAGACCCGTAAAGGCAGGCAACTCTGGCTGCTCCATGTTTGGGGCAACCCAGACATCAGGTCTTGTAACGGGAAACCTTTCAGCCCCAAGTTGCTGCACTATTGGCACATCAATGTCCTCCTCTAAAACAGGCCCTTCATCTGCACTGAGTGTGCCTTCATCATCAGAAGATTCCCCTCCAAGAGAAACATCACTGCCAAAATCTCTGACTTCCTCCTCTGCCTCAGATGCAGAGTCCGTCTCATAGTCATGATCAGACTGTGACTCA
Organism: Pleurodeles waltl; assembly: GCF_031143425.1. Lineage (NCBI taxonomy): Eukaryota > Metazoa > Chordata > Amphibia > Caudata > Salamandridae > Pleurodeles > Pleurodeles waltl. Next base: position 309,231,646 of record NC_090449.1, on the reverse strand, counting down.
AAAAGCATACCAACCACCTGCTGAGCGGTCATCCTGCGGCTAGCCATGATCTCTCCTGCTAAAATTAACTGGACAAATTCACCACCAACAACCAGCACTGTGTAAGACAAGTAACAAAGTGTAGCTTTGTTAGTAAGAGTTATAAACTCAAAAACTATACCGCTCACTTGCCTGAAAAAGCTTGATTCACCAGCTACTACACAGCAATCACCAATGATATCCCACTAAAAATAAAGAAAGAAAGGCAAATTAGAAATAAGACAAAACAAATATCATTGTGCACAAACCTAAGGACAATTTCACACACAATCCTGCATTTAGTACACCCCCTACAAACATGTCATTCATGCATGGCAACAATACTCCTTTGGAGAAAATTGTTTTTACTTACCTAAAACATGCAACTGTGCAAACTGCAGGTCAACCACCGCCAAAACCGCAAGGAGCCACAGCAAATAAAGCAAAAGCTTTGAACTAGAACAAAAAGGAGGAAAACATTTTTTATCACAAATGCAAAGACTTCTTCAGTTGACAAACACCCCACCATCAAACATTTAGAAATTGGTGCCTAAGTGGATTCTGCCATAGGGGCAGATGGGCCTACTAATAAAATAGGCCTGTCTACCCCAAGGAAGCCAGAAAATACCTTTAGTAGTGTGTCCCCATGGAGAGCGACCCTTGCCAAAGGGGACTGCCCTCAAAAACAAAAAAAAATAACACACACAACACTATCCCTGGTGCCTAAGTGGCTTCTACCCGCCTTGGAGGCAGATGGACCTAAAAAAATAGGCCGATCTGCCCCCAAGGGGGGCAGAAAAGGTCAACAGTTCTCTGCCCCCTTGGGGGGGCGCCCCTTGCCCAAGGGGGCATCCCCCCACACATAAATGCACATACCTATATAAATCCCTGGTGATCTAGTGTTTTCTGCCCCCCTTGGGGGCAGACCAGCCTAAAAATAATAGGCTGATCTGTCTCCAAGGGGTGCAGAAATGGCCTGGGTACATGTGCCCCCAAAGTGGGGGGTGACCCTTGCCCAAGGCCCCCCCCCATCCACTAACACACACACACACACTATCCCTGGTGTCTAAGTGGCTTCTGCCCCCCTTGGGGGCAGGTGGGCCTAACAAAATAGGCCCATCTGCCCCCAAGGGGTGTAGAAATGGCCAACAGCTCAATGCCCCCTTTGGGGGGGGCGCCCCGTGACCAAGGGGACGCCCCCCCCACAAAAAAAAAACAAATAAAAAAAAAAAAACTGGCGTTCTAGTGGTTTCTGCCCCCCTTGGGGGCAGACCAGCCTAAAAATAATAGGCTGATCTGTCTCCAAGGGGTGCAGAAATGGCCTGGGTACATGTGCCCCCAAAGTGGGGGGGCGACCCTTGCCCAAGGCCCCCCCCCCCCATCCACTAACACACACACACACACACACTATCCCTGGTGTCTACATGGCTTCTGCCCCCCTTGGGGGCAGGTGGGTCTAAAAAAATAGGCCCATCTGCCCCCAGGGGGTGTAGAAATGGCCAACAGGTCAATGGCCCCCTTGGGGGGGCGCCCCGTGACCAAGGGGACGCCCCCCCACAAAAATAAACAAATAAAAAAAAATCCCTGGCGCTCTAGTGGTTTCTGCCCCCCTTGGGGGCCGACCAGCCTAAAAATAATAGGCTGATCTGTCTCCAAGGGGCGCAGAAATGGCCTGGGTACATGTGCCCCCAAAGTGGGGGGGCGACCCTTGCCCAAGGCCCCCCCCCCATCCACTAACACACACACACACACACACACTATCCCTGGTGTCTACATGGCTTCTGCCCCCCTTGGGGGCAGGTGGGTCTAAAAAAATAGGCCCATCTGCCCCCAGGGGGTGTAGAAATGGCCAACAGGTCAATGGACCCCTTGGGGGGGTGCCCCGTGACCAAGGGGACGCCCCCCACAAAAATAAACAAATAAAAAAAAATCCCTGGCGTTCTAGTGGTTTCTGCCCCCTTGGGGCAGATCAGCCTAAAAATAATAGGCTGATCTGCCCTCAAGGGGGGCAGAAATGGCCCTAAAAGACATGCCCCCCAAAGGGGAGCGACCCTTGCCCAAGGGGGCACCCCCCCCATCCACTACACACACAATCCCTGGTGCCTAAGTGGCTTCTGCCCCCCTTGGGGGCAGATGGACCTAAAAAAAATAGTCCGATTTGCCCACAAGGGGGGCAGGAAAGGCCAACAGTTCTCTGCCCCCTTGGAGGGGGCGCCCCTTGCCCAAGGGGGCACCCCCCCACATAAATACACATAAAAATAAAAAACCTGGTGATCTAGTGTTTTCTGCCCCCCTTGGGGGCAGATCTGGCTAAAAAGTAGCCAATCTGCCCTCAAGGGGGGCAGAAATGGCCCTAAAATACATGCCCCCCAAAGGGGAGCGACCCTTGCCCAAGGGGGCGCCCCCCCATCCACTACACACACAATCCCTGGTGCCTAAGTGGCTTCTGCCCCCCTTGGGGGCAGATGGACCTAAAAAAAATAGGCCGATCTGCCCCCAAGGGGGGCAGAAAAGGCCAACAGTTCTCTGCCCCCTTGGGGGGGGCGCCCCTTGCCCAAGGGGGCACCCCTCAACACATAAATGCAAAAAAAATTATAAATCCCTGGTGATCTAGTGTTTTCTGCCCCCCTTGGGGGCAGATCTGGCTAAAAAGTAGCCAGTCTGCCCTCAAGGGGGGCAGAAATGGCCCTAAAATACATGCCCCCCAAAGGGGAGCGACCCTTGCCCAAGGGGGCGCCCCCCCATCCACTACACACACAATCCCTGGTGCCTAAGTGGCTTCTGCCCCCCTTGGGGGCAGATGGACCTAAAAAAAAAGGCTGATCTGCCCCCAAGGGGGGCAGAAAAGGCCAACAGTTCTTTGCCCCCTTGGGGGGGCGCCCTTGCCCAAGGGGGCACCCCCCAACACATAAATGCAAATAAAAAAAAAAATCCCTGGTGATCTAGTGTTTTCTGCCCCCCTTGGGGGCAGATCTGGCTGAAAAGTAGCCAATCTGCCCCCAAGGGGGGCAGAAATGGCCGTAGTAATTGCCCCCTAAAGGGGAGCGACCCTTGCCCAAGGGGCCGCTCCCCGCGTGCCAAAAACAGGTAACAACAATAAAAAAATACAAATCCCTGGTATCTAGTGGGCATTCCTGCTGCCCGATCGCAATGCGATCGGGCAGCAGGAATGCTCAAAGAGACACCGGGGAAAAGGAAAAGCCTTTCCTTTTCCCCGGTGCCTCTTTAGCCCCAACCCCCCACCCACCGGGAAGAGGAACTCACCTCTTCTATCGTCGCCGCACAGGAAGCAAATGGCTTCCTGTGCGGCGAGGATCCCATAATGAAGTCAGCGCGCGATCGCGTGCTGACGTCATTATGGGGGAGTGGGGGGGTCGGGGGTGGAAGGGGAAGGGCTTCCCCTTCCATCCCTGACTTTGGGGGGTGGGGAGGAAGCACACAGAGGGAGCGAGAGCGCTCCCTCTGGGCTGTGTGCCGAGGACGTAGTGGTTACGTCCTCGGCACAGCAGCACTGTGCCGCGGGACGTAACCACTACGTCCGCGGCACAGAAGGGGTTAAACCAAAAACTTTAGTTGCGAGACAAGAACTTTCCATGCACTGTGATTTTTTTTCCCACACTGATGAGCAGCATGCTGACTTCACACAGTGAAACTGAAAGCAGCCTGAAACATTAGGCGCTGGTGGCTTTAACTCTGATCAGTGTTCGTGGGCATATCTCAGACACCAGGCCCTGTTTGAAAGGGGACATTGTACTTCTACCTGGTAATTCCCTGGGTATTGCTGAAAAAATATGATTCCATCCTAGACCCCAGAAAGTTGGAGTAAATTTGGCCTTTCTGCCCTAATAGGGAGGGCAATTGGGGATTTACCTCCAATCTACTCTAACCCTGGCCAGAGGGTGGGGCAGAAACCCCGCAAGATGCCAGGGATAGATGTTATTTTGGAAAATATGGTGATAGCCGTCTGCCTGGCATTGGCCCAATACATCCAACATCTAATACGTCCACAGTCTTTATGGCCCACTTGGGGTGGGGGCGATTGGATGATTAAACCCCCATTTGTCTCCCATGGGCCAGAAAGTCCACTGGATGCCATGGGTAGATTTGTTTTCAAGAATAGGATGAGGGCCTACTTTTCCTTGCTTCAGGTTGCACCCCATCCCTAAATCCGCTGTCTTTCTGTTCCCACCAGCTCACCCTGCCACCCATGGCCTAGAAAATTCCTGTTGCATGCAAGAGGAAATTTGTATTCTTTTGGGTGTAGTTTTGACATAGGTCAGCAACGAGGGGGAGGGGGGCTTATCACTCTCTCACCACCCAATAAAGCAACCTGGGTGGCAGAACGACTGGTTGTCAAACCTGCACCCCTTTCTGTTTCTCACTTTTTTTCCTTGATGTTCTAGAGAGCCACCTGGGGAAGGACTGCCTGGGGGGAAAAACATGAGAAGAGGAATGGGACAGGTTGCAGGACCGTTTTGACATAGGCCTCCACCTGTGGCAACAGGCAGTATTTCTGATGCCTCTGGTAGGCAAAAGTCGGGGAGGGGGTTATCACTTCTATTTCTACCTATATGTCAGCATGACAGCCAAGGAATCCAATTTTCCTCTCATTTTGCCTGAGATATTGAAGATGCATTATTCAAGTTCTGGGTTATTTGGCATCCAGGGAACCTATCAACCCAGGGCATTTCTGAAACTTATACACCCAAGGAAATCCAGGGTGGTGCGGATCTTAGTTCAGCGACCCATTTGTTGATGACATTTTTAGATAAAAAAACATACAATTGCTTGCACAGCATTATTTCCCATTTTCAAAAATCTAAATGGCAAACATTTTGCCCATTTTATTAGTTCACTCCAGGGGATTCCACAAACAGCGTGTACCTCTAGAATCTACAACATGCGTGAAAAAAGGGCACTCATTTGGCATGGGTACCTTTTGTGGAAAACGATTATGAAGATTTAAATGCAAAGTGCCCCCAATATATATATATATTTTTTTTAAAAGGCCCACATTGGTGGAAGGTTGTGGGGGAGGGGGCGCTCAGCAGTTAAGCGGTTAAATCATCAGCAGTTGCAAGTAATTCATTTTCTGCTCCCACACAATGAGTGGAAGCTGGATTCCATATCCTCGAGCAAACTGTTATCTATAAAGAAAGCATGATGATAACCATCTTTATCAAGTAGTTTAGAAGGAAATGTAAGCAGTCATATAGGTCCCAACCTGTCAGATATTTGGTTATTATTTTGAGAGGACATTACCCATACCAATTTAATAAACACAGTCTGGATAGATTACAACACAGTATTTAAAGATTTATGCACAGGCCCTGGCAGTACTCCAGCGGAGCAATGCATGTTCATTTCAAGTAGTACTAGGAAACATTAAAGTCAATAAACCAAAAAGTAACCAAAATGGTTAAAATTGGGTAAGGAGAACCAGAGCAAATTACGTTTAAAGATTTAAGACAGAATGGTAAAACAAATGCCATAGGAACAATGGCGGTCTAGAGGTCTCTCTAATCTTGGAGCATTACCCAAAACACCAACCAGAGGTCACACTCTAAACAGGATTTAAAATAAGGAAACAGGCTCACATTTACTATTTTACTGATGCTTTGAGGCCAAGGACTATAGTGTAAATAATCGTTAACACTGCTACACTTAAATGCATGCAATTTCTCGGGTGCTTTCTGCCCCTGTTTTCCACTTGGTACTGAAACAGCCATCCATAAAATTCTTATTGTTGTTCTATTGTCCTCAGAGAAGGCTTCCAGTTCTCTCTTCTGCAAGGGCTTTCACTGATTTCAGTCATGAGCGATCAGTGGTGACTTCTCCAGAGCAGAGATCTCTTCTGCCCTTTGTCTCCTTGTAACAGCAATATGATTCTAAGGGCCATATGTACCAACGAATTTTCCCATAGACACAGAATGGGTAAAACCCTTTGCTACATCTGGCCCTAAGTTCTTGATCTTTAGAGAGCTGTCCCAATCCCTTGAAGCAAGCAGGAGTTCTCTGGTCGTCTTTCCTCAGTATGTAGCCAGAATCTTTTGTTCTTCCAGATGTTTCTTCTGAGTGCTAAGACTGTTCTTAGGAAGTGGTTGTGTGGTGTAATCATCATCCTATCTCGGAGTCCCTCAACCAGAATGGCCGCAGCCATCATAAACCTACTGGAGCTCTGGCCCTTCCTGAAGCCTATACTCCATTGAGATGAGTTGTCTTCTCCTCTGTCAGTAGTACAACTGTTTTACCCTCCTGCTGGGAATCTAGACAGTATAGTGTTGTTTTGGGAATCAGTAGGTGCAATTCCTTACAGATACATTTGGCATTTCCAAGTCGAAAAACAGGATTTTAAAGCTGCCCTGCTCACTGACGTCAGTCATTTTCTTTCTGTGCCTCCCAATTCAGATCCATAGTTCCACCCCCAATTTCATTGGCCTTCCAGCGTCTTCCAAACAAAATCCAGTGTGCTAGTGAATGATGTCCTCTCCTCAAACTACAGGCTTCAAACTATACTGAAACTATTGGAAACAGATGTTGGTGACTGACCTACATGAGGTGTATTTCTGGTACTTGGGCTTGGGCCACAGCTCGAAGTTGTGCGATAAATATGCCCTCATGTACTTGAAAGTGATTTGGGTCTGGGAAGCGAAGCTGTATGTTGCAGAACACACAAAGTTCTGAAACATATATGAGTGCCTTGTATGCTCCCAGTTGAGGGTGCAGACCCACTCCCATTCCTGAGGTTGTTACCTTGAGAGGTAGAGTTTGTGTTCGACATCCTCTGGCGAGTCAAGGTCAAAACACAAATGCAAGAAGTGACAGGGGCCTCAACCCCATCCTACCACTCTCGATTGAAAGAGAAGGTGTGAGGATGTCAAGATACCAGTCTCTCTGACCATGGATCCCAATTGCAGAGCTGTTTCCCCAGCTGGTCCCAGTGTGCCTCAAATTTCTGGGAGCTTAGGCAACACCGCAGTAGATCTTAGCCTTTAAAGCAATCATGTAGCAGATATTTGACATTCTCCTGGCTCCCTCTGGTGCACCATCAGGCCTCAAGGACCTCCAAGAGATGTCAGTCGGGTGCTCTATGTCAGGTGACCCAGTTGGGCCTTTCACAGGCTTTCTACCTGCTCTTGTTCAGGCTCTTGCATCCACAGGGGTGCAGTAACAATAACCTGCATTCCTTTTCTCTTGTCGATGCTGGTATGGTAGGTGCCAGCGGAGGATCCATTGCTGGTTCCGATGTCGGACCTTAACAGACTTTAGCAAGATCTTGACTGATGACTTGCTACAAAATCAAGAAAGTGCAACCAGTCGCCATAAAATGTGATTCCATTCATATTCCTCTTTTAGAACAGATTTGCCCTATTATGTTCCATTGTGTTTTGGCTCAGATTCTGATCAAAGCTTGCCACCACCCAGTGATGATGATGGTGATAGTTTACCTCCCCACTATGACAATGATCTTTTTTCATGAACTTTCAAGACGCCATTGGACTTGATACATCCCTTGATACTTGGTTGACCTCACACTTTGACCCTCCAGTGGAAGAGAGGACCTCAATTTCAGTGGTAATTCGACATGCTGCAGAGGTCTTGGAATTAAAGCTACCCAGCATTGCTGTTACTACAAATGTTTTTTGAAAATCTTGCAGCCTCATCTAGCCACATCTTTGCCTTTGCTCCCATTCAAGGAGTCCCTCACTGATTCTTTACGAGGCACTACTTGGTCAAAGCCCTGTTCTTACCTACCATAAATAGGCAAATGGGCAGACATCACAGACTGTCACTTTGTGACTCAGATTTTCTCACAAAACACCCTACCTTTGAAAGTCTGGGGGTTCAGGCATCAGCGAGTAAGGTGAAACCCAGCTCATTACCTATGACTACCCCAAATAGACAGTCTAAGAAGATTGAGGCATTTGGAAAACAAATGGGCTTACATAGTGTATTAGTTGGGCAGATATACACAAGCCCTCTCTGACATGGCCAGTGAGATTTTGCTGCTGGACTCTGAAGACCTTAGGGCATCACCGGCTCAAACCACTGAGGATAGTCAGGATGCAGCCAAATATGTGATTTATCCTGACTTAGATACAAGTAATTGGATTGGAAGAGTAGTTGGCTGTAATGTGGTGCTCTGCCGCCAGGTGTGGTTATGCTCCACAGTGTTCTATGAAGATGTATAGACCTCTCGCATTAATTTAACTTTTGATGGGTGATGTTTGTTTGCCAAAAAATAAACTACTTTAGAAAGAAAAAAATAATGGGCCACGGTATTCTCTGGCTATCTTGATCCCTGCCGAACAGTTATGTCACCAGTTCTGGAAACTCAGAGGCTGTTCTTGGGAGCTGGTGTAAAGGCAGTGTCAGCCTCCCCAGCTTCTGCTGCAATCACTCCAGCGCTTTCGAGGCCGTCGGGCGAAGATCAGGCAGATATTGTGCAGGCCATCAAGGGCTGAGTCTTCCAAACCCCAATGCCCTGCAGCAACTCCATTACGCCACTTTAGCTTGCCATTAGTGGTGGACAACCACCAGTTAGGAGGCAGAATCCAACAATTTTTCAAAGAGTGGAGATCCTTCTCGCCCAACAGATGGTTCCTCCAAATTGCTCAGCATGGCTTTGCCACTACCATTCAGTTCTACTCTGCTGAATCTTCCCCCAACATCAGAGTGAATTTTAGGGTAGCACCTTTCAATTCTGTTGCAATAGGTGCAAGTTTTGCTCTCTAAAGCAGCCATTGAAAGGACTCCGGACGCAGAAATAGAAGAGGGTTACTACTCATTATTTCCTGATTCCGAACAAAAATGGGGTTTGTTGGCCAGTTTTATATCTTTGTGCTCTGAACACTCCCCTGCGGACAAACAAATTCAACATGCTCATGCTAGCCCAGATTATATCTGCCTTGGACCTGAATGACTGGTGGTGTGCTTGGATTTGCAGGATGCGTACTTTCCTGTACCTGTTGTGCAGTCCCGCAGATGCTACCCGGTGATTCAAGTTAGTGCATGCTGGAAATGGCCCTCTCTGGAGGGTCACCCCGAACCTTTTGCCTTTTACCCCCCCACTTTTTGCTTGTCTTTTTGTTGGCCTTAGGACTCTGACACTTTACCACTGATGACCAGTCTTGTTTTACTCAGATAGATATTCTCTATTTTTGTAAACCTGTGTGGAGATTTTTTGTGGTGTTTCCATTGTGTTACTGTGTGTGTGTTGAAGACATTCTTTACATGTTGCAACTTAATTTAAGCCTGCCCACAGGTGTTCAGGAATGTGAAGGCCATGGTCACTGCCCATCTTCAAAGGTCTGGGAAAACAGTTTTCCGCCTACCTAAACAATTGACTGTTGAAGGTCAGACTGTTGAAGGTGCGCTCACCTCAGCCATTCGTTGACCAACTTCAGATGGCATTGATCCTCAACATCTTTGGGATTCACAATCAATGAGGCAAAGCTGCACCCAACTACATCAGAGAAGTCCTGGATACGGTTGAGTTCAAGACCTTCCCTCCATTGCAACGAGCCTAGAGAATGTGGGCTTTGATACTGGTGTTTCAGTCTTGATCCTGGATCTCAGCGAAAACAGTTCTGAGGCTGCTTGGCCCATTAGCCTCCTGCAATACTCCATGTCAACCATGCCAGATGGCATGTGCTGGCTCTGCAATATAATATGAATGCCATTCATACTTTGGAGGAAATGCACATGATCTGCAATAGTGACTTTGCGACTCCAACTGGACCTACAGCGGTGTCCTCTCCTTTCCACAGACGCTGGGCGATGTGATGGATTAGTCACTGCTGAGTTGGGGAAGGCATCTGAGAGACTTATAGATAAGGGGTCTCAGATGAAAGCCTGGCTCCTTATCAATCTGTTGGCATAACAAGCCATTTGCATGGCTCTAAAGGCCTATCTGCCATCCATCAAGGGGAGGGTGATGCAGGTTCCAACAGATAACACCATCTGGTACAGCAACAAGCAGGCAGAGTGGGGGGTCATAGGTCCTGGCTGGAGTGTCAGAGCATTATCCTGAGAGTTACCAACTGGCAGGATCCTCGGATGCCAGGTCATAAAAGCTGAGCCAACATCAAGAATGCCACCTACAGTTCGAGGTTGCACAGGTGGTCTTCCAGAACAAGGGAGAACTCTGGCTTGATCTTTTTTCAACCACTGAGAACATACAGTGCTAAAGGTTTTACATGTCTGATCTTGGCTGCAATGGAACATAGGCCTCCTTGCTTCCCGTCCTTGCCTATCCTGCCCAGAGTTCTTTAAAAAAATAATAATAATAATACACATTTAAAAAAAAAAAAAAGAGCGATGGGCCCAAGTTATGCTAGTTACTTCCCATTTTCCCAGGAGAATGTGGTACTTAGAACTTCTGGTCATCAGCCCACTGATCAAACTCCTGCTCTGGGAGGATATCCTGTACCAGCAGCAGGGCTGAGTCTTTCGTCTGAGCCTGTGCACCCTACCCTTCAATGCATGGCGATTGAGTGGCATAAGTTAACTGCTTTTGATCTCTCTCGTGAGGTGGCATCCTTGTCATCCTTCTACAAAGTCTATTTATGATGGGTTCTGGGACAGATGTGTAGCCTAGTGTGAGCCTGCAAGAAAAAGTCCTTACCACTTAAACTGTCTAGTGTCCTGCAAACAAATTGGTAGTAGTAGTATACACACCACACATCCCATACAAAACAGAAGTCTAGGGAAAATACAGCAAGAGTTATAAAGTAGGTGCTGCTGTGGTATAGGGTGTCCAAAGATACCTATTGGAATGAGCTGAAGCCCATTAACTACCAATAAATACAAATAAATACTACAGCACACTCAACAATTAATGCAATAGTGCATATGACAGTCTTAGTCAAAGATCCGCAAACCAAAGTTCCAAGATTTGATTTGAAGATTTATTGAAAGCCAAGTACGGCTACACATATTCTTCTGAATATATCAAGTTCCAAGAAACAGCCAACACGTTTCGTCACATAGCCATTACAGGTTTAAAGAGCACATATTAACCCCTTCTGTGCCGCGGACGTAGTGGTTACGTCCTGCGGCACAGTGCTGCTGTGCCGAGGACGTAACCACTACGTCCTCGGCACACAGCCCAGAGGGAGCGCTCTCGCTCCCTCTGTGGGGTTCCCCCCCACCCCCCCAAGTCAGGGATGGAAGGGGAAGCCCTTCCCCTCCCACCCCCGACCCCCCCCTGTGACGTCAGCGCGCGAGCGCGCGCTGATTAGTCACAGGGTCTCCCCCATCCCTTAGGCAAGGGTCGCTCCCCTACGGGGCAATATATATTTAGGCCATTTCTGCCCCCCTTGGGGGCAGATTGGCCTATTTTGATAAGGCCAATCTGCCCCCAAGGGGGGCAGAAACCATTAGACACCAGGGAGTTTGTTTTTGCGCGCGAATGTCACGCAACAAAGCGACCCCTTTGGCAAGGGTCGCTCCCAGGGGGGGCAATTTTTTGGGAAGGCCTTTTCTGCCCCCAGGGGGGGAAGAAACCTCTAGGCGCCAGGGCAAATTTTTTTTTTGTGTTTTTTTTTTTTGTTCTTTTTTTTTTTTTAGAGATGGGGAGCGACCCATCAGGCAAGGGTCGCTCCCCTGGGGGGCAAATTGTATTTAGACCATTTCAGCCCCCCTGGGGGCAGATTGGCCGATTTTAGGTCAATCTGCCCCCAAGGGGGCAGAAACCACTAGGCACCGGGGATTTGTTTTTTGGCGCCAATGTCACGCAGGGGGAGCGACCCCGTAGGCAAGGGTCGCTCCCGGGGGGGGGGGGGGGGGTGCCGGTTGGGGGGGCAAATTTATTTTAGGCCATTTCTGCCCCCCGGGGGGACAGATCGGCCTATTTTTAGGCCGAACTGCCCCCGGGGGGGGGGGGCAGAACACTCTAGGCGCCAGGGTAATTTTTTTTTTGTGTTTTTTTTTTTTGTTGTTTCTTTTTTTAGAGATGGGGAGCGACCCATCAGGCAAGGGTCGCTCCCCTGGGGGGGCAAATTGTATTTAGACCATTTCTGCCCCCCTGGGGGCAGATTGGCCAATTTTAGGTCAATCTGCCCCCTAGGGGGCAGAAACCACTAGGCACCGGGGATTTGTTTTTTGGCGCCAATGTCACGCAGGGGGAGCGACCCCGTAGGCAAGGGTCGCTCCCGAGGGGGGGTGTGGGGGTTGGGGGGGCAAATTTATTTTAGGCCATTTCTGCCCCTCCGGGGGACAGAACGGCCTATTATTAGGCCGAACTGCCCCCGGGGGGGGGGGGGGCAGAACACTCTAGGCGCCAGGGCAATTTTTTTTTTTGTGTTTTTTTTTTTTGTTGTTTCTTTTTTTAGAGATGGGGAGCGACCCATCAGGCAAGGGTCGCTCCCCTGGGGGGGCAAATTGTATTTAGACCATTTCTGCCCCCCTGGGGGCAGATTGGCCAATTTTGGGTCAATCTGCCCCCAAGGGGGCAGAAACCACAAGGCACCGGGGATTTGTTTTTTGGCGCCAATGTCACGCAGGGGGAGCGACCCCGTAGGCAAGGGTCGCTCCCGGGGGGGGGGTGTGGGGGTTGGGGGGGCAAATTTATTTTAGGCCATTTCTGCCCCCCCGGGGGACAGATCGGCCTATTTTTAGGCCGAACTGCCCCCGGGGGGGGGCAGAACACTCTAGGCGCCAGGGCAATTTTTTATTTTTTTTTTTTTTTTTTTTGTTGTTTCTTTTTTTAGAGATGGGGAGCGACCCATCAGGCAAGGGTCGCTCCCCTGGGGGGGCAAATTGTATTTAGACCATTTCTGCCCCCCTGGGGGCAGATTGGCCAATTTTAGGTCAATCTGCCCCCTAGGGGGCAGAAACCACTAGGCACCGGGGATTTGTTTTTTGGCGCCAATGTCACGCAGGGGGAGCGACCCCGTAGGCAAGGGTCGCTCCCGGGGGGGGGTGGAGGTTGGGGGGGCAAATTTATTTTAGGCCATTTCTGCCCCCCCGGGGGACAGATCGACCTATTATTAGGCCGAACTGCCCCCGGGGGGGGGCAGAACACTCTAGGCGCCAGGGCAATTTTTTTTTTGTGTTTTTTTTTTTTGTTGTTTCTTTTTTTAGAGATGGGGAGCGACCCATCAGGCAAGGGTCGCTCCCCTGGGGGGGCAAATTGTATTTAGACCATTTCTGCCCCCCTGGGGGCAGATTGGCCAATTTTAGGTCAATCTGCCCCCAAGGGGGCAGAAACCACTAGGCACCGGGGATTTGTTTTTTGGCGCCAATGTCACGCAGGGGGAGCGACCCCGTAGGCAAGGGTCGCTCCCGGGGGGGCGGTGGGGGTTGGGGGGGCAAATTTATTTTAGGCCATTTCTGCCCCCCCGGGGGACAGATCGGCCTATTATTAGGCCGAACTGCCCCCGGGGGGGGGGGGGGCAGAACACTCTAGGCGCCAGGGCAATTTTTTTTTTGTGTTTTTTTTTTTGTTGTTTCTTTTTTTAGAGATGGGGAGCGACCCATCAGGCAAGGGTCGCTCCCCTGCAGGGGCAAATTGTATTTAGACCATTTCTGCCCCCCTGGGGGCAGATTGGCCAATTTTAGGTCAATCTTCCCCCTAGGGGGCAGAAACCACTAGGCACCGGGGATTTGTTTTTTAGCGCCAATGTCACGCAGGGGGAGCGACCCCGGAGGCAAGGGTCACTCCCGGGGGGGGGGGGGGGGGGGTTGGGGGGGCAAATTTATTTTAGGCCATTTCTGCCCCCCAGGGGACAGATCGGCCTATTTTTAGGCCGAACTGCCCCCGGGGGGGGGGGGGCAGAACACTCTAGGCGCCAGGGCAATTTTTTTTTTGTGTTTTTTTTTTGTTGTTTCTTTTTTTAGAGATGGGGAGCGACCCATCAGGCAAGGGTCGCTCCCCTGGGGGGGGCAAATTGTATTTAGACCATTTCTGCCCCCCTGGGGGCAGATTGGCCAATTTTAGGTCAATCTTCCCCCTAGGGGGCAGAAACCACTAGGCACCGGGGATTTGTTTTTTGGCGCCAATGTCACGCAGGGGGAGCGACCCCGTAGGCAAGGGTCGCTCCCGGGGGGGGGTGGAGGTTGGGGGGGCAAATTTATTTTAGGCCATTTCTGCCCCCCGGGGGACAGATCGGCCTATTATTAGGCCGAACTGCCCCCGGGGGGGGGGGCAGAACACTCTAGGCGCCAGGGCAATTTTTTTTTTGTGTTTTTTTTTTTTGTTGTTTCTTTTTTTTAGAGATGGGGAGCGACCCATCAGGCAAGGGTCGCTCCCCTGGGGGGGGCAAATTGTATTTAGACCATTTCTGAGATTGGCCAATTTTAAGTCAATCTGCCCCCAAGGGGGCAGAAACCACTAGGCACCGGGGATTTGTTTTTTGGTGCCAATGTCACGCAGGGGGAGCGACCCCGTAGGCAAGGGTCTCTCCTGGGGGGGGGGTTGGAGGTTGGGGGGGCAAATTTATTTTAGGCCATTTCTGCCCCCCCGGGGGACAGATCGGCCTATTATTAGGCCGAACTGCCCCCGGGGGGGGGGGGGCAGAACACTCTAGGCGCCAGGGCAATTTTTTTTTTGTGTTTTTTTTTTTGTTGTTTCTTTTTTTAGAGATGGGGAGCGACCCATCAGGCAAGGGTCGCTCCCCTGGGGGGGGCAAATTGTATTTAGACCATTTCTGCCCCCCTGGGGGCAGATTGGCCAATTTTAAGTCAATCTGCTCCCAAGGGGGCAGAAACCACTAGGCACCGGGGATTTGTTTTTTGGCGCCAATGTCACGCAGGGGGAGCGACCCCGTAGGCAAGGGTCGCTCCCGGGGGGGGGGGGTGGGGGTTGGGGGGGCAAATTTATTTTAGGCCATTTCTGCCCCCCCGGGGGACAGATCGGCCTATTATTAGGCCGAACTGCCCCCGGGGGGGGGGCAGAACACTCTAGGCGCCAGGGCAATTTTTTTTTTGTGTTTTTTTTTTTTGTTGTTTCTTTTTTTAGAGATGGGGAGCGACCCATCAGGCAAGGGTCGCTCCCCTGGGGGGGCAAATTGTATTTAGACCATTTCTGCCCCCCTGGGGGCAGATTGGCCAATTTTAGGTCAATCTGCCCCCAAGGGGGCAGAAACCACTAGGCACCGGGGATTTGTTTTTTAGCGCCAATGTCACGCAGGGGGAGCGACCCCGTAGGCAAGGGTCGCTCCCGGGGGGGGGGGTGGGGGGGCAAATTTATTTTAGGCCATTTCTGCCCCCCCGGGGGACAGATCGGCCTATTATTAGGCCGAACTGCCCCCCGGGGGGGGCAGAACACTCTAGGCACCAGGGCAATTTTTTTTTTGTGTGTTTTTTTTTTTTGTTGTTTCTTTTTTTAGAGATGGGGAGCGACCCATCAGGCAAGGGTCGCTCCCCTGGGGGGGGGCAAATTGTATTTAGACCATTTCTGCCCCCCTGGGGGCAGATTGGCCAATTTTAGGTCAATCTGCCCCCAAGGGGGCAGAAACCACTAGGCACCGGGGATTTGTTTTTTGGCGCCAATGTCACGCAGGGGGAGCGACCCCGTAGGCAAGGGTCGCTCCCGGGGGGGTGGTGGGGGTTGGGGGGGCAAATTTATTTTAGGCCATTTCTGCCCCCCCGGGGGACAGATCGGCCTATTATTAGGCCGAACTGCCCCCGGGGGGGGGGGGGCAGAAACCTCTAGGCGCCAGGGGAATTTTTCTTTTTTTTCTTTTTTTTTTTCTTTGTTTTTTTTTTTTAGAGATGGGGAGCGACCCATCAGGCAAAAGTTGCTCCCCTGGGGGACAAATTGTATTTAGGCCATTTCTGCCCCCCTTGGGGGCAGATTGGCTGAGTTTAGGTCAACCTGCCCCCAAGGGGGCAGAAACCACTAGGCACCGGGGATTTGTTTTTTGGTGCCAATGTCACGCAGGGGGAGCGACCCCGTAGGCAAGGGTCGCTCCCGGCGGGGGAGGGTGGGGGTTGGGGGGGCAAATTTATTTTAGGGCATTTCTGCCCCCCCCCCCCTGGGGCCGGCTGAGCTACAGGCCAAACACCACAGGTAGGCACCTTGCAAAAAACACCTCTGTTTTCTGTGAAAAAATATGTTGTGTCCACGTTGTGTTTTGGGCCATTTCCTTTTGTGGGCGCTAGGCCTACCCACAGAAGTGATGTACCATTTTTATCGAGAGACTTAGGGGAACGCTGGGTGGAAGGAAATTTGTGGCTCCTCTCAGATTCCAGAACTTTCTGTCACCGAAATGAGAGGAAAAAGTGTTTTTTGGGCCAAATTTTGATGTTTGCAAAGGATTCTGGGTAACATAACCTGGTCAGAGCCCCGCAAGTCACCCCATCTTGGATTCCCCTGGGTTTCTAGTTTTCAAAAATGCACTGGTTTGCTAGGTTTCCTCAGGTGTCGGCTGAGCTACAGGCCAAAATCCACAGGTAGGCACTGCTTTTTATAAAAAAATGTGATGTGTCCACGTTGTGTTTTGGGCCCTTTCCTTTCGTGGGCGCTAGTCCTACCCACACAAGTGAGGTATCATTTTTATCGGGAGACTTGGGGGAACGCTGGGTAGAAGGAAATTTGTGGCTCCTCTCAGATTCCAGAACTTTCTGCCACAGAAATGTGAGTAACATGTGTATTTTTAGCCAAATTTTGAGGTTTGCAAAGGATTCTGGGTAACAGAACCTAGTCCGAGCCCCGCAAGTCACCCCTCCTTGGATTCCCCTAGGTCTCTAGTTTTCAGAAATGCACAGGTTTGGTAGGTTTCCCTAGGTGCCGGCTGAGCTAGAGGCCAAAATCTACAGGTAGGCACTTCGCAAAAAACACCTCTGTTTTTTTCCAAAATTTAGGATGTGTCCACGTTGCGCTTTGGGGTGTTTCCTGTCGCCGGCGCTAGGCCTACCCACGCAAGTGAGGTATCATTTTTATCGGGAGACTTGGGGGAACGCTGGGTGGAAGGAAATTTGTAGCTCCTCTCAGATTCCAGAACTTTCTGCCACAGAAATGTGAGGGACATGTGTTTTTTTAGCCAAATTTTGAGGTTTGCAAAGGATTCTGGGTAACAGAACCTGGTCCGAGCCACACAAGTCACCCCTCCTTGGATTCCCCTAGGTCTCTAGTTTTCAGAAATGTACAGTTTTGGTAGGTTTCCCTAGGTGGCGGCTGAGCTAGAGGCCAAAATCTCCAGGTAGTCACTTTGCTAAAAACAGCTCTGTTTTCTGTGATGTGTCCACGTTGTGTTTTGGGGCATATCCTGTCGCGGGCGCTAGGCCTACCCACACAAGTGAGGTATCATTTTTATCGGGAGACGTGGGGGAACGCTGGGTGGAAGGAAATTTGTGGCTCCTCTCAGATTCCAGAACTTTCTGCCACAGAAATGTGAGGAACATGTGTTTTTTTAGCCAAATTTTGAGGTTTGCAAAGGATTCTGGGTAACAGAACCTGGTCCGAGCCCCACAAGTCACCCCTCCTTGGATTCCCCTAGGTCTCTAGTTTTCAGAAATGCACAGGTTTGGTAGGTTTCCCTAGGTGGCGGCTGAGCTAGAGGCCAAAATCTACAGGTAGTCACTTTGCTAAAAACAGCTCTGTTTTCTGTGATATGTCCACGTTGTGTTTTGGGGCATATCCTGTCGCGGGCGCTAGGCCTACCCACACAAGTGAGGTATCATTTTTATCGGGAGACTTGGGGGAACGCTGGGTAGAAGGAAATTTGTGGCTCCTCTCAGATTCCAGAACTTTCTGCCACAGAAATGTGAGTAACATGTGTATTTTTAGCCAAATTTTGAGGTTTGCAAAGGATTCTGGGTAACAGAACCTGGTCCGAGCCCCGCAAGTCACCCCTCCTTGGATTCCCCTAGGTCTCTAGTTTTCAGAAATGCACAGGTTTGGTAGGTTTCCCTAGGTGCCGGCTGAGCTAGAGGCCAAAATCTACAGGTAGGCACTTTGCAAAAAACACCTCTGTTTTTTTCCAAAATTTAGGATGTGTCCACGTTGCGCTTTGGGGTGTTTCCTGTCGCCGGCGCTAGGCCTACCCACGCAAGTGAGGTATCATTTTTATCGGGAGACTTGGGGGAACGCTGGGTGGAAGGAAATTTGTAGCTCCTCTCAGATTCCAGAACTTTCTGCCACAGAAATGTGAGGGACATGTGTTTTTTTAGCCAAATTTTGAGGTTTGCAAAGGATTCTGGGTAACAGAACCTGGTCCGAGCCACACAAGTCACCCCTCCTTGGATTCCCCTAGGTCTCTAGTTTTTAGAAATGTACAGGTTTGGTAGGTTTCCCTAGGTGCCGGCTGAGCTAGAGGCCAAAATCTACAGGTAGTCACTTTGCTAAAAACAGCTCTGTTTTCTGTGATATGTCCACGTTGTGTTTTGGGGCATATCCTGTCGCGGGCGCTAGGCCTACCCACACAAGTGAGGTATCATTTTTATCGGGAGACGTGGGGGAACGCTGGGTGGAAGGAAATTTGTGGCTCCTCTCAGATTCCAGAACTTTCTGCCACAGAAATGTGAGGAACATGTGTTTTTTTAGCCAAATTTTGAGATTTGCAAAGGATTCTGGGTAACAGAACCTGGTCCGAGCCCCGCAAGTCACCCCTCCTTGGATTCCCCTAGGTCTCTAGTTTTCAGAAATGCAAAGGTTTGGTAGGTTTCCCTAGGTGGCGGCTGAGCTAGAGGCCAAAATCTACAGGTAGTCACTTTGCTAAAAACAGCTCTGTTTTCTGTGATATGTCCACGTTGTGTTTTGGGGCATATCCTGTCGCGGGCGCTAGGCCTACCCACACAAGTGAGGTATCATTTTTATCGGGAGACATGGGGGAACGCTGGGTGGAAGGAAATTTGTGGCTCCTCTCAGATTCCAGAACTTTCTGCCACAGAAATGTGAGGAACATGTGTTTTTTTAGCCAAATTTTGAGGTTTGCAAAGGATTCTGGGTAACAGAACCTGGTCCGAGCCCCGCAAGTCACCCCTCCTTGGATTCCCCTAGGTCTCTAGTTTTCAGAAATGCACAGGTTTGGTAGGTTTCCCTAGGTGGCGGCTGAGCTAGAGGCCAAAATCTACAGGTAGTCACTTTGCTAAAAACAGCTCTGTTTTCTGTGATATGTCCACGTTGTGTTTTGGGGCATATCCTGTCGCGGGCGCTAGGCCTACCCACACAAGTGAGGTATCATTTTTATCGGGAGACGTGGGGGAACGCTGGGTGGAAGGAAATTTGTGGCTCCTCTCAGATTCCAGAACTTTCTGCCACAGAAATGTGAGGAACATGTGTTTTTTTAGCGAAATTTTGAGGTTTGCAAAGGATTCTGGGTAACAGAACCTGGTCTGAGCCCCGCAAGTCACCCCTCCTTGGATTCCCCTAGGTCTCTAGTTTTCAGAAATGCACAGGTTTGGTAGGTTTCCCTAGGTGGCGGCTGAGCTAGAGGCCAAAATCTACAGGTAGTCACTTTGCTAAAAACAGCTCTGTTTTCTGTGATATGTCCACGTTGTGTTTTGGGGCATATCCTGTCGCGGGCGCTAGGCCTACCCACACAAGTGAGGTATCATTTTTATCGGGAGACGTGGGGGAACGCTGGGTGGAAGGAAATTTGTGGGTCCTCTCAGATTCCAGAACTTTCTGCCACAGAAATGTGAGGAACATGTGTTTTTTTAGCCAAATTTTGAGATTTGCAAAGGATTCTGGGTAACAGAACCTGGTCCGAGCCCCGCAAGTCACCCCTCCTTGGATTCCCCTAGGTCTCTAGTTTTCAGAAATGCACAGGTTTGGTAGGTTTCCCTAGGTGGCGGCTGAGCTAGAGGCCAAAATCTACAGGTAGTCACTTTGCTAAAAACAGCTCTGTTTTCTGTGATATGTCCACGTTGTGTTTTGGGGCATATCCTGTCGCGGGCGCTAGGCCTTCCCACACAAGTGAGGTATCATTTTTATCGGGAGACATGGGGGAACGCTGGGTGGAAGGAAATTTGTGGCTCCTCCCAGATTCCAGAACTTTCTGCCACAGAAATGTGAGGAACATGTGTTTTTTTAGCCAAATTTTGAGGTTTGCAAAGGATTCTGGGTAACAGAACCTGGTCCGAGCCCCGCAAGTCACCCCTCCTTGGATTCCCCTAGGTCTCTAGTTTTCAGAAATGCACAGGTTTGGTAGGTTTCCCTAGGTGGCGGCTGAGCTAGAGGCCAAAATCTACAGGTAGTCACTTTGCTAAAAACAGCTCTGTTTTCTGTGATATGTCCACGTTGTGTTTTGGGGCATATCCTGTCGCGGGCGCTAGGCCTACCCACACAAGTGAGGTATCATTTTTATCGGGAGACGTGGGGGAACGCTGGGTGGAAGGAAATTAGTGGCTCCTCTCAGATTCCAGAACTTTCTGCCACAGAAATGTGAGGAACATGTGTTTTTTTAGCCAAATTTTGAGGTTTGCAAAGGATTCTGTGTAACAGAACCTGGTCCGAGCCCCGCAAGTCACCCCTCCTTGGATTCCCCTAGGTCTCTAGTTTTCAGAAATGCACAGGTTTGGTAGGTTTCCCTAGGTGGCGGCTGAGCTAGAGGCCAAAATCTACAGGTAGTCACTTTGCTAAAAACAGCTCTGTTTTCTGTGATATGTCCACGTTGTGTTTTGGGGTATATCCTGTCGCGGGCGCTAGGCCTACCCACACAAGTGAGGTATCATTTTTATCGGGAGACGTGGGGGAACGCTGGGTGGAAGGAAATTTGTGGCTCCTCTCAGATTCCAGAACTTTCTGCCACAGAAATGTGAGGAACATGTGTTTTTTTAGCCAAATTTTGAGGTTTGCAAAGGATTCTGGGTAACAGAACCTGGTCCGAGCCACACAAGTCACCCCTCCTTGGATTCCCCTCGGTCTCTAGTTTTCAGAAATGCACAGGTTTGGTAGGTTTCCCTAGGTGGCGGCTGAGCTAGAGGCCAAAATCTACAGGTAGTCACTTTGCTAAAAACAGCTCTGTTTTCTGTGATGTGTCCACGTTGTGTTTTGGGGCATATCCTGTCGCGGGTGCTAGGCCTACCCACACAAGTGAGGTATCATTTTTATCGGGAGACGTGGGGGAACGCTGGGTGGAAGGAAATTTGTGGCTCCTCTCAGATTCCATAACTTTCTGCCACAGAAATATGAGGAACATGTGTTTTTTTAGCCAAATTTTGAGGTTTGCAAAGGATTCTGGGTAACAGAACCTGGTCCGAGCCACACAAGTCACCCCTCCTTGGATTCCCCTAGGTCTCTAGTTTTCAGAAATGCACAGGTTTGGTAGGTTTCCCTAGGTGGCGGCTGAGCTAGAGGCCAAAATCTACAGGTAGTCACTTTGCTAAAAACAGCTCTGTTTTCTGTGATGTGTCCATGTTGTGTTTTGGGGCATATCTTGTCGCGGGTGCTAGGCCTACCCACACAAGTGAGGTACCATTTTTATCGGGAGACTTGGGGGAACATAGATTAGCAAAACAAGTACTATTGCCCCTTGTCTTTCTCTACATTTTTTCATTCCAAATATAGGAGTGTGTGTAAAAAAGACATCTATTTGAGAAATTCCCTGTAATTCACGTGCTACTATGGTCACCCCGGAATTCAGAGATGTGCAAATAACCACTGCTCCTCAACACCTTATCTTGTGCCCTTTTTGGAAATGCAAATGTTTTCTTGATAGCAATTTTTTACTCCTTATATTTCAGCAAATGAATTGCTGTATACCCGGTATAGAACGAAAACGCACTGCAGGGTGCAGCTCATTTATTGGCTCTGAGTTCCTCGGGTTCTTGATGAACCTACAAGCCCTATATATCCCCGCAACCAGAGGAGTCCAGCAGACGTAACGGTATATTGCTTTCGATAATCTGACATTGCAGGGAAAAGTTACAGAGTAAAACGTAGAGAAAAATTGATGGTTTTTTCACCTCAATTTCAATATTTTTCTTTTTCAGCTGTTATTTTCTGTAGGAAACCCTTGTAGGATCTACACAAATGACCCCTTGCTGAATTCAGAATTTTGTCTACTTTTCAGAAATGTTTAGGTTTCTGGGATCCAGCATTGGTTTCATGACCATTCCTGTCACTGACTGGAAGGAGGCTGAAAGCACAAAAAATTGCACAAATGGGGTATGCCCCAGTAAAATGCCAAAATTGTGTTGAAAAATTGGGTTTTCTGATTCAAGTCTGCCTGTTCCTGAAAGCTGGGAAGCTGCTGAGTTTAGCACCGCAAACCCTTTGTTGATGCCATTTTCAGGGGAAAAACCACAAGCCTTCTTCTGCAGCCACTTTTTCCAATTTTTTTGAAAAAAACGAATTTTTCACTGTATTTTGGCCAATTTCTTGGCCTCCTTCAAGGGAACCCACAAAGTCTGGATACCTCTAGAATCCCTAGGATGTTGGAAAAAAAGGACGCAAATTTGGCTTGGTTGGCTTATGTGGACAAAAAGTTATGAGGGCCTAAGCGCGAACTGCCCCAAATAGGCAAAAAAAGGCCCGGCACAGGAGGGGGAAAAGGCCTGGCAGCGAAGGGGTTAATGGTGACACATATTCATAAAAGGCAGATAAAATAGCAGTCATAACAATACAAGTCTTCAGATAGATTGTATCAATATGTTCCAAAAGCATTTAAAATCATTGTTGCTCAAGGCATATAACAGCCTTACGGAACATATCCTTTATTGGGGTTGTTACATTGATGATATTTTTGTTATCTGGACTGGTGACTTGACTCTTCTTGAAGATCTGGTCACACATCTCAATCACAACGACTATAATCTTAAATGCACACATCATGTCAATCCAAATTCAATAGAATTCCTAGATGTTACACTATATGTGGAGGACAATATGATTGCTTCCAGATTATATAGAAAACCCATGGCATGCAAGGCTATTTTGAATACCCAAAGTGCCCATTCCAAGTCACAGATACAAGGCATCCCTCTGGGAGAGATGACTAGAGATTTTGAATGAAATTACTCCTTTACTCTTTCATTCCATATGAGACTATTAATGGGTAGTGTGGGGTAAGAATAACCCATGTGAGAAATACTTAAATGATATCTAATACTTCTTAATGTTCTCATCCCTCTTCATGCATTTCTTTCTTTTTTACGTGAACCTTTTATTTGTTTGTATATCTACATTCTTGAGAAAGTCACCATAGGTGACAAGAAACGTGTTGGCTGTTTCTTGGAACTAGATATATTCAGAAGAATACTTATAGCCAGACTTGGCTTTCAATAAATCTTCAAAGCAAATCTTAGAACTTTGGTCTACGGAACTTTCTTTGACTAAGACTGTCATTTGTACTATTGCATTTATTGTTGACTGTGCTGTGGTATTTTTCTGTACTGTCTGGTGTCCTGTTTGTTTTGTCCTTGGCCCAGCAAGGCCTTGATGTGGGCCTTATTAATGGTTACTAGTTGCCCTTTTTATGTTAACTGGATCACCCATCCTTGTTTAAATTACCAGTTGTGATACAGTTTATTAAAGGCTTAACACACATGATCCATCCCAAATTCTTTGATACCACTGTGAGTCCTTAACTTGGGCTTGAAGTGTTTCTCATGTTTACACCCGTTGATGTGATGCACAGCTGCTTGTTGCATCTTCTGACCTTGAAGAAGATTTTCTTCATTGCGATCACCACGGCTTGTCACATGAGTGAACTTCAAGCACTGGTGGGCCATGCTGCTTACAGCCCCACCTTCCTAAACAAAGTTGTGCTGAGCACTCGAATGGCATTCTTGATTAACATCATGACTCCTTTAAACATCATGCAGTCCATCACTGTGCTAGTGTTCTTTGACTCTCACCCATTGAAAGAGGATAAGGGGCTCCACTGTTTGGACCCCAAAAGAGCTTTAAGCTTTTATAGCTGTCACACTAAGGACTATTTGGTGTATAGTGAGCTTTTTGTGGGGTTTCCAGGGGTGAAGAAAAAGAGAACACTGTCAAGATGGATAGTCCTTTGCAGTACAATCTGCTACCCAATGTTCAAAAAGCAGCCTCCGGAAGCACTGAGCGCTAACTCCCCCATGGCTAAGGCTGGTACCACTGCATTGGTACTCGGAGTGCCTGGCCTTTACATCTCACACACAGTATGGCAGCTAGTGACTTGGCTCACCTTTGCCCACAGGGTATTCCCGTAACCATGGACAAATAATCCAAAGATTATGAACAGAAAAGATTCACCTACTTTTTTTGTGGCATGCTTCATCATCGGCCAGTCTGTCTCACCATGTTAGGATAGTGGCAACATGGTGACCTCAATCTGAGGGAGCTAGGAATAAAATTAATCTGGTTATTTAAGGGGTCCACATATCATTTTAAAACTAGCTCTGTGTAAACCCAGGAGACTCTCTATATTCAGAGGGCTCGCAAGGCATGGTTAAAAAAATGATAAGCGTGGGTCTTTGACAGTCAATGTCTCAACACACCCATCATGTTAAATGACTGCCAACATGTTTCTGCCATCAGTAGGATCCCTCCCAAAAAAACAAAAACAAAAATGGTGGAGGGTTCAAGGCCTTTGCCAGGGCATGGAACAGTGCCCTACAGTCTGTGGTACGTGTGTAGTCATGCACAAAGCTAAGAGTAGGTCTTAACTCTGAGTGTCAAATCAAGATCTCATACCTGGAAGAAGGACAAGAATTACATCCTTAGTCTAATCTGGGTACTTTATCCACAGCAGATTACAGGATAAATTGAAGAGAGTCACTTTCAACAGACAGTCAATCGATCTGTCCAAACTCTAGCACATCACACGTGATGCACTTCTGTCTTAAGTATTTTATGTGTCAATATGTGAGCATGCACCACTGGTGCTACTTCTTACCCTTTCATCTCCAGGGTCCACACACAAGAGTCACAGTGGTGGGGGACCACTCCTGTAGTCACACACTAAAAAATATATTGTCCTCATTATTGAAAGAAAACTTACGTTCAAATATTATATGTATCTCATTTGAGATAGGGAAATTATGAGGTGAAACAATGCTGAGCTCTACCATTCCAGGTTATCAAAATATAGCTAAAAACCCATTTTAGTGTGACACATTGAACATAATCCATGCAATACAAATGATGTCACTGTTATAATAGTTCTAGTCATATTCATGTAGCATTGTAGATATCCAGAAATAAATGCCCATGAATCTGGATCATAACAATAGTGAAAACACGTACATTCTCAACTGTGGTAGAGGCAATGAATTATCTATGTCCCCAACAGCTTTTTGCTTGGGTATAGGCTTCCCAACTCAGCAGCTGAGAGAACGCATCTTTCCCAAACTGGGAATCTCATGACCATTCATACATGTAAGTGCACCCTTCACTAATATTTAAGACTTGTTACGCCTGCGAAAATGCATGTAAAAGCATTACTGTGTGGCGTTACGACTTGGGCAGGAAAATTCAGATCATATGCCTCATTATGGCTACAGGAAAACAATGCGCACCTAGTACTATGTGCCATTATGATGCGGGCCAGGGTAAATCTGGTCTTTATGTCGCAGGCCATTCGCCCATTAGCACAAATAGTAGGTAAATAGTAGTTCAAGGTCTGCGTCCCCTGGACCCGTGGAGCTCAATTCGCGATCTCATCTCTTGATATTTAATTGCTGCCCTCTACAAATTCATGTTACGACCTTTGTGTGTACCTTTCATACTTATCCACTACTTGCTCGACTGCGGGTATTGCATGTGTGCACATTGCTATATGGCACTTCTGATGTGTTCTAGGGGAACAGTTCCTATGTCTCGTGACATGCCTCAGATCAGATACTGTCCTGGTTGTTGTACTTTGGGTTAATGCCATTTATGGGCTACGTGCAGCTCTTGGGCTCCTGCCACTTATGAGCTACGCGCAGGTCTCTCGCTGCTCTAGAGTATGTGCATGCAGGGTTATATGTGCTTCACTCAAGAGCAGCTCAGGACATGGTTAGTCTCTTTTAGAATTGTATGGGTTTAAAAGTTTTGCATGGGCTATTTGAGTTGTTGTGTACGAGCTATTTAACTATAAATTATGTTGTCTTTTGAAATGTGTAGTTTACCTAAATGTAGCCTGCGCATCGGTTTAATCTCTGACTGACCAAGGGTAAAGCTAGGGGCTCCATTACTTTGGAATGTAAAATAAAGTTTGTTCAATTTACCTGGATTTCCGCTGTGTTTATATGTTGAGCGAAACGACCTGCAACATTTGGCAATTAGAATGTGATCTTTTTTTGGCACTTCTGGAGCTCACAGCAGGAGTTTAGCAACGTTGAAATGTGCCGCTGCGGATTACGCGTGATGTATTGACAGTCGGTTAGTGCAGTGGCAGAGCTGTGCAGGGGGCAAGTTGGCGACGTATTACCTGGATTCTCTTCCCGCGCTTTGATTACAGGAACATACTTGGCATTTTTGCCAGATTTAGGCTAATTCTGCTACCACGCTCACGCGCGCGCTCAGGCTTGCGTGCGTTGCTTTAACCTGTTGCTATTTCCTGTTGTTGCATGTGTCGCACAGCTTTGTGGGACGCTGTGGCTTATTATGCAAACATATTCAACAATGCTATTATGTCTGACTCTGTTTAACGGTGCTTGCTCTATGGTGACAGGCACACCTGTGGCATAATTTTGATGGTGTAGTTTGCTGCCTGCACATCGGTGATGGGCACACCTTCCAATCTGTGCTGTGTTTGAAGGTACTTTCATTTACTTTGTTCATTTGCGCCTCTGTTTTACTGTTTGATCTTCATATATTTAGGAAGTCTACAATTTATAATGAACTATTTTTATGGCATCAATGGTTGCAACGAATTTGGGCTCTATTACACCATTTTTACAGCACCCAGGTTAAACTCCCGTTCAATAGACTTTATGGTTGAGTACATCTGAGAATTACCTAGTGGGCGTGAGGGCGGATCAATTTGAGCCCAGGCGCAAAGCAGCTATTCTCTTCAGCCATCTTGGCCAGGAGGGCCAGCAAGTGTTTCAGATTCTTCTCAAAGCAGTTCCACCAACAGCTCAAGGAGGTGATTGGAATGAGTTTGCAGAAGCTGTTGCTTGCCTTAAGTGCACATTTTCAGAAGAACCAAGCGTTGTACTTGAAAGATTTATTTCTTTAAAAAAAAAACAATCTGCTGATGAGTCTGTGGAAGTCTACCATTGTGTTTTTTAGGAAAATGCATGAAAAACTATTGAGCTGCAGGGACCCTAGGTTAAGTGAAGTACTAGCCCTAGCTAAAAGCTTTAACGCACATTTGTTTCCACACAGACTATGGCTCAAGAGGGTGCTAATAATTCTGTGTATGTGGATGCTACTGATGGATCTGAACATGTAGATTTTGTTCATGTTAAGAAGGAAAAAAACTAATCAATTCTGATACAGGTGTGATTCCAATTGACATCTAGGCAACTTTCCACGTTGCCCTGCTGTGGGTAATCGTTGTACTAAATGTAAGAAGTCAGGACACTTTCATAGTGTTTGTAATATGGCTAAAAAGCCCATGAAAGTACATAGTATTGAAGTAATGGACAAAGGGGATTCTTTAGATTTATCTCATTTGGTTCTCAGTTTGGATTCCAATACTGGTGTCGGAGTAGAATCAGAGATCCTGTATGTAAAATGTTTTAGTGAAAATCTTGCTATTGATATGATGTGGGACTCTGGTTCTCCAATCACTAATATTTTAAACTCCCTGTTTAAATCTTATTGGGGTGGCACAGTAGTATTGAAAGGGCCTGATGTTCATCACAAGACTTATAGGAATGAGGGCATTGACATGCTTGGCTATTTTGAGCAGGATGTCACATGTTTGGGCAGGAGGGTCTTCACCAAGATATATTTTGCCAATATAGGAAGGCACATTATGGGGTGGCAGGATTTGGCTAAACTGGGAATCATTCTGGTACTTGGTGTGGACCCACCCGTTACGTTGTCTAATGAACCCATCTCACTGGTGCAAGTTCAGGATCATTTATCTGTTGAGGGCATGTGCAAAGCGTACTCTGAGATTTCCTACAATAATATTGAATGTATGAAGAACTATCTTCATTTTATCAATCTTAAAAGAAATGCAGTGCAAGCCCCTCATAAAGTGCGTCCAGTACCATTGAGTGTGAGAGCAGAATTGAAGAAATTACTTGATCAGATGGTCAAAAGGATGGCTTCATTAAAGATGCCAGGACATCAGAATGAGTGAGCCCCATTGTTATTGTCCACAAAAAGGATGGCGACCTTAGATCTGTGCTGACCTTCATAGTCTTTACAAAAACATTATTGTTGAGTGTCACCCTCTTCCTAAGGTGCAAGAACTATTAGCTAACATTAGGGATGTTCATTTTTTCCCCCCTACTTGACTTCAAGTCCAAGTATCACCAGATTTCATTGGATGAAGCTTCTCAGGAGCTTACAACCTTTGCCACGCCATTTAGGGTGTTTATGTTTACTAGACTACCCTTTTGGTTGGCTTCTGCAGCAAGCGTCTTTCGGAGGTTGATGGACACTGTGTTGGAGGACATTGTAGGTGTTCAAGCTTTCCAGGATGATGTTCTCATATTTGTTAAGACGTTGGCTGAGCACAACAGAACTTTATCTGATGTATTTAAAAAGTTTGGTATTCCTCTTCGTGCTGACAGATGTAAATTAGATACTCAAAATTTTGACTACTTAGGGCTTTCTATTAGTCCAAAAGATATTTCACCAAACATTTTGCTGATCAAGGCAATTCAGGAAGCACAGCCTCCCGGAAACAAAGACACACTCAAATCATTTCTTGGATTGACTAAGTATTATTCACGGTTGGTAAAAGGGTATGCATATGTTGTACAACAATTAAAGAATGTATTAAAGAAAGAACAACATTTATTTGGACGGATGAGGTTTATGAAGCCTTTCAAACTGGAAAGAAGCTTATTATTTATGCTCCTGCTCTGCTTTTTCCCCATTTCTGGCTGGCAGGAAGTGTGTTGTTACAGTAGATGCCAGTCAGATTTTGTTTCAATATGATCAAAGGAGAGGATGCACTATTGCCTTTGCCTCACGTTCACTCAGCTCTGCTGAGTCAAATTATATATAGTACTATAGGATGTTCATGGGCAGTGGAAAGATTTGCAAACTTTATTTGGGGTGCACAATTTGACATGTTGACTGGCTACAAACCATTGTTACATTTGCTTAATGGCAATGACGTAGGAAAGGCCTCTGTGCATCTGGTCAGGTTACTTTCAAAGTTACAAGAAGTTCATTTTTGTCTAAAATACATTCCCGGTGGGCTGAACTTTAGAGCAAATTGTCTTTCCAGATTACCTGTTATGGATGACTCTTTCACAGACTCAAGTGCGCAGGAGTGAGCGGTAGTGCTGGTTGAGGACATAGTACGTGGTGCTGGTAGAGTAACACACCATGAGTGGATTGAGGCTGCAGCTAAGGAACCGGTATTGACAATGGTTTATTCATTCATAGAGAATGGCTGGCCCAGAGAAAGAAATGTGGAAGCCGTGTTGAGGTCGTTGGTACAAGTCTTGAAGGAGTTGTCATTGGGAAATGGTGTATTGTTATGTGCGGAAATGTGTGTGCCACTGGCATCTTTGAGGGAATGCTGATTAAGAAGCACACAAAGGGCAGTTAGTACTGAGCAGTACTTGTAAAGCCCTTAATTCTATTAGTGGCCGGCCATGGAATCTCAAGTCTCTAAAAACATTGCTGATTGTACCACTCATTTGGCGTCTGATAAGCACTGGAGCGTACATGAGTCACCACTTCACCCTTTGCTGTTCCCTGAAGAAGCTTGGCATAAGGTAGCCTTAGACTTTGCAGGCCCGTTCGAGTTACTTCCATCTTCACAGAGACATACAATGGTATTAGTAGATGACTTTTCCAAATGGGTTTATGTGGATTTTACTACTAACCCCAACACTGATTTGATCATTCTTTTTTTGAAGCACATCTTTTCAAACGAAGGAGCACCTAAAGAGCTGGTGACTGACAATGGCACTCATTTTGTGTCACACAAAATGAGGTCATTTGTAGCAGAATATCAGATAGCCCACATTAAAGTGGCACTCTCTTCACCATCATCTAATAATCTTGTAGAACATATGAATAGGTTTCTCAAAGAGGGAGGGCAGATGGCATTGGTTATAGGTTGTGCAGTGAAATCATTTTTGAAAAAAAAAGATTTGGTTGTATTTGGTTTCACCTCACAGTACTACTGATGTATGTTCTTTTATTTTGATTTCCCAGGTGCGCTTTGTGCCCTGGCTGGGTCAGAGGTTTAAGTAAAGGCAACATTGATGATGTGGGCATGGTTGTGCCAGGGTTGTTGTCAAGCAAAGTCATACCAAGGAATTGTTTGACAAGTAAAATAGGGTGAAGTCACTTGATTTGGTGAGTGGATATTGGGTTTTGGTGAGAGTGCCTACTAGAGTTAGGAAGGGTGAGTCTGAGTATTCTTCACCAGTAGAGAAAGTTTCCAAGAACTCTGTTTTATTGCAGAACAAGGGCTTGTGCAGTAAAAGAGATGTGATTAGAATCGCTGAAGAGCAGACAAAGAAAATTCAAACTGTGAAAGGTGGGAATTTGGGACATAATTTTTATGGGGGATCAGCAAGAAATGGCACTTTATCAGTCTGAAATTGTTACTTATGGTCCCAGTGAAAAAGTATGTAGGATATCAATTGTTGAAGTCCCTAAATCAGGAAATACTGACTGCCCTGTGCCCTGTGCAACAATTGCAACATTCAGGTCAAACTCCATCTCAGCATGCAAGACGTCCCAGGAACATAGGCATGCCTGCTAAATACAAGGATTATTTTGTTTCTTAAACTTTGTGCACATGTTTTTTTTTTGCTTGTCTAAGGGGAAAGGTGTTGTACCTTTTGGCTCATGCCGTTTATGGGCTATGCGCAGCTCTTGGGCTTCTGCCATTTGTGGGCTACACGCAGCTCTTGCAAAGGTCTCATGCCCCTCTTGAGTGTGTGCACACGGTTTATGTGCTGCACACGACAGTGGCTCAGGGCATTTTGTATTCTCTTTTTGAATTGTATGATTTTAAATATGTTTTTCACATGCTTTTTGAGTTGTTCACATGCTATTTAAATACAAGTTATGTTGTCTTTTGAAATGTGGAGTTTACCTAATGTAGCCTGTGAACCGGTTTAGTCTGTTTCCCTCTGACTGACTGAGTTCCAGGTTGCTAAAGCTGTTGGCTCCATTACCTTGGAATGTAAAATAAAGTTTGTTCAACTTACCTGGATTTCTGCTGTGTTTATATGCTGAGCAAAACGACCTGCAAACGAATTGGATCACCTAGTTGCCGGAATCCGAACAATTGTCATCTAACTGGCCCCCTCAACAAGAACGTCCATTCACCCGCAAACCTGCCTGGCTCCTTACTTGGTCTAGATGGAGGACCTGCCTCTAGATCTTATTGTCTCCAGTGTAGAGCTCCTCTCTGTGGATGGTTAGAATGTTCTGCTGCCATCTTATTTAGTCATGCCAAGCGGGCTCAAAGCAACGTGCATGGGCCATCTGGAGGGTGTTGCTCATTCCTTGCCGAAACCATGTGATGTGACAAAAGCACAGATTCTCTGCAGCTACTCGCACATAAAGAGTGTAACTTTGTGTTGGGCCAAGTTTAGCATCTACCCACATTTTTGTTTACGTATTAACTTGTTTTTTGGGGCAATTTTGATACGTTTATTAGGAGAAATTAACAATATAGTATGTTTTCTTTCATATCCCTGTGGTGTGGGCCTTCAGCACTATTCCTTCACCACCCACAACCACATTCGAAAACCAAGCATTTGCAATACAATAGGTCTCACATTTTCTTGAGTTAGAGCTATTGGAATTGTAAATTCATAACTGGATTTTTCTTGGCACATAAATTGCTCAACCCCACCTTATCATTTAGTCTTTTCCTGCCATATAATTCCATTGTCCCCGCATATAACTAAAGCACTTCCATTTACCTTCTTATTCTATCTGCAGCAGAAAATGAAAATGATGCCATTTAGCTTCCTGATTTAAATCTGCCAACAGAATACCGCTTTCACCACCTCCCCCCCCCCAAATCAGAGTTGCTGGCTGGCTGGCTGGCTGGCTGGCTGGCTGGCTCACACAATTCCCCCCAAAAAGACACAAGACAGCCACAGAGGAGAAATACACTAGAAGGATCATCCAAACACCCTTGTCTTGTAGAATCTCCAGGGTTTATTAACCAGTTTTTTTTGTGTTGTTAGAAAAGGGACTATATGAAGTCACAGACGTCAGTTTGTTGCATGGTTCCCGAACTCTAGTCTGCAGCAGTTGGTTCTGGTTGCTATTCCGTGCTCTCGTTTCAGCTCTTGAGATGATCCTTGATGGGTACTCTTGTTCTCTAATTTTCTCTCTGAGAGCTCTGGCATGTTTATGTAATCTTTCTTCTCCTTGCAGTTGCGTATTAGTCGTAGGAATTATCTGAAAGGATTGTTCTCTTTAATGCCCCTTGGGTGGAAACTACTGAACTGTAGTAAGTTATTTCTATCAGTAGGTGTTTTTGTAGATTTCCATTTTCAAGCCTCCTACTACTGGAAAAATCCTAAGGTCCAAATGTTCAACTCGTATTTGCTCATCATACATGTAAATCTAATGAAAGGATCCTCATTATTCAGCTATGCAGTGAATTCACTTGCTTCCTCTTCTGTACCAAGCCATATAATGACACTGAATATATAATGTTTCCTTATTATGACCTTCTCTGAATATTGATTATTGTGGCATAGTATGTTGTTGCTCTCAAGGCTACGGACATACAGTCATGCCAAACCATGCCAAACTGGGAGCAAATGCTTCATATGGAAGTCCCATGGGTCTGGAGAAAGAACTCCCCTTCATAATCACAATAGTTTCTAGGTAGGGATAGGTGGGCATAGTCCATGATGAAATGTCTTGGTGTCATGAATTCCCATTCAACTTCTGTCCATACTGAGTCCACCACCTTCATTGTTTTCTGTTGTGGAATATTAATATGTAGTGCTTCCACATCCATTCCAGTCAGAAGTTCCCTTTCAGAGTTGAAGCTCCCCTCCATGTATAGATCTTAAAAACCAATCACAAAACTTTGAAAGAGGTTCAAGTACTGTTCCAATTCCTGAAACAAGTGGTCATCGGGGTGTGGAGGAAAGTAGGGAGATAGACCCCCTTGTGTACCTTAGGGAGGATATAAAAATATAGGAGCTTGGGCTTTGGAGGTACACAAAAATCAGCCTCCTTTTTGTAATCCAGTCATTCTCCAAGCCTTTGCCCGCTAAACATTTCACCTCCTACAGTATGTCATTTGTAGGATTGTTTCTTAGGGCCAGATGTATCAAAGGTTTTTACCCATTCTGTGTCTATGGGAAAATGTGTTCATACATATGGCCCTTAGTCTCTTGTATTTTTTTCCACATTCAACAGTTTATACACTCATTCCTTTACACATCAACTGGGAGGATGACAATAGCACCCCCCTTTATCTGCTGGTTTTAGGACAGTGTCCTGTGTTTCACTTAACCCAACAATTGTCTTTTCTTCCAACCTTGTAATGTTAGGGAACTGGTGGTGCTGTAGGGTGTGTAGTTTCTCTGTTGCATCCCCTAATGCTTCCTCAAAAAGTCAGCACTCCCGGCGGCATCAAGTGGGTGGGGTGAAGGTCGATTTTCTCTTTACCTGTGTTCTCATCAATATTATCCCTACTTGCTTGATCCTTGAAAGAAATCTTTTAAACAAATAATTCTAAAGAATCCTGCAATCTCTGCTCTTAACCTAAACAAGTCACCTTTTGGTGTTGATACATCACAGGACCCTTGTTGAAAACATTGATCTGAGAGTTGGTCAGTGTCTTTTCACTCAAGTTCATATCTACTTTTTTGTGGTGTTTATTCTTTGCAGGTGCTTTTGCCTTGATCTATGTCCCTCCATGTGGCCCTCTGTTCTTTTTTTCTTTCCTCTTCCCCATCCTCAGCCTCTCCCTAAAAAAGCTGGGTGTGCCGGGGTGCCAGGAGACAAAAGGTTGGGTTATTGTTTGTGGGGATCTATAAAAATTGGGCCAGCCCCTTTAGGGGTCTTGAAATCTATCAGGGCCATATGGTCCTTGTGGTGGTAATCCCCTACCCTGACCCTGTCTGCCTTTTGGTCTATATGGTCTCTCCTCAGAAATCCCTGAATCGGAGGACCCACTACTCCTTGATGTTTCTGAGGGTTGTGTCTTTCCATTCAGAATCTTCTTAGGTAGAGGTAGTTTTATTATAATATCTCAACCCCTTGATTGACCCGAACTACTTTATTTTGAGCTCCTTTGTAGAAAGGTTGAGATAACCATGTTAGCACTGTCCTACCATGGTGGGGCGGACATGCTGATGATGAAGCATGCCCAAAAAAGTGGGTGACAGTACTTTAAATGGCCCACTCAGCAGGGTTACACTCCAAATATTTTAGCTTTTCCCCTCCACTTTTTGCTGAATTCTTTTTGTTGGCCTTAGGACTCTGTGCATTTATCCACTGCTAACCAGTGCTAAGGTGCTTGTGCACTTTCCCTAAAACTTGGTTTGAATGGCATATACCCAATTGATATATTTAATTTACTTATCTGACCACTTAATCCTGTTAATGTTAACTATGTGGATTGAGCCTAGGGTGTTGTTTGATTTATCATACCTCAATGGGAAGATCCCCAAAGTTATTGAATATGAGAAACGGACACTGTCCAGCAGTAGATCTGTTCCAAAGTAGGTGACCCCTGGATTAAAGGACAGTGCCAATAATGTATGATCTAGTGTTGATTGACTGAAAGGGGAGTTATATGTACTGGAAGGTGGAGCAGTCTGCCATTTAATGTTCTCAAGCCCAGTTGCTCCAGCTCCTCTACAAAGGCAGCAGCACTTTTGTCTCACCTAATCATGTTTGGTGCCTGAGCAGGAATATTCAGAATATCATTTTGTGTGTGAGTATCTTCATCGAGAAACACAGTGTAAATGAAGTTCATATGAAGTCCCCGGATAGAAGTATTTCAGGTTGTGTATACCTTTTTAGTGAGGCTAAGATTGTTGACAGCATACTTTTTGTTGTTTCTTCTGCTATTTTTTGCTTTGAGATGGACATAGGTATTTATGAAAATAAGAGGAGTATTAGACCTGGAAATCCATTTTGTTACTTTTAGGCTCAGTATGCCTTGATGGTTGATAGGTATAACTTCATATGAACCATTTTTAGAAGTAGAGATATAGCTTGGTAGGACCCCACTCCCCCATTGGACACCTAAAAACTGATGCCTTAATGGCTTTTTACTCAAATACTAGGTACCCAGGTATTGTAATAGGCTGTAAAGCCTATATTTCTTAAAGCATTATTTTTGGAATGTATTCCAATAGTATATAACATCTGGTCCGCTGCTTTTAGGCCTAATCCCCATCTTCCAGGAACATATTTTTAAAGATTGATAGTTATTTACAGTAACATTTTGCATTTAAAATTCATTGATTGATTATTCATAGTTATATTGCTGGCAACCATGGCCACTCGTTCTGATTCTTAATCCCTACCAATTCTATTAGATCCATATTGAAGT
The DNA here is from genome assembly GCF_031143425.1 of Pleurodeles waltl. NCBI lineage: Eukaryota > Metazoa > Chordata > Amphibia > Caudata > Salamandridae > Pleurodeles > Pleurodeles waltl. Next base: position 309,196,124 of record NC_090449.1, on the reverse strand, counting down.
TCCAAGCTGTCATGCTATATCGCTTGGATTCTCTTAACATCAAGACAGCTCCACTTGCTAAGTCTATTCATGTACTGATATTCACCTTCTTTGCTTCTGAGAGAAAATTGTGTTTTTACTTAGGGGCTGTGGGGTGTGCCTCCGAGTTTCTTGGAACTAATATGAATGGATGCTCCGGGTTGCCATTATTCTTGATTTTAACCCCCCAGTTTTCAAAGAGAGAATTTTCCCTCATTACTTTATTTGCCATTCTGCTGTTTGACCAGGTAGCAACGGTGTCTTTATTTTTTTTGGGCAGCTTGAGGAGGGAGTAAAGAAATGGAAATTATTTCTGAGTATACCAGTGTTAATGATGCAATTCCTTTTAATAATCGTAGTATATTCCCTCAGTTGAATATGTCAAAAGTGCCACGTGATCTATCCCGTGGGATAAATAGTTACTTATCCCCTGTCCCTTCTTCACCATGTCGGACTCTTCTTTGCCATGATTGAGACTTTCAGGGAGGATTGAGAGGGGGAGCTCCCATCGGTAACCACCACTCCCATTAACGACTCTGGTGACGGCGGATTAATGCATGGATTAGAAAACCCTCACCTGTACAGAATCATTAGTTTGCGAAAAGGGTACTAATCACCACCACGTCCTTGAGTTTAAACGTTACTGCGGGGACATCTTGGAACAGGGATATTGCATCACCCTTGTTACTGCATCCTACCTTATATTTGTTTTGATAATTTATTTATAAGGGAACACGTAAAGGTAAATAACCATCTACCCTCATGAGGTCAAATGAACCATTGGACTCAGGTGTGAGTGTTTGGCTCTGAACAAAACGAAGTCAACAATACACAAAACCAAACAATACCCTCATTAATCAACATTTGAGTCAGTAATTTATACGCACCGTGACCTATATGGCCATGAATCACCACACCAGTTTAGTAAAGTTAAAATATTTATTGCCCTTTAGATTCACAATTCTAAGATCACGTAAATCAAGCACAAAATAAAATCATAAAGATAGTTGAATTACACAGCTTGGCCAAACCTTCTAAAGAATCTTAGATTTGACAAAATATGAATTATTAGGCACTCAAGAATCGCAGTATGGAATAACAGTATCAGATGCACAGTTGATATTGAATGCATTGAATTAACACAAATGTATTATTCACAAACAGTTATTATGCGCAACAAAACTCAGAATGTGACATTCTTAGTATTACCCTTAGATTAGACATGTTAGGCTTCATGCAAAAAGAAAAAGAAGACAAAAACTAATTTGAAAAACATCTATCTATGACTTTAGCAAAAATAGCGGTTGGGTTTCTAGGAGAGAACAAAACATAAAAACGTAACCCTGCAAGAAAGACAAATGCACATATCTTTGTTATACCTCTCATTATTGGATTCAGCAGGCAGTGAAGTCTTCTTCAGTTGAGCATTTTCTGGTCATCGTCAGTGGACAGTGACATATGGGGAAACAGTTCAGTAATATTTGGCCTTAATGCATGTGAACTGTAAGTGGCACATAGCACATTATTTATAGCAGAAATAAATGCACATCTGACCACAGACAGTAACTGCAGCTAAAATTAAGTCTCTCTTCAACAAGAAAGAAAAAAAAGTAAATCTGCACTTAAGCAAGGGAGAATAAATCTGCTTCAGCCAAAGAATAAATCTGAACTGTCATCACCTAAACATTTCTATATAAAGGCCCAGAAAATAAATAACTACTCGACCATTGGTCAGGCTATGAGGTGGTTAGGACAGAACCAATTAAACTTAATACACGGTCGTCATTGCATTCTTGTTTTAATTTTTCTCTCTCATTGGTTTAGCTTCTTTTAACGTAATTGCCATTGCACAGATAATATGTTTCAACTACATAAAAATACTGAAAGCCATTGTTTTTTGTGGAACATTATCTATCTAAAAGTTACAATGTTATAAAAGTTACAGCACCAGAACATTACTTCCCTACATCAGATCATCACACAGGATGTTTCAGAAAGAACAGAAACTTTCCACTGCCATCAACATTTCTAAGCATCACAATATATTTAATTCTGAATTAGCTTGATATAGGCCTGTTTAACAACGCAGTAAAATGTGCAGTACAACATTTCATAAACTCAAACTATTTATTTTCTGAACATGTAATTATTTTTTCATTACTCTCTGTTAGTAAAATATAAAATACATTAAATTAGACAATGATTTATTTTCATTTTCAAAATATCTGTGTCAATTATCAGTCTAGGCCTCATTTTCGTTTCAGCCTTGCACTTTTAAACGCACGTTTTTCTTTCAGTTAATCACGCAAATTTATTAGTGATTTGCACTCTAACACCCTTAAGCCTAATATTTTTCTATTTGCTGCCTGTGGTAAGAATGTCTTGGTTGATCTGAAAGAAGTTAACCCTAGTCAGTGTGTCTGGGGTCATATCTTTTTTTTCTTATTGGAAAAGTATTAGGGCCCATATTTATACTTTTTAGTGCCGCATTTGCGCCGCTTTTTGATGCAAAATAGCGCAAACTTACAAAATACAATTGTATTTTGCAAGTTTGTGCCGCTTTTGCATCAAAAAGCGCCGCAAATGCGGTGGTAAAAAAGTATAAATATGGGCTTAGGTGTGCAATCTAGGTTTATATTGCAGTCCTCTGCAGGATGAGGCAAAACAATTGTTAAACATGAGCTGTGAGGGCTGCATTAATTATGGATTTGTTGAGGTGTCGAAAGCGAATATTGTTATGGTGGCTCATGTTTCCACCATCTTTGATTTTATCAAAGACAGATTAATTCTGTTTATCTAATTTCACAACTTGACCCGTTAATTCATCCTCAAAGGTACTTGTTCGGCCAGGTTGTTTTCAATATCGTCTAATTTTGTTTCAGCCTTCTGGAATGAGTGCTCTGTGTCTTTTGGTGAATTTATGAAATCCTGGCATGATGCGATCTTTGTTGAACTTTTGCTTGAGTAATTAAATGTCTCCTTTTGACTAGGAAGCTGCCAAGTATGCAGATGCCTCCAGAGATTCTTGGGCATTGCAGGTGGGGGAAGTGTCTTAGACCGGACCAGACACTGTATGCAATGATTGCCTCTTAAGCACTATTAAGCGGTCATCAAATAGGCTTGTTGCAATGGTGGAGCACACACAAGACAGCATTTTCGCACAGGCTCTTTTGTTCACTGTTCTCTTTTTTGTTTACATCTTTTAATTGAGTGCAAGCAAACAATAATACTCACGTAAAATATCAACAACAGTTTTTCCAAGGAGAATATCAGTTGTTTACACAGCATAAAGACTGTCAAATCAAATGTACATTATAATACTTCAAAACAAGAGCCAGTCGCAGATTCCCACTGGGAATAAACTCAAAGGGGTGACTGACTGACTGCCCCTCTCAGTCCTACGCTGTGTATCATTGTCACTCTTGGACAACAACCCCTTTCCCATCTCAGGGTCGTAAACTAGATCGAGCTTCTCCCCAAGAGCCACTGGGAGCCTTGCAGGCAAGCACAGGTTTGCCTCTAGACCAGGGACAATCAACTCCTTTGTTTTTTTTTAATCAGCTGTCAAATTTGCCTGCATTCCAGAGTGGTTCATAAGAAGGCACCACGCTTAGTGATTCGTGACAAAATGAAAAAGTCGACTGCTAAGAAGGGAGAGTCAATAAAATGTTAGCCTTTAAATAATAAACTTTAAAACACTGATCACAATGTATGTTTAGTATCGTAAATCGCACAATTATTCATACAGCCAACAAAGTAATCATGTTGGCGTTTCGGCCCCAGATTTATTTTTTAGATGGGCCTTTCAGCAAACCTACCCTTCTGTTCATTTTCAGTAATATGTGTTATTCCGATAGCCAGGTCATATTCTTTCCTCTGAGTAGCTAATTAGAAATTCAGACATCCATACTCTTCTGCAAAAGGGAGAGATCAGATAACCATAATGGAGATGTGTCGGTGTATAAGTTAACACATCCATAATTAATCAAATAAACCAGCTGCCTATATGAAATCTAAGCAAAAAGCACTTGGAATCTAGCATAGCTTTGTCTTGTATTTATGTCACCCATATGCTTGCCACTCTCTCCAAAAATGTGCTAGTCTGTACAAAATTAGAGGTGCTCATTATGGGTAATCGTGAAATCAAATAACCAAACGTTACTGGGTGGTGCATAAATGAGCACATCCACAGTTTATTTGTTCGAATGAACCATTTCCACATCTGAAACAAATTGAGAGACTAGCACTTGAAATTACGGTATGAATACATGTCATCCATATTCTTGTGGGATTTCTCTCTAAAAATATGAGTTAATGTTTTCTCGATTGAAAGTAATCTTCAAAGGTAACCATGATATATATATCTTTATAAATTATTACTTGGAGGCCCTGTTGGGCTGCTTTCAGTGAATACACTGAGTAATTTAGAATGCGGAATTAAATTCCAGAGTAACCACTTATGGTTATTGAAGCCATCTGTTAACCTAACTGTACCTAATTTTCCTCTTAGCATTGTAGTACATTGAGCATCCATAATTGCAGCCGCCTGAGCTACAGGCTCAAAGGAAAACCCAAAATAGCACATAAGATTGATGTGCTATGAGAAATGGCTCGAAATGGTCAAAAGTCTTTATAAGTTGACATCACCTATGGGTGAGTTTAATCATTCAATTTGTATCTGTAGAGATGCAAAAAAGGCGATTGTGATAGGTATGTAAAAATAAACACAGTAATTTGGTGCCATCCAGTGGAGGACCAAAGCAATTTCTCAGCGCTGTTGAGCCGAGTATGTGCACATTCTTCACTTTGAAGAGACTCATGGAGCATGAACAAGGTACATATCGTTAAATAACTCACTCAGCGTGTTTAAAGTGAAAAAGACGTTGAACAAAAGTTGGAGAGGGCTAGTGTACAACTTGGTAAGCTCGAACAAAATTTAAGCGAGGTAAAACAAATCAGTAGTTAAAACATCAATTTAAAGCTGCAAAAGGCAAGGGAAAAGATTACTGTAGGAGGCAGTTCTTCTTAGGTGCCAGTCCTTCAAAGCAATTTGCATAGCCTCTCTGAATGCTCGTTATGTTGGTAATGTTTGCCATAAAGCTCACAATACGACTTAATCATTTACTGCAAGTTTGGTGCCAGGTGAAGTGAGGTAAAGGCTGGGTTAAAAAGTGCTATGGCACAGATTGGCCTGTGGGACTGATGGGGACCTGACAGCTATGAAAGATGCATTATTAAATGCGATTTCAGGGTAATGCCCAGTGGCAACCAATCGGACTACGATCTCAAATCGAAAGCAAAATAAGGGCTGCATTTGGACGGACTTGAGGATGTTTGAAGGGTATTCAGGCATAACCGGTCTGACTGAGATAACTGAGGAAGCTATTGGTGCTGCTTTTACACAGGGATTATTACTGAATAATTTGAGACAGTTGGAACCATAGGCATTGGGCTGCAAACTATCTAGCTAGCAGAATCTGTTGCAGAGACCAACTGCTGCATAGCATCAATGTTGCAAAAGAAAGAGAATCTTGAACCAAAGTTAATGTCTTCGAAAGTGCAAAATATGCAGCCGGTGATTAAAGCGGTGGCACCAAGTAAAGGGAGAGAACAGGGAGGCAGAGAAATCGGAAAAGGAGATTGAAGGAGTTGAGGGGAGGCCCCAGGAGTAGGAGGTTCATGCTTTTCTTGTGGGCAGATGGTGCATAGGAAGCAAGATAATCCCAATACCGCATCAAAAGCACCTGCATTTCCAGACCAATGTACACCCTAAAGCCATTAGATCAAAAAGGTTCTTACATGAATTGTCGTACTGCTTGCTTATTGACATTGATGCCAGTCGGCCAGGTCTCAAAACCACTGAAGTTTCTACTTTAGTACTTTAAGGCATGTCAGTAGGCGTAGTCAGTATTTCTAGGCAGACAGTCCCCTAATCCCCCAAATTACCGGCTCTGTGCCCGTTTTTGTAGGACATTATAGTAACAGCCTTTCTTCTCTAGTCAGTGCAACTTCCCCGACAAATTGTTAGGCAGGGATATATTTTGTAAATTTAATTATATTGTTGTTTGCTCCAGAAGGGGTGTTCTTGATTATACTTCAACGAGAGAGACATGTTTGCATCACTGCGAGTTTGTGTTATCTAGAGGGGGCAGACAAGGTTGTCTTTAACATAAATACTTTTAACTGTACTGTCCACATTGTGGTCTACCGGCGCCTTTGATGTGGGATGAAGTTATTTGATAGAGCCAGTAACATTGAAAGCTGACCCCAGAATACACGACCCAGAATACCTCAGTCACTATTCAAATCAAAAACAGATAAAGGGATACGGCCAGTAATAGCCAATCGGATTAAGCAAGCAAGGGGTTTCAGGATCTGTGGTTAGTAGATGTAACACCCTGCTTCTCCATATGTGCAAGGCAGTGAAAGCCAACGTCTACAGGTTCGTCCAAGACCTTAGGGCTGTTAACAATGTGGTCATTCCATGCTTCTTTGTGGTCTCCAACCCAGCTACCATGGAACTACCATGCTCTATTGCAACCCTAAAATATGCCCAGTGGTTCACTATGGAGGATCTTTCTGCTTTCTTTTCCACTCCCATACACATGGAGACTTGTATTGGTGCAGTGGTTTTAGTTTATGCCACAATGGCAAAATCCTTTCATGAATATGTTTGAAAGGATACCCCTGAACCTATGCTGTGTTCTAGTGAAGCCGAAAATGCATTTGTGAAGGTTAAACAAGAACTGACATCACCAGCTTTAGGGCTCTTTGATGAGCAAAACCTTTTACTCTGTATTGTTATGGAAAATTGATTTGCACTCGGGATGTTGGTGCAAAGCCATGGAGATAACAAAAAGCCTATAACTTATTATTCTTCAATTTTGGACCCAGGCACGGCAGTGCTCTCCCCAAGTATTTGATCTGTCTTGAATGCCACAAATATTGTCATAGCCTCGAAAGTATTGTGTTAAGTTTCCCATTAACTGTTGCTCAACCCTGTTATGTGTTTGCTCTGTTTCCCAGTACAAAACAAACCACCTCTCCTCAGCTCAATTTTCATGATATGAAATACTGTTGTTTCCTGTTTCTATTACATTGATCTTGATCCTTTTCCCTGCTTTGTAATGCCTACCTATGAGGAAGGCGCTCTACCCGATTGTATTTTGACCACTGCCAGGTTTCTCATGTTCTCCCTTTGTCTGCTCCACCACCTCTGTATGATGCTGCCCGACCGTCTTTCATCACTACTACCTCTATCCGAGGTAAGCAGCCTCTTCCATCTTGTAATGCTGGATTCCCTTGAAAGTTTGACTCGCTGTTTTCATTGCTGCTTTAAGCATCTGAAGTCTTACTGCAAAATGGGAAATGATCCCAAGATCAAATTCTACTGAATGTTTCATTGCAGGAAGCCCCTGCTCGGCCTACAGGGATGCCCCCAACGTGTAGTTGCTGGAAAAGTACAGACAGACATTTAACTCTTCTTTCTGAATTTGCACGCAAGCCTCTTTGTTGGAGACAACATTCTTTTAATTGTCTGAAGTATCTATCAGTTTTAAAAACACTTGCCTTGATCTTTTCTACTTTGGGTATGGATTGACAGAATGTGTCAGTATGTCCCCCAGTTCCTTCCCAGGCCTCAAAAAGATTAACAAACCTTTGAACTGCAGTATGCCAGATGTGACTCGTCTTGCCGTGACTGAGCAAGGATTTATTTGTGCGCACCAAGGAGCAAGTGTCTCTAGTATTTTGTTGGATATAGCAAATATTATTTAACAGTAGGGAACATTCTTTTTGATTTACCGCCTTTTGAGTACTGCATGTCCCATGGATTGTTGTTTCTCAAAGTCACCCGCAAGGAGGTAAGGCATATTTCATGTTCTGCTCGCAAATCTACCCATGGCTGCCCATAACCTGGTCTGGGACTTATCCACAATACCATATTTGTGCTATCAGACTTTGATAATCATCTCTTAAAACAAAAAAGGGGAAAGCAAGTAGTTTCAACTACCACTATGGTCTTTTCTGCTTTACTTACCACGACTGTTGCTTTAGATAAAATAAGAGAGAAATCAGACATTTTAGAAGCAATAACACATTCAGCCAGAGAAGATTTAGGATATGTAGCAGGAAGGGTAGATGCAGACCAAAATACAACTGTTTTAGATTATCTTTAAGCGGTCAAAGAGGGGTCTGTGCAATTTTAGGGACTGAATAGTTGCACTCACCTTCCCAATACATCCCTCAGCACACACAAGCAGATAAATAACATAGAGGAGAGCGTAAAGAAATTACATGAGGTACAAAACCAGCTAGATATAAGTCCCAGTGGCGCCTAGATTTGGGGTGGGAGGTTTTTCGACCTTGGGTTAAGAAGATATTTAAATCCATTATTGGACTGAAAAAATAAGTATTATATACGCACACAAAGTAAACTACAGCATTCACAAACAATAAACACAGTCTCAGTCTCTGAAGTCAGGGCTATAGTGTATTATCAGGCCGGCCTTTGGGACCCACTTCCTTTTTACTAGCAGTAGGGGTTATTTCCCATTCACTATAGGTGATATTCAGGTTAAGCCTCACTAGTAGTTCAACTCTTAGGAGACCCACCCCTTCTCTTTATTAAAGTCAAAACTGTTCCAGCACCAAAGCTCAGTATGACAGGCAAGGTCCCCCGGGCTGTCTGGCCCGATAATTAGTCTTACTCACACTAGCGGGTTCTGAACAACCTCTTTGTGGGCACTGTACCTGCACTGGCTGTCTTATTAAGTTCTGTATATGGCGCGTGGGAGGGGCAGCTGTTGGGTGTTCTCGAGTTCCTCACATGTGGTCCTGCTGAGGAAGAGGCCAAGCGGTTGGTTGGGGTCCTCCTCAGAGGTGAGGGGTGTGTGATGCCCCTGGTGCTGGTCCTCAATTGGGGCTTTTGTCCAATTGTGTCACTATGGCCGCATCTCCTCATTACAACGATTTTGACCGGACCATGCTCCTTGCCTGGTCCTGGTGCCCCTGCCCCCTCACTGTTCTCACTCTATTTAAGGGCTATTGTCCAATCAGCACAGCAGCAATCTTCTCAGTGGCCCCACCTGGCTTACAGGATTGGCGTCTTCAAAACTCCACATGTGCAACAGCCTGATTAGTGCAACAACGTTAACAGCTCATTTCACTGCACCCATCCTATGGCATTTGGGGCTCGCTGACTTTTCCCTACAGATGGGCAATGATCTGACTGGTGCAACAGCCATCTTTTCACATCTCCCTACAGGGATCCAATCATCAGCACCTCGCACCTTCCAATCCTCCTCTCACCCACACAGGACACACTGGTCTAGGTAAACAGGCAGACACTGGTTCTCCAGGGGCAGGTACTCTTGAATTCCCTGGGTCAGGTCACCTTACCCTGCCGGGGACTGCCAGACCTTGGCCCACAGGCCTGGCTGGTCACAGGCCAAAGTCTTCTAGAGCTTCTTTTTCTCACATAGCCTGTCTGCTTGACAGTCAACGGTTTTGGGAGCCTGAAGCTCCCCCTCTTACTGTCCATTTCCTGACATCAAATGTGATTTAGAGTCTGAGGTGGTCATTATGAGTTTGACGGTCTCAAGACCGCCATGTTGGCGGTGGTCGTACCACCAACGGCCTGGCAGTGAAGACTTCCATATTATGACCATGGGGGTCTTCCCTGAATACAGCCAATACATCGCCAGTGCGGTCTGACTGCCGCCGATGGCGGTAGGCACCTTGAGACCGGCGGGGAGCATGTTTCTGCTGCACATATTATGAGGCTGCATACCTCCAGGCTTCCAGCTGCGGTCGTACTGCCAGGCTTTCTGCCACGGTCGCACTGCCACCAAAACCCTGGTGGAAACAAATTATATAAAAGGAAACACTCACCTTCAGGAACACAGAGCTTACTGGAGTCACCATGGAACCATAACTCCAAGTTCTCCCACTGTTTCTGCTCGTACAACATCTCCAGATCCAGCGACGAAGAGAACAACTTTAAGTACACAGCTAGCACTCACTGGAGGGAAAGGCATTAGTACACACCCACACACAACACATACAACTGGGACACCTTGCGACAGGCACACATACAAGCACCCGCACTCCTCGATATACAGACACACACAAACACCCACATATACTGCACATGCACACACACCATGGCCAACACACACATGACATCCACACTCCAACTTGCACACACACAACACCTCCACTGTTAAACACATTCATACACAACACCACTGACTCACACAACCACATTACAACCGCAACTACAAAAACGCTTCACCAACCACTCTCACTGCACACATCCCCATGACACCATATACACACAACAACACGTAACAACACCACACAACCATCCAACACTAACACAAACCCTTGCAACAAATGTATTGTCACAGCACGACCACAATACACACACCACATAGGAAATAACCAACACCCATACACAGGAACACACACGCAACAACCACAAAGTGGCACACAACACCAACACAAGACATCGCACGACAAACAATACACAATATAGCTACACCCATGCATGTGACTACACAATCATATCACACACACAATGCTCACCCATCGCAGCAGGACTGATGCCAGGGACAGACACATAAATGCAGGTCATGCACAACAACAAGCACTGCCAACACATACACGTCACACACACAAACTAAGGATCACAAACACAAATCCGACATGGAGAAAGAAAGGTAGGACAAGTAGTGTTCGATGGATGCCAACATCTAGTAGGTCCAGATGTATTAAGTCTTCAAAATAAATAGAAATATAGAACTATGTACAAAATAGCCCATAGGCAAGTCCAATTCTTGAGGATGCCGAAGGCACATTAGGCACCTCAATTGATGTTGGACAAAGATGGTGCGGGGTGGTCCCCGATGGGTCCGCCACCACCAAAGAGTGTCCACTGGAGGAGCATTTTAAAGATGATGTGTTGGATCCGGTCTCTCTCGTGCCACTCCCGTCATCCTCCATCCCACTGGGTCCTTCGGCGTCACTGGTGCCACCTTCCTGGGTCCTGTGGACTGCTGCTTCCCCACTTGCCTGTGCCCCTTCTCCTCCACCAGACAATGCTGATGCACACAATGAGAAAGAGGGAGGGAGAGTCAGAGATAGGGGGCAAAATGGCCAACATACACCTCCCTTTGACATAGCTAATCATGTACATCTGTCACTATACATATCATGGCTAGGCAATCTAATTTGCAAGGACACATTACCTACATCATGTCATGGCATGGCTCTATTTCCCACACCTGTCTGGCAACCCTCACACCTACAGCAATACCTAAGTAGGACAGCAGTACTAGGCTCATCTCCATGATGCCAACCTATGGCCTCTTAAGCTGGCACAGCATGTCTTGGATGCACTATCAATACCATGCCTGTTTACACATCTTACCTCACCATACCCCTATCACCCATTGGATATGCAAATTACCCAACAATACACTGTAGTACCCTACAGTGACAACACCTGAATAGTCCATGTCCACTGTCAAATGTTCATCACAGTGTAGACCACGCCAAACACTGAGCACACAACACTAACCTGTCCTTATACATGGCTGCCCACTCAGTATAGTGGGGCCATCATGGAGGACAAGTCAGATTTGGCCAATATCAGTCAGACACTGAGACACTTCACATCAGATGTGTCATGCAATACCCAAACCACTTCCAATTTGCTACAACCTAATAGCCAAGCCAATCTGTAAGAGACACAGGCCATCACAAGTGCCCCCAGCTGTAGGAGGCTGGACTGGCTTGTAGTGAGTACCTAGGGGTACTTGCACCTTGCACCAGGCCCAGTTATCCCTTATTAGTGTATAGGGTGTCTAGCAGCATAGGCTGATAGATAATGGTAGCTTAGCAGAGCAGCTTAGGCTGAACTAGGAGACGAGTGAAGCTCCTACAGTACCACTTAGTGTCATATGCACAATATCATAAGAAAACACAATACACAGTTATACTAAAAATAAAGGTACTTTATTTTTATGAAAATATGCCAAAGTATCTTAGAGTGTACCCTCAGTGAGAGGATAGGAAATATACACAAGATATATGTACACAATACCAAAAATATGCAGTATAGTCTTAGAAAACAGTGCAAACAATGTATAGTTACAATAGGATGCAATGCGGACACATAGGGATAGGGGCAACACAAACCATATACTCCAAAAGTGGAATGCGAACCACGAATGGACCCCAAACCTATGTGACCTTGTAGAGGGTCGCTGGGACTATTAGAAAATAGTGAGGGTTAGAAAAATAGCCCACCCCAAGACCCTGAAAAGTGAGTGCAAAGTGCACTAAAGTTCCCCCAAAGACATAGAAGTCGTGATAGAGGAATACTGCAGGAAAGACACAAAGCAGCAATGCAACAACGATGGATTTCCAGTCGAGGGTACCTGTGGAACAAGGGGACCAAGTCCAAAAGTCACAAGCAAGTCGGAGATGGGCAGATGCCCAGGAAATGCCAGCTGTGGGTGCAAAGAAGCTTCTACTGGACAGAAGAAGCTGAGGTTTCTGCAGGAACGAAAAGGGCTAGAGACTTCCCCTTTGGCAGACGGATCCCGCTCGCCATGGAGAGTCGTGCAGAAGTGTTTTCCCGCCGAAAGACCGCCAACAAGCCTGGCTAGCTGCAAATCGTGCGGTAAGCGTTTTTGGATGCTGCTGTGGCCCAGGAGGGACCAGGATGTCGCAAATTGTGTTAGGAGAGAGAGGGGACGTCGAGCAAGACAAGGAGCCCTCTCAGCAGCAGGTAGCACCCGAAGAAGTGCCAGAAACAGACACTACGAGGATGCGTGAAACGGTGCTCACCAGAAGTTGCACAAAGGAGTCCCACGTCGCCGGAGACCAACTTAGAAAGTCGTGCAATGCAGGTTAGAGTGCCGTGGACCCAGGCTTGGCTGTGCACAAAGGATTTCCGCCGGAAGTGCACAGGGGCCGGAGTAGCTGCAAAAGTCACGGTTCCCAGCAATGCAGTCTGGCGTGGGGAGGCAAGGACTTACCTCCACCAAACTTGGACTGAAGAGTCACTGGACTGTGGGGGTCACTTGGACACAGTTGCTGGATTCGAGGGACCTCGCTCGTCGTGCTGAGTGGAGACCCAAGGGACCGGTGATGTAGTTCTTTGGTGCCTGCGGTTGCAGGGGGAAGATTCCGTCGATCCACGGGAGATTTCTCCGGAGCTTCTAGTGCAGAGAGGAGGCAGACAACCCCCACAGCATGCACCACCAGGAAAACAGTCGAGAAGGCGGCAGGATCAGCGTTACAGAGTTGCAGTAGTCGTCTTAGCTACTATGTTGCAGTTTTGCAGTCTTCCAGCGCGGTCAGCAGTCGATTCCTTGGCAGAAGGTGAAGAGAGAGATGCAGAGGAACTAGGATGAGCTCTTGCATTCGTTATCTAAAGTTTCCCCAGAGACAGAGACCCTAAATAGCCAGAAAAGAGGGTTTGGCTACCTAGGAGAGAGGATAGGCTAGCAACACCTGAAGGAGCCTATCAGAAGGAGTCTCTGACGTCACCTGGTGGCACTGGCCACTCAGAGCAGTCCAGTGTGCCAGCAGCACCTCTGTTTCCAAGATGGCAGAGGTCTGGAGCACACTGGAGGAGCTCTGGACACCTCCCAGGGGAGGTGCAGGTCAGGGGAGTGGTCACTCCCCTTTCCTTTGTCCAGTTTCGCGCCAGGGCAGGGCTAAGGGGTCCCCTGAACCGGTGTAGACTGGCTTATGCAGAATTGGGCACATCTGTGCCCAAGAAAGCATTTCCAGAGGCTGGGGGAGGCTACTCCTCCCCTGCCTTCACACCATTTTCCAAAGGGAGAGGGTGTAGCACCCTCTCTCAGAGGAAGTCCTTTGTTCTGCCATCCTGGGCCAGGCCTGGCTGGACCCCAGGAGGGCAGATGCCTGTCTGAGGGGTTGGCAGCAGCTGCAGTGAAACCCCGGGAAAGGCAGTTTGGCAGTACCAGGGTCTGTGCTACAGGCCACTGGGATCATGGGATTGTGCCAACTATGCCAGGATGGTATAGAGGGGGCAATTCCATGATCATAGACATGTTACATGGCCATATTCGGAGTTACCATTGTGAAGCTACATATAGGTAGTGACCTATATGTAGTGCACGCGTGTAATGGTGTCCCCGCACTCACAAAGTCCGGGGAATTGGCCCTGAACAATGTGGGGGCACCTTGGCTAGTGCCAGGGTGCCCTCACACTAAGTAACTTTGCACCTAACCTTTACCAGGTAAAGGTTAGACATATAGGTGACTTATAAGTTACTTAAGTGCAGTGTAAAATGGCTGTGAAATAACGTGGACGTTATTTCACTCAGGCTGCAGTGGCAGGCCTGTGTAAGAATTGTCAGAGCTCCCTATGGGTGGCAAAAGAAATGCTGAAGCCCATAGGGATCTCCTGGAACCCCAATACCCTGGGTACCTCAGTACCATATACTAGGGAATTATAAGGGTGTTCCAGTAAGCCAATGTAAATTGGTAAAATTGGTCACTAGCCTGTTAGTGACAATTTGAAAGAAATGAGAGAGCATAACCACTGAGGTTCTGATTAGCAGAGCCTCAGTGAGACAGTTAGTCACTACACAGGTAACACATTCAGGCACACTTATGAGCACTGGGGCCCTGGGTGACAGGGTCCCAGTGACACATACAACTAAAACAACATACATACAGTGAAAAATGGGGGTAACATGCCAGGCAAGATGGTACTTTCCTACACCAGCTATCCATGTCGACATGATGTAGGCAGTCAGTCAGGAATGCAGCAGAGGACAAGCTAGAGCTTTGTTATGCATGCCATATACATGCCATGGTGTCACATCTGGAATCTCCCAGGGCCCTTATCACCCCTAGTACCAACCCATATTTAGGAAGGACACATCCCCAGAAGTATAGCCCCCAGTAATGTAAGAACTGGGCAATCAGACCTCATCAAATCTACATGTATCAGTGTCCCAGGTTGCCTACCTACACCTACCCTACAGTCAGCACATCACCTATATATGCCTAGTCAGCTCTCAGGCCAGTACTCCCGTCCCATGAAGGGCAGTGCAGTGGTGGAACTGTAATGCCAGCCCCACAATCCATCTATACCAGTTAAAGTACAAAATCTACATAGTCCCAGGGATGGAAAGAGAGTCGCACAGTTGCATGTTCAGTTTGCCTACACAGATGGGAGTGGACTGACACCTCTGAGCTACTGATACAGATGGCTAGAGCTGGTCACACACAATCCTTAGAGTACTACTGACACTCGCATCCATTGTAGGGCCAGGATGGAGTCACACATGTGCCCATGTCATTTGTGCATCTACACATTATAGACTTTGAGAGGTATGGACCAGGGAGATGAAAATCCACTGCTAGTAGAGCATGGGGACACAACTACATAAGATACACAGCAAGGGTGCCTATTGTCCATTTCCAAATGTTGGTGGACATTAACTGCAATGCCTCTTTGGCAGCACTTAGGCACCCAATCTCAATAATGGCCAGGATACAGTCAGTACTCACCCCCTTGTGGCTGCTGTGCTGCCCTCAAATGCCCGTCCTCTACGGGGTTGGCCACTGCAAAAATGCGGGCCATTAGGGGGGGTCAGGGTCCAACGGGCACCCCGTCCTCATTGGGAGGACATCCCCAGCTGGGCCTCCGCAGTCTCCCGGGCCCAGCATCTCAGGTCCTCCCACTGCTTGAGACAATGGGTGCCCCGCCGGGCATGGACCCCCAGGGTCCGCACTTGCTTAGAGATTGCATGCCAAATCCCCTTTTTTTTGATGGGCGTTGACCTGCATGGGTGACATAGGCAGAAGTAGAAACTTATGTTGACTGGCACCATACCAACAGCAGTGGACTATAAACATTAGACCCCCAAAATGCACACACATACCCATCCTCATGGTTCACATACCTATACTCCATGCACCCTGCATGCATGTACTCCCTGACCAGCACACGTACGCCATTTACCCTCACACACACCCCTATCACACATGACTATGGCATTGGGCACACCTGCCGCATAAAGCTGTCCATACAGGGGTGGGACCTCGTCCACCAGCCTCTCTAGTTCTATCACCTGTAGGGCGTGGCATGATGGCTCCCAGAGACAGTACACAGCAGCTCACGTAGTGGACGTCTTGCTTGCTAGAGTGTCAGGAGTCAAGTGAGCTAGGCTGCAGAAAACGGCGGTCACGTCTACCACGTACCGAACGGTCACCGCCGGCGGTGATTGCCATTGGCCCCAGTATTCCAAAGGCAGCAATGTTACCCAGTGTGACATTACACAGCGGTTGTGACCGCCTACCGCCATGATGACATACGCCGGCGGAATTAGGTCACTACCGCCTGTCCAGTGCTGCAGGTCAGGCAGCTGCCATTTTAGGCACATATCACGCCATTATGCAGTAAAATAAGTGCGCCATATACCTTGTACAGCAGATAGCGAGGTTGGCTTAAGTGGTGCAATCATGTTTTGGCACAAACATGTGAGATGCATGACAAAGTGACCCTATGTGGCTGGGTGTCTGATGACCAGTATGTCCAGATAATCGCTGGCTGATTGGCGGTGTCCCCGTATAGGTATATGGCATGACTATATACAGGCTCAGTGCAGGACAGATCAGTGTACCACAAATGAAACTTGACACACGTGATGTATGTCACACACTATTAATCAGTGGCAGCAACGTGCATCATGGGAGAAGTCCATGCTGCTTCAGCATGCCCAATATGGTATGTCCCAGCAGTGTGCTCCATGTGGACAGGGTTAGTTGTGTGCAAGTTAAATGTGTTGTGCCAACATGTTTGGTGTGCAATTCACACTGCGCTGTTTCTAGTCTCAATCCTAGTTACCCTGTCCTGAGGAGTTTGAGACATGAACCAGTGTACCGTCCGATAGTACACCTTGCAACCCTGGAAGAGAGGCATACAATTCAGACCTCTTATCTGAATCGTCAGACCATTATGGAACTATGTACCCAGTTGGAGACAGATCTATTGCCTGCAATATGTAATCCCTATGCCACCCCTCCAACAGTTCAAGTTCTGTCAGTGCCACACTTTCTTGCCACAGGCTCCTTTCAGATGACAGTGGGCTTGGCATTAGGGATGTCACAGTCCATGTTCAGTCTTGTATTGAAGGATGTACTGTATGCTTTTTTGAAAAACCTGGACAGCTACATCAGGTTCCCTCAATGAGGGGATCTGGCCCATGTGAAGGCAGACTTCTATGATGTGTGACACATCCCTCATGCGTTAGGGGCCATAGATGGTACCCATATAGCCTTGGTCCCTCCCAGTGCCAATGAACAGGTGTATAGGAACAGGAAAAACTACCTCTCCATCAATGTGCAGGTGTTGTGTCTGGCAGACCGATATGTGTCTCAAGTGACAACCAAGTTTCCAGGATCCGTGCATGACTCCTACATTCTGAGTAACAGGAATGTCCCACACATGATAACATGTCTACAGAGGAGAGGGTTTAGCTCATAGGTATGTAAGTATTTGGTTGTATGTCCCTGTTATGGCACCTGTCATCCCAGTGTTCCCTGTGGCTGTACCCATCCTTTAACAGGTCCTACCTCTGTGCACACAGGTTACTCTGGCTATCCTAACCTTCCCTGGCTGTTGACACCCAGCCACTGAAGGGAAAACCGTTTCAATGAGGCCCACAGCAGGACGAGGCATGTAATTGAAAGGACATTTGGCCTCCTGCAGGCCACATTCAGATGCCTGTACGTCTCTGCAGATGCCCTCCTCTACAGTCCCCAAAAGGTATGACAGGTCATAGTAGCCTGCTGCATGTTTCCCAATCTAGCCCTGAGATATCAGATACCCTTACTAGCTGATGAGGAGGAGGCAGCTGGACCAGTGGCAGGTGATGCAAATACAGAAAGTGACAAGGAGGCAGATGAGGAAGGTGGAGCTGAGTCAAGGGCTGAGCTCATCAATCAGTACTTCCAGTAACATACAGGTATGGTGTCTGTGTATTTGCATGTGTGGTATTTCAACAATGTTTTTTCATCTATGTTCCTCCTGATTTTGTACATCAGTGGTGGTGTAATGTGTTCATTTGCCTTTGTGGGTGTTGTGGGAGGAGACTGCACGTAAGGTGCAAAGTTGTAATGTATTCTCTCTCACATGTGTACTCTCTGCAGTTTGAATGCATCACATCTCTCACAGTTAGCCAGTATTGCGCAATGTGTCCTGCAAACTCCTGTTCTCATGTCATTCCAGCTATTGACTATGCACTGTTTATCTTTGACACTCATACCTATTGCTTGAGGCATGCATGTTCTGTATCCTTTGGTTACTGTGCACAATATGGATTTTAGCACATGAGAGGTGTCATGTGCAGTGTTTGGTGATGTATTTCCAGTGACTGGTGCTGTAGAGGTGTTATCTGTCACGCCCTGTTTAGTTGTCTGTTACATTGGGCACATTCACTATGGAGTACATATGTGCTTTAGCTGTCACCATGCCTAGTGTCCTCATAGTTATCTCTGTAATGGTCTTTTTGGAGGGTGGATGTGTAGATTTACTCTGGTGTGTGTCAACACTAGTGACTGACTTACATCAGCCCTGGAAAGTATCTGTCTGCTGCAGAGGATACCTCCCTCAGCAGTCCTTTACACTGCCTGTTGGATTGTGGCACATTCAAAATAGGTCAACATACTTTTGTAACTGTACATATAAATACCCAAATGCAGTGGCTGTTATAAATGGTATTTATTGTGATTTGACTGACAAACAGGTAATTAGTGGGGTCATGCTGGAAGAAATCCTGAGAGTAGTTGGCACAGCTGTAGGTAGCACAGGTCCTGGGTCCATGGCCATGGGAAAATGGTGTTTAGGCATTGAACAGCCAACAGGGTGTCTCAGTGGCACCCAAGGGAGAGCTATCTGGTGAGGGTCACTTCCTGGTAGTGGTTTTGGTCTTGGTATCTGCCCCAGCCAGATGTCTGGATGGACCTCCACGTTTGCGGGGTGGGGGGTTTTAAGGGGCCAGGTTGGTGGTTCTCCAGCTACAGAAGGAGGGCTGACTGAGGTTTGTTCCGCCTCTGGCAGGGCCTGAATTTCACTAGCAGTTGCAGATGCAGAAGGCTCAGGTGTGATGTGGCTATTGGAAGAGTCCTGCTGGTGGGTGGAGGAAGTACTCATGATGGTTGTGAGCACCCCTGCAATGGAGGCCATGGTGGCATTGTGGGCCTGCCACTGCTGCATGACCTCCTAGTGGTATTCCCTTTGTAGCCGCTGGTTTTCACCCATCATGTTTATGATCTGGCCCATCCTGTCCTGGGATAGTTGCTATGCTTCTAGGACTTGGGAGATGGGTTCCTGGTCAGATGCCTCCCTTGGGTGCCCTGTCCTCTGGCCCACAGGTCCCCTCCCCTCCCCGTCGCCATGTGCCTGTGCCCCTGGCACGGTGTGCCCACTCCCAGTTTCACAAGGACCTTCATTGTTTTGGGTGTGAGGGGTCGACTCAGGTCCCTGTACTTTGGGGCACACAAATGATTGACCAGTCCTTGGGGCACAGGTTTGGGGACGAAGGGTTGACTGAGTTGTTTTTGCCACAAGGCAGAGGGGTTTGTTGTTGGCAGAATGAGGCAGGGAGTGGTAGACTGACCAGGGGTCCCAGATGGGCCAGGTAGGCCGTCTCTGTCCAGACATCCAGCAGAGTTGTTCTCACTGGGGCCTTCATCCTGAGGAGGGCTGGCAGCCTCTGGTAACCTCTCCATTGTTGCTGTGGCTGGGGTACCTGTGGATGGAGAGAGAGAGAGTTACATGCTGTAGGTGTGTATAGTTGTCAGTTAATCTGATGCATACAGTGGCTTGGCTTGATTCTCAGCAATGGCATTGAGAGGTGCAGCACTGCTAACACTGTTTGTGGATGGTGGATTGAGACATGTCTACCATGCTCCTTGGGCTTGTTTGCATCAGGCCTGGACACTTTAGCTCAGTGCGTTGGTAGTGTTGCTGTATGATAGTTCACACAACAGGTTTGCCATTTTAGCTGATGGGCTTTCTGGCTTGCTAGGTATGTGATTGGGAATGGCTGTACATTGCAGCATGGTGTACACATGGGAGGTGGGTATGTGTGGATGCAAGGTTGTTTGTCCTGTCTGTGCCTGTTCTGTATGGAGTATACCTCCTTACTGCCATGGGCAGGACAGCTGTGTCTGGGTTAGTTTACCATTGTGTAGTACCAAAGCATTGCTGTCATTGCCATGTAGTGGTCCTCAGTCGAAGCATCCAGTTGCTGTAGCTAGTGCAACTATCATACATGCAAGAGGTGTGATGTGACGTGCACAATGCAGGTTTTGTGGTAGATGGGCTAGTGCATTGTGATTGGCAAGGTTATCTGTACATTTGGCAGGGAGTGGGTGGGTATTGGGGGTGAGTGGCAGTGTGGCATGCAGGAGAGGGGCATTAGCTGAGTAGGTGGGAGTTGTAGTGTGAGATGGTGTGATATGGCGAGTGATTGGGTGGTGATGAAGCATTCTGGACAGGATGACTTACTGGCAGGGGAGTGTTAGTTACTCACCAGAGTTCAGTCCTCCAGGTATTCCAGTCAGGCCCTCAGGATGCAGGATGTCCAAGACCCTCTCCTCCCACGATGTGAACTCTGGTGGAGGAGGTGGGGGACCACCGCCAGTCTTCATTACTGCCAGCTGGTGCCTGGACGCCATGGAACACACCTTCCCCTGTAGGTTGTTCCACCTCTTCCTGATGTCATCCCTTTTACATGGATGGGTGCCCACTGAGTTGACCCTGTCAACTATTCTCTGCCATAACTCCCTTTTCCAGGCTATGGAGGTCTTCTGAACATGTGCTCCAAAGGGTTGTGGCTCTACCCTGTGGATTGCATCGACCATGACCCACAACTCCTCATCGGTGAAGCGTGGGTGCTTTAGGCGTGACATGGTGGTTGTGCTGGGGGTGTTGTGTGTGTGGGGTGCAGTGTAAGGTACTTGGTGGTGTGTGGTGTGGGGGTGTTTGGCACTGAGAGGTGGTAGGTGGTGATATTTGTGCTAAGTTGTGATGTGTGTATGGTGTTGGTGGTGCTATGTGTGGTGGTTGTGAAGTGTATGAGTGCCTATGGTGTAAATGTGCTATATGCTTGAATTGTGGCTTCTCAGGGTCTGTGTAATCTGGTACTTGAGCAAAGGTTTGTGGGTTGTGTGTGTGGGGGGGTGTTATATAGTGCTGTGAGTAGGTGTGCCTGGTGTGTGGATGTGTGTCCGATGTGTGGTATTCAAACGGTCCAATGTGATGTTGTGTTCTGACAGGAGTGTGTTCTGAGCGCAGCGGTTCATGCCGCCAGTGGTTTTCCGCCATGGAAGGACCGCTGTGCTGATTTGGGGTCGTAATCCGGTGGGTGGAAAGTTGTCAGCGTGGTGGTGCAGGTGGTGCAACCACCTCTTTCCCTTTCCCTTTCCCTTTCCTTTCCCTTTCCTCTTTCTATGTTTTGGCGGTGTCAGTTTTTGGGAGGAATACTTTGTAGAATCTTAATACGGCAGACGGGATATCGCTAACAGCTGTGTTTTGGCTGCCACCACTGCAGCACCAAAGTCGTAATGAGGGCCTGAGTTTTGAAGCTTGTGGTGGGAGTTAACTTCCTTTTGAAGTTCCTTCTCCTCTCCTCTAGAAAGCAGTCTGTTACAGCAGAAGCTTCTCCAAATCTGGTAGCACCACAACACAAGCCATTGGAGAGACAAGAGGTGTTTACACTTGGATGTCAGTAGCAGCGATATGTGTATCAAAAGATTACCCCCTAGGCCTCAGCCCTAATCTTTATGATTCTCTTATCAGCCCCATCTCCTTCCTGAGATAGATCCTGGCTCCTTCCTTGTGATCTCTTTCTGACTCAAAGAGAGAGTACCCTTTGAAGTCCACTGAAGAGCCTCGCTCCTCCTTCCTTCAGTGTGTTTCACCCAGCTTGAAGGAATGCAGCAATCCACAAATCTGTTTGGGGAGAATTCATATACCTCCTTATAATCCTCTAGTTAGCCCTGGGTCTCCCAAAATGGATTAGAGATTCTACCATTTAGTGTGCCATTGGCAGACGCATATACACCCAGCACATGAATATAACACACACTGCACAGCACTGCATCATCCCTGTATTGTTCCAATGATAGGCACACATACACCCAACACATGTAAAGCATACACACACACTGTGCAGTTCTACACACCAAGCTGATGTAGGCTATAAGGGAGTTGAGCACAAGGCATAAAAACTATAAATATCTGAGCCTGTGGATCTCACTTCAGTGACAGAGGTAAAAGGCCTCCCAACTCCTTCTGATCACTTCACAGTATGCAGCAACCTCCATGTTTGGGCTGCTTAACTCCTGGCAAAAGCAGTAGCCTTTCACTACTAGTGTATCACTTTGGGTACCCTGCCCAGACCAAAAAGAAAAGAATCTGTGATACTGGCCTATGTTATGGTGCACCTGCATGATCCGTGTTTGCATAGGACAACAAAAAATTGATATCATGGATCCAACCATCATTACCGATGGGTAACTCAGGACAGGAGTACACATCCATCACACTGCAAGGGACTTTACCATCCCAACAGATATGTTTTACTTAGAATGTCATGTGAGTAAGCTGCATTTACTTGAATTGTGAAAAGTATGTAATGTGATTAAGCTGCGTTTACTTGTATTGTGAAAAATTGTGTGTATGTATGCACATATGTACATTTACATACATATATAGATGTGTGTGTATATATACATATATGGTGGTCTAATATTCTATGCATTTAGTTAGTACCACACTTCAGTTGACCTTTTCCATTGAGGGCCCTGGTCAGATAAAATTACATTTATCTTTAACTCTTTTGATGTCCTACTTGATATTCTGATTAAATGCTTGTTGTCATTTAGGCTTCCCGGCTTTTGTTTTTTATTTTTAATGTTTCATAGGTTATAGGTTATACATTACATTCATGTTCTGTTTGTCATTTGTTATTTTCATGTATTATGTTTTACATTAATCTATTTTGAATTTGTTATATACAGGTTATGTATTACAGCATAACATTAAACTAATGTAATTTCTCATTTGATACATTCACATGTTGATATACATGCCATTCATTTGTATTTTGTTTTTAGTTATATTCACATGTTCTATGCATATGTTATTTATAATATGCAATACTAATGTTATATGCAGCACATTCTATTCACATTATCTGCTACAAAAAATGTTCATAGGTTTTATTAATATGCTATTTTTAATTTGTTATCTGCGTGTATTTTATGTTACAAGTTATATTCATCTATTTCTATTTTTTTATATTCATGTTATGTGTAACACAATAACATTATATTGTTATTTGTTATCTGTTATATACATTTGTTTTACATTCTGAAAAGTTACTTTCCTGCAGGTCCTCCGACTACATCTACTAAACGGGGTCGGTGATGGGCCATGGGTGCAGGACCCATTTATACTCACTCGCAGTCCACATCTATGTAGTAAACACAGAAAAGCCCGCACTCCATAAGGGTTGCAATGTCAGCTGATCCGTTTCAATAGAATCGTCTTCCTCGAACATATACATTTATATTCTATTTGCATGTTCTTTGGCTTTAGTTATATACATTTATTTATACACACATGGTATTTATAATATGTTTTAATAATATTACATGTTATACATTATATTCATATCTATCTTATTGGTTACATAGGATCATTTGTTGTATGTAGAGCTCCAGTTTTTATTGTATATTTTATTTTACATTTCCGCCTGTATTATCCTATACATCCTATAATATCCTGTATTTGTTCCCAATTTTAGCTGCATTTATCCATAATCATTTGGGTTGTGAATAAATGAAGCTGAAACTAGTATAATTCCACATTTATTTAAGCAATAAATGGGCACTCAGACTTGAATGCCTTATAGGTTTCAGTGATATGAATACAGACAAAGGATGAATCAATACACATATGAAAACATGCAAATTTTTATATCACCCTTGTGAATATCTACTGCTGGTTAAACCACTTTTCTAAAATATTTTCTTTTATGGCCCCCCTTGCCTGTCAATCTGCACATATATTGGCCTGGTTGCCATGACTGACAGTATTTAGAATCACTCATAAAACAACCTAATTTCAGTTGTTATTCATATTTAAAAATAAATGCAGGCCAGCAAATGATTTTCTGTTTGGATTTATCTGTAAAAAACAACAACAATAGAAAACAGGAGCCATAGGTATGTTATATTCATCTACATTACATTATACTTTATATTCATCTATTTGTCATTTGTTATATTCACATGTTAATTGTTATGTCATATCCACGTGTTCTAATTGTTTATTGTCATGTTAAATGTTAGTCATATGTTTTCTGTCATGTGTTATATTTATATTACATGTTATACGTTATGTCCCTATGTTATCGGTCAGTTGCTATATTCTGATATGTTCAACTTTGCTTTCGAAAGCTATATATTTTACATTATTTTCACATGCAATTTATTATACATTAGATTCATGTGTAGCTTGTCATTTGCCAGATCTTCAAAAGAGATTAAAGAGCCATTTCTAAAAAGGTCACCAACAGTTGCTACTCCCGCAAATATGTCATCCTTCCCAGTTACCCAAATGTGGTAAAGTCTGCAAGAACAGTATAGGGAACTCAGGTGAGTAAGGAGTTTTGATCTTAGTTTTACATACATATCGCGTCCAGCACTGCTTGAGTACTTTCAATTCTGGTGTATCCTCGCCTGTGGGTTGTCGAATCCTTAACAGGACTCCCACCAGTGTCTTTAGGGTGGGTGTGAATGGTTTCACTGAGGCTCCGGGGGTGTATCTGTTTGTTAACCATTGTACGAACCATTGGAGTTGTGCTGGGAGATAATAGGATTCATAATCCTGCAAATCCCCCTTCCGTCGACTGCCTCTGCAATTTAGACAGGGCCACCTGTTTCCGATTCCCTCCCACTCCCCCCATAAGAATTATATTATCAGAGTATCTAACTCCTAGAAGGTGGATCTAGGTATCCACACCGGGAGTACTGAAAAATAGTACAGCAGTCTCGGCAGCACTATCATTTTCAGAAGTTCTACTCTAGTAGCCAGTGATGGAGGCAGCACCTGCCAGAAGGTCATATTTGTTTGAGCAGCCTGGATATCACATCCCACGTTGGCATCCAGGATGTCATGTATGTTGTGGTATATTTTCACACCCAAATATGTAATGCAGTGCGGTTCCCATAGTAATACATCCAGATCCAGGGATGCCACCCCTGCATGCCCTAAGGGGAGCAGGTGGGATTTCTGCCAATTCACTCTGAGTCCTGATAGGTCGGCAAAACTGGATAATAGGAGCCGGGCCTTATGCAGATCTCTCCTCATATTGCCTAAGAAGATAATCAAGTCATCTGCGTATAAACCTATCCGGTGCCACGTGCCTCTGGCATATATTCCCTACCCCCCTTCTCCCTTTCGAGCCAGAGCCTGTCTAGTACCCCCGCTCGATAACATATGTGTCTGAGATTGTTCGGCCAGTACGAACTTTAGCTACTGGGGCATCATAAAGCAGCTTCACCCACTTCACATAGTTGTCTCCCAGCCCCATTTTTGACATAACACCATAAAGGAAACCCCATTCAAAACTGTCAAAGGCTTTTTCGATATCCACTGCCAGGATTCCTATCTCAGTCTTTTCATAGGAGGGGTCCGTGAGGACCTCCAGTAGTCTATGGATGTTGCCAACCATGCTCCGTCCGGGGACGAACCCCGCCTGATCCGGATGCACTAAATGTCATATGTGGGAGGAGCCGTGTTGCCAGAATTTTACTAAGAATCTTATAGTCCAGATTCAGCAAAGACAATGTCCGATATGGCCCTCATTCAGTAGGGGTCTTGCTGAGTTTTAACAAAGTCACTACCAACGCTTCCCGAGTTGTGACTGGTAAAGTTGCCCGTTCCCTTGCCACTTTATAAAGGGCTACCAGTTGTGGGGCCAATAGGTCAGAATATGTGGCATAAAATTTGACTGGAAGGACATGAGTCATCTGTCTATTACCCTTAGCTAAGTCCTTGATGGCACTGCTAACCACTGGTAATGTGATCTCTTCCCAGCTGTTCAATGATTTCATGAGGGAGCACTGGAAGCGGCTCTTGATCCAGGTAGGCTCAAGTGGTCTCCACTTCCCAGTAGTGAGTGCTTTTATATAGTCTTTCATAATATTTAGAGAAATGTGTGTTAATCTCCTCCCATTTGTAAAGTTTGTCTCCGTCATCTGTATGTATCTCCATAATGATTGTCCCCCTTTTGGTAGGTGATGCTAACCACGCAAGCATTCTTCCTGATTTATCTCTCTCCTCATGAGCCCTCGAAATTTAATTCTTGTAATCAAAGCAGTGAAGTTTTTCCACATGGCCCGCTAGTATATCTTTCAGTTCTAGTATTTTCTGTTACAGATCTTTTCTTCCTCTCTTAATTTATCTTTCACCTCTAGCGTGTATTTAATCAGTATACGCCACACCCCTACTGACTCTGCTATACATCTTTCCCTCCGCACTGCCTTGAAAGCGTCCCACTTAACTAAGGGGCTGCTAGCTGTGTCTACATTATCAGTAAAGAAATTAGAAATATGCTGCCTCACTGCTTCCCGGTAACAGGGGTCTTCTAAAGATTCGGGTTTTAGTTTCCATGTTGGAATACTAGGAGGGGGCGACCCCACCCCAGTGCCATTAATATTGGGTTATGATCCGATATGGTCCGAGCCAAGTATTCGTCGTTTTGAATGGTTGTGAATACCTCAGGAGTGCAGAGAAAGATGTCCTGACATATGTGTAAGACATACAAGTGTGAAAAATATGAGTAGTCTCAGGTGTGTGGGTGTGATCTTCGCCATTCATCTATGAGCCCCCACTGCGCATGTCAGGTTGTAAACTGCCATGCTACCCTTGTTATTAGGGAGCCTTTCAGTGGAGGATGTGAACGCACTGACCAGAGCTAAATCACGTCCTGGAAGTCTACCTCTCACCACCACAAAGCGCCCATTGGGATCATTAAAACTATCAATTGGTTGGAACCGGGCCCCAGTCCTTACCCAGATCAAAGTTCCTCTGGCGAAGGCTGAGTAAGTGGTGTAAAAGACCTGTTCTCTCCAACGTTTCTGTATAGCCTTTCCCTCTTTTAGTGTCATATGTGTTTCTTGGAGCATAGCTACATGTACGCCCTGTCGTTGCAAATAGGAGAAGACTTTGTACTTTTTTGACATCGTATGCATTCCCTGAACATTTCATGATATAAACTTATATTTCTCGGGTGTAATTACTGTTTGGTCTTAATCCCGAGTTCCTCTGTATCCCTCCTCCCTGCCTCCTTTCCGTCAGTTTAATTGTGAACCTCCCACAGGTCTATATGTGTTCCCTCAGATGCAGTAGACTCATAATCCCCTATAGAAACATCGCCACAAACCATTTCCCAACTCCCCTTCCTCAGGACAAAAAGACAACTGTCTGTCATCCAAACTATGAATTCGGTGAAAGTGCTTACAAAGTTAGGGGCTGGCTATTTAAGTTGTTTCAGTGGTGGTGCTTCTCTGCCGGTATCCCGCCCCCCCATCTTACTTACTCCATAGTTTCAGCTGTCCTTGGTCTTCTTGGTCAACCTCTCCTCCATCCATCTCCCTTCCCCCAGGGGAACTCATTTTGCTACTGTATCATCGTACCCAATGTGGTGGTTCAAGTTCTAACATTTTGAAAGGAGAGAGATTCAGATTATGCAGTCAGAAGTCCCTGGTGTCACTTCTGATCCGATCTCTTCAGATAGTCGAGTGATGACAGAGTCTCGATCTGAGCTCGCCTGGTCCATCTCGTCTCCGATCACTGGGGATGAACCCCTAGCCCAGCCGTTCTGGGAGGCCACTGCTTCCATCCCTTTCTGGTGTTCCTGCTGGAGTTCCACTGGGGAAGGGACAGTCGTTTTGTGCTGGAGTCTATGTCAAGGGTGTCTTTGCTGTTGTTATGGACTGCCACATCTTTCGGTATGTAGTCCGTTCATCTTGCAGGTGTCTATCCATTGTCAGACCTCGTCTGGAGAGTGAAAGAGTTGCGTTCCTTTTTTCGTTATAATGTGCAAGCAAGCTGGAAACACCATGCCATATTGAATGTTCAATTGCCTCAACTTTCGCTTTGCTTCACGAAAAGTAGCTCTCCGTTTATGCACTACTCGTGAAAAGTCTGGGAATAGGCAGACTCTGCTATTCTCCACTGTGCAGTGACCATTTTTCCTCACCTGACTCAGAAGGTAGTCTCTGCCCCTATAGTGTAATAACCTTGCGACGACTGGTTGTGGCGGGGCCCCCGGTGGGGGAGGGAGCGCCAGGACTCTATGTGCCCTCTCCAGGGTGAAAAAGGGGAAGAGACCCTCTAATGCTATTGTCTCTCGGAGCCAAAGTTCTAGGAAGTCCTACATATTGTTCTTCTAAATTCGCTCCGGTAAACCAATTATGAAGATATTATTCCTCGGTGATCTATTTTCTGCATCCTCTGCTCTTAGTTCCAAAGCGTGGATTTGTCTCTCTAGCTTTTGCAATTTATAAGTTTAATCGTTTACAAACTGATAGGACCTCTTTGATTTGTTTCTCCGAGGTAGATACTCGTTCTACTAGTCGGCGGTGGTCATTACGCAGAATGGTCAGATCTGTCGCCAATGTATCGATCTTCTCCTCTAGGGCTTCACGAGAGGCCGTGATTGACTGGAGGGTGGGGTTGTCTGGGCCTTCCATGGGGTAAAGATGTTTAATCTCCGGGTGTAGAATCGGGGAGCCTGCGGTTACTTCCTCTCTCACCTCCGGAACCTTTTTACGCCCAGTTATCACCATGTCTAGCCCCCTGGCATGGCCGCAATACCAGATCTTGGCTCAGCTTGGCTCCCTCCGACAGGCCCCCGAGTCGGATCTGTTAGTCTAGTGGTAGGGTATGGGTTATAGATCACCTTATTGGACTTTACTGGTATGTAGCGGTGGCTGCATCCTCGACGGCCCCCCCCCCTTTGAATGCGCTTGCTCAGTTAGCTTGATTGTGCCTTGAAGCACCCGGTGGCAGGAACTGGTCAGGGCCCTTGGGCCTATGTCACCTGGTAGCTACCTCAGTTGGCCTCTAGAGTTCTTGTTGGTCAGGTTCTTCTCCAGGTGTCCTCTCAAGGCCCTTTGGATCAGACGCCTCATTTTTCCTTCGCTGATTTTAGGCACTTCTCATCTGCCATCGCTGTGTGCAGCAGCCCCGCTTCACTCCCGTGAGCGAATCAGATCTACTTCTCTCTCCTCGCATGTGGCCTATCTCCCACTCCACCATGTTGCTGGGGGGCTGTATAGTCTCAGGGATGCCTTTTAGCAGGAGCTCTCTGTCGCTAGGGGAGAGGTGCCATCAAGAGTTGCCATCTGCCGATCTCCAGGACTATCCCCTTATCGCCTGCTGTGTGAAGCGATCTCCTTTTTTTTACCAGCGGGCTGCAGCTGCCATCTCTCACGCGGCCCAGTCTATCTCATTGGTTCTGCTGCTTGTCCTATTGCATCATCACGTAGTTCATCTCTCACTGGGGGTTGTTAGATGCCCCGTCTGCCCCCCATGTAGTGTCACCCGCCTTCCCATGCAGCAGCTTCAGCTCATTGCCTCATTGCCTCCTCTCATTCTGCACGCAGCGTTCATGCCACCTCCTCTGCACTCTGTGCTCTTACCTCACTCAGCGTCATTGCTAGGGTTGTGTAGTCGCTGGGGCATCTGTCAGCTGGAGTCTCCTGCCTCTATGAGAGAGGTATGCTCAGGAGCTGCGTTTCTCCAGCCATCCGGGTTATCTTCCCGCTGCCTGTTACCTGGATCGTCCTCTGTCCCTTCACTGGACCCTGGCTGCCATTTTACTCGTAGCCCGGCAACCGCTGCTTTCACCAATTCTGCCATGTACTTCGTAGCAGCGTCGGTTATGGATCGCTCATTACCTGCGGGTGTCATTAGTTGCTGTGTTTGTACCCCCAGAGAGGTGGGGAGAGCGTTCTGAGAGTCAGGATGGTAGGGGGTGGGGAAACAACGGCAGGAGCCTCACGGAGAGGCTTCTTTCTCCATTAGTGTTAAGCCACGCCTCATCTGATTGGTTCATATTGCATTTTGGATCTTGTCCATTTGCGGGCACCAGGCCCATGTACACAAGTGAAGGTACCATTTTTAACCTGAGACTTAGGGAGATACAGAGTGGCTGGAAATGTGTTGCTCCCCGCATATTCAAGAACTTGCTTTTAAAGAAATGTGTGGAAACTGTGTGTTGTTAGACTCAGTTTGGAGTTTACAATGGCTTGCGTGTAAAAACCTCATTAGAATTTCACAAGTTATGCGATCCTGGACACTCCTGGGTCTCTAGTTTTCAGAAATATTTGGGTGTGGTAAATTTTCATGGGTGTCTGCTGAGCTTGGGCCCAAAATCTGCAACTTCCCATGTTGTGAAAAAGAGCGAGCGTGGATTCTGCTTGGTAAAATATGATATCACTAAGTTGTGTTTAGGAATGTATAGTGTCACAGGCGCTAGGCCCAGCCACACAAGGAGGTACCATTTTTATCGGGAGACATGTGGAAACTCAGAATAATAGAACATTTGTAATTACAAATTGTATTTCTCTGATTTTGTGCCTTCCAAATGTAAGGCAGAGTGCAAGAAAGAAGACATTTTGCAAAATTACCTCTGAATCTAATGTTGGTATGGGTACCCTTAAATTCAGTGATGTATAAAAAAAACACTGCTCCTAAAGGTCTCTTGTATATTTCAAAAATACATAGGTTTTTTATACCCATTTTTCACTTTTTATATTTCACCATATGGACTGTTCAATACTCAGTGCACATTGAAAAAACCATTGCAAAGTGCAGCTCATGTTTTGGCTTGGGTACCCGGATTATTGATGAACCTACACACCCTATATATATATCCCTGTGACCATAAGTGTCTAGGGTTTCCTAAAACAATGCCAGAATGTAGCTATATCCTTGCAATTTTCTCACCCTAACCCCCTTCCACCAGGGAATCCACAAACCGTAGGTACCCTGAGAGTCATTATGTTGTTGGGGAAAAAAGACTCAAAGTTTGGCATGGATACCTTATATGGAAAAAGGTTATGGCAGCCAAAGCGTGTAAAGTACTCCAAATAGCCAAAAAAAGGCTCAGCGCTCAGGTGGAAAAGCTTCATCAATTACTGGGTTATGTTATACATCATACTCACATTAGTAGTCATTTGTTATGTTCATAAGTTATGGTTGTACATTATATTCATATGTTTGTTACAGTATATTCGTGTATTATGTTATATTCATGCGGTAATTGCCATATTTACGTTTTACTCATCTTATGTGCAATTTGTTTTATTTATGCTATTTCTCATGTGACATGTTATATTCATATGTTATTTGTAACAGGATATGAATTCATAGGTTATACATCATACGTTTTACTAATTTGTATTTTTAGATGTTATATGGATGCGTTATTTTATAGAATGTAGTTGTATGTTATGTGTCAACTAGTATAGTTATGTTATATTTGTTATTTGGAATTTGGTAAATTTATTGTTTATGCTGTGCCTTATGTTCATGTTATTTGTAATCTGTTTTATTCATATGTTATGTTACACTTATGTGTTTACTGTAATCATGCTCTGTTATTCATTATATTCATCTGTAATATGCCATTTCTTATATAATCTTTTTTATTGTTATGCGCACAAATTCTTTCTCATTTGTTATATTCATGTTAATTGTTATATGTTATATTCTAGGCTATATCGTCTATGTTCTTTCTCAGTTTAATTTTGCAATTTCTTATACATTAAGTTCATATGTAATTCTTCTTGTTAAATGTACATGTTATGTGTATGTGATATGTGTTGTATGTTACATTCATGCTGTCATGTTATATGATAGGTTATTCTCTTGTTTGTCATTCATACAGTATATGTTATACATTGTTAACATGTTATTTGTCATTTGTTACATTAATATGTTGCATACAATACAAATATTCTTGTTCATGTTACACATATTCATAGATTATAGATTATAGGTTATATTCATGTTATATATTCTTATTTTATATTCTATATCTGTATTTTACTTGTCATTTGTTGTATTCATTTGGTACATATTGGTACATATTCTATTGGTGATCATGAGAGTAGTTTGTTTGGTCAGTTCTGTTTTTATCTTTATTCATTTAAAGTCCTGGTTTCAGCAACTGTGCCATTGTCCATGCTACATCCCATATTGAGTCCTACGGCACTTTGTCTTTGCTCCCATTTCACATCATGTGTTTTCTCGAACAGGGCCAGTGTTCCAGTTATTTTCTCAAATACCAAATTTGATGGAACTTTGCTTCGGCTCCAGTCAAGTGTGTGAAACCACAAATCTTATGTCTGAGTTTGGGGTTGCAATAGGTTTTCAAGGAGGTCAGTGGTCCTGACTATTTATATGTTATACATTATTATATTTATATGCTAGTTATGATTGATTATATTCACATGTTTTGTGATTTACATTATATTCATATGTTATACTCATATGCTATTTGTTTTATGTTATATTCATATGTTATGTGTAAGGAAGTAGGTTATTAATTGGGTTGGATGTGAGTTCACCACAAGGAATAAGACCACAAACATGTTAGGATTGTGTGGGTGGTGTCCCTCCATAAACCCCTCGCTGACATTTCCTAAACCACTCTAACTTTTCATCATCCCTTCCCCTTTAGGAGCAAGTCTGCCCCTTTCCTCACCCGCTCCTGTATCCCCCCCACATTTCAGTACTAAAATATATACTTATATGTGGCAAGACTCCATAGTTGGGGCAGGGAACTCCATACACCAGTGCTTAATTTGTAAATAAAAAGGTGCCGGGGTCCAACGCCCTCCTCTTAAACACACGGCTGCTATATTTAAATGTGCGAACACGGAATACTGAGGCAGCGTAATCCTGAAGCAATCTCGGCCTCTTCAATCCATTTACAGCCGCTCGCTGTCCCTTCAGCTCACTCTGACAGCTTTCTACTTTCTCCCTTTGTGACGCTTTTTCGTTTTTCCATTCCTCCGTCTTTCCCATAGGTGTCTTTTGCTCGCAGCAAATGCTTGAGGCTGAAGAATAGAAAAAGTCCCTGCCCTCAAAAAAAAGTGCTGGTGCTCAGCACCGGAAACAACAAGCACATATTAAGCACTGCCATACACCTAAGAATAGATCAAACTCACATTATGCAATAAGTTTTATAGTGGTACAAAACATACTACAAAGTGCAGCTTGCGAATTAGACCTAAGGTGCATGTAGGCTACAAGCCCAGTTATCAATGACTTATTTAACAGTATGATTATTTCTGGTCAAAAAGAGTTACTTTGACAGGTTCACCTGCAGGTTTAAAAGCTGATGAATTAAAACTACACAGGTAGGCCTGTAGCCATGTTTTCTTAGCCACTCTAGTGGGTGGCACAATAAGTGCTGCAGCTCACAGGAGACATTTACCTTTCCATGCCAGTGGTGTGTTTTCCTGCATCATAAACTATGGCCTTACTGTAAAGTTAAGTATGTTAATTTGGGGTTTGCCTTGTTTTAGGGGTTAGAGCACATAAAAATGGGCCTGGACATCAGAGCGCCAGTGTAGAGAGTTCAAATTCCAGATACACCAATGACCATATATTTGTAATTTCATTATATTCATATGTTAAATATTATATTCATGTCAATTTTTATACTTTATATTGATATATTATATATCATATTCATTTGTTACACATTTTATTCATAGGTTTTATCTTATATTCATGTGTGATTTTGATGGTATCATGATATATGTTGTGGTTATGTGTTATTTGTCATGTTATTTTGTCATATTTATGTTATTAGTTATTTTTATGCAGGTGTTATATGTTATACATTATATTCGCTGTATTAGGCATGTATTAATTTCATACATCATATTTTCTGTTATATTTTTATGCTACTTGTTATCTTTTATATTAAATTTAGGGCCTCATTATGTGGCTGGCGGTCACAAGACCGCCAGCCTCGTGATGGTGGTCAGACCACTGCGGTTGTGTCGGTCCGACCACCACATTGAGAGTTTGGTGGGCGGACCGCTTAAAGACCGCCATCCCCACCAGGATCAAAGATCCCGACTGGTTGAAGGCGGTCCTGGTTGTAATCAGCCATGGTGGCACTGAACTTACAACTTTGTTGTCTGCCAGCCTTTTCATGGAGGTTTCCCCACCATGAAAAGGCTGGCGGAGAACAAGTACGAGGGGCCACAGGGGTGCCCCTGCACTGCCCATGACGATGGCCCCCTGCCCAGCACCCTCAGAATGGGCACTGTCTACTTTGCAAGCAGTGCGCATTCCGAGGGTGCTGGGCGGCCTTCTCTGTGCTACGAGATAGCAACTGGCTCCTTTAAGGGAGGTAAGTGCTAGCTCGTAGCAGTGTTCCTGCCAGTCAGACTGGCTTGAAAGCTCTATTTCAAGGTTTCCACCGATCAGCCAGGTCAGGCTGGAAGAAACCGTGTAATACCGCAAGGGGGGCAGGGGATGCCACTGAGAGTTTGGCAGTCCCTTCGTTGGGAGAGCCAAACTCATAATGAGCCCCATAGTATTTTATACATTATGTTCATAGGTTGTATGTTATACCTTTTATTCAGGTCTTATTTGTAATATGTTAGTTGCATGTGTTTTTATATATGCTATTCATATGTGATTAGTTATTTTATATATTCATATATTAATTGTCATGGGTTATAGCATGTGTTTTATGTTCTTGGTTATATCATATGTTATTTGTTACACATGATAATTATAGGTTATTTGTTATACAATAAAGTAATGACCTATTTGGTTAGTACTATGTCCAAGTGCTATACTTTATATTCAAATGGTATTTGCCATTTATTATATTTATGTGCTCTTTCATATATGACATTCGTATGTTATTTGTCATTTGTTCCATTTATTTGGTATATGTTATGTTATATTAATTTAACATTTGTAAATTGTTATATTCATATGATATATATTATATTTATGTTTGCTATACATTATGGGCCTGTCTACGATCTTGGCAGAGGGGATTACTCTATCACGAATGTGACTGATATCCTGTCCGCCGTATTACACGTTCAATAGGATATAATGGGACTTGTATGGCGGGTGGATATTGATCATGTTTGTGATGGAGTAATCCCCTCTGCGAAGGTAGAAATCAGGCCCTATACTCTTAACTTCTATATTGTAGAATATATTTATGTTTTTATGTTAAATACTGTTTGCGTTATATGTTCAACATCATTTTTGTTATTTTTTATGTTATATTCATTGATTATTTGTTACACATTATGATCATAGGGTATTTGTGATACAATATATACATTGTTTATATATCATATGTTATTTTTATGTATTTGAAGTCTGTTATATTCATATATCTTGTTATAATCATCTGTTATTGTTCATGTTATATTCATGTGTTGTTTGTCATTTGTTAGAATCCTGTTATTGTTTATATTGCTACATTATAGCCAAATGTTTTTTTCATTTTAACCATCATAGGTTATGTTATATTCATGCATTTGCCATATCCATATGTTATATATGCTATATATTACATGTTATATTCCTGTTATTGTGTTTTTACATCCATACATTATGGCCCTCATTACGAGTCTGGCGGCCTTAAGACTGCCAGACCCTCGGTGGCGGTCTCACTGCCGGCGGTGAAGACCACCAAATACCGCCGATCCACCCATCCCGTCATTTTCCGCAGTCCACCCGGCTGGAGGTGAGCATCTCCAGCGGACACCGGAATACCGCTAGCTAGCGGTATTACGACGTGGAAGACCGCCAGCATTTTCTGACGGTCGCACTGCCAGAAAATGCTGGAGGTCTTCTATCCTGGCAACAGGAATCTGCATTCCTGTCACCGGGATACTCCCGCACACACATCCACATGCCCGCACACATGCACCCACAAACTCCCAAACACAAACACCCCCCACTCACCTACACACTCGCTTCGTACACTCCCATTCACACTAACATACATACACAAACACCGCACTCATGCACGCACTCATCTCCCCTCCCCTCTCCCCCTCCAGCACATACAAACATTCACTCCCCCCCAGATCATACCTACGTTCACACACCCCTGCCCCGCATACATGCACTCACCCGCTCTCCCCGTCCACGGACACACATGCACCCACTCTCCCCGCTCACTCACACAAACATGCACCCCTACCCATCCACTACCCACACACTCACCCCCTGCCCGTCCACTTACATACACACCCCTTTGGGTAGTGGTGCCAGCAGTAGAACTGCCTCTTCACCACCGACCACCAGCATGACTGGTGTCGGAATTCTACCCGATTTTGGGTGGAATTCCGAATCAGTTGTAATAGAGCAGTCTTAAGACGGTCTTTTGGAACCCGTGGCTACGGCGGTCTTACAAAAAGACCGCCAAAGCCGTAATGAGGGACTATATATGATACATTATAAATATGTTATTTGTTATATTTTATATTTATGCTATGTTACAATCATTTACTTTTCATTTCTTTTTTCTATTCATATGGTATATAAGTGACATTCATATGTTGTAAATTGTCCTATTCATGTTTTATATTTTATATTCATGTGTTATTTGTTATAGGGCAAATATTCAAATGTTATTTGTCATTTGTTATATTCCTATGTGTGAGAAAATGTATTATTATTTGGAATGGGTGTTCGACTATCTCAAGGAATAATAACACTAACTCTGAAATGCCACTAAATTAACCTGAGTTCAACCCCCTGGTAGCTATGACACAGGTCACAAAGGTTTAGCTTAGAGGAATGTATAAAGTATTTATGCGGGACCAAGTCCGTAATAAAGACAAAATAACAAACAATAAAAATCAAAATCCAATGTAGATAAATAGAGTAAAATTGAATAAGCAAAATGACACCAAAACAACAACAATCCAACAGGGGGAACGTGTAATATGAGTTTTAAAACCTTTAAGTGAAAATGGCATCAAAAAGCACTATGGCCAATGATAGTCTATTGTTAAGGTAGACCACTACCTAAGCCCATTTTGATGCCAACACCTTTGCATTGAGGGCTGCTTGTACACTCACTTCTGGACAGGTAGGGTTCCCCGATTTGCATTCTGAGGGTCCAGCAACTACAGCACCAGCACCTTTTACCATGGGAACTGGTTATTGAAAGACTAATTTGCCCACTTCCAGGGCCTCATTTAACCATTTGCGCTTACAAGGCGGTTTGCTTATTTACACAAGATTATTTGTCACCTGGAGGAAACAGGCTCATATGTGGCTCCCTTCGATGGCACCTGCCATTTGACCACATGGTGTACTTTAGTCCTCATCCATACTCTTGATAGACCGTTCCTCTGGCTATTTACTGTTCCAGGAAGACTTTGACTGTATCTCTCGCCTAAAGTACAAGTAAGTCTTTGCTTCCATTCTGTTGCGCTCATCTATGTGTCCTCACTCTTAAGTTTTCAACTTATTTTATTTTCTGCTGAATTATCAGGCTTACTAGAAACTTGGTCCCATTGTTTCATAAGTTTTCCATTCTTCAAGGGATTGTTCATTGGCCACTTGCACACTTATCGACCTCCCCTCTTCATCACTTATATCCATTAGTTTGCAGGCAGTTTTACTGAAGGATAATAGGATAATTACTTCTTACAGGATACCTTATTTCAAAATCTGGTATTCAGCCCTAAATGTATTTTTGTGTGTATTTTATGAAAGCTTCAGGATCTACCCTGTATCCTATAAATCATTCTGATGATACCATCAAACACTTTTAAGGGTTGAAACGACATTGACAATACATGGCAAAAATACTATTTTTTAATTTTATTGTCCACCAAGAAGAATATAACCTTTTCATTACCCTTAGTTTGCATATGCTCCACCTGATTTGATTTAAAAAGAAACTCTATTGCCCTTCGATATCTATCGCCATGGTTCATTGGTCACGTTTATTGAGCTGTTTTTAGTTTTTGTCTAAATCATACGCCCTATGATTACCCATTTCAAAAAGCATGCCATAATTATTTATGACTTTGGTTACCATTGATACCTGGTAGGACTATGTTACCTTTCATATCATAGATTCTTGTCATTCCTTTGCCTATGGGGTGGCTCCTGTAGTTCCTTTACAAAAAGTTGATTTAAACTAGAAGAGATAGGAGTGGGGAAGACATTTGTCCAATCCTCACTCAGAACTTTTCGTGCCTTCAGCAAGGCAAGATTTTCTTGCTGGGATTCAGTCTCTGAAATGGAAGCCATTTCTGCTAGCTGCTCAAGGCAGGAGGCTATTTCTGATGAAGGCTCCACAAGGTCAGATTCCTTCTCACAAAAGGGCCCGCTCAAATAGATTTACTGCTGTGGAGAAGCTTCAAGTAGGACAAAACTGTTTTTTCAGCCCAGCAAAGTCATGCCTTCACCGGATTGGCTGTCTGGTGGTTGGTGCCAGTCATCCAGCGTCTGGAAGTCTACTCTTCTAAAGTTCTTCACCTAAAGATCTGAGACGTGAGGGAAGACTCTTAGGGCCGTATTTATACTCCGTTTGCGCCGAATTTGCGTCGTTTTTTTCGACGCAAATTCGACGCTAAACTAACGCCAACTAACGCCATATTTATACTATGGCGTTAGAGGCGAATAGCGCCAAAGTTCCCGGAATGTGCGTCATTTTTTAGCGTGAACCCCTTCCTTGCGTTAATGATATGCAAGGGAGGCGTTCCCGTCTAAAAAATGACTCCCAGGCCTTTACGTGGTATTTATACTCCCGGGCAAAAGAGACGCCCGGGAGTGGGCGTGGCTAAAAACGGCGCATTTGCGCCGCTTTTTAACGCCTGGGTCAGGCATGGCGTTAAGGGACAAGTGGGCTCAAAATGAGCCCAGAGTGCCCTCCCCTGCCCCCAGGGACCCCCCCTGCCACCCTTGCCCACCCCAGGAGGACACCCAAGGCTGGAGGGACCCACCCCAGGGACATTCAGGTAAGTATTTTTTTATTTTTTTTTAATAATTTTTTTTGGCATAGGGGGGCCTGATTTGTGCCCCCCTACATGCCACTATGCCCAATGACCATGCCCAGGGGACAGAAGTCCCCTGGGCATGGCCATTGGGCAAGGGGGCATGACTCCTATCTTTACAATGATAGGAGTCATGTTGATGGGGGATGGGCGTCGAAAATAAATGGCGCAAGTCGGGTTACGACGATTTTTTCGACGTAACCTGACTTGCCCCATTTTAAGACGCCCATGCGCCATTTTCCCCCTACGCCGGCGCTGCCTGGTGTACGTGGTTTTTCTCGCGCACACCAGGCAGCGCCGGTCTGCTTGCGCCGGCTAACGCCATTCAATAAATACGGCGCCCGCATGGCGCTTCAGAATGGCGTTAGCCGGCGCAAAACTTTTTGACGCTAAACTGCGTTAGCACAGTTTAGCGTCAAAAAGTATAAATATGGGCCTTAGTTCTTTAAAGCTTGATCCTGCAAAGTCCTTGTGTTGAGTCCAGTGTAAGTCCATTTGTGAATGTGAAACTGGGAATCCAGAAAAAAGTGTTTGTTCAGTTTTTTGTGCCCCATTAGCCACACAGGATGTCAGCCCACTGTCCCCTGGAGTCCACTTCTTTGCACTAAGTACCAGAGAGAGGGGATCTAGTCCTTCAGACCTTCCCTCAAGTTACAGCAAGTAGGATCCAATCCTCTTCCGATCTTCCACAAGTCCACAAAGTGTTCTGAGGCAGGTACATTGGGGTGCCATATTTATGGGTTGTACTGGCCAGTATTTGGGGTGACTCCTGTCTCCTCACTATCCAATGAGATTTGGCAGCACTAACCCTACCCACATCTACAGCAATTACATTTTGCCCACGATTAGGAGAATCTTTTCTACCCTGAGCAGTGCCCAAAGGTGTTGTTAGGGAAATGAGTAGTGTTCTTCTGTGTCCATTCCAAACTGGTTTTGGGGGTAGCTTCCATTCCACTGGGGCTGGAGCCAGCCTGGCTACTGTGTTTCCTCCTTCAGGTTTCATTTTATATCTCCTTGTGAAAGTTCAGAGGACACACCTTGGTCCAATTCGAGTTAATGAAGTTCCTGGGCCCA
This sequence comes from Pleurodeles waltl, assembly GCF_031143425.1. NCBI lineage: Eukaryota > Metazoa > Chordata > Amphibia > Caudata > Salamandridae > Pleurodeles > Pleurodeles waltl. Next base: position 309,155,873 of record NC_090449.1, on the reverse strand, counting down.
CCCAACTTGTCCTTGCAGCAAGAGTAGGATGATAAAACACTATGCCACACCCAAGCTATTGCTGTAGGAGCAGTTTTCACACCTCTTTGTCAGACAGTTATTGGCACTTCAACTGGTGCAGCTTAATGCTAATTAACCTAACTGGGCTCAGGCAAGAAAAGTATAACTTTCTAAGATTTACCTTTTCTGAATATTTAATAAAAATCCCACTTCACCAAGGAGTTGGATTTTTAATAAATGCTTATGAAAATAGGCTTTGAATGACTATTCTGGCTGTTCCCTGACAAAAGTTACAGAATACATTTTATAATATGTACTTGGACTTTTTCCAGTATCTTTAATTTTGCACATGTTCAATGTTTAAGTGCAAGGTAATTTACCTTGTGAGCAACACAATGTATGCATGGATGACAATATTTAAAGACAGAGCAATGGTTAGTTTGAAATGTTTAAAGTTGCTGCAGTAATGCTACAAATGGTAGGCCTGAAGCAATATTTTACTAGTCATCTCTGTAGCTTCCACAATATGTGCTGCAGTTCAAAGGTGACATTTATCTTTCATGCCCTGGGTGCCTATTCTACACCTTAAACTGGGGACTTGTAGGCAAAATGAATTTGTCAAAAAGGGGAAAGCCAATGTAATGTTTAAAGGGGGGCACATCTGCTTTACTCCTGTTTAGAAGATGTAAAGTGCACGGAGTCCAGCAAAACAGATAGGGCAAAAAGCGGGATGAAACTCACACCAAAGATGCTAATTTCTGACATGGAGTCATCCATCATGAAGGCAGAACCACCCACCCCCATGGGAGTTCCCATCACTAAGGCAGAAATACCTGGAAATACCATCAATATTGATGTAGTAAGTCTTGGACCATTGATCCACCACATTGACCACTTCTGTAGTAAGGATATGGACCACTTCATTAGTTTTGGGATGTTCTCCCTGCATTTGCATCAGCTACCTAAGAGGCATGTAGACTGCCTGAACCCAGAAATAAGTACCAAGGAGGTATTATCTCAGATCATTGCAAATGCTTCTGGCAGTATGGCACTCCACCGTTGTTCCTTGAGTATTAGCTGTCTATTGATGGCCTTTACTGTTTTTTCCTGGCCCTCTTCATTCAGCTGAAATAGAACTGCCATAATGACATCCTCTGAAGCATCTGTCTCACCCACACTTCTTTGCTGAAGTCTGGTGCCTTGAGGACAGCCACAGTGCCTCCTTCAGGATATCAAACATCTTTTGACACACCACTGTCCTGATTATAGTTTTTGATTACTTTTGAGAGGTGATCTCAGTGAGGGGGTAGTAACACCCCCACAACCCTTCACCAATCTCTCCTTAGCACCCTTTGTCAGGGTGATCTGCCATTACCCTGACGCCAAGTTAAAGTTACTTATGAGTTTGCTACCCATAGCCTGTCAATGAGCACATCAGCTCCAGAAATGAAGTAGCCATCTCTCTTGTTGACTAAACTGGGCCTTCTGTACTCAACCGGGGTAGGTGGGGGCATTAGCCGTCGATACTAAGAGGGCTGGACTGGACCACGGCTTGATCAGCACCGGGGACCATCATCTTGGAAGTCTCAACCTTGAGGCTGGCCCTTTATCCGATAGCCTGTAAATATTATTTTTGATAGGCATTCTGTCCATTGTGTCAGTATCATTAGTATACTAGCTGGTGAACACAGTGGTCACTGAAATGCTTTATTTGTAATTAAAAACATGCTGGTCCCCAGAACTCACCTCTGAAACACATGGCTGCTGCAATTAAATGTGCGCCTGAAGCTATCTCTGGCCTCTTAAAACCATATATAAGCACACCCTGCCCCTGCATCTCTCTCTTGCAATTTCTGCTTTCTCCCTTTGTGACGCTTTTTCACTTTTATCTTCCTCCGTATGTGTCTTTTGCTTGCAGTAAATGCCTGAGGCAGGAATATAAGTGCCGGCCCTCAAAGAAGTGTCTGTGCCCTGGACTGGAAACCGCTGGCTCAAATTAAGCACTGGGTCACCGGGTGTAGCGAGGTGAAAGGCTCCAGCAACTAACAGTAGTCTCTTTGCCAGAGAGGGCGAGAGTACAGCTCTCTCCGTTTAGCCATTTTGCTCCTTGAGTGACAGGAGATCATGGGAGGGATACTCACCGTCCTCCTCCACCTCTTCAGTATCTGCCACCATGACCATGGCTACCTCAAATGTCTCAAAGTGTGGCTTCCTGAGGTTAATGCGCAAAGGGTGATGTTTTGAAAGCAAAATCATAGTTGGAATGCCTCTGCAAATTATATGAATCCTAAATTGATAAAACAGTCTGTCCACACTCCTTCACTTTTTTGTAAGATAATTCTTTTTTGGTTAGCTTCAATACAAATCCAGAGCAGTGTTTTGCTCCTGCTCTTCAGGGCTGTTAAAATAAACAATATATACAAGATTTAACAACAAATAAAATAGAAATATACAAAAAACAGCATAGAGTTGTAAGTGTTGTACATGAACCATAATACTGGCTGTCAATTGCACATCCCCCCACGCTTTGTTTTTTTAAACATATTTATTTAGGATTGGTCACAAGCATTTTTCCCAGATTATTAGACAAGAACTTATCAGCAGCATCACCTTAGTGAGGAAGGTTGAATTTACACATGGTTAACAATTTCTGGCTGGGCGGGTAAAGCAAGGTCCTTAACAGCCATCACAAGTTGTTTTTCCAACCACTGGAAAGTAAATATAATGCATTGGGCCTGAGTTAGATCTTGGTGATAACAGTCCCGCTGTTGACTTTTTGACTGGAAACCCGTCTGCCGCCGTGACTGTCCACCCACCATATTTAGAATTTGGCGGTTCCATGGATGAAAGCCAGCATTCGAACCGCCATCTCTGCCGAGATATATCACCTGCGTCGATGGCGGGTGATGGAAGAGTGGATGCTGTAGGGACCTTAGCCACCGTTCCCACCTTGCATATTTGGATGTCTCTTAGCACCAAGAAAAAAGTGTCAGTCTGTAGGCCGGCAACATGTCTGCCTTATCCCCGTTCTCGTATCAGCATTGTTTTGAATCCAATAATTTGTAGGCTCCATCCCTATTTAGGATAGCTTCAAAATAACCTCTTGCTTTTCATAAGGCTCTGTGGAGTTTCTTTTTTTTAGCTTGAGCTAGTTCAAACAATATGGTAGAATGCTTTATTAACTAGCCCCGTAACACAGACTTTGTGGCATCCCCATTCAATAAATCTCATCGGTAACATATCCCTCAATGTAGTGTTCCACTGCCTCTTTAATATTCTCCCTAAGGACAGAATTGTGGATTGCCAATTCATTTATTTTCTATGGTTTTGGAAAACGTGGGAGCAGAAGGGGCCTCTATTTCTATACTCACTGAAGCATGGCCTGAATGCACTTAGGTGCTTTGGTTGATGAAAGAATCAGTGGTGCACAATCTGTCTGTGAGTATGACCTATGAAATTTAGAGTAGTGTGATCGCATTCCCCTGTGTGTTGAGATGTCCAAATATCTCAAAAAAATATCTCTACGGGCAGGTCTTTAATATTGCCAGGGAATGAGTGAGGGGGAGGTATGCGATACCCTACAAAACCAAAACGATCCATGCCGGCTCGGGAATGACATTAAAATCACATTAAAATTCCACCTATTATAAGGTCCTCTGATGTGTTGTGACACATCGAGAAATAATCAGGAATAGAAAGTGTCCTTACTATCATAAGGCCAATATACTGATACAAGAGAATATACCAAATATCTTGCCCTGCACTCCCAGCACTCCACCTTTGTTGTTCCTATATGTAGACACCTTCTGCAATGGGACACCTGACCCTATTAACCGGTTCTGTGCCTTGGACGAGATGATCTCGTCCAAGGCTACAGTTCCCCTGTGCCTTGGACGAGATCATCTCGTCCATGGCACAGGGGAACTTGGGGGCACGCTAGCGCGCCCCCCGTGCACCCCCCTCCCCCCCCAAGTCGGGGATGGAAGGGGAAGACCTTCCCCTTCCACCCCCGACCCCCCCCCCCTGTGACGTCAGCGCGCGCGCTGATGTGTCACAGGGGCCTCCCTAGTTGCGCTGGAAGCTCTGCTTCCAGCGCGATTGAAAAAGAAATGCAAAAGCATTTCTCTTTCAATCACTGGGAGGCCCGGAGGGGCTTCAAAGGGAAGGAAAAGTATTTCTTTCCCTTTGAAGTCCCTGCGAGGCTTTTGAAACCCCACTAGACACCAGGGATTTTTTTATTTTTTATTGAAACTGACAAGAGGGAGCGACCCCTTGGGCAAGGGTCGCTCCCAGGGGGGGCATTTTTTTGAGAAGGCCTTTTCTGCCCCCCCTGGGGGCAGATCGGCCTTATTAGGCCAATCTGCCCCCAGGGGGGGCAGCAACCTCTAGGCACCAGGGACCATTTTTTTTTTATGTTTCATTTTTATTTTTTTTGGTGGGGAGCGACCCCTTAGGCAAGGGTCGCTCCCCTTGGGGGAAAATTATATTTTGGCCATTTCTGCCCCCCTTGGGGGCAGATTGGCCTATTTTGATGAGGTCAATCTGCCCCCAAGGGGGGTAGAAACCACTAGACACGAGGGATTTTTTTTTTTTTTATTGTTATTGACAAAAGGGAGCGACCCCTTGGGCAATGGTCGCTCCCAGGGGGGGCATATTTTCGGGAAGGCCTTTTCTGCCCCCCCTGGGGGCAGATCGGCCTACTATTAGGCCGATCTGCCCCCAGGGGGGGCAGAAACCTCTAGGCACCAGGGACCATTTTTTTATTTTTTTTATTTTTTATGTTTCATGATTTTTTTTTTTGGTGGGGAGCGACCCCTTAGGCAAGGGTCGCTCCCCTTGGGGGAAAATGATATTTTGGCCATTTCTGCCCCCCTTGGGGGCAGATTGGCCTATTTTGATGAGGCCAATCTGCCCCCAAGGGGGGTAGAAACCACTAGACACCAGGGAGTTTTTTCTTTGCGTGAATTTCACGCAAAGGGAGCGACCCCTTAGGCAAGGGTCGCTCCCTGGGGGGGAGGGCAATTTATTTGAGGCCATTTCTGCCCCCCCTGGGGGCAGATCGGCCTATTATTAGTCCGATTATTAGGCCGATCTGCCCCCAGGGGGGGCAGAAACCACTAGGCGCCAGGGCAAATTTTTTTTTCGTGTTTTTTTTTTTTGTTGTTTCTTTTTTTTAGAGATGGGGAGCGACCCATCAGGCAAGGGTCGCTCCCCTGGGGGGCAAATTGTATGTAGACCATTTCTGCCCCCCTGGGGGCAGATTGGCCGATTTTAGGTCAATCTGCCCCCAAGGGGGCAGAAACCACTAGGCACCGGGGATTTGTTTTTTGGCGCCAATGTCACGCAGGGAGAGCGACCCCGTAGGCAAGGGTCGCTTCCGGGGGGGGGTTTGGGTTGGGGGGGCAAATTTATTTTAGGCCATTTCTGCCCCCAGGGGGGGGCAGAACCCTCTAGGCGCCAGGGCAATTTTTTTTTGTGTTTTTTTTTTGTTTGTTGTTTCTTTTTTTAGAGATGGGGAGCGACCCATCAGGCAAGGGTCGCTCCCCTGGGGGGAAAATTGTATTTAGACCATTTCTGCCCCCCTGGGGGCAGATTGGCCGATTTTAGGTCAATCTGCCACCAAGGGGGCAGAAACCACTAGGCACCTGGGATTTGTTTTTTGGCGCCAATGTCACGCAGGGGGAGCGACCCCGTAGGCAAGGGTCGCTCCCAGGGGAGGGTGGGGGGGCAAATTTATTTTAGGCCATTTCTGCCCCCCCGGGGGCACATCGGCCTATTATTAGGCCGAACTGCCCCCAGGGGGGGGCAGAACCCTCTAGGCGCCAGGGCAATTTTTTTTTTGTGTTTTTTTTTTTTTATGTTTCTTTTTTTAGAGATGGGGAGCGACCCATCAGGCAAGGGTCGCTCCCCTGGGGGGCAAATTGTATTTAGACCATTTCTGCCCCCCTGGGGGCAGATTGGCCGATTTTAGGTCAATCTGCCCCCAAGGGGGCAGAAACCACTAGGCACCGGGGATTTGTTTTTTGGCGCCAGTGTCACGTAGGGGAAGCGACCCCGTAGGCAAGGGTCGCTCCTGGGGGGGGGGGTGGGTGTTGGGGGGGCTAATTTATTTTAGGCCATTTCTGCCCCCGGGGGTCAGATCGGCCTATTATTAGGCCGAACTGCCCCCGGGGGTGGCAGAACCCTCTAGGCACCAGGGCAATTTTTTTATTTATTTTTTTATTTTTTGTTTGTTTGTTTTTTAGAGATGGGGAGCGACCCATCAAGCAAGGGTCGCTCCCCTTGGGGGGCAAATTGTATTTAGGCCATTACTGCCCCCCTTGGGGCAGATTGGCCGATTTTAGGTCAATCTGCCCGTAAGGGGGCAGAAACCACTAGGCACCTGGGATTTGTTTTTTGGCGCCAATGTCACGCAGGGGGAGTGACCCCGTAGGCAAGGGTCACTCCCGGGGGGGGTGGGGGTTGGGGGGGCAAATTTATTTTAGGCCATTTCTGCCCCCCCCCGAGGGCAGTTCGGCCTAATATTAGGCCGAACTGCCCCCGGGGGGGGGGGGGGCAGAACCCTCAGGGCACCAGGGCAAATTTTTTTGTTGTGTTTTTTTTTTTGTTTGTTTGTTTTTTTCGAGATGGGGAGCGACCCATCAGGCAAGGGTCGCTCCCCTGGGGGGGGGGGGGGGGAATTGTATTTAGGCCATTACTGCCCCCCTTGGGGGCAGATTGGCCGATTTTAGGTCAATCTGCCCCCAAGGGGGCAGAAACCACTAGGCACCTGGGATTTGTTTTTTGGCGCCAATGTCATGCAGGGGGAGCGACCCCGTAGGCAGGGGTTGTTCCCGGGCAGGGGCAGGGGGGGCTTGGGGGGGTCAAATTTATTTTAGGGCATTTCTGCCCCCCCCCCCCTCCCGGGGCCGGCTGAGCTAGAGGCCAAACTCCACAGGTAGGCACTTTGCAAAAAACACCTCTGTTTTCTGTGAAAAAATATGTTCTGTCCACGTTGTGTTTTGGGCCATTTCCTTTCGTGGGCACTAGGCCTACCCACAGAAGTGAGGTACCATTTTTATTGAGAGACTTAGGGGAATGCTGGGTGGAAGGAAATTTGTGGCTCCTCTCAGATTCCAGAACTTTCTGCCACAGAAATGTGAGGAACATGTGTTTTTTTAGCCAAATTTTGAGGTTTGCAAAGGATTCTGGGTAACAGAACCTGGTCCGAGCCCCGCAAGTCACCCCTCCTTGGATTCCCCTAGGTCTCTAGTTTTCAGAAAGGCACAGGTTTGGTAGGTTTCCCTAGGTGCCGGCTGAGCTAGAGGCCAAAATCTACAGGTAGGCACTTCGCAAAAAACACCTCTGTTTTCTTCCAAAATTTTGGATGTGTCCACGTTGCGCTTTGGGGTGTTTCCTGTCGCCGGCGCTAGGCCTACCCACACAAGTGAGGTATCATTTTTATCGGGAGACTTGGGGGAACGCTGGGTGGAAGGAAATTTGTGGCTCCTCTCAGATTCCAGAACTTTCTGCCACAGAAATGTGAGGAACATGTGTTTTTTTAGCCAAATTTTGAGGTTTGCAAAGGATTCTGGGTAACAGAACCTGGTCCGAGCCCCGCAAGTCACCCCTCCTTGGATTCCCCTAGGTCTCTAGTTTTCAGAAATGCACAGGTTTGGTAGGTTTCCCTAGGTGCCGGCTGAGCTAGAGGCCAAAATCTACAGGTAGGCACTTCGCAAAAAACACCTCTGTTTTCTTCCAAAATTTTGGATGTGTCCACGTTGCGCTTTGGGGTGTTTCCTGTCGCCGGCGCTAGGCCTACCCACACAAGTGAGGTATCATTTTTATCGGGAGACTTGGGGGAACGCTGGGTGGAAGGAAATTTGTGGCTCCTCTCAGATTCCAGAACTTTCTGCCACAGAAATGTGAGGAACATGTGTTTTTTTAGCCAAATTTTGAGGTTTGCAAAGGATTCTGGGTAACAGAACCTGGTCCGAGCCCCGCAAGTCACCCCTCCTTGGATTCCCCTAGGTCTCTAGTTTTCAGAAATGCACAGGTTTGGTAGGTTTCCCTAGGTGCCGGCTGAGCTAGAGGCCAAAATCTACAGGTAGTCACTTCGCAAAAAACACCTCTGTTTTCTTCCAAAATTTTGGATGTGTCCACGTTGCGCTTTGGGGTGTTTCCTGTCGCCGGCGCTAGGCCTACCCACACAAGTGAGGTATCATTTTTATCGGGAGACTTGGGGGAACGCTGAGTGGAAGGAAATTTGTGGCTCCTCTCAGATTCCAGAACTTTCTGCCACAGAAATGTGAGGAACATGTGTTTTTTTAGCCAAATTTTGAGGTTTGCAAAGGATTCTGGGTAACAGAACCTGGTCCAAGCCCCGCAAGTCACCCCATCTTGGATTCCCCTAGGTCTCTAGTTTTCAGAAATGCACAGGTTTGGTAGGTTTCCCTAGGTGCCGGCTGAGCTAGAGGCCAAAATCTACAGGTAGGCACTTCGCAAAAAACACCTCTGTTTTCTTCCAAAATTTTGGATGTGTCCACGTTGCGCTTTGGGGTGTTTCCTGTCGCCGGCGCTAGGCCTACCCACACAAGTGAGGTATCATTTTTATCGGGAGACTTGGGGGAACGCTGGGTGGAAGGAAATTTGTGGCTCCTCTCAGATTCCAGAACTTTCTGCCACAGAAATGTGAGGAACATGTGTTTTTTTAGCCAAATTTTGAGGTTTGCAAAGGATTCTGGGTAACAGAACCTGGTCCGAGCCCCGCAAGTCACCCCTCCTTGGATTCCCCTAGGTCTCTAGTTTTCAGAAATGCACAGGTTTGGTAGGTTTCCCTAGGTGCCGGCTGAGCTAGAGGCCAATATCTACAGGTAGGCACTTCGCAAAAAACACCTCTGTTTTCTTCCAAAATTTTGGATGTGTCCACGTTGCGCTTTGGGGTGTTTCCTGTCGCCGGCGCTAGGCCTACCCACACAAGTGAGGTATCATTTTTATCGGGAGACTTGGGGGAACGCTGGGTGGAAGGAAATTTGTGGCTCCTCTCAGATTCCAGAACGTTCTGCCACAGAAATGTGAGGAACATGTGTTTTTTTAGCCAAATTTTGAGGTTTGCAAAGGATTCTGGGTAACAGAACCTGGTTCGAGCCCCGCAAGTCACCCCTCCTTGGATTCCCCTAGGTCTCTAGTTTTCAGAAATGCACAGGTTTGGTAGGTTTCCCTAGGTGCCGGCTGAGCTAGAGGCCAAAATCTACAGGTAGGCACTTCGCAAAAAACACCTCTGTTTTCTTCCAAAATTTTGGATGTGTCCACGTTGCGCTTTGGGGTGTTTCCTGTCGCCAGCGCTAGGCCTACCCACACAAGTGAGGTATCATTTTTATCGGGAGACTTGGGGGAACGCTGAGTGGAAGGAAATTTGTGGCTCCTCTCAGATTCCAGAACTTTCTGCCACAGAAATGTGAGGAACATGTGTTTTTTTAGCCAAATTTTGAGGTTTGCAAAGGATTCTGGGTAACAGAACCTGGTCCAAGCCCCGCAAGTCACCCCATCTTGGATTCCCCTAGGTCTCTAGTTTTCAGAAATGCACAGGTTTGGTAGGTTTCCCTAGGTGCCGGCTGAGCTAGAGGCCAAAATCTACAGGTAGGCACTTCGCAAAAAACACCTGTGTTTTCTTCCAAATTTTTGGATGTGTCCACGTTGCGCTTTGGGGTGTTTCCTGTCGCGGGCGCTAGGCCTACCCACACAAGTGAGGTATCATTTTTATCGGGAGATTTGGGGGAACGCTGAGTGGAAGGAAATTTGTGGCTCCTCTCAGATTCCAGAACTTTCTGCCACAGAAATGTGAGGAACGTGTTTTTTTAGCCAAATTTTGAGGTTTGCAAAGGATTCTGGGTAACAGAACCTGGTCCGAGCCCCGCAAATCACCCCTCCTTGGATTCCCCTAGGTCTCTAGTTTTCAGAAATGCACAGGTTTTGTAGGTTCCCCAGGTGCCGGCTGAGCTAGAGGCCAAAATCTGCAGGTAGGCACTTTGCAAAAAACACCTCTGTTTTCTTTCAAAAAAATGGGATGTGTCCACGTTGCGTTTTGGGGCGTTTCCTGTCGCGGGCGCTAGGCCTACCCACACAAGTGAGGTATCATTTTTATCGGGAGACTTGGGGGAACATAGATTAGCAAAACAAGTGCTATTGCCCCTTGTCTTTCTCTACATTTTTTCCTTCCAAATTTAGGAGAGTGTGTAAAAAAGACATCTATTTGAGAAATTCCCTATAATTCACATGCTAGTATGGTCCCCCCGGAATTCAGAGATGTGCAAATAACCACTGCTCCTCAGCACCTTATCTTGTGCCCTTTTTGGAAATGCAAAGGTTTTCTTGATAGTAATTTTTTACTCTTTATATTTCAGCAAATGAATTGCTGTATACCCGATGTAGAATGAAAACGCACTGCAGGGTGCAGCTCATTTATTGGCTCTGGGTTCCTCGGGTTCTTGATGAACCTACAAGCCCTATATATCCCCGCAACCAGAGGAGCCCAGCAGACGTAACAGTATATTGCTTTCCATAATCTGACATTGCAGGGAAAAGTTACAGAGTAAAACGTAGAGAAAAATTTATGTTTTTTTCACCTCAATTTCAATATTTTGCTTTTTCAGCTGTTATTTTCTGTAGGAAACCCTTGTAGGATCTACACAAATGACCCCTTGCTGAATTCAGAATTTTGTCTACTTTTCAGAAATGGTTAGGTTTCTGGGATCCAGCATTGGTTTCATGCCCATTCCTGTCACTGACTGGAAGGAGGCTGAAAGCACAAAAAATTGCAAAAATAGGGTATGCCCCAGTAAAATGCCAAAATTGTGTTGAAAAATTGGGTTTTCTGATTCAAGTCTGCCTGTTCCTGAAAGCTAGGAAGCTGCTGAGTTTAGCACTGCAAACCCTTTGTTGATGCCATTTTCAGGGGGAAATCCACAAGCCTTCTTCTGCAGCCACTTTTTCCAATTTATTTGAAAAAAACAAAATTTTCATTGTATTTTGGCCAATTTCTTGGCCTCCTTCAAGGGAACCCACAAAGTCTGGGTACCTCTAGAATCCCTAGGATGTTGGAAAAAAAGGACGCAAATTTGGCTTTGTTAGCTTATGTGGACAAAAAGTTATGAGGGCCTAAGCGCGAACTGCCCCAAATAGGCAAAAAAAGGCGTGGCACAGGAGGGGGAAAAGGCCTGGCAGCGAAGGGGTTAAGAGTCAGACCTTTTGTCTTGATCCTCGAATGTAAATAAAATTGAATTAGAAAATATATAGACCTTAATTATTAAACATCATTATCAAAAAGTGTGTTTCTTGTAGCATTACATCATTGACTCCCTTGTTATATAGCAGTTTCAGAAGTGCCTTTCATTTTATTGAAGAAAACCGAATTTAGGAGTTTTTCACTACCAGGACATGTAAAACTAAACTTTACATGCCCTACCTTTTAATTACAATGCAACTTGCCCTATTTGCTACCTAGGAGTGACTTTTGTTTTATAAAAGGAGAGTTTAAGGCTTGGCAAGGGAGTTATATTTCAGATTCGAAATGGCAGTTTAAAACTGCATTAGGCTGTACTGGCAGGCCTGGAACATGTTTCAAGAGGCTACTTAAGCGGGTGGCACAATAAGAACTGTAGGCCTTCTAGTAGCATTTAATTTATAGGCCCTCTGTATGTGGAATACCACTCTATAAGGGACTTATAACTAAATAAAATGTGCCCATTTGATGAAGCATTTTAATCAAGTTTAGGGGAGTTAGGTCAAGCACTATAACACTGGTTATCAGTGGTAAAGTGCACAGAGTCCTAAGCCTAACAAAAACAAATTCAGCAAAAAATATCGAGGGTAAAGGCATAAAGTTTGGGTTTGACCCTGCAGAGGGGGCCAGGTCCAACAACACTTAACACAAAAAAAAACCTTAACTACATGGCTTTCATCAGGATACGAGGACGGATTATTATGCCACTTACGGTAGCTTATTTGTTGGGCAGTCATGGTGTATTGCCCCCTAGGTTGGTGCTGCCATTAGCACTACATAAGAATGGAAATTCTTGGTTTTGCAAATATTTGTGAAAACAAACTTCAAAAAAAGGTATTTGTTTACATGTGGTCTGGGTTATCATTTCTATCATGGCTGTTAGCTTATGGTGCCTAAGGAAGAGGTAAATTGTTATATAGGTTTCTATGTATAACTGAAAGGAACCAAATTGTGCCCACTCTTTTTTTAATTTAGAAATGTAGAAACTTCAAATAACAGATGAATGAATAAACAGATAACATTTCATGTGAGATTAATACACCATTTGTAACCTACTTCACTAAATCGGAACAACATGATAGTTGATCACTGGTAAGGTTAAAGACTTTATTAATTTTCAATGTTGAATAGTGATAAAATGTATATAAGGGCTGTAAATGTTCATTTGTTATTTTTCAGTCACAACCTACTGACTGGTGCATGTCAAAACTCTGCAACTATCAAAGTATAGTTGTGACATATTTAAAAATGTGTAATAGAATTACAACTTGGTTAACACATCCTGTAGATTCAGGGTGTCAGTGACAGCAGAACGTACTTGTTTAGAAAGGTACATCTAAATATTTTGTAATTCAACACTGGTTAGATTCACATGATGCGAAGAGTATGTTCTTAACACTTTCTATGTGCCTTCTAGTTCGGCCAGCTGTGTACTCCACAAGACTACTTTGCTGCACCTGCATGGACTGCTTTGCTTCCTGGAGCCTGTGATTGAACCCGCCCTGTTCTTCATGCTGCTTCGACTGCCATCCTCAATGCTGTTCCGGCTCCTCATGAGCCCTTCCACCGTAAACGGAAATCTTTGTGCTGGGCTGTGAAAGAAACTGTTTGAGCTGGAATAAGCTGGTCTCGCTATTCGACTTGTGCTCCATCATGGTCGGCCTGAACCTTTGTCTTTTACCTGGTCTTGCCAGCTTTAATTGGTGTACTAATGTCCATAAATGGCAAAGTTGTAGTCAACGGGAAACAAGCCACATCAAAAGACTTCTGCATGTTAGCTTTTTTTTTTTAAATCTATTTTTATTAACATTTTATTAACATTTTGCTGTCGTACATGTACATTTCACAATATGGTCAAAATGTGCGTCCACCCAGTCCATCCTCATTCGTGTTCATGTCACACTGTCACTCTATGCGCGTTATTATTTACATCGAATCACTCCCGCATCCCGCATTTCAGCCTTATACAATCTACGTACTCAGTTTGTTGAGGTCTTGTATATATACATTCATTCCGTATGCGCGGCATAGCGACATTTTTATTCTTATGAACGTTTGACAGCCTTCGACTAACACTAAACAACAACTCTATTTGATGGTGTCTGTGGGTGTAAGTGGGACTGATTAAGGGGGTAAACCATGGTATTGCTCCACTGGGTTGCGGGTTGGGCCCCAGTTATTGTCTCTTCTGGCCCTTTGGTATGCAAGTGGGCATCCTGGTCAGTGCCTGGCCAGTCATAGCTACCTCCGTCTCACCCTCTCATGGCCCGGACCAGGTCCTCAGCCGCCTTCTCTTTCTCCTAGGCTGTAACCTCTGGCCCTTTCTACGAGCCAACCCATCTCTATTATCTAGTTCTCTCGTTCCTTCTTAACCCGATCCCAGGCTTGCTGCCTCCGCCTCCTCCTCTGAGGTTGGTTCCTCTCCCCTCGCCATACAGTCCCATTTCATCAGGATTTCCTCCCAGGTAGGTGCTATGGGGGTCTGGCAGAGGCCTCGTGCTTCTTCGCTCTTGAGGACCTGTAGCTCTACCCTAGCCCACTTATTAACGTCCTGTCTCCATAGTCGCAATGGGGGGCCCTTGGGTGATTTCCATCCCAAGGGGATCAACCTCCTGTAAAGGACCAGAGCTAAGTCTAAGAAACGGCCTCTCACTTTATCGCGTTGGAATCTCGTTCTGAGTCCAAGCAAACACACACATCAAATAATCTATTCAGGTCGGCCAATACCGGACCCCAGCCCCGCTGGAGTTCCGGGCAATTCCATAACATATGATCAAAGTCTGCGTCTGCGTCGTCGCATCTGGCGCATGTCCTTGGGGCACCACCATATATTAAGGATAAGCGTTGTGGAGTAAGGTACGTCCTATGAATGTAATTATACTGGATATATCTTAGTCGTGTGTTTGGGGAGACCGTCAGCGGGTACGCCAGCACACTATTCCATTCCGTGTCTGTTAGGTCCCTGTTCACTGTCCTTTCCCATTTCTCCCTCTGGGGTTGGAGTGGGTCTAGTGCGTCCTCATTTTGGGCCCGGTACAGTTTGGTAATTAGGTGGGTATCGTCCCCAGATATTAATAGGAGGTGTAATACCCGGTGGGTAGCAGGCTCTGCGTTAATCATCCCCCAATGTTCCCTCAAGATGTTTATGCTACTACCTGCTACCAGGTCGGCGAAGGGTCTCCTGTCCCGGAATAGGTCCCCCACCTTCTCCACTCCCGCTTTTTTCCAGGCTCCTAATCCAGTGCCCACTAAGTTCCCCTCTCCCTGCTCCACCATCAGTGCCGACAGTGGCAGGTGAGTAGGGCGGTCCGACTCCCACTTGTTTTGTGCATCTCTTCCAGCACGCCGCGGCGACCATCGTCATTAGGCTGGCTGTTTGGCAGGCCACCTGCTGATTTACCATGTGTGCAATGATCCGGTCCGTGCCCTTCTCGCCATCGGCAGTGCATCTGTCTAGAGGACGTTTTTCAGCAAACCACTTGGATACCCACTGCAGTTGGGACGCCAAATAATAGGTTTCAAAATCTGGTACTCCTAGGCCCCCCGACTGAGCAGGTCTGCAAAGGATGGAGAGCGATGTGCGTCTACGGCCTTCGTCCCATATAAGTTCCCTAAGCAGGGCGTTCAACTCGCAAAACCACACCGCTGGAATCAACAGCGGTAAATTAGCAAAATAATAGAGGCGGCGGGGTAGCATAATCATCTTGGATAGTGCTATTCTGGTCATTATAGATAACTTCAAGGAACGCCAGAACCCAACGGAAGCCCGCAAAGAGCGAAGTGCCCTGCCGATATTACCATCCCGCAGGTCCCCCACTTCATGGAACACCTGTATACCAAGGTACTTAAAGGTTCGTGGCACCCAAACCACGTCCTGCGGGCACGTGGAAGGGCGCTCACTGCTCGGCAGCACCGGGAAGACATATGTCTTGCCCCTTTTGAGGCGTAGTTCTGACAGGGTTCCAAAATGTTCTAAAATCCGTAGGGCCCAGGGGAGTCCGGACTCTCCATCTCTGAGGTAAATGAGAATGTCATCAGCGTATAACGAGATAACATGCACTGGCCATCCCCATTCCACTCCCCTGTCAAGTCCGTCGCCCCGCATCTTGGCAGCTAGCGGTTCAATGGCCAGGGCGAATAACAGTGGGGACAGAGGGCAGCCCTGTCTTGTTCCCCTATATATAGGGTAAGTCTCAGATACCATCCTGCCCGTCCTAACCCTAGCTAGTGGAGCCGCGTAAAATAGGTCCACCCATTTTACCCATCCCTCCCCTAAGCCCATCTGTAAGGAAATGCCTCCTTGGCATGGTTACCCCCTGACTTTTTGCCTTTGCTGATGGCAAGTTATGATTTGAAAGTGTGCTGAGGCCTGCTAACCGGGCCCCAGCACCAGTGTTCTTTCCCTAAACCTGTACCTTTGCTTCCACAATTGCCACACCCTGGCATCCAGGTAAGTGCCTTGTAACTGGTACCCCTGGAACCAAGGGCCCTGATGCCAGGGAAGGTCTCTCAGGGCTGCAGCATGTCTTATGCCACCCTGGGGACCCCTCATTCAGCACAGACACACTGCTTGCCAGCTTGTGTGTGCTGGTGGGGAGAAAATGACTAAGTCGACATGGCACTCCCCTCAGGGTGCCTTGCCAACCTCACACTGCCTATGGCATAGATAAGTCACCCCTCTAGCAGGCCTTACAGCCTAAGGCAGGGTGCACTATACCATAGGTGAGGGCATAGGTGCATGAGCACTATGCTCCTACAGTGTCTAAGCAAAACCTTATACATTGTAAGTGCAGGGTAGCCATAAGAGTACATGGTCTGGGAGTCTTTCATACACGAACTCCACAGCACCATAATGGCTACACTGAAAACTGTGAAGTTTGCTATCAAACTTCTCAGCACAATAAATGCACACTGATGCCAGTGTACATTTTATTGTGAAATACACCCCAGAGGGCATCTTAGAGATTCCACCCGAAAACATACCCGACTTCCAGTGTGGACTGACTAGTTTTTCCAGCCTGCCACACACCAGACATGTTGCTGGCCACATGGGGAGAGTGCCGTTGTCACTCTGTGGCTAGTAACAAAGCCTGTACTGGGTGGAGGTGCTTCTCACCTCCCCCTGTAGGAACTGTAACACCTGGCGATGAGCCTCAAAGGCTCACCTCCTTTGTTACAGTGCCACAGGGATTTCCAGCTAGTGGAGATGCCTGCCCCCTCCGGCCATGGCCCCACTTTTGGCAGCAAGGCCGGAGGAGATAATGAGAAAAACAAGGAGTCGTCACTGGCCAGTCAGGACAACCCCTAAGGTGTCCTGACCTGAGGTGACTCTGACTTTTAGAAATCCTCCATTTTGCAGATGGAGGATTCCCCCAATAGGATTAGGGATGTGCCCCCCTCCCCTCAGGGAGGAGGCACAAAGAGGGTGTAGCCACCCTCAGGGCTAGTAGCCATTGGCTACTAACCCCCCTGACCTAAACACAGTCCTAAATTGAGTATTTAGGGGCCTCCAGAACCAAGCAAGATAGATTCCTGCAACCTGAAGATGAAGAAGGACTGCTGACCTGAAAGCCCTGCAGAGAAGACGGAGACACCAACTGCTTTGGCCCCAGCCCTACAGGCCTGTCTCCCCACTTCAAGCAAAACTGCAACAGCGATGCGTCCCCCAGGGTCCAGCGACCTCTGAAGCCTTTGAGGCCTACCCTGCATCTAAAAGGACCAAGAAGTTCTGAGGACAGCGGCTCTGCTCCAAAGAAGAAACAACTTTGCAACAAAGAAACAACTTTTAAAGGACTGCACGTTTCCCGCCGGAAGTGTGAGACTTTCCACTCTGCACCCGACGCCCCCGGCTCGACCTGCGGAGTAATAACACTACAGGGAGGACTCCCCGGCAACTGCAACCCTGTGAGTAGCCAGAGTTGACCCCCCTGAGCCTCCTCAGCGACGCCTGCAGAGGAAATCCAGAGGTTCCCCCTGACCGCGACTGCCTGCTTCTAAGAAACCGACGCCTCGTAAAGACACTGCACCCGCAGCCCCCAGGATCTGAAGGATCCGACCTCCAGTGCAGAAGCGACCCCCAGGTGGCCCTCTCCCTTGCACAGGTGCTGGCTACCCCGAGGAGCCCCCCCTTGCCTGCCTGCTTCGCTGAAGAGACCCCCGGGTCTCCCATTGAACTCCATTGCAAACCAGATGCCTGTTTGCACTCTGCACCCGGCCGCCCCCGTGCTGCTGAGGATGTACTTTTTGTGCTGACTTGTGTCCCCCCCCGGTGCTCTACAAAACCCCCCTGGTCTGCCCACTGAAGTCACGGGTACTTACCTGCTGGCAGACTGGAACCGGGGCACCCCCTTCTCCTTTGAAGCCTATGCGTTTTGGGCACCACTTTGACCTCTGCACCTGACCGTCCCTGAGCTGCTGGTGTGGTAACTTTGGGGTTGCCCTGAACCCCCAACGGTGGGCTACCTTGGACCCAACTTTGAACCCTGTAGGTGGTTTACTTACCTGCAAAACTAACAAATACGTACCTCCCCCAGTAACTGTTGAAATTTGCAGTGTCTAGTTTTAAAATAGCTTATTGCCATTTTTGCCAAAACTGTACATGCTGTTTTGCTGACTCAAAGTTCCTATGATACCTGAGCGAAGTACCTTTCATTTAAAGTATTGATTGTAAATCTTGAACCTGTGGTTCTTAAAATAAACTTAGAAAATATATTTTTCTATATAAAAACCTATTGGCCTGGAATTGTCTTTGAGTGTGTGTTCCTCATTTATTGCCTGTGTGTGTACAACAAATACTTAACACTATCCTCTGATAAGCCTACTGCTCGTCCACACTACCACAAGATAGAGCATTAGAATTATCTCGTTTTGCCACTATCTTACCTCTAAGGGGAACCCTTGGACTCTGTGCATGCTATTTCTTACTTTGAAATAGTACATACAGAGCCAACTTCCTACACCATCCATAGCATCACCTCCCTCAGGTAGTCCCACCTCACCGAGTTGAAGGCTTTCTCAAAGTCCACTGCTAATAACACTCCCGATGGCGGTTTCTCTTCTCTGGGCATGTGTAAGATGGCGAATAGGCGCCTGTGGTTCAGGGAGGTACTGCGGTTCGGGACAAATCCGTTCTGGTCTGTGTGAACTAAAGTGGGTATGCAGCGGAGCAAGTGGTTTGCCAATATCTTGCGGAGGATTTTAGAATTGCTGTTCAGCATCGATAGGGGGGCAGAAATCAGTCTCTGAGGCCTCCCTTGTTTTCAGTTTGGACAGAGGGGCCACCAGGGCCTCCCTAAGCGAGTCAGGTAATATACCGTGATGCAATGCCTCCGTATACATCTCCACTAACCGGGGGGTGAACAACGTCACATACTTTTTGTAAAAATCCATTGGGAGGCCATCTGTACCCGGCGTCTTCCC
The DNA here is from genome assembly GCF_031143425.1 of Pleurodeles waltl. Taxonomy (NCBI): domain Eukaryota; kingdom Metazoa; phylum Chordata; class Amphibia; order Caudata; family Salamandridae; genus Pleurodeles; species Pleurodeles waltl. Next base: position 309,137,194 of record NC_090449.1, on the reverse strand, counting down.
GGGGGCCAACTGCGAGATGGCCTCCTGCACTTCCTCCGCTGTCACCGGTTCCCCCAATCTGTCACGTTCTTTGTGCGTCAGTGTAGTCAGGGGGAGTTGATGTAAGTAACTATCTAGTTCCTCCGTTGTGAGCGCACCCGTACTCCTATACAGGTAAGTATAATATTCTTTAAAGGCATCATTTATAGGGCCCGGCTTGCATCTTCGTTCCCCCTCCCTGTCTCGCACGCCCGTGATGGGCTCACTCTCCCCTCCCGGCCACACGAGCCACGCCAGCATCCTGCCCGATCTACCCTCCTCTGATTGTAGTGAGGCTAAGTATTTTTGCATGTTGTGGCAGCAAAGCTGTTCTTCGACCTGAGAGTGAGATATCCTCACCCAGGCATACTCCTCCTGTTCCTGTGCCTCCCCGCACCTGCTTCATTCCCCCTCATTTATTATCTGCTCAAGACTGATCAGCTCCCGTTCCAGTGTTCTTCTCACCCCTACCGTTTGTCCTAGGCAGTAACCTCTCGTCACTACTTTAAGCGTTTCCCATTCCGTTGACCTAGAAGGGGTAGATCCCTATTAATCTTAGCATGATCCACCAGATGCAAACGGAGGGCTTCTCTGTATGTCTGATCTTCAAGTGAGGCTGGGGTCAGTCTCCACGCTGGGATGGGGGGGGCCTGCCTTCGGCCACTCTTCACGTAAGCAGTAAGGGATTATGGTCTGATAAGGTACGCCCCAGGTATTCAGAGTGGGTCACCCCCTGCACCAAGTTTGCCGTGCACACCACCCTGTCTATCCTGGTGTGCACCCAATGGAGACCAGAGTCATATGAGTAGTCTTTGTCATGGGGGTGCTGTTCTCTCCACATGTCAACCAAGCCCCAGGACCCCAACCACTCTCACAATTTCCTAGCTACCTTATGTTTTGCTGTCCCTGGTAACGGTGGGGAGGAACGGTCCAAGTCAACATCTAGTATGCTATTAAAGTCTCCACCTATTAATAGTTCTCTTGTCTGCAGTCGGGTAAGGTGACTCGATATGAAGGGGGCCTGATCCTGATTGGGAGCGTAGATACTACTCAGAACAATTGGGGTGCCGTGAAGCTTCCGTCCACTATTACGAATCTGCCCTCCCGGTCTATGTCAGTTGACACTACTTCAAAGGGGACCCCAGCTTGGACCCAAATCAGTACACCCCTTGCATACGCGGAGTACTCCGTGGCAAACACCTGTCCTCTCCACCTGCGTCTCAACTTCTCTGCTTCTCCTGTGGCTAGGTGGGTCTCCTGTAGCATCGCCACCTGAATACCCCTTCTCTTTAGATATGATATTATTCTGTGCCTTTTGGCTGGCGGCCCCATACCCCGTATATTCCACATTAAGAGATTATACTCAGCCATGTCGATATATCAAGAATGTTGCGGTCTACCCACCCCATCCCGGTGCCCCCCCGATCTAATTGCATACCTTACACCGTTTAACCACATCTGCCCCAGCACCATCAAAACTTGTAAACTTAAAACCCAACTCCCCCTCCCCAGGGCGCTTCTCAAACAGTAGGTTACCCAGAAAATTGTGCAACTGTGCAACGTATTCAACAGTTTAATATAATTTCTCGCCAGTCTAACAGAATGGACGAGAATCCGGTTGTGGGGGGCGTGCTCGGAGGGGCCTCAGGCTCGTGCAAGTCTCCTCGTCTCAGGGTCATCTTGTTTGTTCAGTTATCCAAGTTCATCTGCTGTCTGCGGGGTTACCCTTGGGGGCTGCCCGGTGCAGTCGAGCCCTTCGCGGAGGGCACAGCCGTGTTGCCTGAATCTTCTCCAGAGCCCTCCGGGTAGGACGCCTCTGCGCTCATGGCGGCCACTGCTTCCAGGGCGCTTTCTTTCCTTTCTCCCTCTTTGCTTGGTTTGGCGCTGTGCAGTAGTGGTTTCTGTTCCGTCATCTCCCTGGGCCTCTGTGGGATCTGCTCACGACTCGAGCTTCTCTCGTGCGCTGCTCTGACCGAACTCCACATGCTTCCAGCCACTCCCATGCCTCCTCCGGGGACTGGAAGAAAATAGTCTGGCCCTCCTGGATCACCCTCAGCCTGGCCGGGAAGAGGAGCGAGTACTGGATCACCTCTCCCCCGAGGGCCCTCTTGACCGCCAGGGATGAGGCGCGTTTGGTCTGGACTTCCAGTGTAAAGTCCGGGAACAGCGTCGCCTCCCCGTTCACCACCTTAAATGGGCCCGTTTCTCTGGCCCTCTGAAGCAAGGTGTCCCTGTCCTTGTAGTGTAACAACCTAGCAATCACCACACGGGGCGGCCTTCCCGGAGCCAGGGGCCTCGAGGGCACCCGATGCGCTCGTTCCAACGTGAAGAAAGGGGTCAGCCGGTCCGGTGCAACGACTGTGCGCAGCCATTCCTCGAGGAATCCCACCATGTTTGTCCCCTCCGCCCCCTCCGGCATGCCGACCACCCGCACGTTCCTTCGATTCCGTCCCTCCACATCCTCTGCTCTCTGCTCCAGTCTGTTCATTCTGTCCATTAGGTTTATCACCGTGGCTGTTAGATCTTTTTGTTTTGGTGCTATATCTGGCAGGGAGGACTCTGTCTCTTTAACTCTGTCGGACAAGTTTTGGTGATCCGCCCTCAATAGTCCTAACTCGACTGCAACTTGGTTGATGTCGCGCTGCAATGTTGTTTTAGTTTCTTCGATTGCGCCCAAGATTTTGTCCAGGGTGTCCTGGACTTTGGATTGCGTGGGGTCCTGTGAATCTCCGCCCTTGCGCTCCACTGATAGTGCACGTTCCATGATTTTATTTTTGTACCAGTTCTTGGGGGACATCGCAAGTACAGGGCTTCGTTTCAGTAGGGCCTGCGCGAAGGATTGTCTACCACTTTGGTTCCCCTTTCTTCCGCAGCTTTTGGTGGTAACGCTGTCCCACCTTCCCTACCGCGATGCAGTTATCCCACTCAGTCCAGCACAGATCTCCTTCCGACTACTTGCCCTGGGGGGGGTCAAGCGGTTCACCGTGGCCTGGTCGCATCCCTTCCCACTGGTCAGTCCAATAACCCATGCCGCTGCCTCCAGGCTCCTCACACCCCAGTTCCTGCCGGCCGCCAGATCCCTCCAGTCTACATTTCACCAGGGGCTACGGCGCCTATCCTGATATGGCACGGGCAGTGGGGTCTCAACCCCCACTGCTGGCCGCTATGTGGGCTATGCTCCTCCTCTCCAACCAGTGTCTGGACGCTCTCCTTCTGGCCTTTCAGATTTTTTCCTTTTTTTTTTTTTTCCTTTTCTGTTCCTTTTGTATTTTCTTTTTTTTTTTTAAGTGCTTATAGCACAGCGCCCCCTCTGCTTCCTGGGGGCTAGCGCCGCCGCTGATGTTTTGCGCTGTGCTCCTGCACAGCGCAAGTCAGCGCTTCCCGGTGTGGTCTTGCTTGGACCCCTGGGGCCCAGTCCTCCTCTCTGCTCTTTTACTGGAGCCGCTCGCAGGTAAGCCTCGGGTTCCCCTGCCCCGCGCCTACATTCAGATGCGAGCTGCCGGTCTCCCCGCTCCACCCGCAGCACTTACGGATCCTCTTAGGAGGTCCCAGGGTGACCGGGACCGCCTCCGCCTCACTTGTATATCTCGGCGGTCCGGTCTGTTCGCACCCGGGCGCGCCCAGGTACCTCCGCTCCTGGTCTCTGGTGCGAGCACCAGGCCGCCGGCGTCTTCCGTCTCCGCCGCTGCCGGGATCCTCCCACGGGTGGTCGAGTTGGGCTCCCCTGCTCCCCGCCGGGCCCCCAGCGCCACACCTGCCGCGGTCTGCGTGGGCAGCTCCGAGATCGGGCTTCGATCGACGGAGGATTTGTGGGCCCCTCCGGAGCTCAGATTTTATGCAGCCGCCATCTTCGGCTGCGCAGCCATGCCCCTTCTGCATGTTAGCTTGAGATAATTTTTTGTCAACAGGAAAAGAGAACACACTGATATGCTACCTAAAATTGTTGATTTCATCTTATCCTAAAACTATTTCTGATATGACCAACAATGATATTGACAACTGGAAGGGACAGCAATGGGGCCCAGATTGCCTCAGTTATGCAACCAATTCATGAGCTGGTATGCATGTGTATTTCTGGGAACAGTACATTTACAATATTATCATAATTTGGAATGGGTCACAGGAACAGATGATAACATGCTAGGCATTTTTAAACAGCAAGGCGTACAATGGCAAATTCACCATATCTATACTTAAAGAGGAAATGCCCGTCTTGGACATAGTATTGTATGTATCAGGTGAAAAAAGTATGCTACCCTTTAGCCTATGAAAACTGTGAATAATAGCACATTTGCAAACTATTTATAAAAACTGGGTATACCTCCCAAACATTAAGCAAAGCAAATTAGAGAACTATGAATATTCTTGGATCCTGAGCTTCTACATGCAAAAAATAAAGCTAAGCAAAAGAGCAGATTGGCCTTTATCACAACCTATTTCAGATCTAGTCGTGATATTTATAAAATTCTTAACAAACATTGGCATTTGCTATCAATGGTACCTGGTTTGCAGGGCAATGTAACTGATAGACCACAAATCATATATTGAAAAGGATCAATGATAAGAGATATTAGTTCTAGTTTCATACGACCATCTTGTTTGCAGCCATGAATTGCTTTTCTACAAATGTTAAGGAATTCTGTTTTGTGGCAATTGTTCAGCATGTCAATTGCATCTGAACAGAACTGTGGAAATTTGTAATACCATGAAGTTCCAGCATCTATTGTCAATAACTTCAGTGGTGTGTTACAGGGTAGGGGGAAACTTTGCACTATACACTTTTTTAAATGTTTAAAGAATCTTCATTGTAAAAAGTCCAATAAAATCTAGAAAATGCATTTGCATGAGCTATCGCGTTACTTGAAAGATGAGAAATATTATTTTTATCTGATAAATTATCAGACAAAGATTTTTCCAAGTATTGGTGTGAATTAAACAACTCTTCCTTCCTTAAAATTCATTTATATTTCCTGAGATTTCTACTACCCTTAGTTCTAAAGGTTATTATTTGACTCTTTGTTATGTTACTTTTCAAGTGGTGGCACTTAGCAAAGTTATGCAAGCAATTCACCTTTTTTTGTAATCCCATAGGGGTAAGGTCTAAAATCATGGTATCATCTGCCTATAGCAACTTTGCTATATGGCAGGAGCCTCATTTAGGGGCATCCCCTCCCTTTTCATTCTTGGCAGGGGTAAATCATACATATACAAAAAATAATACATCATTGTGGGTTGAAGCCTCATGAAGATTTATCCAAATCTTATCAGCCTGTCATCCTTTTCTAGTGACTTTCCATCATGAACCCCTTCTCTTAATTTCCTTCTCTCTTCCGAGAAGTACAAAAATTGCCACAGTTATTTATTAATCAGTTTATTCAAACTAAATTCTCTAAGGTGAATTGCAGGAGCACTTTTATTTACAGTTAGGGAGCCTCTTAGGTCTAGATTATCTGAAATGCAATGTAACATGTCCTGCTTGAATTTTGCAATAGAGATAAGTCCCTGCTCAGTACTATTCTTTAAAGCATTATTTAAACCTACGTTTAGATTTTCCTTGGTAACATACCAGTGCCATTTGCCATTAATTAACACATTATCACCCAACTAAAACAAAGTATGCACAGGGACTAAATCGGTGTTAAAAGCTAATATTATGTGGTCACTCCAGGGTGTGTCTGTAATCTACAGGTCCACAAGAGAGACAAATATTGAAAAGAAGTCAATATATAATATATTATTAACTGACTGTTTCCACAACTATAAGTATAAAGGGCAGGAATGCTGTTAGACCTGACAGCCTTAGGGTGGTCTTTCCCTAACTTTTTGCCTGCCTCCCTCCATTTTTCTGATTTTCCTTTTGCTGGTTTTAGAACTGTGCACTTTACCACTGGTGACCAGTGCTAAAGAGCTTGTGCTCTCTCCCCTAAACATGGTGTCATTGGCAAAAAAAAAAAAAAGTTCACTAGATGTTCCCAGGGCCTGTAAATTTAATGCTACTAGTGGACCTGCAGCATTGAATGTGCCACTCACCTAAGTAGCCACTTTACCATGTCTCAGGTCTGCCATTGCTAGGCCTGTGTTTACAGCTTCACTGCCACTTCGATTTGGCATTTAAAACTGCTTGCCAAGCCTTCATTTCCACTTTTATTCCATATAAGGCACCCCTAAGGTAGGCCCTAGGTAACCCATAGGGCCGGGTGCTATGTAAGTAAAAGACAGGACATGTACTTATATGTTTTACCTGTCGTTTGTAGTGAAACCCTCCCAGAGTTGTTTTTCACTACTGTGAAGCCTGCTCCTCTCGTAGGCCAGCATTAGAGATTCCCTTAGATGCTTTTAAGAGGTCATTTCTGATCTGAAAGGAATAGACTTATCATATTTGGAATGGTAGTGAGAAATCCTGATTACTGGTGAAGCTGGACTCTACATTACTATTTCAGAAATGCCACTTTTAGAAAGTAGGCATTTTTCTCCATTTACTGAAACATGTGGCTTTCAGCGTGTCTCCAATCCACGTCTGGTGTGTGCTGGATGACCGCTCCCCTTGTGCATTTCATCCAGAGAGCCATAAGCATAGGACACTCAGCTACATCTGCATTCATCTACATTCAGAAGGGTTTCCCTGGGAAGGGTGAAGGGGCTATCTCTTACACTTCAAAAGCCAGTGGCCTGCCCTCGCACAAAGGGCTGATAACTCCCCACAGGGCTCCTGGCAGACAGGGAGGATTGAAAGGGGAACTTGTGCACTTCAAAACCACTCTTTCAAGTTTCCTCAGGTTAAAAGGCACTTTTGGGTGTATATATACTGCATCTGTGACCCCACAAAATCAGACACTTCTGGACCTACAACTGAACTTTGTCAGAGGGACTGCCTGGCTGCCAAAAGGACTCATCTGGACTGCACTGCTAGAAGGACTGCTGGCCTGCTTGTTGCCCTGCTGACCCCTGACTCTGCTGGTAGGACTCTGCCTTCCTCCTCAAGTGCTCTCCAAGGGCTTGGATTTAGCTTGCATCCTGTTCTGAGGTCTCAGCTCCTTCAGACTTCACCAAAGAAGAGAAAATCCAGTGCATCGTAAAACTGGTGCAACACCTGCAAATTCAACGCAACGCCTGCCGGATTGACAGAGCACCTGCCTCGCAGCTGAAAAATCACCGACTGCCTGCCGGATCGATGCAGTGCCTGTCTCTTCTGCTCAAGGATAATTTAGATTGTGTAACTTACCCTGACTATGATTGTGGTCCTTACTTGGACACGGTGCATACCTCTGCCAACTGGAGATCTAATTCTAACAAATACCATTGTCCAATCTTCCATTTACAACTAACAAACCATTATCTCTGCAAGCTTCTAACATATGTTTTCCTCTTTTTATCTCCACTACAAGATAATGGATAAAAAGAGTTCCGAATTGTTAAGTCTTACTCTATTTCTCTGTCTCTAAACAGTCATACTGTGAAAATAGATATCTGTGTTACTTCACACACAATGGTTAATTTCTCAATATTCTCTTTATTCTCTACATGAACAATACAATAAGAAAAAAGATTTAATGAGAGAGTCGAATTTTGAACCTGAAGGAATATACAACTTAACAAGGAGGAGAGGATCCTGTCCTAGATTTTCCTCACTTTCCCAGTTTAGAAACATACATTGTAGAGTATTTGAGGATGGCTAAAAGATGTATATATCCAAAAAAGTCCTGTGCTTAATAGAATAGCAGTTCCCCCACTCGCATGTCCTTTCCTGGCCTTTTTAACTGGAGAGCTGATAACAAAATAATTATCAAATTCCAGAGGACCTGTAAACCAGGTCTCCTGAATGCAGGTATCTGCTGACAATGGATCCAGTGAGCAAGCTTTTGAGACTTAGTAGAGCAGCCAGATAAATTCCTGAAAAGGACTTTAAAACCCCTGGACCAAGATTTCTGAGATAAATTTGTTCGGTTGGAGTTAAAAACCCCTGCTAACCAGTTCCATTAGATCCTAAATAGGTAACCAATCTTCCCTCTGGTGCTCCTGAGATAATCATTAATTTGGCATTTTTTTTGTAATTACTCCACAAAGACCCTATACCTCTTGGGAGGGATACTATTACCATAAAAACTATAGCTACAGACTGTGTCAATCTTTTTGCTGACAAATAAAAGATAACATCTACAACCCACATAAGGAAACAAATCACAAGTTTCCAAAATAAGGTGTACAATTACATTTGAGTTAAAAAAAAAAAAACCCTGATGGGGAGTACAAGGTTCACAACTCAGTACTCCTCACCATCCTTAGAGGTCCTACTTTAGAAGTGCACTTTAATAACAGCAAATGGTTCTACAATGTAATTACATTATCTAACAAAACAATAACATCTAAAATCAGGGAGAAGATATTTAATTTCCAAGTCAACACAATGTGAGCAAGGGTTAAACAAATTCATTAGCAATCTGATGGATGGAAGTAAGATGAAAACATTATGCGTCCAGATCCAACGAAGACTGCTGAATACCAGTACTTATATCCGGTAAGCTTGGCTGAGGAAATTAATTATGTGATAGGGTTTGGTCCTTATCTTCAGCCAGTGCTTTGTGAGATGGTATCACCTTGGCCAGAATTGTATATATCTTTATTCTTCCTCTATTATAGTGCCCATTTTGGAAAATGGCAGAAGGATTGCTCTGAGAAGTTATTTTCTAACTCAATAAGACCCCAAAAACCTATGTTTTGACACTAAAATGAAGTCTATAGGTCACATGGTTCCTGATATATTACATCATCACTGTAACACATCCACCATTTTTAAAGATGTGATCCAGAAAAATTTGGCCTGGATCAGAAATGTCTACCTAAGCTAAATTACCTCTCTAATGATCCAAAAACATGCGCCCAACCTGGGAACTCATATGTTCTTTGGTGCTCTGGAGACGGAGGCTGCGCCGCACGACCACAGGGCACGTAGTTGCGGTGTGGCCCTGAGGCACTTGTTGGCTTGGTGCCCGGTGCACATGCAGCCTGCTTGCCAATACTGCTGTGACCTCTGCGGAAATCAAGACGGACAAATTGTAGTGATCAAATTTCAGGGCAAGTGAGTTGACCAACAATTCGTACCCACTCCTGGGCTGCGCCACCAGGCTGCCGCTAGCCCTCTGAACTGCATCTTGTTGCGCTTGGGATGAAGGTGAGATCGGGAGGGCCCTGGAAGCTGGTGCGGTGTTTGATAGTGCTGCGTTCCACTGAGTGTGGTTGTTGACCCGCGCCTAAGAGATAATTGCTCCCATTTCTCAACCTTCAAGTTGCCAGCTGGGAGTGGCTCTCACCGCCAAGTACCTGATGGGCAAACCGAAGGCGTCCACAACTCCTGCTGCAGAGGTGCCAACCCCAAATATCTCCAGGATGACAGATGGGACAACACATGCCTTGCAACAAATGAAAGCTACAACTCGGAATCCTTCCTCTCAGTTTGATAAGGTGTTGCAGGCCATATTAGACACCAAACTATCCCTGCAGTCAAAAATGTATGCCATCACGCAAGATGTTAATTTACTACAAGTGGGCCACCGTAAACTGGCCGAGAAGGTAGGAGAAGCTGAATTGGATATAGCGGCATGTCGCCCAACGATCCGGGACCTGCAGGACCACATGAGACAACTGAGCATGGAGGTGACCTCATTAAAGCGTAGAGCTGAAGACGCGGAAGGGAGATCAAGGAGCAACAATATCATATTGGTGGGATTCCCGGGCCTAACGTTGAATTGTTCGTAGAAAAATGGATCACAGAAACGGACTTGCGAGATAAAGTGCCAAAGTTATTTTCTATTGAAAGGACCCACAGAGTGCCAGGCAGACCACCTCCACTTGGTGCCCGCCCAAGACCGTTGTTAGCTTGCCTCCTTAATTATCACAACAGGGACCTGGTGCTCCAGCTCTCCCGGTCGCATGGGTCCTGGAACTTTGAAGGAGCGAACATTACTGCCTATCCTGATTTTACAGCGGATGTCCAAAAGAAACGCAATGGTCGCAACGTCGTAATTGAAGGCCATCTAGACGGTGCACCTCTGACACTTGTATGACTATACGTGCCCAATGTCAATCAGTAGAGCTTCCTAAATACACTGACTCCTAGTGTGCTCTGTGATCCTGCTGGGGACAGTCTATGGGGAGGGGACCTCAACTGTGTACCTGATGTTATGCTGGATTGTTCCTTCCCCCACTCAAGAGTTCACAGCATGGAGGTCGAAATTGGATTATGACTTATGGAGACAGGGATATCCAAGGAGATGCAAATACTCCTTCTACCCTCCGGTCCACGACCTCCACACTAGAATAGATTTATTGCTGGCGCCAGCACCCATGTTTCAGAGAGTACACTGCTCTGCTTATCTGGCTCACACCTTATCTGATCACTGCCCCTTAAGGGTGACTCTCTGCTGAGGCAGGCTGATTTCGAAAATACCTACTTGGCACTTGCGTACTTTACACAGAATATTAACTTAATGCCTCATCATGCCATTGAATGGGATGCAGATAAGGTAGTGGTGCGCGGACACTGAATGGCTGCCTCCTTGGGCATCAGACAAGTATTGCTCTGTGAGGTGTCTGATGTTGGAAGTTGAACTGTGCAACTAAGAGGTGGAAGTAGCCAGCGGGAAAGATGACCCTGTGGGTCTTCGTGATATCTGTACTGCATACAGGGAAACAGATACTCGATTGGGCATATATGATTGCAGACACTATATGACGAGACAGAAGGCAAAGGGAGACAGATTGGGCTGCCTACTGGCATGGCTGCTGCAGGACATGCCACAGTGCTCCCCTATTGGGGCAATCAAGCTAGACTCAGGAACAGTGGTTAATACACAGGGGGCCATAAACACTGCCTTTCATACTTACTACCAATCATTATATGAAACTACCCCATGACCCACACCGGGGCAATTATCTGCCTTTATAGATATGCTACCCCTACAACTTTTGCAACCAGGGCAGGCACAGGCCCTGGACGAACCCATTTGCATGGAGGAACTCCGAACCACATTAGCGCAAAAGGCCTGTAACAAAACCCCGGGAACTGATGGCCTGTCCATTGAATATTAATGAGCAAATGCAAAACACCTTTTACAGCCCCTGCTTGATGCATTCAGGGAGGCACAGGCACTGGGCCGTCTACCAGAGTCGAAGCGCAAGACCCTTATAATAGTTTTACTGAAGGCTGCCCGTGATCGTCTGAATGTGCGTTCTTATTGCCCTCTCTCCCTACTTTACATAGATTGCAAAATTCTGGGGAAATACTGGCTAACAGACTTGTCCCCTTGATTCCTCATCTGATACATGAGGACCAATCTGGCTTCATTCCTGGACGGAACACCTTCCTGAATATCAGGAGACTGCTTTGTCTTATCCATGGCTCTGCAAAGACGAGCTACCACAGTGATATCACTAGATATCGAAAAAGCATTCGATACCCTAAACTGGAACATCCTCACCACAATCTTGCACAGGATGGGCTTCGGCTCAGGGTACATATCCTGGATCACTACTCTATACTCTAACCCAATGGCTTGTGTCAAGACTGGGCAAATGATATCAGGCAAATTTACTATACATCGGGGCACTAGATAGGGGTGCATGCTCTCTCCCTTACTGTTGGCAATAGCGATGGAACCCCTGGCAGCTCAGTTGCAGCAGAGTTTGTGCCTATGGAGAATATTGGAGCTACAAACGTTCCATGTTGTCTCTTTATACGTGGATGATGCCTTGATATATTTGCGGGATCACGCTGCCTCAGTCCTGGCAGTTATGTCCTTGTTGGACTCCTTTGCTGCAATTTGCGGGCTAAGGATAAACTGGACTAAATCCTGCATATTCCCATTATTCCATATCCCAATAGATATACAACCTACTCTGCCGGACTACAACCCACAGTGGTGTCACACCACCCTTAAATACTTAGGGATACAAGTATATCACTCTATTAAAGACCTTAAAGAGGACAAAATTGATCGTGCCACCCACTCTATACATAGCTCGCTCACGTTCTCAGGCTCGTAACCTAGATTATTATACTATTTTAC